>NC_135540.1:56694521-57378120 GCF_045843805.1 Urocitellus parryii
CTTGATCAAAACTACAGACATAATAGTGCTGCATTGTTAATTTGAAGATAGAAACACACAGGAAGCAGATGAGAAAAACTGAGCACCAGGATCACACAGTCCCAGCCCGAATCTTGCTGGACATCTTCGAAGAAATTGCCTGATAATCACTGAGCACTCCATCTATAAACTGAATCTGCTTATGAGTAAAAATGAAGAATTGGGATGAGTGCTAATAAAAAGACCATAAATGTCTTGGGAAGAAAATGTTATGAAGTTCAAGAGCAGATGAGGATGAGACCAGAACTCTTCTGTATATAACTACGTGACAACATGACAAGCTAGTTCAAGTTTTCACCATAGAATATGGATTCAGCCATGATCCACAAACCCTTTGGACCACACAGAAATCTCGAATTAAGGAACCACTTCTGGTACTGTTACGTGTAACTATCAGGACTGATTAATTTCACCTGCTCACTTGAGACGAGCCTCGAGTACCTAATTATGAGCAAAACCCAAAAGGGTACAGATATTCTTTTAGAAAACTTTGATTGAATTAGATTGTTTCTATCTGGGTTTATTCTCCTAGAAAAGCTTATTCTCTGCCTAACACATACTAGGTTCTATTTAATATCAAGGTGCTTTAGTCAGCCTTTTCACTGCTGTGACTAAAAGACCCACCAGAACAATTGTAGAGGAGGAAAAGTTCATTTGCAGGCTCAGGGTTTCAGGTCTTAGTCCACAGAAGGCTGGCTCCACTCCTTGGGGCTCGAGGTGAGGCAGGACATCATGGTGGGAGAGTAGAGTGGAGGGGAGCAGCTTGACCATCAGGAAGCAGAGAGAGGGGAAGAGAGACTGCACTCCCCTGATACAAAATACATAACCCCTAGCCACACCCCCCTGCCTCCAGTTACCACTCAGTTGATCCCATTAGGGATTAATTCACTGATTAGATTAAGGTCATAGCCCAATCACTTCTCCTCCAAACCTTCTACACCTCACATCCAAACCAAAAACACAATGGTTAAAAAAATAAGAAATCTGTTTTTACCAGACCCATATATGAATGGGAAACACTGACAAATACATACAAATAGCTTAATAGTTTGGGGTTGATAATAAAGCTGGGTGAAGTGACAGTGACCAGGGATGGGGGGCAGGGACGTCTGCTGAGATAAGAGAAGCCATCTCAGAAGAGGTGACAGCGGATAAACTGCAAAGTGCACCGAGCTGGCTATGCTTGACATACCAGGCCAGGGAGGCTGGCTGTGCCTCAGCTGTGATGAGATACAGCATAGAACAGAGCTTGCAGGGCCTCTGAGGATCTTACAGGGCCCCCAAAGAGCAACACTAACAGCCCAAATAAAGAAATTCATTTTATTCTAACGGCACTGTCCACACATTGGTGGGGTTTAACACTGGCTGCCATATGGAGATTGGACTGTAATATCAGACATCATAATGAATATGATTTCGATAATCAGCATATGTCATTTATGGATTTTAGTAAAGAACATTTATTCTTGTTTTGACATAAGAAGTCAATCAAAGAGAATATTTGGAAGAATACCGCATCTCTGATACCCAAAGATGTTGGTAGCTGGTTCATGGTAACAGTGGACATAAAAGCAGCAGACACATTTGTGTTGGATTCCAGCAGCTGACCACTATGGCACCACTGTTACGGGTGGTGCGATACAGTCAGGAAAAATAAAGGTTATTGACTTGAACAACAGGGTGGCTAATGATGCTAGGTATTGAGGTAAAGAGGAAAGGGATTAATTATTAACTTATTCAATATTGGTTAATTAAGCTATAGTAGGGAGTTGGTAGGATGGGCAAGAACATTTTTATAGTTTCAGATCATGTTGGGTCACCTAACAAAGACAACGCAGACTGATAGGAAGCAGGGTTGCAAGAGATTTGGCAAACTACATGTGCATGTTTTTGGAGGAATGTGAGGGGGGAGAGAATCAAGGAGACATTTCCTTCATGGAAATGTCATAAGAGGGATGAGATGCTGCTCTGGGGCTGCCTTCCCTCTCAGGGCTCCCAGAGATGGCATGAGGCCAACCAGGAAGCTGACGGATAGCAACTTCCTCAAGTGAAAAGTTACCAGAATACTGATGTTATCTCAGGTGCATGCATCCAGTTAATAGTCCACAATGCTGGAAAAATGTCTGTAGAAAGGTCAGAAGCATAAAAATACATGAGTAAGAAGCAAGTATGCCAAGTAGGCCAGAGGGTCACAGTCTGGTACTTCTCCAGAGCAGCACACGGTGCGTGGACCTCTCATGCCCTGTTGTCTCCCAACAGCCTTTGTTGTTCCACCAGGGACAGCTGGTGTAGGGGCCTTTGGACTCCAGTGAGGAGAAAGGGTTATGCAAGCCCCTAAAATTATATAGAAATTTTAATTATAGTAAACAACAGAGGTTGCTACAAATGCTTATATTTCCAGGTCCCCCCATCAGAAGCTCCAAATGAATGAATATTCCAGATGTTTTAATGCAAGTGGCTCACAGGTCACAATCTGAAAAACCCACAAGGTTTTCCTCAAAACAAGCCAAAAAAAAAAAAAAAAAAAAAAAAAAGATCATATTCCTGTCTAATGAAAGCTATTCACAAAGTCAGTCTGGATTTAGCCCTCTTTAACAGTGCCCATCCCAACTGTGTACCACCAAGAAAAGATCATGAACTTTCCAGCCAAACTAACTAGTCCTGATCCTGCCCCCCAGTAAGTATGGTCCCTTTTATTCTAAGCATCAGCTCCTTTATACTCAAAATATGGACATTATATGAAATTATATGACATTTCATTATATGAAATTGAAGCCTGACATTTTGAAATATCACTGAATACAATAAGGATAGTCCTTAAGTGTAACATCTGAAGAAATGTGAATCCCTTACATCTAAACTATATTCAAGAATCACATCATTTCAGAGCTAGTGTCTTCATAGATCTAAACTTCACATACAATACGGCCACATGAGAGCAGCACAGTAGTGGGAAACAGAAATACCCATCAATTTGGGTCATTATCTTGTGAACCATTCTATTGTTGAGGTGCCTTAGAGGTTCTCAGTGTGATTTGGGCAAGTGCACTGCTGTTAGCTTGCTGATCACCGTTGGTGAATTATAACAATACTATCCAGTACTCATTAAGTTGTAGTGCCGGTAGCAGGACAGAAAAACAATTGTAAGAACTGAGCACTTTCTAGTGAAGAAACAAAGTTAAACATGACAATAAGTCACTAATAGTTAATTTGTACTTATTTCTTGTGCTTAAAATTACATTTTAAAGCACAAAATTACATGGATATAGAGATAAAGTTTCTGAACACACATTCCTACTTAACATTTACTTCCATGGGAAAATTTATATCGAATTATGAAAATTCTGAAATATTTGATTATTTTGAAATATTGAAGAAAATTATTCCGATAATAAAACGTGAAAATCCTAAAGCGATATTTTCTTTGTAGATGTGTCATAAGGATGAGTAAGCAGAGGTAAGGTATCTGGTATATGTCATCTAAATTGGTTTTGAAATTTAAGAGAAAAACTTCTAATTCTCTACTCTCAACAGTGGGGGACTGGTTGCTTTAAATCCAGGTATTCTTAAAATTTTTTGGAAGATGAAAAGTTTTCAGAACAGCAAACACTTCTCATCCAATACGGAGACTTCTTCCTATTTGTTCCTCTTTCAAAGGTCTTGAAGAATTCCCTAAAAGTCACAAGGTAGACTGATTGAGATCCTCAGCTCCTACATGACTATGGCATCCTGGCAGTGGATGGCTGATTTTCTTTTCCTTTCTATTCTGTAGTTTTAACTAGACGGGTTTTGAGCAGATGTTACACTCCTTTACATCCCATTAGTCCAAACCACAGATTGTTTCTGAGGACAAAATTCCTTTAGAAATAAGGATTAAATCTAGTCACTATTCTTGCACCTTGACTCTGTGGTTTCCCCCCCCAACTACAACACCGGTCATCTGAATGGGCTAAAAACCTGGCAGCTCTAAAAGGTAATTATTCTTACTTTTGGACTCCATTCAGTACACGAAACAATAAAAGCCTTCTGGAAGGTTTCCGGGCCCAGCTGTCTGACTCCACTTCCCATTCCGCAAAAATACAATGAGTTTTTCTCGGGCACCTATCATTAATGTGACAGCAGAGCGGCTTGGCCTTACCTTGTTCATATAGGTACTTGAACTACATTTACATTTTTAAATGAAGAAACAATAATTTAAGGTTTCTGGATGGATGTAGGAGGAGATAATTTTTTGAAAAAAAAATAACAGCTTTTATTTTCTAGTTGGTGTTCAGTATAAAATACTTCTAATCAAAGGGACTTCTGGTAGCTGC
Source organism: Urocitellus parryii (assembly GCF_045843805.1). Taxonomy (NCBI): domain Eukaryota; kingdom Metazoa; phylum Chordata; class Mammalia; order Rodentia; family Sciuridae; genus Urocitellus; species Urocitellus parryii. The sequence continues at coordinate 56,698,874 of NC_135540.1, forward strand.
TTATTTTATTCAGAATAATTAGAAAGGTTGCTTATTTTATTCATAATAATTAGAATCAATTTGACTGGGTTCTTTTTTTAGGATGTCTGCCTTTTGGTTGAAAGGTTACAAATACATGATTTTATTAAAATTTTGAGAGAGTTGTAAATTATAAACCTACTTAGCATTTACAGAACATCTCACAGGGTCTTCCTATTCAAGGAAATGAGATAATGGACGGCCAGGCTGGCGTGATGATGATCCTCAGGTTGGAAACTTCCAGGGCCTTCTAGCATTTTCATGCAAAGGTTCTAGTAGAACTGTGTGAAGAGTTTGCTTTTACCAAAGCAAGCAAGGGCACTCCTGCATATTTTATGGGAACCAAAAAGAATGAACGCTAATTTTATCAAAGCACTGGGTACAGCAATTGCAAGTAAAACATGAGGAATTACTTGGACATACCAGTGTTTCAACATAGAGACGACAGTTTAAGTTATCCAGAACTTGTAATAGATCTAGAAAGAAGACCTCTACAAAGAAGATCTGCCCACGTCTTTATTATTTGAATTACCCAACCCAGCAAATTTTACTCTGATAAATATATTGGGTAATGACCATGTTTACTTTAGTATAAAGTGTTTAAACAGGCAACATTAATAGTGAACTTCATTCTTCTCTTCATGAACAAGCATGGAGAGAGTAGTATATAAAAACACTCTGTGAGCCCAAAATAACCACATACAGACTGCTTATAAGCCTGAAACTGCTTTCCAGGCAGTTTCAGAAATGTAGATCAATGCCAACCTTCTAGATTTCCTAGATGAAATTACTTTTAAGAGATCCCATGCCTTTTTGGAGATGCCAGCAGAAAATCACAAGACTAGCTGCTAACACTGTCAGATCCATGCCCAATGAGAAACTTTGAGGCATTGAACCAACTTTTCTTCTTATTTAAGCAGCTCATTGTTTTTAAAGTATCACTGTCATATGAAGACAGCAAGTCATAAATGTACAGGGGCAATGTTCCTACCCCAAGACCTCCAGGCTGCATGTCGAACACAGCCATGGTGATAATGGAGGAGGAGAATACTTGGGTATTCAGGTCTCGTGGTTCTGCAGTAGATAACTGTGTTGAAGCTACTATCTTTGTATGACAGAATAGGCTGTAGGATTTACTGTCTGGATTTTACTGTGAAGAAGTTTCCCCAACCTCTCTGAGCAGAGGTTTTCATTTGTACAACGAGAATAAAGTACATACCTTAAGACAGTCTTGAAAGTTAAGTGAGACACATCAATAAAGAGAGCTAAATAGAGTGCCAGGCACCCAGTGAATAATGCCTATTGTTTGTGTTAGCATTATGAGTTCAAAGATCAACATTCTTTCAAACCTTTGATACCCTGATTTCACATAACACTGCCAGATCTTGTGTGTTGACTGGGGGGGTTTAGAGCATGTATGGAACAAGGTGACATTTTTATTCTAGGCTCCATCTGAGCAGAAAGATTTATCTTAATCATTTACCATTTATCAACTACATGAGAACCTGCACAGTAGAAATAGAAGAGGGGGAAAAAAAGAAATAGAACAAGAATCTTCTATTCATAATTTTGTCAACCATAGCTCAAAGATACAATCTGTGCCAAACACCAAAAGCACAACACATACTGTTTGCAAGATATGTTGCCCTCCAGTCATATACGGAATTGTGACATTATTGAGAATCACACCTGGTGCTGGAGTTGGGTTTGCAGGGGGAGTGACAGAGTTCCTCCACAAAAGGCCACAGGAAATAGTCTCTCTGGAAACTCTACAGAAAAGCTGACTTTTATGCATTAGAACTAACTTCAGATTCTATCTTATTGCAATCTCATCAAGTGTGTATCAAAGTCAAGAAAAATATATTGAATGTATTACAAAGAGAGGCTATAAAGAGGACCACTAAAATAGTCACAGGTTAGGCAAAGATGGAAGGAAACAGGCATAGCCAATTGGTGTAGCCAAGATACACCAAGCAGAAAAACGTGCATTGTCTTGACTTTCAATGACTTCAAACTGTAACCCAGTTTTGTTCTATGAATTTAAGGAACTATGTCTTTAAAGAGAACAAAAAAATACATATGCATCCAAGAGGTGCCAATCAGCAGATCAGAGAACACTCAAGTGAGATAGCTTCACTCCTAGGTGTGACGAAAATGGGTTTGGTTTCAGCAAAAATGTGTGAGGTGGGAAAAAAGCGGTTTGAGAAGTTAAGGTGAAATCTCCTAAGCGAGGCTGCCCCATTCAAGATCAAAATAACTCTATAAAGTTTCAACTATACTTTTAAAACAGAAATAAGATCCCCCCCCCAGTTTTTCTCTCCTGATTTCTGCAGTCTTGCTTTGCAATTTGTTGATTCAAGCCAGTATAAAGTTTAATTTAAAACTAAGTCCTTTCAGAGAACTCAAATCCCTTGTCTAGGAGAACTCTGAATATCTAATGATTCCTAATGTCTTCCCATTATCAACAAAATTCTATTGAGCTGCCTTGAAAATTTCTGCTTCAGCTCTGGGTTAAACACAAATAATTGGAACTTACGAACATGCTTTCCTAGCTACTTCAATCACCCCACACATCCACTGTTAACTCAATGATGCATACAACTCAGGACAAAAACCAAACACCAAAACCTAAGGCTAACCTTCAAAACAACAAAACAAAGAAATAAACAAACAAAAAAACCACTCAGACCACTTCTTTGTCTACCATCATACATTAGAAATGAAATGAAAATAGTAAAGAAAATCACTGCTTTATTACATTGTTAGAAACCGCAGTGCATAAATAATGAAGTCTTATGCTCCAAGTCAGTCATTTTAAGTACAGAACTTGATTCTAAGTCCCAGGACTCTGAAAACTCTAAGAACTCTGATAACAATGAACACAGAGAGGATTATTTGAGTATCACAGTGACCAGCAGAAACAATTTAGTTGTTAGTGACAATAACTAAGGATCAAACAGCCTGCATCAATTCTCATTTGTAATTTTTTTTTTTTGCCAACATTTAAATGATAGGAAATGACTTCCAAGAAAAGCTAGCTACCAATTAAACAAACTCATCTACTGGCATTACTGGCTAAAAGAATTGCTAGTTTCAAGGCTGCCCAAACTATGTCATATGCAAAATTGAATGAGATTTAGGCCACCAGACGATGCCACAGCATCATCAAAAATAGATCAGCAAATACTATTTGGAGCCTTTGGTTGAACTATAGAAAATAACCATTGAAAGCTTTCATGAAAGAGCTACCGATATTTTCACAGCTGGGGTTATAAGAGGCCTGTAAGAGTTGTTTCATATGGGAAGGGATTATAGTTAGAAGGAAGAATTTTGTTGATGAACACAGTAGCAGATAAGCATAGTGTAGGTGAGCAATGTTTCTATACCAACCCCAACCAATTTCTTTTCTATAGTCCACTCACATCCATACCTCGAAGACATGTGGACTCTCAGGGGAGGGAAGGCTCTCCTCTCAAAGTGTCAGTCAATTTTCTGCTCTCTAATGGGAATCTCTGGGATAGAAACTTCTACTACCCTTTAATGTTTTCTTTTGCCAATCCACAACTTGTTTACTTCAGCTTAATAATGGACATCAGATCAGCATCATTTGATACATTCCAGATGACATGATTAGGCAATTTCACAAAGAGTTCATTCCTTTGGTCTGATGCATTTCTTAAGGATCCAAAATCTTGTCATTAGAAACACACACACACACACCATGCCAAACATGAAGGATCTGTGAAGTAACACAGGAAGTTTATCAGCACTATAATCTTAACTCCATCTTAATTCAAAACAATCCTTAACAAATGCTGCAAGTGCTAAAGTACATCCTAAATCACCATCCAGTGGCTTTAAGAATGCTCATGTAATTTTTCAGTAAAGCTTCAGAAGGTCTATGGTATTTGGCTATCTAAATACTGAATCATTTTGGGAAGATGATTTAAAGCACCTTACATGGCAGCTGTTGGCTTAGCACCTGTAATACAAAGATAATTACAGAAGCCATATCTTTGTCCAACCTCAAATGTATTAACTACACTAGAGAGAATTAATATTATGGTAAAGAGCCTCAAGTTTAACATAAATTCCTGGAAAGATATATTCTAAAACTTTCACAATAAATATCTGTGTATAATGAGATTAAACATTTTGGGTATTTGCTTTCCTGGGGTTTTCAGTTTTCATACAGAGAATTCTCACTTTTATAATTGGAATTTTTTTTAAGTTACTGGAATTTGCCATTAAACACATATTATTTAAATTTTAAAAATGCGAAATGCAAATATATATGTTTAAAACAAACAAAAAGACTTCACCATCATCTCTTGTAAGATGCATTATTTAAATTATTCTAATAGATTCTGAAAATTCATTTTAAGTGATGGTGAATACTTACAGAATAAAAAAAAAAACAAACAAAACTACTGAATAGCTTTTTCAGCCATTGCGAGAAGCCATCTTTGTGCACATACAACCTCACAGTTCCTTCTCATGTTTGTGTGCATCACAACACACCGATGGTGGTAGGGGCAAGTCTGGAGCAGCAGAGTGACCTTCAGGTCAGGGCGCATCAGCAAGGACCTCAGCTAAGGTAAGGAGAGGCAAGTCTGTCCACCCATGGTGCCATCTGGAAAGTAGGGTGATGTTCTCCTGACTTCTCATCAGTAGGTCCCTTTCACAGCAGCTTCGAATTCTCCCTCACTGTGGGACATGTTTATTTAAAAACAAAAACAAAATATGTGTTCACTCAATTGATGTCATGATTCGTTTCTTGGAAATATCTGAAATTTCAGGTTTAGTTCCCAAATTTGAGGAAAAGGCAGAAAATTTTTCCTTATTTCTTCCTTTAGAAAAAAAAATATATTAATTTCTTAAAAAGAAAGATTTATTAAGTGCTTACGTGAGCCACAGTAGAAAATCAAACATAATCATCCTTGTCTTCCTGGGGTTTGGCGTTCAGTGGGGAGGAGACCAATAAGGAACAAAGTAAGTGACAGAGTGGGCTGAACGGTGTCACGTGCTAAGGGGAAAATAAGTCAGGAAGGAACCATAAGAAGGGTAGATGGGAACACTGTCAGGCAGGCTGGAGAGTCAAGGAAGGCCTCATCACGGTCAGACCTGAGTGAGGATCTAAGGGGCAGGGGGAACAGCCACTAGAATATCTGCGCAAAGTGGGGTCCAGGTAGAGGCAGAACAAGTACGAGGGCCCTGAGGAAGAAGCCTTGTTGGCGTGTGTCAGGAATAGGGGAAGGCCAGAGTAACACAGGGGAAGAGAGGAGAGTTCGGAAGCAACAAAGGCCAGATTGTGCAGGGTCTTCTAGGCCTTCGGGAGCCTCCTGATGTTCTAAGACATTAAGCCCCGCTTTCTTGAAGCCTGTCTTTATGTTCATGGGCAAAGCCTGACAGTGACAAATGAAAACTGGAGTAGGTATGTCTGAGGCAACTCAGGAATATGAATTAGTCCTTATATGAATATATCAGGAGCGAAAAGTGCATGACTGAAAACATGAATGACATGGGAATGGACAGTTAACTGACGAGTGTAAGATTTGTAGTCATAAATCCAAGAGCTGTGTGTGGAACCTAACAGCAAATTCCTGCCTCAGGGAACTTACAGTCTCCTGGGAAGGATGACAGTAAGGCAGTCTGAGTCTGCTGCATGAGGAGGGAGCAACAAGGTCTGTCAAAGCTGAGGTATGGGCTGAAATGATCAGAGAAGAAATTCTAAGTGATGGTGAACACTTACAGAATAAAGTGGGGGGGAGTATGGAGAAAGAGAAGGAGGTTCAGTGTGTTCAAAGATGTGTCATTAGGAATGGGCAAGGTTTTGTGGGCAACCACCAGACATTCCATGTTCGTTTGGATGGAAACATTTGCATAGGGCGAGGGTGAAAAGTGGATGAGAAAAGATGGTAAGTTTTTATGGTTAGATTGAGGTTCTGACCTACTGACAAAGGAGTCTCAGCTAATGTTTAAAGAGGGAAATGATGTGGTATGTAGAGTACCGTGGATAGGGGCAGCAGTTAGAGGGTGGAATACTATGACAGGAAGGGATGGAGTCCATGCTGGAAGGCCTGGAGATGGAGAGGTGTCCACAGCGACCTAAGATACTGAAGAAGAATCCATACAGCTTGGGGATTGGTTGGAAAGGTGACTTGTATATTCTGAATGATTTAAAAGATGTTCATTGGAATGCCATACATTTTATAAGCAGAAGGATATCAAAAAGGTATCTGGTTTGCATGTTTTAAATTTGAGTGATGATGGATCCAATATTTGGAAATGTTGCAGATAAGAGAAGTTTCAGACAACACTAAAAATACAGATTAGTTAGCAGTAAATTGGCAGGTGACCTTGATATTCTTTCTTCTTTTTGTTTAATTGAGCCAGCACAATTTCTCAGTGGGTTATAAATAGAATGCCATTTTATCATTGAAAGTGGGACTTTGGGGGGAGTAAATAGGGAGATATGAATAATTACACTGGGACCCAGGGCATAAAACTGAGGCTGTCCAGAGCAGAGCAGGATGCACAGACTCTAGTTTATAAACTCTACCTTAATTCTAGAGGACGGGAAATTGCCATTTCTTATTATTAGTCTTAAGTTTTCAAAAAAGAGCCAAGTGATTCAATCAGTGTCACTTTATTGTGATTTGGATCCAGTCTGGGCCAAGGAACAAGGAACAAGTTGTAACATCTGAGGGGAAAAAAAAAAGAGAGAGAGAGGACAAAGCAGCCCAAGTCATGCAACATGTCCCCATTGCCTGGGTGGATGCCCTAATGCTAGGGAAGTGTGGCAGTTTTATGTTGAGGGAAGACGAGAGTTACTCTGGCTTGGCACTGAAACTTATGATGCAAGGTCCCAGATAAAGTATCATTTTACCAGAGTTGCCTCTGAAGATAGGGAATAGCATACATGTGTGGGGAGTGGAAAAAATGCATTTTGTGTGTATGTGTGTATGTATACATATGCTAAGTAGGGAAAGAGTTTTCTTTATCCTGTAGCTGCAATTTGTTTTGAAGTTGTTACTGCATATACAGGGTAACAGAAAGGAAATGAGACCTTGTCAGACTTAAAAAAGATGATATATTGTTAGTGGCGATTGCATATGCCTTATAGGATAAAGGAGATGAGTAATTACTTGCCATCACCGGGAACTTGGGTTTGGAGCATGAAAGAAAGAAAAAGATAGTCAAGGAAAAATCTCTCTTGTTCTAAATTTGAATTAGAAGTATCAGTACCAATGCTGAATGTATTTCTTTAAAAAAATAAATACATAAATTTCCATTTCTGGCTTCTGAAAAGGCCTGGCAACAACCACCTCTAGTACTCAGAAAATGTTTTTTAAATATCTCTCTACTCCAAAGAGTTAGGGCTGTCTGGAAGTGTGGCAGTTCCATATCTAGAGAAATGGCTGATCCATATCTAAACAGGGACTATACAGCAGGGCTGGCCTGCAACATGTCTATGGAAAAACAAGCAAGGCATCCACATCAAAGCGAACAGCAAAGAGCTAGGTGTGGTGGCACATGCCTGCAATTCCAGTGACTCAGGAGGCTGAGCCAGGAGTATCACAAGTTCAAGACCAGCCTCAGCAACTGAGAGAGACTCTGTCTAAAAATAAAAAATTAAAAGGGCTGGGAATGTGGCTCAGCAATTAAGCACCCCTGGATTCAATTTCAGGTACTTCCCCAACACCATAAAAAAAAAAAAAAGAAAGAAAGAAAGAAAAGAAAGAAATAGCAATGGATCCACACACCAAACTCGAATGTCTCAAAACTACTAACACACGAGAAACATATAAATTTAGTAGTTCATAATATTTAAGAAAACAACCCTTATCAATCACATGCAGGTAATCAATCTTTAAAAAACTGATATACAGGCAAAGAAGCATTTACCTTGCCTTTGCTATAATAACTATTTGTACTTCAAGATAATTAAAAAACATATACTTCAGATAATGAAATTTCTTCTTAGAAAAAGTCTTGTCAAATATTAAACCAGAGTAAAATTAAACTTCTAGATCTAACTACCAACTTGTAGAAAACACAGGGAACAGGAGAATACAATCAAGCAAAACATCTAGTCCAGGGAGGAACTCTATGGGGTAAATGATCTGGTTGTCAAGGAGGAATTATAAGAAGGAAAAGAGGGTGGGAAGAGGGGGTGGAAGGGTAAGAGATGGGGTGGGGACATGCAAGGGGAAGAAATCTCTACTTTGAACCAATGAATCAACGGAAATGCACAGGTCTTATTTGATCCAGGTTTTTAAAAATAAACTGTAAAAATGAAACCATTTATGAGATAAAAGAAAACATCTGGACATTTAACAAAACAGAATTATTATTAATTTAACTGAGTTAATGATATCCTTTTTTAAAAAGAATACTTATCTTTTAGCCCTGGTATCATTTCAGTTAGAATTACTACAGTCTATATTATTTCCAAATTATTTGGGGATAAGGAGGAAGTTGGGTATGTGGATAAAACAAGATTAGCCAAGCACCAATAATCCTTCAAACTGGGTCACAGTGCCTGGGAGCCACTGTATTATTTTCTCTGTTTACATGTTAACGTTTAAAATAACAAATGATAAAGGCTCAGGGAATATTGAAAAACTAGTGAAGGGCTGAAAAGCTTCATTGGAATAGAAATAATTTTTCCTTCAAATATCAAAATACTTTGGCATACATGGTCAACTCTGAATGTCAATAAAAAGGAAGTGGGCTGGGGTTGTGGCTCAATGGTGGAGCACTCACCTAACATGCGTGAGGCACTGGGTTAGATCCCCAGCACCACATAAATGTGAAATATAAAGATATTGTGTCCACCTAAAACTTAAAAATAAATATTAAAAAAAAAAAGAAGAAGCTGAGATGGTGGTGCATGCCTGTAATCCCAGCAGCTTGATGCAAGAAGATCACAAGTTCAAAGCCAGTCTCAGCAACTTAGCGAGGCCCTGAGTAACTTATCAAGACCCTGTCTCAAAATAGAAAGAAAGAAGAAAGAAAGAAAAGAAAGAAAGAAAGAAAGAAAGAAAGAAAGAAAGAAAGAAAGAAAGAAAGAAAGAAAGAAAGAAAGAAAGAAAGAAAGAAAGTGTTGGGGGTCTGGGGATATGGCTCAGCGGTTAAGCATCCCTGGGTTCAATCCCTGGTACACCCCTCCAAAAAAAAAGTAAGAAAGAAAATGCTACTTTATATTATAGAGAATATTGACACAGATTGAAATGGAAGGAGTCTTTACCGACAGATCCAAGTCACGAGTCCATCAAACCTCATGCCTTATGAAATAAAAAATAAGCTTGGTAGCAGTGAGCAAATGAGTGTTTTAGATGCAGGGATCCAACCTAACAGAAATGTATAGATCCTACAAGTTTCATGGAAAAACACTCTTCCTGCTTGATCATATTTAATAAGCTTTAAGAGAATAATGAGGCTTTTAATGACACCATCCATTTTTGCTTATGATAGAACAGTCAATATACAATATAAAAAATACAAATGAATACTCATAAATACTAAAATGGATAGTTTTTTATTTTGTAGTAAACCTACATCTGCTCAGTCCCTCACCCACCCCCTCCCCAGCCTAGTCATAAACTTGCTGGTTTTGACAAGCAGATCACAAATAGAACAGGTGCCTTTGTTAGTGCTGTAGGTAAATTCTGGCACCTGCTTGGACACCAGCTGTGTGTTAATTAGTCTTATGATGGCCTACATCACCAAATATTTCAAGATTGGAAATGCTCCCTCAAGCTTCCAGAGGAATGTGTCTGCATGTTGGCTGACAGCTGCCCCTGGAGAGAGAACAGCCCTTTTCCTAAAAGTCTCTTATGGTGAGTTCTGCCAGATGCAAAATAAGAACTGGCTACACAAAACATTTGCTCAGTGAGTCAGTTCAGGGAATGAGGGTGGAGGGTGCTTTTGGGGATAAAGAGCAAGAAACTCACCAGTGTAATGATGCTGACCCAGACACATATTGAGTGTCTGGTCATATGTCTGAATTCCATCCCCCCTCCTTTTTTTTCCAGTACCAGGGATTGAACCCAGGAGCCATTAACCACTGAACCCACATCCTGAGCCCTTTTTATACTTTATTTAGAGACAAAGTCTTGCTGAATTGCTTAGGGCCTCAGTTACTAAGGTTAGATTTGAACTCACAATCCTCCTGCCCCAGACTCCCCAGCTACTGGGATAATAGGCTTGGCTACCACACCCACCTGAGTGTCATCTTTTGATCAAGTCCTAGTAACAGTCCAGCCATGACATCTGAACCCTGCTTTCCAATGGACTTCCACAATTTACTTGTGTGGCTTTCCATTTGGTCCTTCACTTATATTTAAGCAAACAAAAGTAATGGAATTGATTCACTGCTTCTAGTCATAACAGATGAACTGGGCTATACCACATGAACAATTTGGACAGGGAAGGAGATGGCCTGAGAACTCTCAAAATTAGAGATGGAGTATATCATGGCAAATATGGTTGCAATGAAAGCTTTTTCTCTGAACAAGGCTTGGTGTCCACAGTGTATTCAATACTCAAAAATATCAAATATGAAATAAGATGCTCAATTATTGCTTTCTTTCAGCAAGTCTGATGACATAGGTGGATGTTATTAGATAATAAAAAAAATCCTACCTGAAGACTGCAAGAGTCAGAGACCAGAGCACTAATGGCTTCCTCAGTTCAAACTTCGCCCGTTTGTTCATTAGGTGCCGACCACCAAAGATAAAGGCAGCATACAGAGCAGAAAACAGGAAAGATTTCTTCCTATAAACAAATAAATAAGTTAAGACTCATGAACAAAATTCCTCAAACAATTTATTTTTATCCCTCAGGAAACAGCTTTTGTACCAGTTTCCTTCCTTTGTAAGTTCGAAGAACATATTCTTAGGGAATTTTTCTTCCCTGAAAAGGGACCTCAGTCTACTTGGACACTTGGTGTTCTGTTGGACTTCCCTAGACCAACTATCATCCAACAGATTGACCAATGTAGTAAGTATCATGTCAACGTGGTGGTATTCTCTTTTCCGACTCTGTGATGAAAAGTTTCAACAATATAGTGTTGAGGAATAAAAAACAATCATTTCCAGGGCTGGGGTTGTGGCTGAGCGGTGGCGTGCTTGCCTAGTATGGGTAGCGAGCCTCAGCATCACATAAAAATAAATAAAAGTTTTTAAAAAAGCAATCTTTTCAATGAAAAATTAATTTTATGCTTTAGAGTTTGTTGAGCTAGTTTATATGGATTTTTACAAGAATTGTTTTTTATTGAAAATATTTGATAACCAGGGTTGTATGGGACAAGAAAGTCATTTGAAACTGCTTCTTTCCTAGTAGAATATAGTATTAAAAATAATCTTGGAGTAATCATTGATGATTTAAAAGTCATTGATGATTTGAAACACTAAAATGCAAGTTACATGACTCATGGCTACCCCAACAGGGATTCCTGAAAACCCTCTGCATCAAAAAAGACATGTATTAAATTCTAATATATCATTAATAAATGCATAATGGTCAGATATACAACACAGCTGGAAGAACACAGAACCATCTATAATACATCTTGCTTCAAAATTTGAACTTGAGTTTAACCAAATCTCTTATCTGATTACCTGTTTATAAAATAAAAGGGGTAATTCTAAACTGTGTGACATTCTACAAGACAAATGAACACATTTTGTAAAGTTGTAGTATGGAATAAAAATTTAAGGCTCTTCTAGATTAAATTAATTTGAGACATAATAATCAAATACAATATGTAGAACTTTTTGGACCATGGTTTGCAATAAAATCAAATGTTAGCCATAATTTTTAAAGTACTTATCAGCTATTGGTTAACACTGAAACATTTGTGAATATAATTACATGTTTTATATTTGGTTTGATACCCCAGGAAACCAACAGAACCAAAAATATAGGAAGATTGAGGAAAGGGGATGAAGCATGGGGGCTCATTTTTCTTTCTCTTCTCTCTCAAGTGTATGTGTATACATACACACATAAACAGTTAAAAACATTCCATAATTTTTTTAAAGGATGATTTTTTGTGGAAGAAAATATCTGCATGAATATTTAAAGCATCTAATAGAGCAACATCTCAACATGTTTGTTCACTGTTGGAATTGCTGTTTTGACCCACAGACTTTTTATGAGACTGTTAGTTGGAAATATATAAGCAAGACAAAGTAGAATTTTCCAGGTCCCTATGAGCCTGCTGATTTATTTCTGTATAAAGTAAAAGTGAACAGCAATACTAATAATGCCAAAAAAAAATCAACAATCTTCTGTAGAACTATGATTCAACAGAAAGCAATAGAGGGCATGTAAATAATTAAACATCTGAACACACTTCCTGAGGCAGCAGTGTTTCTCTTAAAAATGGGTATTCCCTACTCAATTAGATCAACAGGAAAAGCACTGAAAAATAAGACACGAGACTCAATACCAAAAGCAAAATGTGTTAACCTAAAGAGTATTATTTGTAAAATGCTTCATATGCTATTTCCCTAATTGCTGGCATGCATTGTTGACTCACAAGACATCTTATTATTAAACAAGCAGCATTTCTACTTAAATGCAATTGACCTGCTTGGCGAACACCATAAAATAAAGCAATGATTCCAGGAATCAATCCATAAATAAATATTGAATAAATCACTTCCACTGAGGTGAGCATACTCTTGGACACACAAGATGTGGCACACAGTAGATGCTTAATAAATACTTGTTGAATGGGGAAGATAATTTTGAATCTGTGACAATAGAAGCTCAGCAAACACCAAGTGAATAAATAGTTAGTGGACATTAAAAGTTGTAGTTCCCCAGTATATATTGATAACAACTGAATAATAAAATATCCAAAAAAAAAAATCATGATACATTTTCTTGCTCTAGAAAGAAAGAGACTATTTCTATACTTCAATAAGAGATAGAAAGGTGAGATGATTTTAAGGAAACCTTAACAATTGAACATTTCAAGAAGAAAATAATTTTGGAGATATATATATAGTGATACTATATCACTCTATTTCTCTTCTGAAATTTGCAAGAAGGGGATTAAATTACTTAAAGAGTTAGAACCGTTGTTTCTATTACACTCATATAAAGTGCAATATATATGTAAAAAAACAATACACACATTTAAAGCTCACACATAAGCAAAGACTTACTAAAAAAATAAAAACCTATTATATTAATGTAGGCAATAGTAACAAGAAATAGTATAATTCATTTTTCTAAGTCAAAAAGGTAATAAATGACTATAATCACAGTGTTCTAACTTATTAATTCAAACAGGTAGATATGCTAAAGGGCTTTGTCACTTAATCCTCCTAATCACCTCACCATGTAGGGAAGGTATTATCTTCATTTTCATAAAGAAATAGGCTTAGAGGGCAAGTAACCCCAGATTTTCCTGCTCTCCTGTGGTAAACTTTCAGGAGAAAATAGGGCATACTTGGTGTGTTATCTTCTAAGTATATAAGTATCCTTTCAGCCCTTCTGCTGAATTTACACCCTCTCTGTGCTACTGAGGAAAAAAATTGTTCAGCAGTGAAAAGATGAAGAATCCCCAATCCTAATGTTCCAGTGCTCATATTTTCTAGGCTTGGAGCACTTTTATCCAAACCCTTTTTACCTCCTGGAGAACACTGAAAACATTTCCTTATAATTACTTATCATCATTTTCCTGACTCACTCAATATAATTCAGATTTGGGTCATGGTTGTACATATTCATTGTAATACTTGCAATTATGCACCAATAAAGTTAAATGAATGACACTCCTATCATCTAGCTGGTAAGGGGAAAATGTGCCTCAAGAATCAAGACAAGAATAAAAATCTTCACTCTAATGTTTCTCTGATTTCCTTACTTCTAGAAGGAGAATTAGTCCTAAAGCACAGCTAAATTATCCACAAGTCCCATTCTCTTTTGTACAGGTTTTTAAAAACTCTCTTTAAAAATCATCAACTCAACATCTAGAACGGCCAAAACAGCAACACAGAATTTAAAAATAAAAGAGATTTTTAGGAGCAAAGCCCAAGAGCTTTATTCTACAAAAGAATACATCTGATATTCATAGTCACACAGGTGCATACTGTACAAAGATAAAGAGTGCCCCTAATTTTCATGATTCTGATTAAGCAGGTGGGCAAACAGAAATTAACTATATAGGCTTATATCTGAGTCCCAGGCAGTCAATAATGGAAAACATGTTTGTTTAAGAGCTATTATTAAAATAAGTTGCTATCGTAGCTAAAATATGGAAGCAACCTAGATGCCCTTCAATAGATGAATGGATAAAGAAACTGTGGTACATATACACAATGGAATTTTACTCAGCATTAAAAGAGAATAAAATTATGGCATTTTCAGTAAATGGATGGAGTTGGAGAGTATCATGCTAAGCAAAGTAAGCCAATCCCCCCAAAACCAAAGGCAGAATGTCCTCTCTGATAAGTGGCTGCTGATCCATATGGGGGAAGGGCATGGGAAAAATGGAGGAACTTTGGGCAAAGGGGAGGGAGAGAAAAGGAGGGGATATGGAAGCAGGAAAGATGGTGAAATGAAATGGACATTATTACCCTAGGTACTGGTATGACTGCACATATGGTGTGACGCTACATTGTGTACAACCAGAGAAATGAAAAGTTATGCTGCAATTGTGTACAATGAATCAAAATGCATTTTACTGTCATATATACCTAATTAAAATAAATAAAAACTTATTTTTAAGTTGCTATTGTACAATATGTAACTCTTCTACAGGGGCAAAATCCAAGCAATGCTTTGAGTGAGTTTAGAATTAAGCTTTCTCAGTAAGAGGAAATTACCTAAGGAAGTATTAGCTCTAAATTCTTCAAGTGAGTAATCAAAATGTATCACTTATGGCAGAATGTATTATTTTTCCATTTTGCTTAGAAGATTTTCTTCAGCAAGCTAGGCAATTTAAGTGAATTAAAATTGCTTTTTCTTTCTGGCATCTCTCTGGTAAAGTTCAATTATAGTCAAGATGAATAATGACTTGCTATTAGCCTACTTAGTGTTTAATGTGGATAGATTATTTCCCTGACACTTCGATGGTAATCCAGTAATACTTGCCATTCTGGCAGGGATACATATCTGGGAACAATAGCGATACTACACTGCTTTATTACCAAATAATGAATAACTTTTAGATGGCATGGATTTGTCTTGCTTAATACATTTTAAATGTATATCATATGGCACAACCTATAACTCTAGGTACTTAATAAGTACTTTTGAGGATGGTGATTCTGAAGTTGGTTACCAGGTAACCAAATAAAGATAACGCAAATGAAATACTAATGTGTTTTGAGATTGTGGCGTTTGCATTGAACTTTTTTTCTCCTTCGATTTTTGTCATCAATAATGAAAAACATGAATAATACTAGCTATTAGTCCATGATGACTAAAAACAAATTGTGGCTTTATCCTTAGAGATAAATGTTCCAAAGCATTCCTGGAGGTGCTTTTTGATTCCTACCAGAGTAACTGCAAAAGTCTGTGCGCATGCTTGTATTTCGTGATCTACCAGGGACACGTCTGAAAGATCAAGTATAAATTCAAAAAAAAAAAAAAATTTTTTTTTCCAACTTGTGCGATTACCCTGAAACTAATACTCAGCTTGAATCTCCCTGGTACTCAACATCAAGATTTCTGACAGCTACATTGAACTCCTGTGAGAATCCAAAAAGGCCATTTGCCAGTGAAGAAACTTTTATGTGGGTATTTTATGTGGGTAGTATTTCGACGTAGGGCAATTGCTAATGAACCCCTTGGGAAATTGGCTTGAGCTGTCTTTCCTGACTCTTCCATGTTGTGTCTCAAGGGCCTTGTTTATAAGGCTACCACACGTGTGCCAGGTGCAAAGAGTTGTGAGAGTGAACAGCAAACCCTCAGGGAGAAAAGCAAAGGAGACCTGGAAGTATCTCCTGGAAGTGCAGAAAATTACATGTTCTCAGTCTGAAGAGTTTGAAGCTCAGACAGAGCGCTAACAGGTTGGGGCCACCTCTCCTCTAGTTCAGTTGCTAATTCAAGTCAGAAAACGATTTATGGTTCTGAAAATGATTCTAAGGGCACATATAAGCTGGGGACCCAAAACTAAGGAAATATACGACTTTTGCCAACACGCCATTCAGTGAATGTTTATAATTGTTCTAATTTGATAAAAATATATAAAAAAAAGTTTTGTTGAAAGAGATTCTAAGGCTGTGCTTATGGGAGTACCAGCCAGGGCTGATTCTCTCATGTTCTGGAGAATTTCCCAAAATGTCAAAACAGGTACTTTTAAATGTTAAGAATAATGAGAATATTTCAGCAGATTTTGTTCACAAGTTAATTATACCTAGAAATTAACCTACATGCCCAGAAATTCTGACAAAGAATAATTTGGTGAATAATAATGGAAATATGTCTATAACTAATACAAACGAATTGTGGCTTTAAAATTGCAAGACAAGCCCTAACTAAAGGAAAGGGTATTATTCCCATCTTTCATGTTTGGACCAGGAACCTAGAAATGTGATTTTTGAGCTTCTTTGAGTTGTAAGCGCCTCTTTCTCTTTTTGTTTCCCTCTCAGATGCTAATTGAGAGATCACAGGTTCTTCTTATCTATTTTTTTAAAGGTAAGAAAGTCATTCTTTTATATAATTCAGTTTTTCTATCCTTCAAGTAGGCCACCATTAAAGTAGAGTTACATTCAATAATACTGGTTCAAAACCATAGCTATCTATCCTTCTCCATTAAAGTATACTCGTTTCAGAAACAAACCTGGTAAAGAAAATGACTTGTCTACATCAATGAACACGTCTTTTTTCCCCACCCTGTTATCTTTTTAAAAATCTTGGTGAGTTCTGTTTGCTTGTTACAACTAAAAATAGGATATTGAAGGAGAAAATGCTATCCAAATATAAAAAAAAAACAAAATTCACATATTAAAAATGCCATCTGTAATACTTAAATTGACAGGATCCCTTTGTTTCCTTAAATATCTGTTTTCCAGTTGAGGATGCAAAAGATTGACATCCAATCATCCAAACTCGCATCCATCCATTCAAAATGTAATGAACTTTTTACCATATTCATTTACAGGGTGTGAACTGACCTGAAAATTCTGCCTCTGCTAAACTAGCTGGAAACATTGACATGATAACACATGGCTGGAGAGGTAGAGTCAACCAGACTTGTGTGTTATACATAATAATATTTTATAACATTTCTGAAGAAGGAGGTAATGTTGTCATGAGAAAATGTGCTGTGGAAAGGTGGGCTTGGAGGAGAACTTATGGGTGGATGGACAGAAGCAAACAGCAATAAGTAGTGGAATTAGAATTATCGAAGCAAGGAGATTATCAGACCAGAAGCTTTCGGTTGGGTGTGGTAGAAAAAATCTGTTTGGAGATACAGGCTAATGCAACAGAACTGGGGCTGCATCTCCACCCGACGATTACAGTAAGTTATGAGGTACACAGACAGTAATTCATTACTGGTAATAACTACAGCATAGTACTAAAATGCATAGCTTAATTTTCTCCTTCTTTTTCTTCAATAAGTAAGAACAGATTAACTCATGTGTATACCATCATGATCCTGGGATGAGAGTGGGGAAGAATTATTGCTAGTGCTCCAAGAAGAATGGACAGAGAATGGCTGGTTTAAGTCATGGAAAGTAAGTGGGTTGGGGAGGAGAATCAAATAAGACACAGAGAAACTTGGTGTGCATGATTTCTATTCTAGAGGGCAGATGGGGCAGAGCTGGATTCCAGATCTCTG
Source organism: Urocitellus parryii (assembly GCF_045843805.1). Taxonomy (NCBI): domain Eukaryota; kingdom Metazoa; phylum Chordata; class Mammalia; order Rodentia; family Sciuridae; genus Urocitellus; species Urocitellus parryii. Next base: position 56,716,704 of record NC_135540.1, read on the forward strand.
AGTCAAATGCAGCCTGACCTGTTCCCCAGAGCTCATGTCACCAGCAATTGTAGCTATGAGAGCTGGTGAAGGAGGTGGGTGTGAGCTGAAGGAGTCCTTCAATGAACGGCTGCCCTTCACAAAAACCATCAGTTGGGAACAATGAACAGCAAACTGCTAGGCTAAGCATGGCATTCTTCCAGAAAAGATGATGACTGGGTCAGTGTCCCAAATTGCCTTGTCACATAAAGAAATAGCAATTCATCCTAATGCGCTGCATCTTAGAGAGATGGAAAAACATTTCTTCTTTGTTTTCGTAGATATGGTGTGATAAAACCAACCAGGAAGGTTCTATTCCAGTTAGAACCAAAGACTGCAGAGGTTACTAAACCAAAGAAAGAATTACAACCCATTCTTTTTCTTGCATAAAGCTGAGAGTTTCTTATCTCTGTAGAATAAAGCTTGCTACCACTCCTGAATAAAAATTTTACAAAAAATGTCAGTGGTCTCAGTAAGATAAATTGCCCATCTGAAAGTAAACTAACTATGAGCTCTGTGCTGAGAAAAACATGTTTTCTGCCTTGTTGGAGAATATTGCTCTCAATACTCTCATCTGGATTCTCAGGTGTGGATTGTTGCGTTAGGTTAGAATTTCCTAATAACTCTCATATAATAAATACATCAAATGTAGATACAAGTCACAATAAAACATTAAACACTAGTGATTGCTTAATACAGAAAGCATAGTACAGCCGTGAAACGCCTTTTAAATATGACCAGTTGAGAGACCCTCTTGTCACCAGACTAAATTTTAGCTCTTCAAATCTATGACATAACATAGTTATGAGGCACATAGTGATTAATTTTCCTAAATTCGAAACTTTCTTGGGCCTGCAGTTGTACAAATTAGAATTATGGGCTTGTGTCAAATTGCAGGCTTTTTTTCCTCTCCTCATTACTCCAGTCGCCCACTGACCACAGAAATACAAAACTGTCGGACTGGGAATGAACCTGAAAGATATTCTATTCCAAATTTCTCAACTTTGGAATTCCTTGTTATAAAAAAATATATATATCTGGCTAATAACCAAGCAGCTTCTGTTGAATGTAGAAATCTCCTTAATAGGTGGAATCTGATATTCATTAGTTCATGGTCACACAGTGAATCTAGGCTTCTTCAAAAAAGAGCCAAATTCTAATGCCACTCACCCTCCTCCTATGGATTAACAATGGTCCTTCACACAGACAGTTCCCACTTTACAGCCAAATATAAAAACCTGCTTGTTTTCACGCTGAAGAAGCCTGGAATGTTTTATAGATAGACACAGATTTATGTGCAAGCTGGGCACTAAAACCAGAAATGAACACTATAAAAAGGATATGATTATTCACAATGGAAGAGAACCTGGATTTCAAGTTTATAAGATTAAGTCCAATTCCAACACAGAAATTTCCTAGATTTAAATTGAAATCAAGAAAAATAACAGCAGGGCAGACGACTATATAAACAAACATAAACATATCCAAGTCTCTGGGTTCTTTATACTCAAGGACTGAACATTTAATTTGAACAATGATCCTTTTCTATTGCAGTTTAGTATAATCTGATATTTATATAGAGTCTTCCTCTACACAGACCACAATAAAGAAGCTAAAAAATAAAGTCAAGAGGGAAAAATGACATGCTTTCATGTTCTTTATTAGATCACTCACCTATCCCTCAATATAAAATTTGAATGAAAACTGGGGAAACCATGAAAAAGATATATCCTAAATGCTATTTCTGGATCAGAGAGAAAACTGCTCTGTAAAGAAGATGATTATCTCATGGTATGTAGCTCTGATGGTTTTTTGTCAGCAAATCAAATTTTACGTAAGCAATTAAGCTTGAGTTAAAACTGAAAGTGACAAGAAGAAATACATCATTAGTAACAAAGAGAAAATGACTTAAACATTATTTTCATCCATGAGATTACCACCCAATTATCCATAAAAGGACTGCTTCATTTTGCTCTTGCAAATAAGAATATGGCAAAATTCTGACTTTGGTGTTCACATTGCTCCTTCAAAAATTTAAATGCTCCTTCAGTGACACAACTGAACTGTATTAGTTTCCTAGAGCTGCTGTAACAAATTCCAGGAAAATGAAAGGCTTAAAATTATACAAATTTATTACTCCAGAGTTCTGGAGGTCAGAATTCTGAAAGGAGTCTGTGAGGCTCAAGTCAGTGTCACCAGGGCTGCATTCCCTCTGCAGGCTCTAAGCAGAATCCACTCCTGTCCTTTTTCAGCCCCTGAAGGCCACTTGGCAACCCCTGGCTCATGGGCTAATCTCTATCTTCAAAATGCATCGCTCCAATCTGTTTTGTGTGGTCACATCACCCTCTTAAATTAAAACTCTGTAATTACAATGGCCCCACAAGACCATCCAGTCCATGGCCTAGAATGAGTCTCAAATATTAAGGATCCATGAGATTAGACTGGGCCCACCAATTCCAGAATTTACCCCATCTCAAATCTCTTAACCTAATCACATCTGTGAAGTCTCTTGTGTTGTGTAAAGTAACATATTCATAAATACCTATGATTAAGATGGGACCATTTTGGGGGAACTACTATTCAGTTTAACATGTAGATTAATTTGAATATAAGGTCTAAAGTCATTTTTTTTTTTTTTTTTGCAATGCGGAGTTGTTTCCTATCAATGCTAACCTTTCATGTCTGTTCCTGGTTTGAGAGACCCAAAGCGGGTCTCTTCCCTTCTGTTCTAGTAACCATTTTAGATTGCAAGGATTTGACAGTTACATCTTCATGGAGATTATCTTAAAGTGACTCATAAATATAACCCAAGTATCAGCACCTGAGTGCTCATCAGTGACATGACTTACCATACCCCATACAATGAATGAGGTGCCAAAGTTTAGAATTTCTACATGACCAGTGAAACTCCACAACATGTACAACTGCGAGCATGGGACCCTAAGTTATGCTCCATGTGTTATAATGTCAAAATACTGCCATGTATTTCTGAAAAGAACAAATAAAATTAAAAATTTTCAAAAAAAATCTAGCTTCTTAATATTCTGTTTGGAAAACTTTGACGGAACTCCAGAGCTCAGTCTATGGCTCTCTCCTCTTTTCACAAGTGCCAGTAGTTCTCACCAGGGCTGATTATTTTGCTCCTCAGAAGGTATTTGAAAGTGTCTGGAGACATTTTTGGTATTTATAACTGCAAGTGAGTTGGCTACTGGCACTTAGTGTGCCGAGGCCCTGGGGATGGCACAAGGCAGCACTCCATAACAAAAAATTATTCAGCATAAATGCCAATTGTGTCAAGCTTGAGAAACCCTGAACAAAAACAGAGAGAGTAATGAAGAAAAAAGAAAATTCAAGAGCATGCTGGTTGAAATGTGATACAGCTTTAAAAATGTATTCACCAATTGGGGTGTTATCACCCATGCCTCAGATTCTCTCAGGCAGAATTGCTTCGAGCTAATTCTAAGCACAGAGTCAACAAAGCAAGCTTCTCCTTTCCACTCAAAAATTCAACTTAAAACTGAAAAATAAGAAAAAACAACCAACTTGGGTCCACATATTACTCACTTCACTATTGTAGACTCAGTTTTGCTTCTGCCTAGCATGGAATCAAGGACTAGCTGCCCTATAAAGGCTGGTGGATTCAATTCTTACAAATGTCAGTCGGCTGCAATGCTTCTCTTGTCATTAAGGTCATCTAGAACTGCATTTTGAAACATATTCTGGACAAGAGAGGAGGAGAGCCTCTGAAAAATAGAGAACCAGACACCCATAGTCACTGTGAGGACACGTTCCTCCCCAACCCACCCACAGAGTTCAAATTGTTTTTGAAGTAGAATTCCAGTTATTTCAGTCATCTCTTTATTAGCCAGTCCTATAGAAAAAGATAACCCAATGAGTCAAACGTGACCTAGGATGGAGCAATGTCATTACCGTTCTACTCCCTGTTTCTCAGTGGTCAACATTTTTAGATTTCTCATGTATGACAAATCATGGAAATTTTTCCTGTGTCTAAGAAAATACCCAAATATCATTTGGGGGGAAATTCTGAATGGGAAATTAGCATAATGTCTTCTGGCTTCATCCATGTTGTTGCAAATGGCAGAATCTCCATCCTTTTAAATGCTGAATAATATTCCACACCATAGTTTTGTTCTCCATCCATTTATTGGCTCTTAGGTTGATTCCATTTCTTGGTAACTATGAATACTTGGAACTATGAACATGGGAGGATCTCAGAGCCAAAGTATGACGATCTTATAACAAAGACAGTTTTTATGACAAACTTTTTAAAAGTAAGAATAAAAGAGTGGGAATAACTCTATTTTTGTAAGTACTGTTATGATAAAGAAAACAGGTGCTATCACATGATCAGTGTGCTAGTAGTAATGAACAGTTCCACTGAATTCTTTTCTAAAACTCATAGTTTCCTAGCTATTTGCAGGCCTTCTCTCCCCTGCATTTCTGCCTGGTTGGAAGGCACTGGTTCTCCTCCAGTGATGACACACACAGAGCTAAACAAGTCCAACAGGAAGCTGCTCTGTTTGTGCCTGTCATCAGTTTCTACCAGGGAACCACAGCAAAACCTGCCAGGCACTGTCCCAGCCAGTTTAGGAACCTTTTATCTTTAGGGCTCAGAAGACTTTCATCTTCCTATCTATTTACATCATTTTACTTGAAGACTTTTGCTTTATTTGCCCCTCTCCCACCCTTGATTGACAGGTTCAAAGCCAAGAAAAAAAATGACAGAAATACCATTTGGGGGGAAATTCTGAATGGGAAATCTCAAGATCTTTCAGGACACTAGGAAATTTAGAGCATAGTTTTCATTTCTCCAGAAAGTGAAAGGTGGGGTGTGGCTGGGGGCGGGGAGGGACATTTGTTTTATCTTTTAAAAGTTGGCTTTAGGTGGTGAGGCAGAAGCACTTCATTTGCATTTCAAGTGAGTCCTGGGAAGTGACTAAGGTATGATTTGGATTTATCCAGCCTGGGTTCTGAGAGATCAGATTCTCAAAATCACAATGTCTATGGAATTTCCAATCAGTTTTAGAAGCAAGGAATAATGCTTAGGGACAAGGAGTGCATATCTGACTCAACATTCCTTAATCAGAAGGTTAATGTGTCTTCTCACATTCCCAATGCATTCCCCTTAGGAATGTGCCCTACAAAGGAATGTGTCCTTTAGGTTACTCTTGCTGGTATGCAGTGCTGTGACAAGATAGCAATCGCTCTTACAGTAAGCCTGAGTCTTAGTTTGCATTAGTGTCTTTTCTACCCTGCTTATTTGTCAAGATAAATCTACTAAGGACTGAAATTTGAGAGTAGCAATATTTTTTACTTAGCTATGCTTACAGAGAAAGGTTTCTTACCACAGGGGGAAGAGGGGATAAAAATCAAGGATTTGCTAGTGTTGACTTAAGCTACTTCCTTCAGTCTAAAGCATTTTTAAACAATTTGAGGATTCTAGATGTCTAAGTTCTTTAAAAACAGCTAAAAAGTATTTATTGAACATCCATCCACAGGTTCTCGTAGGGGAACTTCCTGCTCCATTAGGACAAAACGTGGAGGTTTGCCTTAGAATGCTCACTGGGCATCGCTCTGGCCATTAAAATAGAATGTTTCAATTTGGTCAAGGTAATAACTTTTAAAACTAAGCAATTACTATATTCCAGGTGTGGTTCTAAGTGTTCCAACCACTTGATACATATGATATCTCATTTATACCTTAAAAAAAAATCATTGTAGCTAAGCAAGGTGACACACACCTGTAATCCCAGCAATTTGGGAGACTGAGGCAGGAGGATCACAAGTTCAAAGCCAGCCTCAGCAACTTAGGGCAGCCCTAAGCAACTAGATGAGACCCTGTCTCTAATTAAATACATGTGGCTCAGTGGTTAAGTGCCCCTGAGTTCAATCACCGGTATTTAAAAAAAAAAAAAAAAAATTATTGTATCCATTTTGCAAAAAACCAACCAAACAAAATCCAAAAAGCTAAGAAAAAGGATTAGGTAACTTTGTAAAGAACCCAGAACTTTTAAAAGGCAGTTGTGAAACTGGGCACAGTGGCACATGCCTATAATCCCAGTGGCTCAGGAGGCTGAGGCAGGAGGATCCTGAGTTCAAAGCTAGCTTGGGCAATTTAGTGAGGCCCTAAGCAACTTTCAAAATTAAAAAAGAAAAGAAAAGAAATGCAGAGGTAGGGGTAGGGGTGGTGCTAGGGATGTGGCTCAGTGGTTAAGCACCCCTGGTTTCAATCCCCTTACCAAAAATCAAAAAACAAAAACAGTGGTTAGGCGTTAAACTCAGCAGCCGGATGTCAGAACCTGTGCTCAACCACTACACTGTATTATTTCCTAGCATTTTACAGCTGTCATTGGTCCCTTCAGTCACAGTGGTTTTCTTATCACTTTTTCCCGCTCCCCGTCATACCTCATCACAATTTCTGACATTCGAAAATATAAACCACTTACACCGGAAACCACTTTCGCTCCAAGAAAGTATTTCATTCTTTAAGTCACATTTATACAGATATTGATTTTTCTTCCAAGAAACAGTGCCCCTGCTTAAGAGACTGAAGATTTCAGAGAGTACTTGCCCCAAAGTCATGGTAGGCACGAAGCTGACCACTCTCCCTTTTCATGTTTGCCTACATTTCTTTATGCTAAAGCAACCATGTTCCCTCTATCACTTAATGGTAGGACATATTGTGAGATGTTTGGTAGATTCTACATTTATTCTATGTCTTCCTACTTATGATGACTTATTCTATAGTTTTAGTTGTCCAAAAGGACATACAGAATGTTTCTATGCCTTAGGATCCTAAAATGTAATATAGAAAAGTTGTGTTAGGAGATGTAAACATGAAAGTCATACAAAGATAAGATCTTTATAGTTTTGTATGATATATCATCTTCATAGTTAGCCCATCATCTTGTTTATTTAAATATTAATGGCACAAGGTAGATTATACCTCTAAAGACAGTAGGACTTTTATAGGTTTGACATTGTTGCTAAGATGTCCAAAATATTTTTACATGAGTCAAAAGATTTCGCCCGTGACTGCTCTTTTAGAATTGCACCATAAATTCCCCCAGAACACCCTATGCTACAGCCACACTGTCATTCTCCCAAGACACAAGGCCACTTTGTCCCATTTTATTTTTCACATGCTGTTCTCATGTACTCTGAATGTCCTTCCTGCCTAACCCTGTCATTTTTGTTGATCTCTGGGAAGATGTTCCCTAACTGCTTCAAGGTCAAGTTGATGATGCTTCCCCTGCATCTCCACTGTGCCTTCCATTTAATTTTACAGACCTTTTACTTATCCACACAAAAGTCAACATGTCTGTCTCCCCTTCAAAGTCCTGAAGGGTCATATCTGTCTTATGCAACCATGTATACCCAGGCCTTGTGCCACAGTATTGGCCTTACTTGTTCCCAATACAGGAATGAACCATGACATACTGGATAATTTAAAATTCTTCTGTTGTGGACACTTTATGGAAAAAGAAAATTTCCTGGGAGACTAAAATAACTGATGCTGAAGTCATCTATGAACTTCAAGGTTATCTGATTCTATATTAAACAGTAAAAACCATTTTTTATTATAGTTTTTTTGCCTTTAAGGGCTGAAAGAATTCTACAAATGAATCTAAATTCAACTTTTTTTTTCTTTTTCTTTTAAATCCTCTTTTGTAAAATGACTATGTTTTAGCAAGGCAGCTGCTCCTGGGGTGGCACACTCTCGGGTGATGCTCAGCAGTGTTGGAAAAGTGCCGTACAATGTCTTTCCTTCTTGCTGGCCAGAAACCAAGTATTACATTCTTAAAGTAACTGGCTGCATAAAGTAAGCCAAAGACAGACTAGTCAGGCATCAGGTGAGCCTGGTGCTGTGACATCATTTTAGTCCTGACAATTTTATCCTCCTTTTTTTTTGCCATTCACTGAGGAATTTCCGGACAGATTCTGCAAAGGGCCAAGTGTTACTTGGAAAGCGAAATAATGCTTAAGCATCATAATATTTCAGTTTGGAATAAAGCACATTTGCTTTGATCAGGATCAGTATGTACACAAAGAAAGATACTAGTTGGCATGTATCAATAGGCAAATGAGAAAGCAGTAACAATGTCCCCTTCTAGTGAGACACAGGGAAGCAGGCAGCCTTATATTTTGCCAAGGGAAATGTAAAATGGTGGATCTCTTTGAAAAACAACTTGGCAGCATTTATCAAGAAACCTAAAACATCCCTATCTTTCAATCTTGCAATTCCACTTGAAGGAACCCATCCAAAGCAAACTATCCAACATCCAATAAAAGTATGACAATCACTGAAGAGCAATAGTATAAAGGTAGGCTAAGAGTCAGGGATATGGTGGCATTCCAGTAGAGTAAATGTATATGGTTTTCCTAACTGGGTGTGTGGTAAGAGATAAGAGAGGGTGATATGGCATAATTACAAATTAGAGGGAGAAATATCACCCATTCCATTATTGGGTGGTAAGATTATATGTGCTTCTTTTCTCCAACTTACTTTCATGCACTCAAAATTTTTAATTCGTTTTACTAGTTAAACAAAGAAAAATAAAATTTTTCGTATAATGATCTTAATTTTTTAAAAATTTGATTTTAGAAGCACAAAATGCTGACCAATATCAAACATTTTGATTGCAAAAAAATTACACGAATTGTATTTCAGGTACTTTTCCTCTGGCGGCCACTTACCATCAATCAGATCTACTAGAGCAAAGACCTGGGTTTTAATCTTCGCTGCTTGTATATTAACTGTGCGATCTTAGATAAATTACATTTTGACAAGTCTCAGTTTCTTCACTAAAGAGACACCTACTTTCCAGGCTTTTAGCCAATCATCAAATAGTGAACCTGACAGCATTGGACACATAAGGCCTCATGTTAGTGACTGCCATTGCTTAGTATTTAAAAATTATAAAACTAGAATCATATGCAAAATGAAGATAGTTGAAGTATGATTTAAAGCATTTCAAATTCTACACAGGAGTTGTAAAGCTATAAGTTCTGCTTATGAATTTGCTGATGGCATGTTTTGAGTGCATGTATTTAAACAGCAATTAAAAGGCCAAACAACACAACCCAAATAAGCAAGAGTTTTCCTGAAAGCAAGCTGTTTTGCTATCTCTGCTTGAAATTGGAGAAGAGTAATAACATGCAACAATGATCTGAAACCATTATTCTTATTTCCATAAGGGATACCGCACACAGATTCTGAGATAACATGCACAGGTTACTTCTGAACTGAAAGTATTAGTCTACCTAAAAGCAGTATGTTGGGGAATAGTAATAGTAAAAATTTGCTATGCATAGCTTTCTATGTGAGATTTTTCAAAAAAAAAAAAAAAAAAAAGTTATGGATGGATAGCTCTCTTTTTCCTGACCTATTTCTAGTGGGAGGAAAAAGGTCCCTTTTATAGTCATTTAATTACTAGGTGGCAATAAAGAAAGGAATTAAATTTATCCATTTGACTGACTGATGCTACAGTAAGACCCATGGCATGTCAGTAATTATCAACGTTATTTGGAATCATGACGCTGATGTTGTATACTGCCCACTCTTCACAACTTGCAATATCTTTACAATCAAAAATGTTTATTGCAGAACAGTTTCCAAGTTAGTGGGAAGAACTGAGATGTAGCCACAAGGGTGAAAGTAATGGTATCTGTACTGTGTGAAGAGGTCACTGCTTTACCTTAGAGGTAACAGGCGAAAAGCAAACCTTGTTAAGGTTAGGTTATGGCTAAGAGTAACTCAGATTTGCAAATCTCCATCATTGCTTTGATATCAGCAGATGGTCAAAGTGTATCAAACTGAAAGATACAGATAAGGTATGATCATCAGATGTTCCAAAGGTAGCTCCTGGTGGAGAATCTGCTCTCATTTCCATATTCATGGTTCAGAGGGCAAACTTGACTGATCCAGAGCAAATATGCACCAGCTGACCTGAAGTACACTTTCAACTTTTGACTGACAAGATCTGATGATCTTAGGTAATCAGTTTTCAACTTGTGTGCTTTGCTCATAACCTTCCATAGATGCTTCCAAGGGGGTCTAGGCCACAAGCCTAAAAGGGTAGAAACTATGAAAGGGTTTTCCAAGGTCCCTGTTTCCAGTGATATCCTCATTTGACTTCCTTTGGCTGTTTGGGGCAGAGAACTGAGCATGAGCTAAACCCAGTGATTCAGCAGAGCCAGCTCTATTCCCACACTAACAGAGAAAGGAGTGAGATCTGCTTCTGTGCCTGGATGCGCAAGAGCTACAACAGAGTTTTAATGTCAAGAGCGGCCTAAGAACACCAAAAAGTTAATTTCCATATTGCTATTAAGTCTTTTCCCTTGTTAGTTAACCCTTGGTGTATTCATACATAAAATCCACCATCAAGATTTATCATTGGATAAAACTATAGGGCAAAGGCATCTTTGACTGACTGATTGTGGGCTTTGTAGCCAAGAATTCTTATCCAAACTTGTATAGTAGTGATAAAAAAGCAGAGGTTTAAATCTAAAGACACCAAAATAACTTAAATTACCTTGGGCAAAATGACTAAATCTAATCTTTTTGTCCTGTCTTCACTAAAATTAATGAGAACATATTCACAGAAAACTCGTGTTTTTTTTTTTTTTTTGTCTAGTCTCCATACCTGCCCTACAGAAGAAAAGTTATATGAACAAACAAAAAACATGACATGAACATACAGAAAATCAATGCCAGCAGTCTTTCTCTACTCCCCTCAGGCAAATTTTATTTTCAAAGCAAATGAATAGTACAATTCCTTCAAAGTTTTTATTACTTTAGGGGTTTGAAACTTAAAAATGACTTGAATTATCATTTAGCAAGTACTGACTGAGCACCTACTGTGCACCAAGCACTGTTTCAGGTTCTGTAATAGTGAGCAAAAGAAAAGCCAGTCATCATGGAGGCTGAAATGCTATTTGCAATCGTGACACTGTTGTATACTGCCCATAATAGACAATAAATACAAAAAATAAGCCTGAAAATAGACAGTAGACACAAAAATAAATAATCAACTATTAGAAGATCATAAATAAATACTATGGAAAAGAGAGAAAGTGAGGGATGGAACACAAGTTTAAATAAGGTGGCACATTGAGAAGGTGAGTTTGAGCAAAGACATGAAGGAAGTGACAGAATGAGTCGCCATGGGGTAGGGATGTAAGGAAGAGAGAAATAGCCAGGGCAAGAGCTCTCTTCTAAGTTAAAATTATAGATTCTGAGAATTTCGTCTTTGGAAAACTGAGCATACCGACATATCAACTGAACATGTATCTATAAACCTGAGTTTGGGTAATCATTCTGCTACTTGCTAACTTTTCACAGAAATACAGCTGTCTGCAGAGTTCTTCATATCATGGGAAGAGTGAGTATGAAAGCAACCAGGTTATGGTTAAAGAAAGTTTATTAACTTTTATAAGTCACCAAAATCCTTTGTAGGTGATAATTATAAATCTGAGTTACCAAGAAATTCAAGAACTTTTGAGTAGCATGAAACTAAAGGTGAAATAGTTTCATTAGAGATGAATCTATTTCATCTCTCCTCATAAAGAGGGCGAACACTGTTCTCTCAGGATTTTCTTTTGCAAACCTAAACCTGAACATATAAAAGCAAAGGATGACGCTTCAAGAAATTTCCAGGAATATTTCTCAATTAGACAGTTCAATTTTCTACAAGCACATTAATTCTGCTTCACTGGCAATCTGTTTTCAGATCCAAGTTGTAAGAAAGTATAATGATTCCTGACAAGGGCAAAGAAATAGGTTTTTAATTTTCTTCATGAGTCAGCAGGGGAGTATAGGACATGAGTGACTTTTAATGTACATTTCTCAAAACGTAAGAAGCAAAGCCTAAAGGTATTGCAGAAATCAGAATTTTTTTTTAAAAAGGCAAATAAAAATGAATAAAACATGACTTTTCATCTAAAAAAAAAGAAGTTAAGTGATCCTTTAAAAAAATTCATAGACTCCAATAACTACCTACTTTCATTTTAAAAAGTTAAGCCTATTAGTCTAAGACTTAAGGGAGTTGAGACAAAGTTTTTAACTCTCAGTCGAGAAATAACACTACATAATTTATAACCTGATCACAATTTTAGGAAGCCATTGAAAAGACAAACATTTCAAAAATAAGATACAGTTGTTTCTTTAAAAACTCAATGACTGACTTTTTCTTTTGCAAGTGAAAGGCTAAGATTTAAAAAAAAAATCAACAAATTTTTATAATAAAAAAATAGCAATATGTTTTCATTAGTGGGAGAAGGAAGAGGGGGATGGGAAGTGAGAATTAGAGACTGAGTCAAATGAATTTGGTCTTAAAAAATGTCAGACCCTGTCCTGAATGGAGGGACAATAAACAAGAGAGTAGTGACCCTCCTTATTCATTTTTTTTTTTTTTAGAGAGAGTGAGAGAGGAGAGAGAGAGAGAGAGAGAGAGAGAGAGAGAGAGAGAGAGAGAGAGAGAGAGAATTTTTAACATTTTATTTCTTAGTGTTCGACAGACACAACATCTTTGTTTGTATGTGGTGCTGAGGATCGAACCCGGGCCGCACGCATGCCAGGCGAGCGCGCTACCGCTGAGCCACATCCCCAGCCCGACCCTCCTTATTCATGAGGGATAAAAATCCAGGACCTGCAGTGGTGCCTGAAATGGCAGGTAGCACCAAACCTTATATACATAACAAGTGATAAACTATAATTTATAAATTAGACACAGAATGAGGTTAACAATAACAACAATATAATTGCCAGCATCACTCTGGAGCTTTGGGCCACTATTATGTAAAATAAGCATTAATGAAACACAAGCACTGAGACACCATGACAGACAACCAGACAGTCATGAGGTGACGAAGGGGCAGGTGGCATGTGTAGCACATGATGGAGATGCACCACCCTCTGGGCAGGTGATGGCGGCAGGGTTCATCACACCACTCAGAAAGGCGTGCGATTGAAAACCATAACTGAAACCACAGCTCACTGAAACTGGGGAAAGTGAGGACTACTGTGACGGAGAACTAGTCACTCAATTTTGCCCCTTAGGTCCCAGGAGGGTTAGAGCAAACTGCTAACTTGCTCTCTGATGCTGCTGGAGTTAAGAGGGTTTGAGGTGCTGGTCCTCCCACGTCTACATGCATGCTCACCTCTGCTAACTAAGCACTGTCACCACTACTTGCTTCAGAACCTCCTGGGGTGCTTGGGAAGAAAAGAAGGTAGATTTCCTTCTCCCAGACCTTCTGAATCTAGAAGAGTAACTTAAAAATTTGCACTGATATACAGGTTTTAGGAGATTTTTGGATGTAGCTGGAACCATTACTTCAAGATCATGATTAGTTAGCTTCATATCTTTAGCCACCACTATCCTTCTAAAATCTTGGCTCTCCTAGCTTAAAAATCACACAACTAGAGCACGATTTCAAACCAGCTATATGCTACGATCTAATTAAATGCTTGTAGCTAATATCATATTTACAAAATACAAATCAGAGTATTAAAACGAAAAAAACCTTTAAAGGAGAAAACACAAAAAGCAAGGCAAGGTAAGAACTTGCTTTCCCTTACCTCTGGGATCTCCATCTCATTATGCTCCCACTCCCTCTCTGGCCCTCGAAAGCCCTTGCACTCGATTGTCAGAGCATGACAGATTCACTCTCACTGCCATGACACTACACTCTCAAATAGGTAAGCCTGGGTGTCACCCAGCTCCTCAGAGAATCTAGCAAAAACATTAATCTGAGATTCTCACCCTTTTAAAACAGAAAATGGAAACCTACAAATAACACATCTGCTTTTCTTCATTAAGCAAAGATACAGTTGTCTAGGAAGTGCTCTGAGAATGACAGTTTAGTCTAAATGAAAGAGATATTTATTTACTCTGAACTAATATAATTTTGCAAAGCCTTTTGGTTTATGGTACAAAATTTTGCTGAGTTACTATTTCTTGGAGTAGTGCATCTGGGCTGAGACTAATAAGACTTCTGATTGATTCATTTTTTCCATGCAGCTTATTTAACAAATATCTGTGGACTAACTATAGGCTTACCATGGGGAACAGTTAACAAAACAGACACATTCCCTGCCCACAGAGACTTCCAAGTCTTAGCGGGGAGGAGTAGGCACATAAATGGAGAAGTGGGGGAGTGGATAAGAGGAGGGCATTGCAACTCAGTCTTATTTGGTCAGAGAAGGCTTTCCGGAGAAATATTCAGATAGGATGGGGATGGCCTGGAAAAGAAAGTGAGAAGGAACAGAATAGGCAAAGCAGCATGGGAGCAAAAGCACACGGCAATAACTATAAGAAATTTTGAGGGCTTGACCTCTGATTCCAAAGAGGGAGTGGGAGCATAATGAGATGGAGATCCCAGAGGTAAGGGGAAGCGAGTTCTTACCTAAGAGCAATGGGAAATCATAGAAGGTTTTAATTGAACAATGTGGTGGTGCTGGATCTGGGATGGTGAAGGTTGGGGTGGGGATGAAAGCTGGAGCTTGAGTGTTTATGGAAGGTGGCACAGGGTGAGATAACAGCAGGGGCCTGGAGCTACAGAGAAGGCAGGTGTCCTGCGCAGTGTGGTTACAGAAAGTTCTTGAGTTTGCAGGCCCCGGACAGGGGAGTCACTTCAGAGTAACTGGTCAAATGTCAAATGTTCATCAGTTGCTTTCTGCAAATGATTTCGCTCCACACTATCTGTAAGATTAGGACACATGGCAAAGTCCTCTATTTCTTCATTTATTCTGATCCTTATCATGTTCTTGGATAGGAACTTTTACTGTTCCCATCGTGTGTCAATTACCACTACGTTATAACATCAGTTTCTTAAAAACACCCAGTTACCTATTTTCCCAACCAACAAGACGGAACTTGTAAAGGCAAGATCTCGATTCTCCTGGAACATGTTTTTGAAAGACCCAGGAAAGTATGGAGTCATGTGACTGGTTACTCAGACAAATATTCAGACCTCAAAGGTAAAAGAAACTTTTCAACAGCATAAGGCTGACTTGCTTTATCCAACAGTTACTCCAGGAAAAGCATGTATATTATTATTTTTTAATTAAATTGTGTTTTTGAAAACATTGGGAGGAATTTTCTACTTAAGAGAAAGTTAATAATTACTTGAGAAGATCAAATACTGTTATTGTATGATGTGTTTTCTTAAGTGCAGCACATCTATGCTGGATGACTCTCTCTCCTCGCCAGCAGAAAAGACAGAGTGTTCCCTAGGATCACAATCTTGAATTTCTCAAGAGATGCTTCAATACCAGGGCAGATGCTGTGCCCGATGAGACGTCCGCAGATTGGAGCCCTCCTTTCATTGGGCTGGTTCACTTGTGTATGGAGTATGACTGAACCCTCACAATACCTTTTTTCCCTGCTCCCTTCTAGAATTGGTCTGGGAAGAAGTCACAGGATAGAGTTATTTTTTCCTGATGCTATCGTTGAACTCCTTCATCAGGTCTAGATTGTGTTCTTGGGGCTTCTGTTGTATGAAATAAGAAAATCCTCACGTAATTAAGTTTCCACTTGTCGATTTTTACCTATTTTCCCTGTCTTAATCAATACTCTTTTGGAACTTCTTTGAATATCACAGACCCTCCCACCAATGGCAATATATAGAATTTCACAGAGATTTAGTGACATGGATAAGAACCAGAAAAACATTACCTTCAAAATACTATGTACATTATATATATGTGTATACACACACACACACACACACACACACACACACACAGACATTTGTTCAGCCTCCACCTGTAAATAACATGGAATTGCCTGATCTTTAGAAGACAACAGAAAAACAAAAACCTTTCCACACACTTCCTGGGTATTTTGGCCATTATAATTCTCACTTAGTTAAGCATGATTAGTCAAGTATTCAAAATAATTGAGCCCAGGATACTCCAGCAGAACCAACAAAGTGGCCCAAGGAAAAGTAACTTCCCATAAAAACAGGACAAAATGCTCTGCAAATAATTTTAGGCAAATTAAAGTTAACAGTAATAAACAGTACACAATCCAACCAAATATCATCTCTTCCAGTCAGGGACTGGATAGTTCACTTTAAGGAAAACGGATCATGTGGCTGAAGGTTGCAATCAATCTCTATAAGCACTTATTCAGAGGCACAACCTGTCTGGCAGGCTCCAAGATTTTCACAACACGTTTAATGCCCATGACTCATTACAGGTATCAAAGACAGCAAATTTATATCTGTGCATGAATATATGCATATAAATATGGTTAAGTGCATATTTCTGTTCAAAGAGATAGTATGAACATTCAACACAGTATAAAAATCAGTAGAGATCCCACTCCTATACAGAAGCTCTGGCCCCACTAGTTATTTACAAATAACAGAGGGCGGGGAATGTAGCTTGGGGCTGGAGTACTTGTCTAGCATGTACAACTCAGTCCCTGGGTTTGATTCCCAGCACCACAAAAAGAACAAACCAAACAAAAAAACAGAATCACTTATTGTTAAAAAAAAAAACCAAAAAACAAACTCCTAATTTTCTACTGCTTGTTTATGTGTAGGGACTATACCTTGGACACTGAATTAAAAATAATGAAGCATTTATAAGTATCTGCTACAACAATGTCCCAATCCCTGCAAACTACTCCTTGCTTTGTACTGTGATTCTAAATTTGCATGGAGAGAAGCTGAGTTCCAGAGAGGTAAGACATAGGAGTTGCTAGAATCCTAAGAGTTTGGGCTGCTGAAATCTAGAGTTGTGTGGATATTCTTTTTTTTAAATCTAAACTATTCATTTCATTTGTTTATACTGATCAAAATTGAGCATGAGATTTCTAAATCTCTAGTTCGCTTTAGGACAGATGGGCAATCTTTTCTCTAGAAAACCAAAATGCCTCTTTTATAACCATGATGAATATTTTTAGAATAATCAACAACAAATCTAAATGAATACAGTGTATGTGAATAAAAAAGTATTATCAAAGGCTCTAGTTGGTTTACTTGTTTATCAATATATAAATGTTAATTTTTATTCATAACAATTACCTGAGTAATTTAGTTTTCTTTAAACACAGACCATCTGATTCTGTAGGTCCTGTCGGGGTAAGGAGGGATTAGAAAGTATGAATATTTAGAACAGCTAAATGCCTATGATATCCACAGGAGGACTCGGGGACCCCATTTGGAGAAACATTAATCTGTACCATTCTAAGTGCTGGGAACACAAATTTCAAATTGTTAGAGTCTACTGAGATAGGCAAGTAAACAAAAAATTATAATGCAATCTAAATATTCAGAGTCTTCAGAAACATCCAGTAGAAGAGAAGAACAGCTAGAGTAGGGGGAAAAAAGGTCCCTCAGGCAGAAAGATGAGCACAACCACTCAGTGGGGTGTGGCAGAGTTTGAATGACCAGATAGGAGTCTGCAAATGAGGTTAGAGAGTTAAGATGAGGTTTTAATCACTTTGTGCCAGAATGGGGCTAGTTTTCACTTCATCCTTAAGGTACAAGAGATCACTGAGCATTTTAAGTGAGGGAGGAGGAGCACCATGAGATAAAAGTTTCAGAAATCCTGCTATGTAGCAATAACCAGCGGGAGAGATGAAAGATGTGAATGTCACCTGAGGTAGACAGAGGCCAGGTAATTGCAGCTCTCATGTTGAGAAGTTGCTTAGAGTGATGGAATGGCTTGCAAAGATGGAAATCCAGCAGAGTCAGCATGGCCTCTGTTAAGTGAAATGAAATCAAGAGGAGGTAGCACAGAAAGAAGGCAGCAGAAGATTTGAGGAAGAAATGCAAAAGAGAGGGAAGTGATGATTCTCGGGGCTTCTGGTTCGTGTGATGGTGTTAGTTTGGTGGGTGGGGAATGAAGCAGAAAGGTCATGTTAGTATTTACTAGAGACTGTAGGACTTAGAACTTACTCAAAGAAATGGAAAGGGTGTGGATTTAGAAATATCAAGGCTAAAGTTATCTACTTGGAAGCCATCCATGCCTGGGTGGAGGTGGTGGGAAGTCAGGAACATGAAGGAGGGCATTCAAGGAGAACACTCTGAAGGTCCAGGTCCAGCCTGATGGGAGGCAGCAGGGAAGGAGGAGCACCATTTATGGGGCAAGTGGGAAAGAAACAAGCAAAGAAGAGGAAGAAGATACAGCCCCCAAGTAAGAGGAAAACCGAAGTGTGTCATGGGAAAAGATCAAAGAAATGAGAAGGGTCAAGTGTCACAGAGCAAAGGGGTCAGTCCCGGTAAGAAAAGAGGCTTAATCAGTCTGGGCATGGTTCATTCATTTCTTCAAACAATATATTAAAAAGCCCCCACGGTACCAGGTACTGTGCAGATAAAACTCAAGGACAGCCTCAAGCCACACTGAAAGGCATTTCCTTACATTGCACAGTGTCAAGTATGTGAACTGTGGCTTATTTAACCTTGTACTTCAACCAGTTCAGCCCTGAGAATCGAATTTGCATGTAAAGTACTGGGGATGCTGCACTTGGGCAAACAGAGAAAGAGATGGGATGACAAGCTTCATACGGATGAGGGCCTGGGGGACCCTAGGAGACAGAGAGGGCAGGGAGAAAGGAAGTAGAGGCTTGGCCTCACTCAGGACCCTCTGATCCTGCTTAACCCTTGACTTAACTCCAACTTAGGGAGCAAGGGCAGTCATGATCCCAGCAGCCAAGCCAGGGAAGCTGTGTGGATCCCCACTGGCCGGATTCAGCAGTCAGCCTGCACAAGAAATAAGCAAACGATGTAAAAAGGAAAAATGACTTTTATGCAGTTAGATAAAACTAGAGAGACAAAAGCCAGGTGATACCCGCATGTAGATTTAGGTAGGCAGTGCCAACCACAGAACAAGTCAGTGGCATCCTGCTGGGCCAGTGGGTAGCTTTTACTCTCAGCATGAGGAAGTTCAGGAGCTCTCTGTTTCAATTGCTTCCCAATGCACTCTATTTTTGTGTCAAAAGAAGAAAATTAAGGTACTAAAGAAAAAAATCAGAGTCACCAAATTAAACCAACATGTTTCAGACTCTGAATATAATTTATAAAAACAGCTCATCTCCTACTCACTGAGCTAAGCAGTTATTAAATATCTATTTCTTAAGGTTACTCAAAATATAACCGCAAAACATCCAACATGACAATTATTAGCCAATTCAGATACCATTGGAAAAAGAGAATTAATGATAAAATTCATACCACTTTAACATTGTACATCCATCCTGTAGTTATCCATTTATTTATTCAACAAGTAATTTCTGGAGGTTTTGTGAAAGCTTATAAGGATTCAAAAGATGAAGTCTTTGAGCTCATGAGGCCTGCATTCTAGTGGGAGACAGAAATGAACCAATAATCCTAAGGATCTAAGACAGTGTTATAGAGGTGAGTTTTGTGTACAAAAATAAAACAGTGCAAGTAGACCAGGAACAGCAAGTTCAATGGGTGTGGTGCTCAGAAGGCCTCTCGTACACTGAGTAGAATTAACTAAACAACAGTGTTTGACATGCTAAGAGAATCTATTTGATTTCATAACCAGTATCTGATTCTGATCCACAAGACATTGTCTTTCCTCCAATATCCCAACATTGAGTTTGATCGGTTGCCAAGCACCATTTTAAACACAGTAGGGAGGAAAAAGCATTTAGCGCTTTTCCACCCTCAGCAGTAACTAGGACACATGGAAGAAAACGATCACTCTTAATAAAAATGTTTTTTTTTAATTATGCTAAATCACCTGATGATGGGATTCTTTCCAGGCTGTAAGATAACAAGTCCCCTGAGAGGACAAGGATCATGACGGGGTTAGAAAAGGAAAGACCAGGAAATATAACCTTCCAGAATAAAGAAAAAATATTATAAAATATGGGCTACAGAATGTTTAGCCAGAGAATGAAGATTATTCCAGTTTGACAGATATGTTCAGTATGTAAAAGGGTTGAGGGGGGGATGGGAGGGCAGAAGAGGGAGTTTAGAATAGAATAATGAAGGGCTTAAATTCCAGGCTAAGAGGATGAGGTCTTACTTTTATTTATATCACTAATGGACTTGGAAAACAGTACCAGGGATATACCTTTAGTATGTGCATGTACAACTAGTTGAAGATGAAAAGAATCATCTTAAGGCTAATGTGAAATCATTAAAATAACCTGAGGATGCTTAACCACTGAGATTTCTTAAACCTGTATCAGAATCCTGGGACTTCTGAGGCACTATGCCAAGAGCTCCATGTTGATTTCTCCTTCACTCTTAGCACCACCTCCACCAGGTGTGCATACCATCCCCACGTACAGATGAGGAAGTGCAGTGCACAGTGGGTTAAGTGACTTGCCCAAGTTTGCTCAATTAGTAAGAAATGGAGTTCTAGATTCAAACTGGCCTCTGTAGGATCTTTAAGCAGGGGCAGGTCTAGGGAAGAAGGGCAGGCACCAAACATCAAAAAATGGATCAGATCAAGTGGCAGGTAAAACCCTCAGGGGAAAGAAGCCAAAGAACCAAGGAGATAAAAATGGCCCCGCTTCTTCCCTTTCTCTTTTCTTTCTTCTCTTCTTGCCATCAACCTCAATCAAGGCTGCCTGGAGCAACAATTACGTTATCCTCTCAGTCTCCACACTGGTCTGACAACTTGGTGTACAGCGAAAACACTAAAGATGAACAAAGGGTCAAAATACAAAAAAACAGAAAGAGAGAAGACCAATCTTAATTTAATGTCAAGTTTTATAAAAATCGACTTCTGCCTTTAACAACACAAGAAAAACTTCAACTAGATGTCGAACCTGTGAGTCCAGTAGAAAACTGAATTTTTCTTCCATTTAGATATATGGGCTAGGGATGTAGCTCAGCGCATGAGGCTCGGGGGTCAATCTCCTGTACTACATTTTTTTAAAAAAGTTAATAAACTTGGATATGTGGCTGGAACCTTAATGATTAAGTCTGAGTTCATTTGAAAGACCTCTACAATGGAATCCTTAAAACATTAATCATGAGGATCACCCACACATAAACTGAGATAGACCTCTTTTTTTGTACCAGGGATTGAACTCGGGGACACTTAACCACTGAGCCACATCCTTGGCCCTTTTTATGTTTTATTTTGAGACAGGGTCTCCCTAAGTTGCTTAGGGCCTTGCTAAATTGCTGAGGCTAGCTTTGAACTTGTGATCCTCCTGCTTCAGGCTTCCAAGCCACTGGAATTACAGGTGTGTACCCTGTGGCATGCTGAGATATACCTCTTTGGAAAACCTACTTCTATGCATCTTTGTTTCTGTTATGGCATTTCTTAGGATACTAGATATTTGGTTGTAGGTGTTATTTTAGTCTCTGTTTTCTAGAAAAGTTTCCCATTTCACTTTTTGCCATATCATGAATATCTCTGATTTTTCTTGGGAGTTAGGTATTACCCTACATTTGGAATAGGCACATAAGTAAATTTTTGAGTTTCATATTTAAGTGAAATAAATCATAAAATGTTTAAGGCCATGCTGAAAGTTCTGTGCAGAATTCCCACAACTGCAGGATCTTTAATAAAATGTTCACTCTATACTGACTGCCTTATTTAAAACTTTAGAAACACATATAAATAGCAATAAAGAAAATCTGTCTATGTATTCAACTGACTTTCAGATACAATCACCTAAATCAACAAAAATCAGCACTTCCTTATAAACTGAATTAAAGACTGGAGATATAGTCTTCTGACCAGTTGTCTTTATTTGCCCAGAATAATTCCTTCTATAGTATCTGCCAGCTACTGCTAATTATACCAGGGGCACCAAAAGACCACATTGGACAATGCCCTCTTAATAGCCCATTCAAGGTCAGCCAACACCTTGGTTGTTTTTCTTAATTTCATAGAACACTTCCTGTTTCAGATCCTCAAATGTTAATTTCTTTGTGAAAATGCTGTATGAGACTAAATTAACAACAACAAAAAATAGCAGCTAATTGACAACCACACCATGGGTACCCGCAACCAAATATAGAGCACAGACAGATGTGGGCCAGGGCGAGAAACGTGGATTTGGAAGAAATAGGGGCCCGAAAAGAAAACCTCACCACAAAAGTGTCCAGATGTCTTCTGGGATTATCTATTAAAGAGCTGTGAGACTCACATAAATGAAGAACTACTGCCTTTCCTCCTTTTGGTCAGGCCAAGGGCACCGTGGTATTAAGCATCTCATATCAAAGCTTTGGCAGCGCAACCGGCACTTGTGGAAGGTTTATGGTCTGGTGTGTCTATATGCATATATAAAAGAAACATAACAAGACAAATTCCTTTGGTTTCCTTAGAACACTGAAAACCGAAAGAACTTTAGACTAGACTTTGAGGTCCACAGTGTAAATTTTAGTTCCTTTCAGCATTTCTACTGGTCCCTTTCTAAACTCCAGAGCTTCTGCTCAAGCCATTACAGAAATGCCTAGAACAATTCTTCCTTATTATTGCTGAAGTATCCGAAGAGCACTGACCATTCTAGCAATACAACATACTCTACCCTTGTAATCAGTGATGCTCTAATTCTAAGCTCGGGTACCTCTACCTTGGCTGAACAGAAACCTGATTGCTGGCTGGTTTTCCTTAGTGATCTTTCACTTTATGTTTGCTCCCTCTTAAAAGTTCACCATTCTGACTTACTTTCTCTGGGGCAAAGTTGAAAACCAAAGGTCAAAAATCAGTAAGAGATGGAGCAAACTCAGCCTCTACCTTTTTGAAGCATTAACATCACCCCAGGTTTTTTGTTTTTTTTTTTTTTGGTTTGTTTTTGGAGCTGGAGAGTGAACCTAGGAACGCTTTACCACTGAGCTACATCTCTAGACTTTTTCACATTTTTTATTTTAAGACAAGGTCTCACTAAGTTGCCTCTACTGGCCTTGAACAGATTTTATGAACTCTTTTACTAGAGATCTTATTATATCCAGGTCAGTTAAGTTTATGCTTCCAGTAAGTCTATCCAAATTAAAAAGTTGTTTTTTTTAAAGCCAACAATCAGTATTGATATATTTATTTATTTATTAATAAATCTATCGATTTTTTTTAATGCAGCAATAATGGTAATACCAGAACCACAAATCTGTATGGCCCTCTGCAAGTCACAAAACACGAACATTACATAAATTCCCTGACAACCCACTCTGAGGCAACAAATTTTTGGAAATAATACAATGGTGCACAGCTTTGTGAGTGCTCAGAATTCCCAGTTAGCTAGTTTCCTGGGTTCCCCTTTTCATGAATCTTAAAATAACAAGACTGAGCAAGCCCATTTCTGTGATCACAGCAAGGCTTCACTGTATCTCATGCACCACCTACATTTTTCTTGTGAGACAGCTTATTGACTTTTACAGATACGAAAACCAAGGCACCAAAAGGGGCTCACTAATAAATGGCTGATAAATTGCAGGTATCAGTTCAAAGAGAGTCCAGTTCCCACAGCTTCTGCTCAAGTCATTAAAGAAATGCACAGAGCAGTTCTTCCCCCTAATTGCTTATGTTTCTAAAGAGCAGTGACCCATTTCAGCAATACAAGATGTTCTATCATTTATCACTGATTTTACTTCGCTAAAGATTCACGTGTAATTAATTTGGTAACACATGTCCACAAAATGCTACTCAAGTGACAGCCTCTTCATGGTCTCATGGCTGTAATCCAAACCAGTAATGTTTGTGGATCTGTGCTAATGAAGTTCTATATACTTCATTACTCCACAAATATTACTGAGTTCTTATCTCCAAGGCCCTGTGCTGGGTGTTGGATACACAGCGCTGAACAAGATGAGCGCAAACAGAAGCCTCCCGGAGGCTTGTTCTATTGAATAGGAGAGAGACATTATGCAACCAACTAAAGTAACCTACCTAAGATGTGTTAGGAAGGAAAATTACACAGAGTGCTGAGGCAATGTTTGCAGGGGGTGAGGCATTACTCATTTAATTGGAGAATAAGAACTGTCTTGCTAAAGAGATAGCAAATAAACTGACACCACACAAAAAGGTACGCAGAAAGAGTGAAAGGAAGAATCCTCCAGGAGGAAGGAATCTTGGAAAACTTGAAAACCAGAGTCTAGATAGAATACACGAGGAGCTGAGAAATGGTCCCTGTGTCAAAGAGGGCTGTGGAGAGGGATGGCAGACAGTTAGAACAGAGTCCCAAGCAGCTTGTAAATGTGTACCAGACTCCTGTTCCCACCTACATGTTCCACCAACCATGACCTGAATAACTGTGTTTTAATTCCAAGATTATTACAGATTAACTAAAATATAAGGATATCTTTTAAATAAAGATCTGCCTTAAATTATATATTAAATTATTATATAAAACTATAGCTACTGACACAGATATCCTGATAGAGATACATATCTCTAGTATCATAGGGGAAAAAAAACTTTTAAAAGGATATTAAAAGTTTATCTCTTAGGGTTAGTAACTTTCACTTTTAAATTTGACAAAAAAAGGTGAGACAGTGAGTGATTTACATTTCTTTTTGTATTTTATAAATTAAGAAAATACCAAGAAGATGAAGAAATCCTTTCTTAAATTTTCTATGAGTCTGGTTTTTAAGAATTATTGCAGCTTTTTAAATTTAGGGAGCCGGAAAAAAAAAGTAGAATAAAAAAAAAATCAAATCCAAAAATGTTCTCTGGAACACAGCCTAATACATTTTTATTTGAGGGAGAACTGGATTCACTCTATCCACTTGGGGCTGTGGTTTGTCAATATTTTATTTTGGAGATGAGCAGAACACCTATAGACTGAGATTCCTGGTGACCACAGCAATACTCCCTCCCTTATTTAAATCTATTTTATTTCCAAAGTAGTTAATGCCTGTTAAAGGTGATCTTTTTTTAGACTTTACAAATACCTCTTTAAAGAATAACCATGCACATCAAGAATTTTCTCCTTGCTCTTGGACTTGGACTTTCTCCCTCCTCTGTCTAAACTGTCCACTCTGTCTTTTTTTTTTTTTTTTGCAAGAAAATGGCTGGTTACGACGATGCTTCCTATCCAAAGAAGTATTTAGACTTTTTTAAGCTGAAGTGAGCTGTGTCAAAGAGTTTTTCCAAGACTTTAAACCTGACCCGACCACCTTTTTCCAAGTGCAGTTCCCCTTCCACTTAGAAGCTTATTGTAATAATCACTACCATTACAGACTCTTCCTAGCAAAGAATCTCCAACTTCTCTCCTTGGTTATACATCATTCTGTAATCCCTACGTGTCTGATGAGGGTTTGCCCACCACCATGCCTTCCGGTCCCTGGCAGGAAACCTTTCCCAACCTGCCCCCTGTGCTACTCTCTAAGGGCCTTCAACAAGCCGGCCCTGGGCTTGGCATCTCCCATCACTCCTGCCAGCAGGGGCGATCTGCCTCTCCCTCACCCCTGGCTTCAGTTAGCTGGGGCTGACTCACTTGCTCATTCACTGAGGAATGAATGAGTGGCTGGGCTTCGGAGGCTGCAGCTGGCTCCTCAGCCCTTTATTTCCTGAATCACTCAGGAGACAGGCAGGGCCAGTACCTTTCAGTAATCCTGAAACTAGACTTTCTGCTTCAAGAAAAGATAGGAAAGCATTTTTCTTTTCTCTTTTCTTTGAAAAGAAGACAAAGCCAGCCAGGGGAAGCCTGGAGCAGTCTTTATTTCTACAGCTGCAATGATGAGCTGCTTCCTGCTTCTCACTTAACAAGTTTGGGTGCACTCAAGTCTCAGTCTCTACCTCTTACTTTAAATGAAAATAGTAAAAAAGAGCATTGACTCTGAGGCTCCAGTTCTTTTTAATTATTTGAATGGCTTTCTGCCTTCAATCCTAAACTAACTACTTCTTAATTGTACCAAAGAGATATTTTTTTTTTACAAATTCTTAAAGTTATGAACAATACTCAAAAGTTTTAGCAAAGTCTGAGTGATATTAAGCTTATCCTTATTGCCCAAGTGCCTTCAATTGCGAACTTATTAATTGCATCCAAGGGTAATTTTAAAAAAATGAATATATGACTAGGAATGGTGGTGCCTGCCTTAAATCCAAGCCTCTCAGAGACTGAGGAAGGTGGATTGCTCCAAGTTCAAGGCCAGCCTCAGCAACTTAAGGAAAATAAAAAAGGACTGGGGATGTGGCTTAGTGGTAAAGCACCCCTGGATTCAAAGATTCAATCCCAGTCCCAGAAAAGCAAAAACAAACAAACAAAAAGTCCTCAAGAAGTACTTAAAGTTTACATTTGAGTAATACTGTGCATATCCTTTTATTAGCCACATAGGTGACCTCTTGGGCACCACAAAAATACTAGTAGCAGGAGCTGGGGATGTGGCTCAAGAGATAGCACGCTCGCCTAGCATACGTGAGGCACTGGGTTCGATTCTCAGCACCACATAAAAATAAAATAAAGATATGTGTCCACCTAAAACTAAAAAATAAATATTAAAAAAAAATACTAGTAGCCATATAAGATTCTTCCAGATTAACTGGCCAGTACTCTAATGCTTCTTAGACAGCCTCTTTTATTATGATCAAAATAGACAATATGGAAAGGGGCATTTAACAACTTCAAAATATACAATGATATCCCTCCCCTGTTCTGGGAAGAAGGACTCAAGCTCTCTTTCTTCAAGTGTTTTGTGGTAGTTGAAAAGCTTAAAATTTAGTCTTAACACATTATTAACCTAAACCGAATTCTGTTATTCCCAACTTACAGAGTGTTAAAAATGTTTATTTTCTCATGTCCACCACTACTATTAAAATTAAAATTCCTCACTCATTCTCATAACTCCTCAAAAACCTAGTCTGTAAGAATTGATCCCCCCAAAGGCATAAATGACTGAAAAGTCTCTTTTTTTTTTTTTTTTTTTGGTACCAGGGTTTGAACTTATGTGCACTCAACCACTGAGCCATATCCCCAGTCCTATTTTGTATTTTTTATTTAGAGACAGGGTCTCACTGAGTTGCTTAGGGCTATCTTTGAACTCGTCATCCTCCTGCCTCAGCCTCTCAAGCCGCTGGGATTACAGGCATGTGCCACCACCCCTGGCAGGTCTCAATTTTAATCTTCAAAGCTTCATGGTCTGTAGCCCTAAGAGCACATGAGAATCAACTGGAGTGTATCAAAACATAATCATACATCATGTAACTACATTTCAGCTGCTAAATTACTATCAACCAAGTGACACAGTATAGTCACCATGGTAATGTCATAGAGCCACACATTACTTACATGCTAGTGACGATGCTAGAGTAAACAGACCTACTGTTGCCAGTCGTAGAAAAGTATAACACAGTTAATTACATACAGTACCTACCCAATGATAATACTGGTTCATGTATTCTCTATACTATACTCCTTATCATTATTTTAAAATGTACTCCTCCTTCTACTTATAAGAAAAAAACAGTTTACTATAAATGGTGTGTATTATGCTAGCAGCAGCTTCAAACTTCTCACGTTTACCACATCTTTGGATTGCATCAAGAAGTCACATGGAGTGACTGATCTGTGCCATCTAGGTGTGTGTCAGTGCACTTCAACGTCCATAAAACAATGACTGCCTAACTATGCAATTCTTAGAGCATGTTCATGTCCTTGAGAAATATTTGTCTGCTACCTCCTACAGAATTTGAGTTGTCTGGAGTTAGGCTTGGGACATTTGTATGTCTAAAAAGCAGCAGCGTAGGTAATGCTAATATTCAGCCCCTAGACATCTGAAGACACCCACAGGGACCTGAAGAAACAACAAACAGCAGTTCACTGGGTCACACTCAGTAAAGGGGTGGATCAAGGACCTCAGGGGGCCTGGGAGTGGAAAACCTGGGGCAGCAGCTCAGAGGACTGATAAACACTGCTGGGGAGGGGGTAGATCTTAACCTTGAGGACCCTGTGCCTGAAGCACAAGTATTCAATACTACATCATAGTAGTAGGACCTTGTGGTGCTTTGGAATTTTGGACAAAATTTTAAAATATGAGAAATTTAGTGAGTGGGGGAATATACCCTTGAAACAGAATGACTACCATAGAGATGGCTTAGCCCTGTTTCAGTACCATTATTTTTTGACTTTTCCATAAGCCACTCGTGCTTTTCTGATTGTCTGCTCACTGCTCAGCAGCAGCAAGCCCTGCCCCACCTCAAGTGCTCGGTTTTTGTGTGTGACTCAAATAGCAGCAGCGGCAACTCTAGTAATCTGGGAAAGAGACTCATGAGCCACGACTGTGACCCATCCTGTGCATCCTCTTACTGTTGGTGGCACTATGGCCTCTTGGGAGCTCTTATCAAATGCCAATGCCCTTTGTCCTGAACAGCCCAGTGGAAATGAGAGTCTGAAAACCAAAAAGGAAACCGATAAGATTAGCGACAACGTGCTTAGCTTCCTATCCAATTTCCTTATTGGTGGGATGTTTCCTTTTTCATTCAGATATAATAAAATTACTGATTCTAGAATGAGCAGCTATTCTAATAGTTTTTGATGTTCAGAGGGCTATTTCCTGATTGAATTCCCCCAAATGATATTACATTTTAATACTAATAGGGCTTTTTTTTTTTAATTTTTCTTCAAAAAACGTCAGCACATCCTCACATAGTATATCTGCTCTGGCAAGCAGGGAATGCACTTCTCAGTGGGTCAAGAAATGGTGCAGCAGAGCTGGTGACCTCACACTCCCGGTAAGCAGCTCACTCCTGGGCCCATGGTCTCAAAACTACAGAGTCATCTCCAAGGAGAAACAATTAAGTTGTACACAAGCAGTCTAAACTGTAGATGTTAGATCTGCAAATTTCTTGCATATACATTGTATTTTTAAAAAATCTATCACTTCTCAATGTGCTTTCACTTTATCATATTATAAAAAACACAAGTGATATGTTTGAGTTTTCTAGATTAGAAAATGGGTTTGCAGTTCTATGATTTATGTGGTAAATATGTGGTGGGTGTCAGTGCTGAACTTACAGCACATGTCACTGTAACGTTATCCACTTCTTACTGTTTCCCAGGCCGTGCTTAGTAGCATTTAGTAGCATGTACTGAACTTCAAAAACAAAAAAGAAGGTCTTGATTTCTATTTATATGTTTTAAGAGTATTAACTGCGTTTCTAACTTTTACACAATGTAAAAAGCAAAGTACCTATTTTTCATCAAAATTATTTTTATGAAGTCATTTGTCATGCAGATAACCTGTAAAAGTCTACTGGTGACTCTCACTGAGAAAACGGTCGTCCTGCCAATTTGGCAGTACGTGCTTGGTCTCTTCTCTCAAGAACTGGAACTTGACTATGCAGAGTGACATACGAGTGATCTCATGTCTGACTGCCAAGCCCATCTTCCCCTGCAGCTCTGCCAAATGTCCTCTGTTTCTAGGATCTTTGCAATCCAAGGAACCTCATCCTGGACATCCTACCTTTCAGTAACTTTTAGTAATGTTCTAAGGTTAAAGGAAAATTTGTGGGGCCTGTTAAACAGAAATAAATAGGGTTATTCTTGCTCCCATTCTAAACAGAATTTACAAACCCTGCTTACATTCCCACGCATGCCTGTCTGGTCTGCAGAGTCACTGCCGTTTGATATAATCAGTCTATTCATTTAGTTTACCTAAGGAATTTTTGCCAATGCAGTTAAATGTGTAGTAACCAGGAAGTTCAAACCTCCAACAGTCAGAATGAACTCTTGCTCTGTGATAATCAAATTGGTTCTTCCTCCTTTGGGTAACAAATAGCTAAACAACTTCACTGGTTTCTAGTTCATTCCTTCTCATCTTCCTTGGCTGGCAGCTTTGTTGGCTATGTATGTTGCCATTTTTATCCAGTTATCATCAATTCTACAATACACCAATCCTTCAATACGATTTATCTGTTAATTGTGGTTTTACCTTTTCAAAACACCATTAGTTATACCAACTCTAAGTCTTCTAAAACCATTATTATGACTGACTGAATATCCCCTGCACACATTTCCTTCCAACTCCCTTTAGCATATAGGACTCATCTCTTTGCCACATTTCTTAATCCCTTAAATCAAACATTTAAAAACTAACAGAATATCTTGCCACCATGTAGGAACTGTGGGCTGGAATATAGGATATGTTGACATTAAATTTCTTATAAAATTGTGAGAAATATCGAACTCCTGATCCCAGGAACCTATCATTAAAAGCACAAAAACCACCTTTTTGACACTGCAACATGTCAATGGCCAATCTCATCAATTTCAGCTCAGATAAACAGGTGAGACTTTCACACAAACTAGGTGATGCTGCTGTTTCTTTCACTCTCCCTACTCCCCCACCCAGTACTGAGGATTGAACCCAGGGGCATTCTACCACTGAGCTACATCTGCAGTCCTCTTTATTTTTATAATTAGAGAGGATCTTACTAAGACCCTGGATGACCTTGAAATTTAGATGCAAACCCAAGTTTAGGCAATATTGCAGTAGAGAATTAATTTTCCACCAAGAAAACACTAACAACAGGAACATAAAGCAAGTCACTTTTAAGAGGAGTGGCCTTGAGAAAAATAAAAGCCAAGGGACTGGCATAACAATTTCAATGTCAAAATACTGAACTTGTCATACAGGAGCAGTCTCCATGTCTCCTTAGACACTAGCAATACTTGGCGTCCGTCAGTTTCTATTTCTACTATTTTGTGTAATATCCCACAAAACTAGGTAGTTCCTTGCATTTTTTTATTCCATTCCAATCAATAACCCTTATGTAGCTACTTTTATAAGAAATAGATAGACAGAGTAGTCATGAATATTTTAGATACTGGAAAAGGATCTTCCTCTATAAATCAATAAACTTGGCCTGATGCTTACCGTGTGCTTATATAATACTATACTGGCGTTAAAATCCTATTTGCTTACCTCCAGTCCCAATTCTTTGATGATGAATATGAACATTTCATATAAACATAATTTCTCCTAACAAAACATGAATAACCATTAGTGAGCTGATGAGCCCATCATTACAAATGACTCACAAGGTCCTCTATCAGCGTTCAGCTATGACTCTCCTTTTTTCTAACTTTCCACCACTGGTGCCTAACCAGGAGAAAGGATCTGATATATAATAAACTGGGATGGCTGCAAATTAGTGTCTCCATGCTGCACAGGAGTGACCATCTCCAATAAAAACAATTTATAATTAACTCTTTAAATAGATTTTCCTTGCTTTGAAGAACTAAACTAATTCCAAGTGGAACAACTGTAATCACTACAAAGAGGCTGTCTGCCAAGGAATACATTGTTAAAGATGGAAATTTCAGCACTTCAAAAGATTGAATTTCAGATGCCAGGATCCATGGCCTATTGAAATCTTTCTCTCTTGTCAACTCTCTCCTTTTGGTCTGATCTGTACTCTGACCTTCAGCACGAGCTCCCCAAAGTGTGTTTAAATCCTCATCAGAACCCAAGATGGCTTGTGTTCAGCATGAATTAATGCAAGTACATCCATGTCAGCTGGAGAGGGGACACAGGCGTTCGAGGCAAACAGGAATGGTCTGATGGGGGGAGCAGACCAGGTTGAAAGAAGCACAGGAGAAAGTCCCAGAGGTAGCCTGTTTAAGGGGATTTGAACCAGTGAGGATGGAAATAGATCCTCAGTCCCCAGCTAATAGGGTCTATAGGAAAAAAGAAGGACAGCCAGCCCAGCCAGACTCCTGGGGCCAAGGCACAGACGGTTTCCCAGCCTCACTCTCCCAACCACCCCACCAGGTGAGAAACTCAAAGATATCCAGGCAGAAGAAATGCAAGCAAGCAGAGCCCACTTAGGACACTTGATGGAAAGGTACTTCACCATAGTCCCCAAACGAGCAGTTTACCACAGTAAGAGTGTCAGATTCAGTTCTAGCAAGGAAGAGTACCAGTCTCTCTATCCACATAAATGTGGTTATAAATCAGTGCAAAAGGCTGGAAGTGTATTTTAGTGGTAGAGCACATATTCAGCACGCATAGGCCCTGGGTTCAATGCCCAGCACCAAAAAAAGAAGAAAGAAAAAGAACCTACAAGAATGAGATAGAAAAAACATAATTATTAATGACAGAATGAGGTTTTAGGGAAAAAAAAAATAGACATGCCCTTGAATTCTATCTGGATTATTTTCCAGCCCTTTGACCTTGGAGGGATTTGTCTGTTTTCTTCAGTAGAGATAATAACTTGCTCCTGGAAATGTTGGGATATGAAGAAATAATGAAGAACATAATGCTTAGTAAATATATCAAAACTGTTTGCTTGATTTCTTAAAATATTTTGAAGTAGCTATTTTCCTAACACTGATATTTACTGCGTATAGAGAAAAATCTCCACTCCAAATAAGACCTACACAGGCAAATGTATGTAAGCCCCCAGCAAAATAATTAAATGAATTGATTAATTCAAAAACCAAATCCTATAGACTTTACAGAGCACAAAGGTCTTCTTAAGTTTTATTTTTTTTTCTTTAAAATGAGCACATCATGAAGTCAGAGTGAGCACTTATGTGTGGTCAAAAAAAACAGAAATCTAAATGAAAAGTGTTCCTTCCTTTTTGCACTATACTTTTACACATTTCAAAACCACTCGGACAATCTAAGAAATAAACCTCCCTCCATAAATCTCTTATATTCAAGTTCATATGACATTGTACTTGCCTCAACTGCCAAACTTGGACAGACAGGCAGCAAGAATTAAACTCTTATAAGCTTTGATTCTTTGCTTCTTGATTTATTTGAGATGGTTCCCAAATACACTAAATATCCAAACATCCTGGTAATTTACATATTACTATATGTGAATACAATTTTGTATTGCAAAAGGGAAATCCAAACTCATTATCAGTCCACCAATAGGCAAATTTTAAACAAAGATCTTTTTAACAATTAAGGAACAGTAAGTCTGATATTTTAAAAAATCTTTTCGATTTGTGTTTTTTAAACTAAAAGTGAACACTATTTAAAACATTATTCTTGACATTATTTAAATGATTTCGGATTCTCTTTTTTTCAATGCTTCCATTTTATTACTTGGTGATACTGGTATTTTAAAAATAAAAATATTACTTTAAAATTAAACTTTAACTAAAATTCTTAACCTATACTTCTCAACTGCATCAATGCCACACGACTAGAGTCCAAGGTCTTCTAATACCACTGTTATTAACTAATGAGTCTCCAGTAAGATCAGCTTTGGGTGTGGGCAATGGGACAGGTGCATAGGTGTGTCAAACACCTAGTTATTTACTAAAAGGTTTCTAATTAATTTGGGCGATAATGACATCAGTATTTCACATGGTTAGAGATAGCACTGTTGGGCACAGGATGTCTGGAAGGCAATCTAGTGTCCTAAATAAGAGGATGCACTTTACAATGAGAGATCCTACATTTAATACCTGTCTCAGCCACTTACTAGCTGTACAATTTTTTTTTGCAAATGACTCTCTTGCTTTCCCAGTTTCCTCATCTGTAAAAAGAGGTCATAAGAGATCCATTGTGAAAATAAATGTAGACAACAGATTATATAGGACATACCTTGCAATCAATCGACGAATGCTAATCTTATTACAAGTTCTACCAATCAACAATAAGAAGTTGTTACCTAAGAATATTAGCATTTTGGGGCTTGATGTGGCTCAAATGGTAGCGTGCTGACCTGGCATGAGTGTAAACATTTTTTAAAAACTAAGAATATTAGTATTTTTAAGTTCTTCACAGGGTGCAACTCCTAGATCTAAAGGGGAGTTTTATCTAATATAGGGTGTTAGTAAGATGAACATTTGTGAGACGTATTCAGTTGTAAGTAGCTAATTCCCATTGATTTGGCTCTTGGCATTCCCACATCACCCCAGCCCCCCAAAATTTTAAAGCTTAATACTGGTTGGAATACTCCATGTGAAACATTTCCTTAGCACCCATTAAGAGGTCACATTGTATGTCATCCAGGTCCCAGGTAGGGTCCTTATCCTTGCAGAGAATTAACTAAACACACCATCAGAGAGACAATAGTTTAGGGCAGGGGGAAAAACATCTGCTATAGGGATTTTCATGAAGGGTCTTCCTGTCCATATATTGACCACTGCTATGGACATTAGTATGGTTATAAAAACTTTTACCTGCCCACACACATCATCTCTCTGACACTGGGTTAAAGAGTCGAGAATTCTCTTAGGCAGTGAAATAGAACATTTAATGAAAATGCAGGTAAAGCACCTTACTGCTCTGTCCTAGAAACCTTATTTCAAAAAGAAACATTTGATTCTTTCAAAATTTGCTGCTTTAAATTACCAAAGACAATCTTTTTTTTTTTCCCTCTCTCAAAATGAGGAGGTGAAGTCTCCATGACCCCTCCATGAATAAAGACGCTGGTCTCCCAGACAGCAGGAATGACGCAGTAGTTGAGGGACAACTGTGCTTTGATGTGCCTTTGGGTATGTTATGAAAGAGAGGAACTCACCGTTCAGTGTTAAGAGCAGGCGGCAGGGCCAGTGTTGGCTGGCAGGTAGGCAGCCAGAGCCCTGAGAGGAAGAGGCAATTACCGCTAGGATGCACAGAAGGGGACATTCTGTAAAAAGCAGGTGGCTAGGTTGCTTTGGAGGCCTTACAAATTACTTAATCTCTTGCTAAACCTATTTGTTTATTTATTTGGGTTGTGGGGATTGAAACCAGGGGCACTAAACCACTGAGCCACATCCCTAGCCCTTTTTATATTTTATTTAGAGACAGGATCTCTCCAAATGGCTGAGGCTGGTTTTGAACTTGAGATCCTCCTTCCTCAGCCTCCCCATCCACTGGGATTACAACCATACACTACTACTCCAGCCAAACCTATTTATCTTAATATAATGACATTTTTCTTTTACCACCTATCTATCTCTTTTCAATGCTTTCAACTTTTAATAGTGACATAATTTAACAGACAGTTATTGACAGACTATGGGATAAAATTTAATTAATAGAGGAAAAGCTTAAAAATTGCCAGTGACAGAGATATTCACTCACTGATAAACATACACAAGGATAGTTAGGTGAAAAGTGCCATGCAAAGAAAATAAAGTGTAACCAATGTTCCTTTAAGATATATTAACTGAGCTACAACACACCTGTAATCCCAGCTGCTTAGGAGGCTGAAGCAGCAGAAGAGCCAAGTTTGAGGCCAGCCTCGGCACCTTGGCAAGACCTTGTGTGTTGGTCAGTTTTTCATTGATGTGACCAAAACATCTAACATGAACAACTTAAAAGAGGAAAGGTTTATTTATGTTGGTGCAGCGTTTCAGAGGGTCTTAGTTCATGGTCAGCTGATTCCACTGTTTAGGGCCTGAAGTGAAGGAAAACCTCATGGTGGCAGGGTGTGGGGAAGGAAAGTTGCTCAGCTCATGGCAGCCTGGAAGCAGAGAGGGAGGGCACATGTGGAGGGGGCCAGGGACAAGAAATACACTTCCACAGCATGCCCCCAGTGACCAGTCATGCTCCACTGCCTATGTTTCCATCAGCGCCCAATAATCCATTTAAATGATTAATCCATGAAAATTCACTGATAAGGTCAGAGTCCTCCTGATCTTATCATTTTCTAAAAGTCCCACTTCTGAACCTTGCTGCACTGGGGACCAATCTTTCAATACATGAATCTGTGGCGACACTCCATCCTCCAACCATAACACTTTGTCTCAAAATAAAAATGGCTGGGGATATAGTTCAATGGTAGAATATCCCTGGGTTCAATCCCTAGTATCACACACACAAAAAAAGGACTCATTAACTGTTCATGCATTTTATCCTCCATGTAAATCCCATCCTTAAAATAGTTTGCTGCCGGGCATCCTACAAATTAAAAATTTTGAACTTCATGCTCCAGTACAAATAAGGAAATGAACAAGTATAAGCTCAAAATTTTAGCAGTGCTTTTACATATTTAAACACAGCTAACTGATCTTTGTTTAAAGCTGGATCCACTGAACTTTCCAAGGCCATTCCTGAAATAACTCCAGAGATGGAATAAAGGGCTGTTTCTTACTTTGTGATTTCTTAATGTAAATGTAAGCAGCTTTACAAGGCTTAGCTGTCCCCACTGACCTGACAGCATTCTTCACCTCAGTTTTATACCAAGGCACAGCTTTGCCTCTTGAACAGCAATTTTTCGTTTACTTCATAAAGTTAAGAAATTTGAAAAGGTTTTGGTCATATTCTTTCTTTTCTCTCTCTCTCTCTCCTCTCTCCTCTCTCTCTCTCTCTTTCTTTCTTTCGTACTGGGGGTTGAACTCAGTGGCACTCAACCACTGAGCTACATCCCCAGCCCTATTTTGTATTTTATTTAGAGACACAGTCTCACTGGTTGCTTAGCACCTCGATTTTGCTGAGGCTGGCTTTGAACTCACAATCCTCCTGCCTCCGCCTCCAAGCTGCTGGGATTATAGGTGTGTACCACCCTGCCCAGCTGATTTAACAAAGTTTAAAATGTGACTTAAATCCTTCCAAAAGTCTCTCCCAGGGGCACGCCCACTGAGCTATATCCTTGGTCCTTTTTATTTTTATTTTGACACAGGGTCTTACTAAATTGTCCAGCTTATCCCAAACTTGTGAGCCTCCTGCCTCAGCCTCCCAACTAGCTGGGATTACAGGTGTGCCCCACCATGCCCAGATGAGTTATTTTTTTGTTATCTCTGTCACCAAACTCAAAACGGTCAGAACTTCTTATCAGCTGCCAACTTCTCTTTTATACAATTTGTCTCCACTGGGACGAGATGATGACGGGGCTACATGAAAGAGAAGCAGCCATGTCATGACAAGACAGAGAACGAGATTCCTCTGTGCCACTCTAACCATGGACTCCTTCTGGCTTGTGAGTAGCTTGAAGAAGAACTGCTGTGCTGGATGCTGGAAAGCCCAACAAAAATGTGACAGAAAGAGGGTTCCAAGTCCAAATCTCACCCTTCTAACAACTATTGATTCTGTGACTGAGCCCCTAAAATTAGTATCATACCATCTTACATTCCTTGAAGCATTATGAGAATTAAATGAGTGACATATTTTAAGCATATGTTCAAGACTTAACCCCAACAAATGTTTAGCAAATTTGGGGCATAACTGGTAATGCCTATTTACATTTCTATAAAAACATAATTTTAAAATACACATTAACCATGATTAAATAAATAAAAACTTTTAATTCTTAAAAAGTTCAGATTATAAAGTATGATTGTTTTTTAGAATGAAATCACAATGACTTTAATCAGTCACAATACAATACAAACTGACTTACACTGGATCAGTTTATTGATGTGCATTGTTGACAACAGAAATAACAAAATAATTTTTCAACTTATAAAAATTCTTAAATATATTCTATTACAAGTTGTTTATTTTACAAAATTAAAGTTTAAATATCTGTACCATATCACAAATATCAGGATTTAGCTATGCTATTGACGTTTGTTGGAAAAGTTAACTCTAACACGATTTATTCTTTCTAGATAGTGAGAAAGACACAAGTTATCTGGATCATACATACAGGTAGCTCCATATAGTATGATACAGTAGTTACACATTCCAGGTACATTTAAAATAATCAGTATCACTTGAGGGACTAGGCAGACAAACCTTATTTCTTTTTTTTTTTTTAAAGAGAGAGTGAGAGAGAGAGGGAGAGAATTTTTAATATTTATTTTTTAGTTATCGGCGGACACAACATCTTTGTATGTGGTGCTGAGGATCGAACCCAGGCCGCACACATGCCAGGCGAGCCCGCTACCGCTTGAGCCACATCCCCAGCCCATCTAACATCTCCTTAAATCACCAGTTCTCACCACATCTCTTGGGATCCTCACTTGCCAGAGATATCAAGGACTTGACATTGGTGATTCTAAGAATATCCCAGGGATTACAAGGTGGGAATTACTGCAGGGTAGGAAGGATCAAGAGTGCAAGTGTTAAAACGAGACATGGTACTAACAAACATTCTCTTAGGAATAATGCCTGGTTGGGCAGACCTCCAAATATGCCTGTTTGGCTTCATATTCAAGAGACAAGGGGGCTGGAGATATAGCTCCGTTGGTAGAGTGCTTGCCTCCCAGGCACAAGGCCCCTGGTTCAATCCCCAGCACCCAGTACCACAACAAAAAAGGACACACACACACACACACACACGGGAAAAGACAGAAGTAGGGGGGGAGGAGACAGCGAGAAGGAACTAGAAAAGATTCCAGCAGAGCCACCCTGAACATGGAAGGGGCTGATAGTTGTTACTGCACCTGCCAGGATTGGTAAAGTCTAACTATTCTGGAAGTTAAATGTTTTTTGGAATGGTGGGTGGTGGGGAAGAAGATTAGGTAACAAGTGACATAGAATTAGGATGTGATTCTCCCTGAAGGACTGCTACAGCAGACAGTGAAAGGTAAGGGATTTCCCAAGACATTTCCACCCTCGACTGGCCTCCAAGTAAGATGTTACCAATATACATTAATAGAAATAAAAAGGTCCCATATGCAACAAGTCAACATGCTTCTTTTTCAGGAAAGAAGGGACAGGAGGTTTGAATTGGTTTCTTTAAGTACATTACTTTCTACTTCCTCAGTTAGTAAAATAAGTAGGATTAATCAAGGTCTGCCTTGCAACAAAATATATCATGAAATCTAAAAAGCACCCACACTGAAAGCCCAAAATTATTCCTAGAATAAGTGTATAAAAATAAAGAAAGAATCTTTCAATTGATAGCTCATCCCGGACATTTGTGGCTAAAGAAACCATGGCAAGACTGGTAAAGATATTTTTTCTTCCATGGCCCCCAAAAGGATTTGTAACCATTGTTATGAACACCATTATTTGAATCTATCATGTTTGGCAGATCTAGAGCACAGAATGGTTCAAGAGCCACCTAAGGCAAGGCTTCTTGATGACCTCTGGTGTCTTTTGACAAGGCCAAGGACTAGGAGAAGGAAGAGGTGAGAGCACAGCTCACACCTCCAGTCACCCTATGGTCAAACAGCCACAGACTTCACTTGTTCCCTCTGCAACCTATTGCTAAAAGTAGGAGATTAATTTAGTATAAGCCATGTGAAGCAAAAATATGTAGTTATTCTACTTTGAGCAGACCAGATGCCAAATAATATTACGCTGTATCTGGAGGGGTGGGGAAAGAAGTAACAGAATACTCTGTGAAATATTTCCTAAGAAATTTATCTTTCCTTAAGAAAAAACTGGCAGCAATTTAATATACATTTACTGAGCTCCACCATGTAATGGAATGATAGTATTTGCAATGTTGGATATAAAAGCACCTGAGCTAAGGGTGCTGAAATCCGCTAAATGATACTTTGTTTCACTATACTAAGTAAATTCTTAAAGGAAATACATATTCATGAAGGTAAGAATGGACTAGAGATCAGTATTTAATATTTGGCATCTCAAATCCTTTTCTAGGAATGGGAAAGATTAATCAAATACATTTAAATAGCAATTCGATATCCAGTTACTATTTAAACACAAAGGTAAACAAGTTCATGGGTGTAATACACTAAAAACTGCTACTTAGCCAGTTAATTATGTTTTAACATACAGTTTAAGAAAATCATAGTTATTTAAGATTTAGTGCGTTGAATATATTACATTATTAACAAAAATTCTATCATAGTACCTATCTTGATTCCAGTATATATTATGAAAGTGGTCCATCTTTCATATCCATCCCTCTCCCCGGAAACAGTTTGTATAACTACATAGTGGATTTTTTTTTTTTTTTTTTTTTTTTTTTGGCATTTGTGGGATCAGCCTACACATTTCCTCAACCATGCTTGGTTGACTGAGCCAGGAACACAGCTCTTAGGAGAAAAAACTCCAAACTCATTAACATTTTCCTGTATCTCAGTGTGCAGCAATCCATCAAGAACCAGGGGAAATGTAACTACCATCTCCAACAAGCAGCCAGGAAGTTGGATAATCTACTAAGCTAAACAAATAGTCATGACTCACAAAATGCTAGCTTCATTCAATTTGAACACTGAACTCACTTGGCACAGCTGTTTTACTTTAATCACTGTTTTAATCACTTGTAAGCTTACTTTGTGATTTGCACAGTATTTCCTCTCTTTCATTTTGGAAAACTGAAACAGTAATTATGTACCTGACAGCATGGTAGTAGCTTGGAATATTGGGCATTTTTTGAAAAAGACTTTTTCCTTTATGTATTTAGTCAACAAACTTTTAATGGTGTGTATGTCACATGGACATATAAAAGATAAAATATATGTCTATAAAATGACATATGTCTAGTTACCTGGACATATAAAAGATAAAATATGCCATGGAACTTTTTTGTGTATGTGGTGCTGGGAATTGAACTCAGGGCCTTGTGCATGAGAGGCAAGCACTCTACTAAATGAGCTATATCCCCAGCCCGTGTCATGGAACTGTCAATACTAGTGACTGGAGTATTGACGTTGTCAGTCAATAACATATGTGAGAGCAATAGAATATTTGGTCACTTAAGTGAAGTAGAAAGATAATTATTTTTCAATTTAAATTAGTGAGGTTTTCATTTTTATTATAAAAACATGCACACATTTTTTTTAAAAAATCAAGTAATATAGGGAAGTATAAAATAAAGCCCATTTCTTTCCTGACTCCTAATTCTATGTCTCAGATTTTTACATATATTTGTGTACACTGATAAATGCATATACTTCTTAAAAGTCATATTTTAAATACTACTGTGAGTTTTGATGTCTTTTACTTGTAAAAGATGAATTTCTGAAATCTTTCCACGATAACACATAAGATTTTGGCATTTTTATCAATCAACAGAGAATGCGAAATTGCCTTCCAAAGATTTCAAAAAGTACAGAAATTCACACTTCTACCAATAGCATATTTCCTTCAAATAACTGAGATTGCTCAAAAATTTTGTCTTAAAATCCAAAAAATGAAAGTGGTATCTCACTGCTATTTTCTTCTATTTCTTCAGTTATGAGTATATTTAAGCATCTTTTCACATATGACTGTGGGAAAAAAATGGCTAAGAGAAATTCTCTTCGCTGCTTTTTATTCACGCCTGTACCTTTGAGTTACTTATAATTATTTATCCTTTTCATGCATTTTTTTTAAAGAGAGAGAATTTTTTAAATATTTACTTTTTAGTTTTCGGTGGACACAACATCTTTATTTTATTTTTTATGTGGTGCTGAGGATCGAACCCAGCGCCCCGTGCATGCCAGGTGAGCGAGCTACCGCTTGAGCCACACCCCCAGCCCTTTTTCATGCATTTTTAATACCTCTTTTAACATTAGAAACTGTGGCATCCAAAGGAAAACACTTAAGTAAAATTTAAAGTCTTAAAAAAAAATCATCGTGAAATACAAATAATAATTGCTGGTGAGAATACAGGGGGAAAAGTATACTTACACATTGTTGGTGGGACTGTAACTTAGTACAACTTGAAAAGCAGTACGGAGATTCCTCAAAAGACTAGTAATAAAACTACCACATGATCCAGTTATCCCACTCGTGCATGGTATTTATCCAGAGGTTCTAAAACTAGCATACTATAGTGATACAAGCACACCAATGTTTATAGCAGTGTAATTCATGTTAGCCAAATAATGGAACCAGCTTGGGTATGGGGGGGGACATGGGGAAGTGCTGGGGAAATCAATCTATCAAATTATATGCTATGTCCGTGTAGGAGTATACCACTATGAATCCACACACATATTATAACACACTAATTAAAACAACAATAATAGAAGGGAGATTGATAGAGCAGAATAAGAGGATCTGAGGAGGAAAGTGGGGAGCAAAAGAGAAAGTACTGGAGAATGAGATTGATCAAATTATGTTACGTGCATGTACAACTATGGCATAATGAATCCCACTATCACGTATGATTATAATGCACCAATAAAAAAAAAAAAGCACCGTGACGTTATCTCACCTTAACAATGTATCTTGGGGATCCTTCCATAACAGACTAGAATATGACCTCATTTTAAAAAATAATTACATATTATTCCATGGTTTGAATGTGACACACTTTATTATACTAGTTGTCCCCAGGGAAGTATTTAGACTGCCTTTGATCATTTACTATTGCAAACTAGGCTGCAAAGAACATTCTTACACCCACATTTTTCTGTACAAATATGTAAAGAGGGAAGACGTTTGACAGATATTGCCGTTACTTTTCCCAATGACCGCAGCCATTGAATACATATGACTGTCATACATACACCATACATACACCAAGAATACATATTACTGTCCATTGTCCCATCCCCTCAACACACTGACATGGACCAAGTTTAAAAATCTTTCCATGTGCTAAATGAACTATCTCAACTCTTTATCTTAGCTTTTTCTTCTACCTGTCCCCTCACTCCTGAAACCCTCTCTCCTTGTCAAATTCGCTCCTTCCAGATGGGGCTTCTCACTGGCCTTTCTCTCAGCCTCTAATTTCCAAACCCATATAGCCAACCTTCACTGTCTGATCGTTTTTAATTCAAATATTACCTTCCCTAACTAACAACCCTAAAAAACCATACCTTTCAATTGCAACCCCTTCTTCCTGGGCAGTCCTTCTCATTAGGATAAATCACCATCAGACGAACCATATACATAAACTACAAATATGTATGCTGTACGTTTTGTTTGTTTATGGTCTACTTCTTGCTACTGAAATGTAAGTTTCATGAAGTCCAGGATGAAAAATGATATCAAGCAATTTGCAGAGCTGTGGCACTTTAGAAGCCTTGACTAACATAAACTTCACAGTATTGTAAAGCTCGGGAGTTAGCTGAAATTTTTAAAAGTTATTCTCTCGAGGCTATTTCAACAATTAAATACCCCAAACATGTTGCCCATGTTGTTACAGTGCACCCTGATTTTCAAGGCACTCCATTTTCTAGAAAGTTTAACTAGAAAGAGAAATGGCAAAACCCTTCATGTGAAGCACTGACCACTTTCAGCTGTGAAGATAAGGGTTAGGAAACAGGTCAAGAGAGGGAAGGACACCCAATATCCCACAGACTCCTTTGAGGTTTTAACCGTTGTATTTCTGTTGAGTGGATTCTTGTGCTTATGGGTTCAACAGGGGAGCTCAACACCAATAACAGAGAATTCAAGTTCCTATCCAATACAACTAGCAATGGGTGCTAAGGGAAAGAGAGCTATCCCTTCTTGCAATGGTGGTAGAGAATGTGTAATATATAGCCGTTATGGAGGGCAGTATCTACCAGCATTTCCAATTCAATATCATCTATATGCTGACAGATATACACATATATATTATCTGCAATAACACAAGATTGGAAACAACATAAATGCCCATCTAATGGAAGATGCAGTCTTTTAAAGAACAAAATAGAAATCAGAAGCTTCTTCTTTACTGAAATGAATACATGTGTGAGTCTATATATCTCTTAGGATGTACTAAAGAGAATAAAATACAGAACATTAGTATAACCTGCTACCATTTGTTCTTTTTTTTATATACCAGGGATTGAGTCCAGGGTGCGATTAACCACTGAGACACATCCCACGCCCCTTTTATATTTTATTTAGAGAGAAGGTCTCACTGAGTTGCTTAGCGCCTCGAAGTTGCTGAGGCTGGCTTTGAATGCGATCCTCTTGCCTCAGCCTCCGGAGCAGCTGAGATTACAGGCATGAGCTACAGCTCCCAGCTCCATTTGTTCTTAATTGAGGAAAAAAATACTACACACAATGGATCCTCATTATTATTTACTGAATCTGTATTTGCAAATTTTCCTATTCACTAAAATCTGTCACCTCCAATTCAATAAAATCTGTCAAAAATATGGGAGTCACCTTACAAACATGTTCCCACCTGAGGCAGAAAAAGGCAACACTCTGCCTCTTGTTGCAATACTGTAAACAATACTCATGCTCACTATAAGCAGGTGTCGTTTTCATGGCCTTACTTAATGCCCTATCTTGCCCATTTTTTGTGCATTTTGTTGGCAATGCACCATTTAAAATGGCAGTGAAAGCTTAGTGAGGTACCATCTGCATTCCTAAGCGCGAGAAGGCTATGACTTACTTGCCTCATGGAGAAAATGTTAAAAAAGCTGTGTTCAGGCAAGAGTTACAGTGCTCTTGGCTGTGAGTTCAATGTTAATAAAGCAACAATATACATAAGGTACGGTGTCTTTAAACGGAAACACACATTAAACGAAGTTACATATTCATCAAATGTCAAAAATGGTGTGACCAGAGGTTCTCAGAAACCTCTCTGTGACCCGTAGGTGTAATGGCTCTGTATTTGAGAATTCAGTGTTGGTGGTGACTTTATAGGTGTGACTTATTCCACAACTACCTGGAATAAGGAGTTAACCATATTTATAATTGTATTATCTCTGGAAAAGTACACCTGTTGTCCCCAAGGAATGACACAACTGTCAATGTATGTCTTGGCATAATTTTACACCATGCTTGTTTTTCATTTTTACAAAATGGGGAAGAAAAAAAAAAAAAAACCAGCCAGACGTGATGGTGCATGCCTGTAATCCCAGCTGAATAGAGACTGAGGCAGGAGGATCACCATACCATCCATGGCAACTTAGCAAGACTCTGTCTCCAAACAAAAAATAAAAAGGGCTGCGGTGGAGCTCAGTGGTAAAGTGGTCCTGGGTTCGATCTTCGATACCACAAAAATAAAGAAATAACCAATCAGTTAATCAATAATGAACTAAAAGGAGGCTTACATTCAAATGCCAAACAAATGGTTTTGAGAGATTTTTCCATAAAAGAATCGTAAAGACAACAGACAACAAAAATTCTCCCTTCATTT
Source organism: Urocitellus parryii (assembly GCF_045843805.1). Taxonomy (NCBI): domain Eukaryota; kingdom Metazoa; phylum Chordata; class Mammalia; order Rodentia; family Sciuridae; genus Urocitellus; species Urocitellus parryii. The sequence continues at coordinate 56,761,444 of NC_135540.1, forward strand.
TAATCAGATTCAGGAAAACTTTCATGTGGCTATTTCAAGGGACTGTTCTGAGCCATTTTGCCAAATATACACATTTTGGATGAATGTATATATATTTTTTTTTCTTTTTTTTTTCTCCTAGAAAGTGAAAGTTGCCATTTTTCCTGCAGCAAATATAACAAGAGATCCTGAAAGGCTTCTGTCTGGACTGAAGACAAATTGAGTTATATTTTGGTTAAGAAAACATCTACTGGCAGTTTCTCCAGCTCGTTTAACACATTATAATTTCTATCACTATACTTGCCTCATCAAAGCAGCACCCTGGTGAGGGCTGAGGCTGGGATTCTGGGAAGAGAATGGGGAGCTGCCAGCCTCTTTCTACCTGGAGAGAATCTGCTTGTTAAGATGGAAACTCTCCAACTTTGTTAAGATTAAATCAACAAACAAACGGAAGACAGTGCAATCATACAGAAACCCAATCTGAAAAGCTAGATTTATAATACATCGCTAGTAAAATATTTTAGGGTATTAGTCAGCTTTCTGACACTATAACAAATAATTAAGATAATAGAACTTCTAAAGAGAAACAGTTACTTTTGTGTATTAGTCAGCTTCCCATCACTGTGTCCAAAACTCTGCCAAGAACAACTTAAAGGAGGAGTTTATTTGGGGCTCATGGTTTCAGAGTGAATGTTCAGTCTGTGGGTCATCTGGCTCCAAGGCTCTGAGCCCAAGTTGAAGCAGAATACGTGGAAGGGCTGGTAGAGGAGAGCTGATCCCCTCATGGCAGCAGAGAAGGGAGAGAGAGAGAGAGAGTGACAGACAAGATATAATCCCTAAAGACATGCTCCCAGTGACCTACTTCCTCCAGGCAAGCCCCACCCACCTACAGTTTTCACCCAAACTACTCATCCACTTACCAGGGAAAGGTGGCACATGCCTATACTCCTAGAGACTAGGAAGGCTGAGGCTGGAGGACTCGCAAGTTCAAGGCCAGCCTCTGCCATTCAGCCAAAACCCCATTCCAAAATAAAAAAGGCTGGGGATGTCAATCTCCAGTATACCCCCCCACCAAAGAAATCATCTATCATATGGATTAATCCAGCAATAACCCTAATAGCTTGCATCATCTTATCATTTCACCTGAGAACACTTCTACATTGCCTAACACATGAGCTTTTAAGGGGACACCTCCTATTCAAAGTACACTCACAATTTTAGAGATTTCAGTCCATGACTGATTGGCACTATTGCTTTGGTGGCCCATTAAGGTAGAAGCATACGGTAGGAAAAAACTGCTCACTTCTTTGGGGGACCAGCATCCTATAGTCACCTCCAGGGGCTTCTTCTTTACTGAATAACCTGGAGAACTTCACTAGACCCATTTCTTCATGTTTCCACTACCTTTCAATAGCACCAAGCTGGGGACCCTTTACCATGTGGGCCTCTGAGGGACACTGAAGATGAAAACTACAACAGCAACCAAAATACAGTGCACAGTTTCTACAGTTTACTAAACTTCTACTACCTGCCAGGCAGGCACTTGATATACATTCCTTACTTAGATTCTTATTACTGGGATTTTCTCATTCAAGACAAGAAACCTACTTGCAGTCACCAAGAAGCCACGGAACTAGAACTCAAAAACTAATTGTATTGTATTCAAGACATACAGGAAAAAACAGGTACTCTATCCATGAGCAAAAACAAATCATTCAGCCAGGCACAGTACCACGCATCTTCATTCCCAGCTGCTCTGGAGGCTGAGGCAGGAGGATCAGGAGTTCAAAGCCAGCCTCAGCAAAAGTGAGGCACTAAGCAAAGCAATGAGACCCTGTCTCTAAATAAAATACAAAACAGGGCTGGGGCTCAGTTGTGGAGTGCCCCCGAGTTCAATCCCCAGTACCAAAAACAAAACAAACCATTCAGGTAAAAATAGCATAGAAACCACAATGAGAAAAAAAAGCAGAAGCCTTCTCTGGTGCAGAGCCATATTTCATTTAATGAGGGTTTTGCCTCTGATGGGTCTTCTCTGAATCCCTTTTCTCCCAGAGGTTCCTAGGGTCGGTTGATCTGGTCTTCCTATTTGCTCAGAGGCCAAACCTTTACAGACCTTTTCTGACCCCCTTGTTAATTTATTTTCATTATATAGAAGAGCAACAGTTAACATTATTATTATTTTTTTAATGTACTTATTTCCTTGTTTAACGTCTCTATCCCAGGGGCATATTTGGTCTATGAGAACAGGGGCCTTCTGCCTAGCATTGTGTTTGGTAAACACAGTAAACATTTGTCAAATTGAGTAAATTAAGTTCTGCAAATACTGACTGCCTACTGTAGCCAGGTTGGAAGAAGGCCAAGTCTTATCAAGAGTCCAAAAAGTCATACTCTATAAAACGTTAAAATGCTCGTCATAACTGCCTTTATTGTGAAAAAAAAAAAAAAAAGTCACCAGGGTCAAACAAGAAAAATAAATGGAAGAGGTCAAAGGAAAATTTCAAAGCTATTTAGAAAGCCTCAAAATGTGGTAGCATTGAGTTGGTTTCAAAGATAGGTGAAAATCTAGTAGTTCAACCTGCCAGAGTCATAAGCTATACAGAGAGAAAAGGAAGAACTAATTATTTAGATCAGAATGGTCAGTTGAGGTCATACCACTAGAATCTTCCATATCAAGCTGGGAAATGAGTCATTGTGATAGGCACTTTGGCAGCAATGAAAACGTTTATGATGTGGTACTTCGAAATGCTTAACAAGAAATTAAGAAGAATTATTGTTGACTACGAATTATTGTTATGCTGAAAGCAAGGCAACACTAAATTCATATTAGAAAAAGCTACCATTTATGGAGAGCTTATAAAGTGCCAGGCACTTTGAAAGTCAATGCCACACCTTAACTATTGTAATCCTAAGCACAGCCCAGTGTGATGATCCCAATTTCACCCTGAGAAATGGAGAACCAGAGAGGTTAATGAATATGCTCAAGTTCACCAAGCTACTGGGGCAAAGGTAGAACTCTGAGTCTGAAGCCAAAGGTCCCAGACTTTAATTTAATCCTCTGCTGCCGTGATGACAAGATCTGGGTAAGGGAGCCAGGAGTGTTGGTGCACACCTGTCATCCCAGCAGCTCGGGAGGCTAAGGCAGGAGGATCACAAGCTCAAAGCCAGCCTCAGCAATTTAATGAGGCTGTAAGCAACTTGGTGAGACCCTGTCTCTCAAAATAAAATAAATAAATAAAGACTGGGGATGTGGCTCATTGATTAAGCGCCCTTGGGTTCCATCCCTGGTACCAAAACAAAATAAAACAAAACATAACAAAAGATTAGGGTAAAGAAAGAGGAGACCATGGTCATCTCAGAAATGGAAAAGAGCATGAATAGCATGGGAATTATGAACAAGGCACCAAGTAACCATTTTCACATCACTTAACCTCCATAACAATCCTGCCAGCAGGTACCATGAGGGTTTGCAGAAGGACAGATGGCAGGCAGGTAGGTAAGCTGCTCCTTTCTGATGGAAGGGTTTCTTAAATGCAGTGCTTTAGTGGTCTCTCTGTGTGTTTAACCTTTGTAATGGCTACCCAAACAAGCTCACAGGCTGTTTTTGTTTTTTTTTTTTTTTACTTCTTTTCTGCAAAAAGAGAATTGCTTCTGATTAGCTGCACAAGCAGAATAGATTATTTGATGTCCACAAGCAGAAGCAGACTCAGGAAGGCAGTCCTCTCCATGATCCGTCACATAAAAGCAGACACAAAGTGTGATGAAAACAGCATGAGGGAACCTGTTCTGGTGGAACTACAAGTCATGCCATTTCATAGGCCAAAACAGTTAAGTAACGATGACAGTTTTGTACGGGTCATCCGAAACATTCTTCGGGATAATGGAAAAGGAAGTAATTTCCACCAACCAAGTTCACATGGCTCCTTCCTGTTTACCAGACCCACACCAATTCCTCAGACTGGCTCCTGAGCTCAGGTGCCTAACTTGATTCCCTACAAGCACCCCAAAGAAAACTCCATCCAGCCAAGCTGATTCTCCTGTCAGCTACTAATGTTTATCAAATATCAGTGCTGCAAGAAACAGAGTGGGCAAGGAATGAGAGGGCCTGCCCAGCTCACACAGGTGAGGTGCTATGGTGGGCAGAGGGGAGCTTGGCACCCAGTCTCCGGGCCCCATGGCAAACCCATCACACACATCCTGGGAGGCAGAGGGAAACTAATCACTGCTTTAGGCTTAGGCTCCTATAGGATAACAATGATAATGCATTCCTGTCGGGATTATCAGGAGGGTTATGAAAGAAGGTTATGTGGAAATCATCAGGCTAACAACACCCACTTGGAATGACCAAATGTTTCCCATATAATGGAAAGGATCCAGAAGAATAATTCCCAAGGATGATCCTACACCCTTTGCCTGTACCTGTTGGCCCTGTTCGGGGAAGTTGGGAAGGAGGGATAGTCTTCTCCAACCAAGAAGACCAATGATCACTTCTCTCCATTCCAATAAATCATTAACCTATGATCCTGTTTTCAACACACCTGGCCTCCTCCTCTCCTGGTGACAGAACTCCAGTTCTCCTGTGACAGCTTATCAACGCAAGCTGCAAGAAACAGAGTGGGCAGGAATGAGAGGGCCTGCCCAGCTCACACAGGTGAGGACAGGCTGCACTTCAGCTTTACCATTGCAGCCAAAGATCTGGCACATGCTGAAACTCTTTCCTGTCCTGGCTCGGAACTCTGATCTTCAGGGAACAAACATACTATCAGGATCATCTTGTCTCTCAGGCGCTGTAAGTTCCAGCCTGCTATCAAGTGAGATCACTGGAAGGTTACTCAGGCCACATCAATTTAGCCCCTGGACTGCAGTGGTTTTTGACATTAATTATATCTCTGACTTTCCCCCAAAGGTTGCTGGACGTCTTTGGTCTAGGACCTTGGTTTTATCCTTAATTTACTGCCAGAAACAGCATCTGACTCTCTTGAACAATAATTAGGCACTGCCTTTCTTTTCAGATAACAAGAACTCTTTTCAATTCTGTGTTTCTTCTTTGGCCCTGGCTGCCAGAGAGCAACTGAACAATGCCACCTCTTCACCTCAGTGTGGTTGGCCCCTGCGGATGTGTGCACACTGGAGGACATGGCAATCCTCAGTTGGTGCTGCCTTGAAAGTAATCTCCCCGACCCTTTTTTGTTAATCCAACTCTAAGCTCAAGGTCCCTGCCTCTTGATAAACTCTTTCTAAACAGCTCGGTACACAGTGACTTTCCTTTCTGAGATACCATGATTCCTATATTCCAGTACTTGCTGTGTTGTATGACATCTTACTCTATGGTTTAGATCCTGGATGTCCCCCAAATGCTCACATATTAAAGACATGGTCCCCAGAGCAGTAATGTTCAGAGGTGAGGCTTTGGGGTAAATTACGGGATCATACTAGCTCTTATCTCATCAATGGATTAATCTGATGGATTCATCATTGGATGTCATTATTGGGAGGTATTGGAAACTGTTCACTACCTAGTTCACTACCCATCCAACTTAGTTAGAGGAAACAGGTCACTGAGGACGTGCCCTGGAAGGGTATGAGGTAGAATGAAAGAAATAAAATATAAAGGAAGAAAGAGGAAATAAAGTTTATAATTGAAGCTTCCACATACCTTTCTAGGCCTGTCACCCCCAAATTTCTGGTAAATGTATAAATCTTGGAGTTATGAAAAAATTTACTCACCACAGTAATTGCCTTATGCAATGTTAACTAGCCCACTAGTAAAGAGATGAAGCAAGAGAGAGATGATATTTTAAGAAGCCTATAACTTAGGGGACTTTCCAGTATTATCTACTGAGCATATAGTGCAGACCATTCCAGCTAAGGATCTGGCACACACTGAAACTCTTTCCTGTCCCATTTGCCAAGGATCCCACTAGCCCTGAGTTGAAGTGCCCCTGCCTAGGAACCCCTCAGTAACCGTATATCTTGTTGTGTTCCCAGTCCCTTCTCCCTTTTTACTCTCCTCTCTTTCTGCTTCCATGAACTGAGCAGCTATCCTCCACCATGCCCTCTGGCCATGAGCAACGGAGCCAGCCAACCATGGACTGAAACCTCTAAAACCATGAGCCAAAATAAATCTTTCCTCCTTTACATTGTTTTTCCCAGGCATTGTGTCACAGTGATGAAAAGCTGACTAACACACTATATTTTGCAAATACATTTGCTTTTCTGAGTGGATTGTAATTCAAATATGTGAAAATTTTTTACAGACGGTCTGACTACCAATGGAAGGACACTGCCTTCTACTTCTGTCTTCTTGCCTGTCTCCCACGTGACAGCAGGCTCACTCTGATCACTCAATGGTCACCTGCTGACCTGACTCAAGAACAGATGGCACAGCCTGAACACGTACTGCTGCTGAAGGCCAAAGCACCTGAATCCTCTCCAAGAGAATCGGTATTAGGTGTTTCAAGACACGCTTTAGTTGCCCGAAGTAAAAAATTAATCCCATCTTAAAAGATTTCACAATTAGAATTTTGGTGCACCATGTAAAAGTCTTTTAAAAAGCAAAAACAAGAACAAAAAAACCCTTGTTTGTATTCACAGACACGTGTATTTGTGTTTTACAAATTGGCCCTGTAATATACATGCTGTTTGGCACGTAGATTTTTTTCCCCTTAGCAATGTTCGGTGTTCATTTTCTGTCAAAATATTCTTCTATAATAAAATTGTAATGGTTATATAAAGGTCTACTAATGGTTTTTTGGGGGGTTTTGGCAGGGGGGAAGCATTTCCATCAGGCATACTCCTGATTACAATTGATCTTTGTCAAGAACAGACAAATAGCTCACATATGTCATTTTAAAAATATGTAGAGTTCTCTTATTTTTTTCAGAGAGAAAAGAACAGAAAGTCTACCTCCATGTTTAAGCTGTTCTAATGACTATAAAACTTTCTGAGGACTTTTAGGAGCAGACAAGTATTCTGGCCATTTAAAGAAGTTCTTTCTTTTATTATTAGTATGAAATTTCAGATTCAGTGCTTAATTGCAGTTGGGAGGTGTGCTTTGGTAGTGTTTATTAGTTAAGATTACTATGTTAGCAGAATTTTGCCTTCACTTCACTTTATGAATAGAAACTAAATTGAAGTGAACATAAGAGGGTATTCAAAAAATTAAAACTTTTCAAGAGTGAATCCGAATTTCCTAACTGTATTTTTTAGTGTGTGCTCGTTATATTGCTAAATTAATAGAATATGAATCTAATTCAGTAGATACAATCAGAACTTTTCCAAAAACTGCAAGCTCACATTTCCATCGGTCTGAGCCTTCTATAACAAAATGAACCCATGCCAGCGTCCTACTCTACTCTTTTAAAATATTCTATTTAGAAAACGGTTTCCTATAATTTTCCCAACAGGTGCCGAGGTCATGGGTCAAGGCAGGAAAGGGAGCACAGCACTATGTGTGGACCTGGCCTGCCTGGGTTTGAAGCCTAGCTCTGCTGATTACCAGCTCTGTGACCTCTTACAAGTTACTTTACCTTTCTGTGCCTGAGATTTATTATCTGCAGGACGTAAACACAAAGCCTCCTTCCTAAAATGGGGAATTGAGTTAATGTTCATAAAGCACATGGTAAGCTCTTCACAATTAGTTAATATCCTTAGGTCAATGTCCAATAGAAGCCTCTAGGTAAGCATTATTCATAATTTCCAAACGTACTCCAATCTCTTTCCACATTTATAAAACAATGGCAAAGGACGCACTGTGTGAGTGTGTGTGCGTGTGTGTGTGTGTATTTGGAATCATTCACCCTTTCCCCAGTTCTCTGCAGAAATGATAAGACTTTTTAAAATCTAATTCTTTGAATAAAATTTTTAACCTCCAATCATAAAGGGATGCTTTGTGATTTAAAATTTGAAAAGACAAGTTGTTGCCTTCCCAGTGTCCTGTGGGAAAGAATTTTAGAGAAGCTGCCTTTACAAATTTGGGTCATCCATGACTGCACATTCCCAGCGGGGGGTCAAACAAGAGGATGCTCTGCTTTGTTTTGGATCTCACACTGTAAACAAATATCCTTTTTTATCATCTCCTTAGTCCCAAGAGTTTTGCATTTCTCTGTTTTCTGTATTTTTGCTATTTAAAATGGCCCCCAGTGCCAAAATGTTGTGCAGTATTCTAAGCTCAAGACGACCATGATGCGCCTTACAGAGAAATACACACATTAAATAAGCTTCACTTATGCATGAGTGACAAGAGCTGTAGGCTAAGGGGCTGGGGATATAGCTCAGTTGGTAGAGTGCTTCCCTCACATGCACAAGGCCATGGGTTCAATCCCCAGCACCACAAAAAAAAAAAAAAAAAAAAAAAAGAGCTGTAGGGCTAGGAGTTCAATGTTAATTAATCAATAAAATATATTAAATAAGATGTCTTTCATAGAACATATAAACGAAGACTATATATCGACTCATTGTCAAAAATGAGACCAGAAACTTCAGGAAACTAACCCTGGGTATCCCCTGGGAGCAATGGTTCAGTGTGTGCTAATTTAGTGTTCTCAGCCACTTCAGAGAACAACACAATTGCAAGTAATGGGAATCGCTTGTACCTCCTTGCAGCAGGTGCATACATGGGTGTGAAGCAGACAGCCCTAATCCATTCCAGACCCATGAATTGGACCCTGGCAAGGAAGAGCATTTTGGGATAGAATCCATACTGGATATGGGTTGCTTAGTCGAATGGATTCCTTTCTTCTTGAGAAATGTCATTAGAGTATGCTTAGTTAAAAATAAATGCTGGCAAAAATAAATACTTGTTGTATTAGCCTCAAGTACTTAAAATGTAGCTAGTTTTGGTTTTTGTTTGTTTGTTTTTACTGTGGAACCTGCAAAGTGTTTTGTTCTGTTTTGGAGGCCAGAGACTTATGTTTCCTGGGATATAAGGACCTGCATCTGAGTTTTATGCTGCAGAGTTCAGGGGAAATACATGAAACCCAGCAATATTGCCCAGGTTTCTCAAACTTGCTTTTTCTTCAAGTCCTAAGTACAAAAGGAAAAGTAGAATTTAAAGTCACAGTGATTTCTCACATAGGTGTATGTTGAGTGACACTTTCTGACACACCCAGTGCTGAGTGATACAGGTTTGTGTAGAAAGACCAAAAGCACACCACTTATCACCCTAATGGTGATCCACTGACTTTATCTGCATATCTTATATCCCAATAGCACCTTTGACCCAATTCACCACCTAGACAGAACAGACTGCTGGGTGTGACCTAGTGAAGCCTGAGAATCAACATGGACCTGGGCACGCCACTGTTAAGGCACAGGAATAGGCAGCAACAGGAAGCAGACCCACATGGTCCCAGCAGGTCAATCTCCTCTAAGTTCTCTAATGCCCTTAGTGACACCCACAAACATCCATTTTCTTGACAAAAAAAAATCCACAGCTAATACATTTCAAAAGACTCCAGATTATCATATAAAACTTTATTAGATCTGATTTCTACATCTGCACAGGAGGTCATCAATTTGGTAATACAATTTGCTCTCTTATGCCACTCAGCCCTGTCTATACTTTACCAAAACAACTTCCTGAACTGTAAAAACATGTCTTGATTAACTGGTGGGTTCTTTTGCTAAATGCTTTGTGAAAAAATAAGGTAAAATAGCATTATCTTCAATGCAAATTTTTAAAGACTTAAAATATTGGGATGTAAAGCCATTCAGCTTTTATGTGTGTATATGTGTGTGTGTATATATATATACACATATATGCATATATACATTTTATTATGAAAATACATACATGTGCATATATATGTATTTTTGTAATGAAATTAGTGTTACTTTTTTTTTTCTTGGTACAAGGGATTGTACTCAGGGGCACTCAACTACTGAGCCACATCCCCAGCCCTATTTTGTATTTTATTTAGAGACAGGGTCTCACTTAAAATCAGTGTTACTTTTGAACATGAACTAAAAGAAAAAATAACACAGATGGCATCTCTTTTTGCATGTGTCCCTACTAAATTAGATTATACTTACCAAGTTTTCTGTTGGCCTTAGTTTCTCCCTGATGCACTGAGCTTAACACTCCCAGAGCATCAACACATATTCACCAAAATGAGTCTGATTTTCCAACACTACACCCATCAGGCCTTCAGGACTTAAGTGCAAGAAGATAGATGCAAAATGCATAGATATGGGAAAAATTTAAAGGCCAGGAAACTGTCACAAATGATACCATGACCTTCATCTATGGTTTTACTCTTACCTCAAGCTGGAATATCTATGCATCTAAACCCATCCCAAGAACTTAATGCAGTGAATCAACAATTATTCTCATTAAGTACAATGAATTCCTAGGAGACTTCTAAGAATTTATAAATGTCACAAGTATTAAAATTCCCATTTACACTGTAAATAAAATTTATAATTAAAAACTAAAAAGACATGGGGTTGGGGTTGAAGCTCAATAAGTGCGATCCTCACTTGCCTAGCATGTGTGAGGCACTGGGTTCGATCCTCAGCACCACATAAAAATAAATAAATAAAATAAGGGTATCGAGTCTATCTACAACTAAAAAAAAAAGAAAAAGAAAAAGAAAAAGAAAAAGAAAGAAAGAACGAAACTTAGAAAACAAACAGAAGGGACTGAGAATATAAGTCAGAAGTAGAATGCATGTGTAAGGCCTTGGGTTCCATCCCCAGCAGCAAAAATAAAATAAAATAAAATGAAATTTAGAAACTGAACCTCAGTTAAACTCATTCACAATCCAGATATAAACGTATAATGTGTTCACCTATAGTTTAGGGATAAAATTTCTACTTAAAAGCACTGCAGTAAAGAAACCATGAGATAACATGAAGATACTGTGTAAAACTTTAAATATTGATCCCCTTAATGTCAAGGTTGATGACTTAACTAAAACTTATTACAGTAAGTGAATGCTATATATATACTAATTCATTCAGTCAATGCAACAACTCTATTGGGTCAATAATATTATTCTCATTTTACAGGCAAGGAAACTAAGGTTCAGAAGACACATGATCCCCTTGGCATCACAGAGCTAGTAAATGACTAAACAAAGATTACAATGCAAGAAAATTAGTCCTGGAGTCACACTCAGTCTGTAATCCCATGGCCCTCTGTGCGATGTCCTGCATTACATGAATCAGCAGAGACATTAACAGCATATAGTCTAAACAGCACCCTGCTTTGGTAGGCTATGTAAGATCTAAGAAATACCTAAGGCTGAAGAGATACTTTCTGATATACCTAAGGTCGAAAGACATATTCTGATATCAGTGGTGCCAATGCTTGGTCAGTGTTGGGTCAGGTCATGTGTAAAGCTATTCTTGAGGCCTTATTTGTATGTTGCTTGGGCATGATTCTTCCACTTCCATTAGTAAGGTCACACACAAAGCTCTATCTTTAGAGATAAAAGAGTCATTTTAAAAATAACTTACACTTAACATTACCAGGAATAAATCAACATTAATAAATCTACTTTTTAATCAGACCATTCTGTTTGTGAGAAATCATGTAAAGTTACCAAGATGATTTTGACTACAATCTTAAATCTTCCCTTTCTTCTCATGCCCGTGGTTGTATGCTAGCTAGCATGGTGGAGGGGCACCTTACACCTACCTTTCCCTTCCTCCACCGACAGAATGACTTTACCTAATTCTGCATGGGAGGCAGTGTGCCTGCCCTAAAGGCCAAAGCAAGATTGGCACGATGATCTCAAGGCATCAGTGGACAGCCTAAGGGTGGGTGAAGAAATCACCATCATCTTTGCCATTGAGTGGTCTAGAAGTGAGGCGTGTCCAGAGATTCAGTTTAACCAACAATAAGGGCAACTCCTTACATAAATTTACTAAGTATAAATTGGATTGGAGGCTCCTCCTTGGTAAGGAAGAGAACTAAAAGAAGGCTCCTTTCACACTGCTCCTTCTGTTCTATTTGGGAGACTGGAGCAGGAAGGGTGGTGATATGACAGCCATCTTGTGACTATGAAGAAAAATGGATCAAGGATAGCAGATCAGAAACTAGAATTTAGAACTTTGAGAAATTATACCCCAATGATTCAAATGTATGAATTGCCAAGATCATTGTAATGTCATATGTAGCTAATAAAAAAATAAATAAAATTTCAGAAATTTTAAAAATTTAAAAATAAATAAATAAAAGAATTTAGGTCTTTGACAACATTATTAAACCACTAAATAACCAGAGGCTTCCAACCAGACTTACGTAAAATGGTCAAATATCTTTATGTTTTAAGCCTTAGTTAATTAAATTCTGTTACTTGCAATTCAAAGTATCTTGACAGAGTTCCTCGATTGGCAAGTAAATTCTGCACAGCAAACTGATGAATATTACCAAAATAGGACATAATCCATAAAGGGAATAACTGAAATTTATTGCATCTTTTATTCCACTGGTCCAAATTAAAACCACTTTAATGTATTTTTGTATTTTTCAAAGCTACTAGTTTTCTTTTTCCTTAAGAAAAATTCTTCTAAGAATATTAGATAATAACATGCTAATATACAAAAGTAATATACATTCCTCAAACTTTTCATGTGTCAGCTAGAGCATTAAATTAAAAAAATGTTAACTCCACCATTTACAGTTTAGTGCAGGAAGTATTTAAAACAGAAAAAGAACCATTCTATTTTATAAAGAAAAAAAAGACTACAGAAAAACATAGTGTGAACGCTGTGATAACATTTGTGTTAAAAATAGAAACATAGGGCTGGGGATGTGGCTCAAGCGGTAGCGCGCTCGCCTGGCATGAGTGCGGCCCGGGTTCGATCCTCAGCACCACATACCAACAAAGATGTTGTGTCCGCCGAGAACTAAAAAATAAATATTAAAAAAAAATCTCTCTCTCTCTCCCCTCTCTCACTCTCTCTTTAAAAAAAAAAAAAATAGAAACATAAAGGTAGGTAGAAAGAAGGTTTGAAAAGATTTGCACCAAGCCAGGGTTGGTGGCACATGCCCGTAATCCCAGCTATTTGGGAGACTGAGGCAGAAGGATTTTAACTTTGAGGCCAGCCTCAGCAAGTTATCGAGGCCCACAACTAATCAAGACCCTGTCTCAAAATAAAATATAAAAAGGACCGTGAATGTGGCTCAGTGGATAAGCACCCCTGGGCTTAATACCTAGTATCAACCAAAACAAAAACAAAACAAAAAAAGATTTATATCAAAATGTTTATATTTATCTCTGGGAGTAACATTTGTTTTCTTCTTTATGCTTAATTGTCTCTCCTAAATTTTCTATAGTACATAGAAAATAAAGTTCTTATTCCATACCTATTCATAGAAAGCAAAAACTATACCTGATAGAAGTTTATTTCCTTTAAAAATTATTTCAGGGACAGTATACATCTTGCTTTATCAAAATGAACCCTACAACTCCTCTACGTTAAATCTTTTTTTTATAAAAGATTATATGTATATCTCCATAATTCCAATACTCCAGATGCACATATTTTAACTAATAAAACAATATGCATATTTTTTCAGAAAGTCAGATAAAAATGTTAAATCACTAAACTCAGCTGAACTCACAAGAAAACAGGAATAATACTTTTCATTTTTCAAATGAAAAACACAAAAACACCACCAATTTAAGCTAACTTTTGAACACAACTGGCAAACTATTGATGGTCTCACCTAAAATCAGTGAAAACATAAATTTATACGATACTTTAGAAAAGTACAATATTCCAAATATCCTAGATATTGCTAATCAACAAGACATATGGAGCTGTTATATTGTAACTACCTAAGGAAAACAGTTTAGATCTATCACAGCAAGCTCAAACATAATAAACCACAGGCATAAAAAACTCTATGTTCTTTCCACTGAGTAAAGTTTAATCCTGAAGGAGGCATCAAGTTGCACCCACGTTTTATTAGTTAGTAGGACAAACAAATTTCCCCAGCTTCAGAATCTCTGTCCTGGTCCCTCTAGCACTAGTGGGGGGGAGTTGGGGTAGGGGGGTCCAGACATCAAATTTCTTGTGGGAAAGAAATATTCCCCACAAAATTACAGAATGTTAACTCAGATGATGAACTCACAAATCTCTGAGGCAGAGTTTTTATTCTTTATCCATGGTGTGTTTCCTTTTTGTCATTGTGACCAAAATACCAGACAAGAACAACTTAGAGGAGGAAAAGTCTATTTGGGTCTCAATTTTAGAGGTTTGGTCAATGGTTAGTAGAATTCACTTCTCGGGACCTGATGTGAGTCTTTTAGTTTGATTGGTATAGTTTTCCATAATTGGTGTGTTATTTCATCCATGTGATACAAACTTAAATTTTTTTTTTTTTTAATTGTGGGCATGCCTGAATTCTCCATATGAAATAACACCAAATCTAAGGCTAGTGCATTGATTTCTTCTTATCGTAACAGCAAAACTATAAAGGTTAGGGTGAATCTTTGCCAGATTTAAAAAAAAAAAATAAGTCTCATCTGTTTATTTTTTAAATACTATAGTATTCATCTTAGTATTAAAATTGAAGATTATTTTCAAAATCAAGTTTAAATATTAGGATATGAAAATTCGTAATATTTTAAAAAGTCAAATATAATATTTCTTCTTTCAATTAGAAGGGCATTGAGTCTACATATTTACAGTAATTGCTCTAGTCACAACACTTCAAGTTTAGTCAGACATAGACACGTGGCCATAAACTATGAAACAATGTATGTAATGCTTTATTTGAGTTAGTTAACTTTAAAATTTTTTAAAATAAATTTCTATAAGAAAATGTTTCACTTACAAAAAAAAAATTACCTGTGAAAAGTGAAATGTGCATTTTCTACTCATACTACAAAAGGAAGTCATAAATATTTAGTACATTAAATGGTTAAATTCACTATAAGAAAAATTATCTTATGAGGAAATAGTATTTTAGTGCTCTCCAAGAAACATCAAGTCTAATATACCTAAAACATTAATTATACTAATTCAACTGGCATAGAACTTATTAGAATATTAATTACACTAAGACTAATTTTCTGTAGCACTTATTTTCTATACGTGTAAAATGGCATTTTATTATTCTCCAGTACAGTTTGTTTTCTTGCTTCCAGAAATCATTTAGATGTCTATAACTGAACAATGGAATTTTGTCTAAATTTAGACAGAGGACTGAACAAAAAGATCATCATTGAATCATTCAGAGATTTTTGAACAGTTGTATCTCAAAGGATTTTGAACTTTCTGCTTTAACCTCCCTTTCCCCTACCTGTACCCTGCTTTCTGACAAGGGGAGCCAACAGGAAGAGACTAGTATGAAAGGGCAAATTCTAGATTCAGTCTAACTTCCTAGAGTCTGGCTAACTTGGTCAACTACAGGGTAATAAGATGTAAAAAACAAAAAACCCGATAACCTTGTTTTCTGTATACGGCAGTGCTCCGCCTCTCTCATTTCTCTGAGAGAAGTCTGGAAGAATCCAAAGCAAGGACCCAAGACTGATCAGATCTGCTCCTCAAAGCAGTCCTGGGAAAAGCCCTGCCATTCATTGCTCCCATCTAGACTCTTGGGACTTCTGACAGGACCAGACACACCAGACTCTCTCAATCCAGAGCCTCTGGACAGGGCACACTGTCTCCTCCTTACATCCTTCGTTTCAGAATGCAACAAGACCCCACTAGGTCCCCTAAATCAGACACAGTCACCTAGGCATTCTGCAGTGCTAGATAGATCTGATGATGATATATTCCAGGTATGTGCACAGCCTGTTTCCAGGTGCCATCAGGTCCCTGAGCCAATTATCTGATTCATTTGGTCTCTCCAGGGACAGGTTTATGTTTAATCTTTTATCTCTATTAGATTAGATGAGTATTGTCCCTAGAGAACCTTTGCCCCATTAGACACATTCCTGAGCCCATACATAAAAATAGCAATGTTAATGTCTTTTATCAGTCTCCCTTAAAGAATGACCCCTTCCTACTTAAAATTTAAAAAAAAAAAAAAATCACACAGTATAATAATGTATTATTTGTAGAAAGAAGTTTAACGTAACATCAACAGTATGGCTCATTTCTATCTTAATCTAAGAAAGTGTATTTTTTGGAGTAAAAATGTGTAGTTCAGTGTCCTCAAAGACTGCCTTTACATTTAACTGTATTGCTCATTTTAATGGTAATTCAAAAATGCATTTGTTTTTACAATACATTTTGTTACCCGACACTAGATAATTGTAAAATGAAACATCTTCTTATAATGAACATCATTATAAGAATCATAAGCACATAACAGCTAACGAAAATAGGACAACACCCATCATCACCCAACTCACACAGTCCCAGAATGTAACATAAATAGATTACAGAATGCCACCTTTGCACAACTATTTTTCGCCATTTTGGCATTATTTTCTTCCAGTTTCTTTTTTCTTATGCATGCAATGCCACCCTTCCTTATCCCACATCAAAGGAATCTTTTTTTTTTATGTCACTTTTTTTCTGATTGGAGGAGATGACTTGAATAAGTAAAAAAGTCCTACTAGATTCCAATATTAGCAAGAGTTCACTTCACTAAGCATCAGTCACACAAACCTGATACCATTTCCTCTTAAAAGTAAATTTAAGAGAATAAAATAAATATTTTTAAAGCACTGGACATTCTCCCATGATTCACTTAAGAAAATAAAAATATGGACGGGGATAACACAACCAGACACATTTGAAAGTGAATGAAGAGCCAGACACCCCTGTGTTCATCTACTCAACACACACTGACTGCAACTCCATGCTAAGTTCTGTGGTAGGTACTGATTTCAACACCAGAAGAGAAAATAGTAATCTGTTTATGAACCGAGTGCTGCAAACCACAAGGAAGGATTTCAAGTGGGTGGGAAGAAAAAAAGACTTTGGAATTCAAATCTGAATAAGCAGGTGTAGGATAAGGGCTGCTTCAACAGGTAACACGAGAAAGGTAATCTGGAGCCAGATATTGAATGCCCTTTCAAACCTTTTAAAATAACTTGGATTTGTCAATAGACAGTGGGAAACCATTGAAGGTTTTTCACTACTAGAGCGGCAGGATGAGATCTGTGACTTAGACAATGCAGGAAGACTACAGAAGAGGAGGGGGAGTCAGGGCAGTGACAGAGGAGGCACATGGCAACCATGGGGGCCAGAAGGCAGCCATGGCTGATGAAATGAACAGGTGGAAATGTAACTGAGAAACAGCACAGGCAACTGGGTTGTGGATCAGAGAAGAGAGAGGGGGGAGCTTGGGTACTGAATTACGTCTCTATCTGTGTAATGACATAATAGAGAGCAGGGCAACTGAGATCAGTGGTTTTGAGAAGACAGCCCCAAACAATGTGGGGCAGAACCAGAGCAGAGCAGTGCTTCTCCACCCATCTGCACCCCTTCACAGACCTGCTAAATGGGAATCTCTGGGATGCTACCTGTGCATGCATATTCTGGGGAAACAAACTGCAGAGAGTCTGGCCCAAATGCCCGTTTAGGATCACAAAGACAAGGCATTTTCCTCAAACTTTTATTGCCCTGCATTTCCCTCTTATCAGCAGAAAAAGAATTTCAATAATTACAAGGAACTAGAGAAGAACCAGGTACCAAAGTGTTACAATCAGAAGCATTATCAGCACTCCCAAAATAGAGGTTCAAAAACTTATTTCTGAAAGTTAGTGGGAACACTAACTGCATTTTCTTCACCACATTTTCATCTTCATATACGGGAAAGTGGGGGAAGAAAATGCAGTTAGTGTCAGAACTATCAGCCCTAATCAAAACTAGGGCTCATGGAAGACCGGTAACCTGCCAGTCAATATGGAAAAGAATCTTCAGGTCAGTGGGAAAAAGAACCTTCAAGCAATCAGAGGCACCCCGAGTGGAATGGGCTGAAAGCGGATTCTCAATGAAGTTCTCTGAACCTGGATGACCCAAGTCAAAATTAGAGCATTGCTTCACTGGGTGTTGAAACCACAAATCCTAAGTATGTGCAATAGGACATCTGAAACAGGAATCACTGCAGTTGACAGGGGCCCAGTGGGTCAGTCCACTTATGAACTTCTGCAATACTGGCCTGGAGACTAGTTATAAAACTCCAGAAGTGGCCGGGCATGGTGGTACACATCTGCAATCCCATCAGCTCAGCAGGCTGAAATAGGAAGATCGAAATTTCAAAGCCAGCTTTAGCAACTTAGCAAGGCCCTGAGCAACTTAGCAAGACCCTGTCTCAAAATAAAATATTAAAAGGACTGGGAATGTGGCAGTGGCTAATCATCCCTGGGTTCCATCCCTGGTATCACAGGGAAACAAACAAACAATAAAAGACTAATAGTAAGAAAACAAAGAGAGCAAGCTGTCCACGCAATGCCAACTCCAGGAGTGAACCAGTAGTCAGCAGGGAAATGAATACAGATGGAAGAAGCTTCCTCCTCCCCCATTCCAACCAAGGTATGATGGTCTCCTATTTTACTTTCCTAAGAAACACAACAGCCAGGCCTTTGTCACTGAAACAAAAGAATTATTAAACAATAACCAAAGACTCGCTTGAAGCATAGCATTGCAAACTCATAATCCCTACATGTTTAGCTACTATCATTTCACTAATTGACAAGAGTGATTTTTATTTTCAATGTGTAACGCATACAAAGACTGTATACTTTTACTCGAAAATGATTACTTGAGACAATGTTTTATAGAAAATAAATTTGTAATCAGTGTCTATTACTAGGGCTGCCTATAGTTCACACTGTTATGTGGCTTTGAGACAAAGCACAGCTTCTGAAAGAGTTTCAAATGTGTTTAATAAAACTGGCCCCATACTTTTTAGTAAACCACATTTTTTTTTGGTGGTGCTGGGGATCGAACCCAGGGCCTTGTGCATGTGAGGCAAGCACTCTACCAACTGAGCTATATCCCCAGTCCAACACTTTTTTAATATATTTTCCTTTAGGTGTAGAAGAGCACAATGACTTTATTTTATTTATTTATTTTTATGTGGTGCTAAGGATCAAACCCGGTGCCTCACGTGTGATAGGCGAGCGCTCTACCTCTGAGACATAACCCCAGCCCTCAACCACATTTATATGAACAAAGTTTTCTCTTGCAGAACTTTAAAGGAGTTTGAAAATTTCTTGAAGGCAGAGTTGGTGTCATACTTCTCTGTTCCCCTTGGGGCCCACTTTCATGGTGGCTCCTACATGAGAGGCTCTTTTTCATGTTATTTGCAGATTGATATATGGCCATTTTGGGTCACCTCAGGAATTTACTTATGATTCCATCTAATCTCCCACTTTTGTCTTGATCCCATAATGTCTGGTGCAGATGAGAATAATGGTGAAATAAAAAAATGTTCTAAAGGTTTCTAAAACTCCAATGCACAATATTTTATTTAAGCCTCACAACCAGCTCAGGTAGACTGGTTGACTTCTTTATCATTATCTTCATCATCCCTAACAGCAGTATTGTAATCAGCTCCAAGTTAAAGAGGAGACCAAGAGAAGAGAGTCTAATGAGATTGCCAAAGATCACTCAGCTCCTACATGGCACAACAAGGATGTGAGCCAGCTACACTGGCTCCAAAGTCCATGGGCTTAACCACTTCACTACCATCCCACAGGGAATACCCATCGCCACACCTGTAAAAACCTGAAAAGTTAAAGCAATAAAACATTAGTTCAAATAGAGGACAGCAATAATCTCCCTGTAATCATATTGTGTAGGCTGAAGCCAACAGAGGATGTCCCTTCTCTTCTGAGGGTATTGACCTACGGGTTACTTATAAAGAGAAAGGCACACATACACCAAAAGAGAGACGGAGGGAGGGAGAGAGAGAGAGAGAGAGAGAGAGAGAGAGAGAGAGAGAGAGAGAACTTCAGGGGATTATTCCGAATAAAAAAAATTATTAGCACCTCAATGTGCTCAGCATTGAGAGTGGGTCAACCCCCAAAATAAAACATTAAGTAGCCACTGAGGATTATGGTTTTCATGACACACACACAAAAAAATATTTACTGTGAAAAGAGGAAAAAAGCAACATAGAAAAGTCTGATGAGATAGTATGTAATGTCAAGTGCCCACAGCGGTCTCCAGAACATATGTTGTTATGTAGCAAATAATCTAAATACACGAAAACCATGAGAAGGAGACATGGCAAATTAGCAATGCTTGCCTCTGGGTAAGAATTAAAAGAGTTTGCTTTCCAACAACTTTATATTTTTTAATGTCCTCCTTTCTTTGTCCTATAGTAATGATTTTTTCACTTTAGACTCAGGAAATAGAGAGCTGGCATGTAGCTTGGTGGCTCAGCATTTGCCTGGCCTACACAAGACATGAGATTCTTCGCCAGGACCATTAGGGAAAAAAAAAAAAAAAAGTCTTCTTTCAGTCTTCACATTGTAGGAGCTGACCTGCAAGAAGAGGGAGATTCCCAGCCTACACATATTTTTCTGTCAACAGGGGGTGGCTGTTACCAGCAACTACTAAAGCCTGCCCTGAGGTAAGCCTGGCTACTGGCAGTGCCAGATGGATACACAAACTCCCTGAGTCTAGAACCATGCTGAGAATGTGAGGTGAATATCACAGAGAAGCAGGCACACCGCATTCTGCAGGCTGAAGCTTTGTTAAGAAATATTCCAAATCTGTGCGCCATGGTTTGTTTTCAATCAAACGGAGAATGTTTTATGGTAGGAACATCATTAAAGGTGTCATGACTTTCTGTGATTATAAAAGTGTTGACAGATACTAAACAAGTGACATTCAGAAAGTAGTAATTCTCCATGATTAAAGTATTTACACAGTTTACTGTTTGTGATACCCACTAAAGCTAATACACGCTTTTCTGTAGTTATTCTAGCCTTAAGTGTTCAGGATCCACTTAGTGACAATTATGACTCAAGATGTGGTTCTCTGGACTAAAACCACAGGAATGCTTGAAGGCGGCCAAGTTTTCCAAGTGCACTGTTTGACTGATTGAGTATTTATTAGCATTCAAATGAGGGAATGATTGGGGCCTGGGTGATTCCTGCCCCCATCCAAGCTTTAGGCTGGGAGCCCATTTGTCCTTTTCCTGTCCAGACAGGCCTATCCCTGACAGAGCCAGACAGATGTTAAAAGATAATACATAGAAGGGTGGCTGTGGGGACTTAACAAACCAAAAACCTTTTAAAAAAATGCTTGCAATCACTGCTCCAGGATGAAGAAAATGTACCCTATATTCAAAGATCTTTAAAGTCTATACTAAAAAAGTCATAAAGTTGAAAGGAAACTGCAGAAGATAATATTTAGGGCACATTTTTCTTGTAAAATACCTTTTACCTTCTTATAACGATAAACACTGCTAGTCCAGACCTTAAATGCTAAGGGCACTCATAGACTTTGACAGAAGTCTCAGATACTTAAAGTTTCAGAACAAATCTTTCATCAGACTTATTTATTTATTTATATATATTTTTTTTTCATTGAGCCTCCAAAAACAGTTATCATGAAATTCTTAGCTTTGAAGCATTCAATTTCACTGAACTCACTTCACCTATAAAAGTCAATGACCCCAGTTAGGGCAGGCCTAGCAGCTTGTGGAAGGAGCTAAGCAATTGAGTCCAAAGACAGGAAAACTTGAGGGTTTCAGCAATTATTAATCATATGGAAGTTCTTTTTCAACAATAATTGATATAAGCCTAACGTGCTAAATATTTGAATTTTGTGGCTTGAAACTTATTAAAGTCAATCATTTAACTAGTCCTTTTTTTTTTTTTAATGACACAGCAGTAGAAAGTATTTTGCAACAAATTTTAGAAAAGTATGTTCAGCTCAGAAAGATGTTTTTATGGAAGCAAGAAATGGAGAAGACATGATCTTTCATAGGCACTACTTTCATTATTTTCAAGCCACTTTTAACATATGCTATGCACATCTACGTGTATGTGTTCATCATCTAGGTGAGTGTCTGGGCTCTCCTAAAAGAGAAAAATGGTAAACGTGCATTTCATTGATCTTTTCAGTCAACCTCAAAGAATGATCCTCTATACTCTGCGTAAGAATTAACAAGTAGCCAATTCAGAAACTCAGCTTCAAAATTCAAAAGATCATTTTTTAAAAACTAGCTGCAAGGATAGGTATTAATAAAATTAAGGATTAAGCTAAACATCTGAAGTGTATCTTTTAGAAAATGGAATTGTTTTACTTAAAATAAATGATCACAAACCTCATAACAATTGTATCAATATTGTCCCTATGATATTACAATTAGAAAATTTTCAACAAGTTTTAGAAAGAAAAAAATTAATATATGAAACCCTGAAGGTAACAGAATTATTATACTTTTGTACTAGAAAATCATGAATGATTATCTATCCAGTAAAATTGCCTCCAAGCCACATAACTAGTTTTTCTCAGCATTTTTTTAAAAATAAGGAATGCTTTAGAAATCTGTTTCATCCATGGGCAGGGACCATGCTGATCTCTGTAGTGTTCCAACTGCAGCATTTTAACTAATTTATCTCAGCAGAGTTAAATATAAGCCTTTTTTAATTGTATACTTTTTTGTACAAAGTACAGGCTTAAAGTTAAATTTCAAAAAGTTCAAAATGAATAAATGAATGAATAAAAGGTTTTCTAAAAGACCCTGATATTCCAATATACTAGGAATAAAGAAACATAAAACTAAAAATCATGAATGATCAAGAAGAAATGAATCATGACAGTCAGGCATGGTGGCACACACTTACAGTCCTAGCAACTCAGGAGACTAAAGCAGGAGGATTGCAAGTTCAAAAACAGCCTCAATAACAGAGCAAGACCCTATTTCAAAATTAAAAAGTAAAAAGGTGTAGGGATATAGCTCAGTGATACAATGATACAATACCCCTGGACTCAATACCCACCCCCCCAAAAAAAATAAAATAAAAAAGAATTGAACCGTAACAAACACATAGGTGTGAACTCAGATAAGACTTATATTGTCCTATGTTTGGGGGATGACTCTTGTACAACAAACTTAAAATTACAAATTCTTTTTTTGTTTTTACTAGCAGGCAAAGCTTTTTTAAAAAGGGGTAATCTACCTATAAAATAAATCATTGGAGATGCTGTTTTTAAAAAAAGTTCTCTGATGCGGTGGCGCACACCTGTAATCCCAGCAGCTTGGGAAGCTGAGACAGGAGGCTTCAAGGAAGAAGAGCCCAGACACTCACCTAGATGATGAACACACATATACATAAATAGGAAGCAAGACCCTAATTAACTTAGCAAGACCCTATCTCTAAATAAAATAAAACTAAACTGAAAAAGGGCTGGGGATGTAGCTCAGTGGCTAAGCACCCCTAGATTCAACCACCAGTAAACCCCCATTCACAAAAAATCTTCTGAATACCTACTTCAACATTACACATAAGTACCTGCTGGTATACAAGAATATAGAAAAGAAATTAAGTTATGTGCCTTAACATTACAATAAAGCCAATCTACGTTTTCATTCAGATTGCCCAGGGTTATCAACAGGAATGATGTATGTGGTATAGGTAACTTTTCTAAGTAAATGCCTGAACTCACCTAACAAAGATAAATGGAAAGCAAATGGAAGGAGGTAGATTTGAGGTAGGGCATAAGAAAGAGAGAGCTGAAGCAAATCTTGTGGACTGATGTCTGGTTCCTGTTAATAAAGGGCAGAACAGCTCACCTGTCCCTATATAAGAAAAATTAAGCAAATCATCAAGGCAATTTTTGGATAATTAATTTCAGAAAATTAATTATCTGGACCTAAAATATTCCAGATCACTGATGAGAAGATGAATTCTTGAATTGTCATAATAGTGCCATACTATTAGTTTTACTTTCTTGGCTATCAACTAATCAGACAGCTATTCTATGCCTTCCTAAGTATTTCCAAGTCTACATCTTGTTCATAGCTTTTCCACTACCTGAGCTGAAAGACTCTCCTTTTCAAGGAATAATGCAAAGCAACTCTTGGATACAGAGTGGTCAACTTTAGAATTGGATCCCTAATGTACCATAACAGTTTTGGAAACATCAAAATAAATACAAGAAGCAATTTTCAGGATACCACAAAATTGCTAATTTAACAAGACATCCTAAGTAAAGATTTTTTTCACCATATAGTAACAAATGCAAACACATAGAAATGGATAATATAGTTACAAAACTATCTAAGTTAAGGTGGCTCTTATCCTTGGGAATCAGAACCAAGGATGGCAAGAATATAGATCATTTCTTTACTTTCTTTTTTTTCTTTTTCTTAACCACTGAGCCATATCCCCACTCATTTATTTTTTTATTTTGAGACAAGGTCTTTGTTCAGGGCCTCCCTAAGTTGCTACGGCTGGCTTCAAACTTGCGAACCTCCTGCCTCAGCATCCTGAGCCACTGGGCCCAGCTATACATCATTTCTTGAAAGTTACATGAAAGCTCAAATCGAAGTTCCCATACAACTTTTTTAATTATTTTCAAGGATCACAACATAGACCACATTTTCCTTTCTATACATTTTCTGGCTTTTTGCTCTTAACCTACCACATATGACACCTATATCCCAGTGATTTCTAAAATTTACTGGATGACACACTGAATTCCTCACACTTAAGACTTTTAAATCTTGGGCTGAGGATGTGGCTCAAACGGTAGCGTGCTCACCTGGCATACGTGCGGCCAGGGTTCGATCCTCAGCACCACATGCAAAGATGTTGTGTCCGCCAAAAACTAAAAAATAAATATTAAAATTCTCTCTCTCTCTCTCTCTCTCCTCTAAAAAGACTTTTTAATCTTAAAAATATTAAGAACTGTGAGTCTCCAAAGTAGGTGGCAACAATATAACGAGTATAGTATGGACACAGTATTTTCCTAGACAGCTGACCCAAGCCATATTTGCTGTAATGCTAATAATGACTAAATGAAACTCTGGCCTATTCTGTTCTGTGGCCATAGGCTGCACTAATTTCCAGCAATCTTTCTGGAAGATGCATGCAGTACATTACAGGTGAATTTAAGGGAGCAATTCAAAGCAATTCTCATTACAGGAAAAGTAATGACCTAGTACTATGCCTTCATTTGAAAAGTCTCATCAGCCTTATATTGCTATCTTTTGAATAAAATACTAATATAACATTATAATGCTCTTTCTAGTTCTTGAATCCTGAAATTGTACATTCTGTGACTTTCCAAACCTCATATGGAAGAAAGAATATACAGATGAGTAACTCCTTTTAAATTCTTACCATTTTTTCCTTTGGTAAAATCAAATTTGTGAATAAAAAGTTTTCCTCTGCAAGGACAAAATTTAAATCTAGAAATGTCTATCTCCTAACTTTATAACATAGAATACGAATTTAAAAACAATAAACTCCTTATAACCATCACCACAGTCAGAAAGAGAGCAGAAAGTCAGAAAAAGTACAAAGCACTGAAAGGCTGGATGTGTGAAGGATGCCAGGAGAGGGGGGAGGGTTTCAGGAGGTTCTAGGCAAGCCCTCTGATGACGTCACCTCACATACATAATGTTACAGCAGTCAGCACAGGCCTCCTGCTTTCTTATTGGAGAACACTGTGTCAGCCGACATCAGAAGATAATCATCATTGGCTAGACAATTACAACCGGAGCAACTAGCATCCACTGTTGTTAGCACAAACCTGGCAGGCTGCTGAAAGAGGAGAAAGCAGAGCCTGGCTTTCCCTCTCACTCAATGAATTTTATGTTGCCTTACCAATCTTTTTCCCTTGCTAGCAGCACTTACGAAGTCAGCTATTAGTGAGAATAACAGGTAAAGGCCAGACATCTCATAAAAGAACAACGTGTCTCTATTTTCAATGCTGTAAAATCACAAGGGCTTTTCAGTGTAAAATTGGAACTCAAAAACACTACTTGGAGCTAAAAGCAGGCAATTTCCTCTACCTCATGTAAGAAACTTTCACCCAGATAATATTACTCAAGATATTTGTAACTGGACATGTAGTTTTAGGATGTGCCTCAGGATGATTCTTCAGGGATATACTTATTACTTCCCATTTTTTGCTAATTTATTATATATGAAACTATTTAATACAAAAATAAATTTTTTTTGTATGTAGTGCTGCAGATCAAACCCAGTGCCTCACACATGTGAGGCCAGCACTCAGCCACTGAGCTACAACACCAGCCCCTGATACAAAAATGTTTAAAACCTACAGTATTCACTTCATGTCTAGGCCAATGAATATCAGTTTAAACATTAAAGCAATAAACTTGATAGACTTGTGTCAGTCCAACCCTTTAAAATATATAAAAACACCACTTCAAAAATAGGGCCCCATTCCCTGAATGTTTGCTAAGTTAGCAGGTCGGAATTATAGAGTGTGTTTAACAAATTCTTACTCTAGATCCTCTTGAATGATGCTGGTTAGCACAGCCAAAATACAGGCAAAGCACCATTTCTGGCCCTTCTCACAATTCTTCAAAAGCCTGTTGAGCTCATTTATGACAGAAACATTCTAATTCCCTAAATTAGTAAGTTTTGTTTGAGGCTATGTCTAAGATTTTTAATGACAATTACAAATAAATTCTCAAAAGACAAGGTAGGGGGCTAGCGTTGTGGCTGAGGGGTAGAAGGCTCACCTAGCACATGGGGGGTTCTGGGTTAGATCCTCAACACCACACAAAATAAAATAAAGGTATTGTGTCCAACTATAACTAAAAAACAAAATATTTTTAAAAAAAAAAGACAGGGTAGAAGCTTCTCTTCATGGTGTTTTTCTTCCAGAAGTTATTTTAAACCATTTTAAGAGAATGGGTCTGAGAAAGTTAAGATTCTGTAGTTTCCTAAAATTTCCCCCTCCCCAAAAGGGTCTATGCCCTTCTGTTAACAAAGGAAATTCTTTTTTAAAAATCTTAATTTTTTTCTTATACACCTATCTGAAGATTTTTTTTGGCTGTTTTGGGGGTAAAGACAGTTCTAAAATTGGACCACCAGGATACTGGGGTAAAAGGAGAAAGCAGGACAATTAGTGTCAAGAAGAGTTACAAGAAAGGTGTAACTGCCAGCAGGGCTCTTGGACTGTAATATGCAATTCACGAACATAAAATTAACAAACAAGGCAGCAGGAAGGGGAAAATCACAAACTGATTATAACATGGTTTGAAAATGCAAGGGAAGGACAAGCATGTTAAATCTTGGATATATTTTGATTTAAATCACTGGATAAGCATTTCCCAGGCATCTATCAGGTGCTTTGAAACATCAAAAATGGAATAAAGATTGTACCCTAAAGATCTGATGGTCTGGTAGAGGGCACGAATATAAATTTATAAGTACCAGGAAAAGATATTGCCAGAAGACAGATAAAGGGCCAGGAGGAAACAGTGGTAAGGGCTTAACAGGCAAACAGATTGGTGCATTTTTTGCTATTTTCAGTCCTGTGAGTACTAATTCAGCGAACGCAGAGAAGTGGCGGGAAATGGTCCTGGGACAGGCATAGGAAGTGGCCTTAGAGAAAAAGCAACAAATAAGAGGCAGTATCGACCGCGGTGGTGTAAGGAAGGGCTAACAGTGAATGGAATCAGCCGGCAGGGCAAGGGGAAGCCGACTCCGGAAAGGCAGATCCAACCAGGAGGCACCCAGTCATGAGCACAGCAAGCATTAAAAAATGTAGAGCACACGGGGCTACTGGAGGAGAAAGACAGGCACAAGTAGTGCAGCAAGAAAAGGTACGAAAAACGGCTGCAGAGAAGACCTGAGCCCTAAGCCGGCCAGGAGCTCTCTCCCGCCGTCCGCCGGCTTGGGTCACCGCCCCCTCCCAGCCTTCAGCGCCACCCTCTAAGCGGGAGGAGGAAGTGCAACTAGGGAAGCACCCAGGTGGCAGGGCACGAGGGGGCTCGGCTTCCCCGAAATGCCCCGGTCTCCTAACATCTCATCTCCAACGACAGCCGGAGTCGCGGTATACAACCTCCTTCGGACCCAGCCCCGGGGATCTCTGCCTTGGTGGCCTGGGAAGGCACCTAGCCCCCCACCCCGTGCCTGCTGCATTTCCCGTCCTTCTTGGCAGCTCGCGCTCCCCTGGTAAAATACAGTGTGACCGGACGCAGCCCTGGGGCCTTCGGCCCACGGCGCCCACCAGCCACGCCGCAGCCCGCTGCAGCCCGAGTGAGCACGCGGCGTCCGCCCCCGGGCAGGCCCAGCCCCGCTGGCGCGCGCGGGCAGGGGGAAGGCTCCGCCCGGATGCGGCCGCAAATGGCCAGTGGGCCCGTGGCCGACGGGCTGAAAACTAAGGCTGCACGCCTGCCCGGAGGTGAGAGGAGAGTAGCAGCCGTGCCTTCAGACTCCGATTTGCGACTCCGAGGGGGCTGAGAGAGAATAAGTTGAACCCCTTACCGGAGGCAGTGGCCCCGAGGCACCCCCTCCCACTGCACCAGCCCGCCCCTGCCCGGAGCGCGCCGGCGTCTCCAGTTTCCCATTGATGAGCGGAGGGAGGGAGGGAAGGCAGATTCTGCACGCGGCGGCGGAATCTCCCAGCGCCCCGGGTCCCCTAGGGTAGGACCCTCCACTCTCAAGCCCCAGGAGGCGGCCGGCCACTGCCCAGCTACGGGGAACGTTTTGCTTGCACTTTACAGAAAGCCAGACCCCGGATTAAGGGAAGGAGGGAAACGTCTGCCACAGCTCAGTCTAAGAGGAAGAAGCAAGCTGAGTACAACCTCCCCTGTTAAATATTGCAAGGTGACACAGGATCGCCTCCCACACAGGGATTTTCAAAAGGAGTAGGGGAGGAAACACAGTAAACAGGAAAGATGTTTTCCCGAGGTGAAGTTTTTTCTGTGTAAGATCTCCCAAGGACTCTTCAGACCGAGGGGTTTCTAATCTGTGTGCCTGAACTCCCAACAGCAGCTTCGCACTGAATTAGAAGTGAGTGTGTCCAAAAGGCGTTTCCGTAAAACAGAAACTTAATAATGGCGTGGCTCCACTCGTTCGGGTTCATTCATTTTTATTACAGTTTTCATTGTCCCCTCCTCTCCGCCCCTCCACCCCCAGTCTCTTTATGAAACCGGAAAGGGATCCGCGTGGGGAAAGGGGTCCTAGAAAGGAGGCATCCGGCTGGGGAGCGGCAGAGGAGAGCAGTGAAGTAGAAGAGCTGCAAGGAGAAAGGAAGGACACCAGGGATGGGGAGAAAGCAAGGACCAGAGCCGAGGGCGGCGGGCGGGAGAGGGTTAAAGAGAGCCAGCGATAGGGTCCTCCCTCTCCATGGCTTTGCACAGTTCGGTTGCAAGAGGCCAAGCAGGGGAAGAAAAAAAAAAAAATCCCAAATCTAGATAAAAGCCAGGAGGTAGCACAGGTGGGGAATCCGGACTGTGGCATCTCTCTTGCCTTCCCTGTCGCGCAGACATCACTCCTGGCACACATATATGTTCTATGTTATATAATCTATATAAAGATGCCTGCTTAGTCGCGGTTCACACAGGGCACCCACCGACCTCGCGCTCAGGCAGCCCCAGTGTCTCGCAGACCTAGGAACTCCGCGTTTGGCTAGCTGCTGCCCGCGATTCACCGCTCCATTCACGCCCAGACAGGGAAATACCGACATGAATGCACTCCAGGGAGACGCACAGGGCTCCCGGGAACAGTATCACGCGAAAGCATCACCTACCAGTTTTCCTGCATCCATTGGATCGCTTCATTCTCGTTGAACTGCTTTTCGAATTCATATTCTTGTAAAGTCAACACTGACATGTTCATTGGGGCTGATCTTCGGAGTCCCTACGTGTTCTCTACACAAAATAAAATAATCTGTAAAGCGCTTGATTTCGAGTGCTCTCCTGTCTGCTTCCCCCACCCACCCCCCGAGGTCTTCCCCGGCCTCTCAGTCTCCGGCAGTCGAGCTCTCTCCCAGCCTCCTCTCACAGCTACATCCAGGGTTGAGCATTGCCTGTGCCACGGCTCCCCGGTCCTCGCTCTGGGGTTCTCCTCCTCCCGGCGTCCGCATCCACCGTAGGAGGAAATGAATGCCTTGCGGTCTTAGTGCCCGCACGTTTGTCCATCACGCTTTTTACTCGTCTACAGGGAAATCTCCTCCCCCTCATGCGATCGGAAAATTAACCCCTTGCCCGGGAGGGCGCGAAAGAGCGAGACCTCTCCCCGCCCAGGGGGGCAGTTTTGTGGACGCGAAGGTGGCTGGAGGAGTGGGGGAAGGGCACGGAAAGGGAGGAAGTGCCCTGGAGGTCACCCACAAACCTCAGTCCCCAACCTCGTGGGCCTTTTTGCCCTCCCTGTAAATGAAGTTTCGGCGTGCGGAGCTCAGCCCGGAGGCGCGTGGACCCACGAGCCTGGAGAGTAAACAATTGGGAAATAGTAAAACCTGCCAGCTCGCTCTTGCAGGAGAACTCCAGGCTGCTCTCGGATCGCACGTGAAGGGAAGGCAGGTCTACCTCCGCGACCCCGGGGGACCCTCCGGAACCTCCCCCAGCCCCACCCGGGAGCTCTGGCTTTGACTCACGTTTTCCAGGGGCCGGCTGGCCCGCAGAGCTCTTCAATCGCGTGCAGACAGGGGATGCTGAGGATGAGGACGGTCGAAAGTCAAAGGAGACTAGGAGCCGGAAGTGGGAGGAAGAGCAGAGGGGCATAGGTGGAGGTTTGGGTTAGGGGAGAGGGATCATTAACGAACAGAGGCAAAGGAGGAAAGGGACTTAGCATATAGAACTGGACCAACTGGTCCCATGCAAAAACTTTATTTGTATGCATGAGTAATTTTGCTTTATTTATTATACATGTAGGTAGAACAGAAGAATAATGCTTGAGGAGAGGGCTGAATGTCATGTTGACCACAGCTGAACCCCCGCATCCTCATTTTAACCTCAACTTCCACACACACTTCCCTTTCTTTGCCTGGAGAGAATAATATTTTCTGCTTCCTAGGTCCCCTCATTCATTTCCCAGCAAAAGTTGGGGGAAATGAAATATGAGACATGGAAGTGTAATAATCTAATATTGGATATAATAGTAAACAAAAGTAAATAGTAATCAGCAACCCATGCATTTAACCTTAGGTACATATTAGGACCAGGAACACAATTTCTTTTCTCTGGTGTCCATTTACCCCACTTACCAAGTAGGCTGAAGAGGGGGTATTTTATTTAAACTTAGGTGCCCCTAATCTCTGAAAAGTGGGAACTGAGATAAATATCTCTATAAGAGGAAGGTAGAAGAAATTAAAGAAAGAGGGTTTAAAAAATTTCAATATAATGTTACATAAATCAAAGGGCTAGACTTGATGATTAGCATATTAATATATAAGTTTGACATACCTAAAGATCCACTTACAGACTTTATCTCTGGAGTTAAGACCCAGACCAAAACACTAGGCAAAATTAGGCTCAAAGGTGGGTGTGGTCAGATGAAAGATAAAAGATTTTAGTATAGTGCCTGGGCCTACAAGCAATCCATCAATATTTGTGAGGTGAATGGATGATTGATTAAATAAATGAAAGAAATTAGGGAAATAAAAAAGGAATCGAGACTAAGAAAATCCAGGAAAGGCCTCATTGTCCGTTGCAAGGAAAGAATTCCTTTTGTCTAAGAAGAGTTCAGTTTTTAAATTCATTATTCTTACTAGTCATCATAGAAATTTCCAAGTAATTTGAGAAATTCACATTTTTTTTATCATGGTCCTTATTCATATAATGTCTCTTGCTTATGTTCCAAAGATGGATTTGGGATTATGTTTAAATTATCTGAATTGGTCTTACCTATGTTAAAAAGAAAAAAAATGTTCCAAAATGAGAGATAAGTTCCTATCTTGACCTTTCAAGAGGACAGTTCTAAAAAATGATGAATGCTTGTTAGAATAAAGAAATCATTCACAACAGGCATGGTTATTGGTGGTGAAAACTGGTGATTTCGGGGCTGGGGATGTGGCTCAAGTGGTAGCGCGCTCGCCTGGCATGCGTGCGACCCGGGTTCGATCCTCAGCACCACATACCAACAAAGATGTTGTGTCCGCCAAGAACTAAAAAAAAAATAAATATTAAAAAAATTCTCTCTCTCTCTCTCTCTCTCTCTCTCTCTCCTCTCTCACTCTCTCTTTAAAAAAAAAAGAAAAAGAAAAAGAAAACTGGTGATTTCTCTGCAAAGCAGTTTGGCAGCTTATATGACAATTTTAATCCACACCATTTTAATTTTCCAGATATTACTTGAGCCTATATACTCATCTGAACTCTTGCAACTTAGTGGAGAATAAGAAAGATAGAGCTCCTGCTGACTTGAGGCTCACATTCCAGAGGGGAAGAAAGAGCAATTCTTAAAACAGTGGAATGCTAACATTACCATGAAGCTCCAAGAGTGTTCACACCAACCTGGAAGGCCTTACCGAGGAAGTGACTTTGAGTTGAGACCTCACTGACAGAGAGCAGCTACCTCTTGAAGTGTGTTACAAAGAAGAAAAAAACATGTACAAAGACCCTGAGGTAGAGCTTGCAGCATTCAGGACAAAGGCTGGGGTGATAATCAAAGTGGAAAATTAGTTGGTGGGTGAGTTGGCAGGGATCAAGTGTTAACCCCCAAGTAAACCACAATAAGGTATTTGGATTTTATTCTAATTGCCATGGGTGTGTGAATGGAGGTGTCAGATTAAAGGGTGTTAAAATAAGAAAACAGCATGATAATTTTCAGTAATTTCACTGCTAGGATTTTACAGATATATTTAAGAAACATGCTAGACACAGTAATATGCACAAGATATAGTACTATTTGTAATATCAAAACACAGGAAGTAATAGAGAACTGATTAAACAAATGGTGGCAGACCTTGATCATGGAATATTATGAAATCTTTTTTAAAAACTGATTCTGTAAGTTGCAACATTGAAAGAGCTTCCTGAACTATGTTTAAGGAAAATTAAAAAGCAAGGTGCAGGGCATTTCATATGGTACTACATTAAGAAAAAACATCTATGTTGCACATATATATTTTTTTCTGAAAAGAGAGAAGAGTTTGTTGGTGACTTATATATTCAGGGAAATAGCAAATTAAGGGGAATTTTTTTTTTTATTGGTCGTTCATAACATTACATAGTTCTTAATACATCATATTACACGGTTTGATTCAAGTGGATTATGAACTCCCGCTTTTACCCCGTATACAAATTGCTGTATCACATCAGTTACCCTTCCATTGATTGACATATTGCCTTTCTAGTGTCTGTTAAGGGGAATTTTTAACTAACTTTTCACACTGTTTGCATTTCTGTGATATTTGAATTTTCTTACTATGAACTTGTATTTTATTTTATTTTTTTAAAAGTCAACAGGAGTTAGCAATAAGATAGCAGGTCAC
The DNA here is from genome assembly GCF_045843805.1 of Urocitellus parryii. Classification (NCBI taxonomy): domain Eukaryota; kingdom Metazoa; phylum Chordata; class Mammalia; order Rodentia; family Sciuridae; genus Urocitellus; species Urocitellus parryii. Next base: position 56,794,717 of record NC_135540.1, read on the forward strand.
TTTTCTATTTAATTTTTTATATTAAAAAGAATAACATGTAATGTAATGTTACAAGTAAAATACTTTAAAATGGTAATTTTTCTAGACTGAGTTTAAATTACAAGACATACTCTAAGGTTAGGAAAGACAGAAGGGAATGTTGGGAGTGAGCCCAGCAGCACCACTAAGAATTTTTATGAAAAGATTTATTGTGTGTGTTTGTAAGCCACAACCAGATAGGTAGCTAATATTGAATATAAATAACTGGGACTCAAAAAAAAAATAACAGTTAATTTATATTTAGTATTTAAAAATTTTAAAGGTAGGCCAGAGAAGAAGGAGCATTTCATAAAACCAGAAAGATTTACTGCAGAGATGACTACTAAACCAATGATCCAGATTTCAGACCTTGCTATGAGACCTCAGGGAAAGTAGATTCATCCTTTAATCTCCTTTTCTACATATAAAATAACAATATTTGACCCAATGATCTTGATAGCAGCTCAGGATATCTCTAGCATATGAATATGTTAAAATATATACACATTGTTTCTGGGGGCCTTTTCACCCTAAGTTGCTTTTCTAGAACTCTTTTCATACGCAAACTCCAACCAACTGTGCACCACTTGACATCTCTAAACATGTTAAGCTTTGCCCCATTCAGTGCTTTACTTCAGTAGAACCCTTTATTTTGAATACTTTTCCCTCCCAATCTAACTCCCATTTTTCTGCCTATTAAATTCAGTCCATTTTTGGAGTACTGACCCCACATTTGAGGCCTTTTCTGTTCACAAAGGCTTTTCTCTCAGTTGCCTCCTACACTATTAAAAATTTTTGTTATCATGACTCTGATAGACCTTAGTTCAGTCCTTCAGGGTCTTGCCCTAGCTCATCCTCTCCCCTATAGAAGATTATAAATTTCCTTAAGCACAGAGACCATGACTACTGATTTATTAGTTTCTTAGAACTTCCATGACAAATTACTACCATTACCCTAAATGGGAGCAGAGAGATTCTCCAAAAATAATGAGTTTATTCCAGAAAGAGTAGGACAGGTGTACTATGCATGCCATAGTAAACTTTGAGTGTATTCAGAAGGCAAAAGTTTTTAAAGATAAAAGATTTTTAGAGGTAAAGGGAGGAGGATTGCATAAATTGTCTTGAAACCACCATCTTTGGTTACAAGGATCAATAATGAGGGTGGCCACGTTCGTCCAAGGTTAGGCAGGCTGCTGCTGGGCACAGGTCCTCACAGATGTATTTCTTGTGTGAGGTTGCTGTGGTCTTGAGGCAAGGTCATGGTCGGCCAATCTCCTGTGCTTCTTCTTGTAATCAGACATGAGATCTCCTCCTTTGTGACTTCCCGGCTTTCCTTATGTATTCTTGTTAGGATTTGACACAAGTGACTCCATTTTGATTCTGACAACTTTCACACCAAAAACTTGGCAGCCAAAAATGATTAAAATTTTACGTTCTCATCATTCTGGAAGCTAGAAGTCTCAGATCAAGGTGCCAGCAGGATTGGTTCCTTCTGGAGGCTCTGAAGAGAAAAAAAAAACAAAACTTGCCATTTCTTTCTTTGGCTTCTTTGGTTTCTGTCATCCCTTGGCATTCCTTGGCTCATACACATGTCATTTCAGTCTTCAGTCTGTCTCCATTTTCATATCACCTTCTCTGTGTCCTTTTTTCCCTTTCTCTCTCTTTTTTATTTGTTCTAATTAGTTATACGTGACAGTAGAATGCATTTTGACACTCTGTTCACAAATGGACCATAACTTCTCATTCCTCTGGCTATACAGGGTGCTGAGTCACACCAGTAGTGTAATTATAAATGTATAGAGGGTAATAATGTCTGTCTCATTCAACCATCTTTCCAGTTCCCACAGCACCACCCCTCCCCTCTCTCTCCTCTGCACAATCCAAAGTTCCTGCATTCTTCCCTACCCCACCCCTACTATGGATCAGCATCTGCTTATCAGAGAAAGCATTCGGCATTTGGTTTTTTGGGACTGGTGTATGATATTCTCTCGTTCCATCCATTTACCTGCAAATGCCATAATTTCTTTCTTCTTTAAGGCTGAGTAGTATTCCATTGTGTGTGAAAGAAAAGTGACCACAACACTTAGAGTGACCAAGAGAGCTTTACTGCAGCAGTGCAACAAAGAGAAAAGAAAGAAGGAAAGAAGGAGAGAGAGAGAGAGAGAGAGGAAGCGCACGCAGGAGAGAGACAGAGAAAGCAAGAGAGATAGCAAGAGAGAGGGGGGCCTGGCAGGAGGGAGTTTTTATAGCCCTAATCTAATGGGGCTCTGGGTCTGCAAGCTGCCTTGTTGGCCCAAGGGGGGAGGGGTTAAGTGTTCAGCCTTGAGCAGGGTTGAATGTTCAGACTTGAAGCAAACAGGTGATAAAGGACCAGATAGAGGGGGGTTTGAGTGTGTGGGACATCTTGCAGCCAACATCTGTTCAGCCTGCTCTGCAGACAACACAGTTCAGCCTGCTCTGCACCCAACAGTGTGTATATGCCACATTTTCTTTATCCATTCATCTGTTGAAGGGCTTCTAGGTTAGTCCCATAGTTTAGCTATTGTGAATTGAGCTGCTATAATGTGACTGTATCACTGTAGTATGATTTTAAGTCCTTTGGACTTATAAACCAAGGAGTGGGATGCCTGGATTAAATGGAGGTTTCATTCCCAATTTTCTGAGGAATCTCCATAGTGCTTTCCAGAGTGGCTGCACCAATTTGCAGTCCTGTCAGCAATGTATGAGTGTACCTTTGCCCCCACAGCTTTGCCAACACTTACTTTTGCTTGTACTCTTTTTTTTTTTTCATATCTCTGGTTGTATATAAAGTATATTCACACCATTCGTGTCTTCATACATGTGTTCAGGGTAGTGATATCCATCTCATTCCACCATATTTTTTACCCCATCTCTTCTCCCTTCCCCTCCCACCCCTTTGCCCTATCTATAGTTCATCTAATCCTCCCATTCTCTCCCTTCCCAACCCCACTATGAACCAGTCTCCTTATATTAGAGAAAACATTTGGCATTTGTTTTTTTTGGGGATTGGCTAACTTCACTTAGCATTGTCTTCTCTAACTCCATCCGTTTACCTGCAAATGCCAGGATTTTATTCTCTTTTACTGCTGAGTAATATTCCATTGTGTATTTTTTTTATCCATTCCTCTACTACAGGGACCCAGCCACATCAATGTTTATAGCAGCACAATTCACAATAGCTAAACCGTGGAACCAACCTAGATTACTTGTACTCTTGATAACTGCCATTCTGACTGGAGTGGGATGATTTTGATTTGCATTTCTCTAATTACTAGAGATGATGAACATTCTTTTTCATATGTTTGTTGATCGATTGTGTTTCTTTTTCTGTGGAGTGTCTGTTCAGTTCCTTTGCCCATTTATGGATTGGGTTATTTGAGTTTTTATATATCCTGGAGATTAGTGCTCTGAGGAGCCTGTGGAAAAGATTTTTATCGCATTCTTCAGGCTCTCTCTTCATGTTATTGATTGTTTCCTTTAACTCTTATAATTTCATTCTCACTGGATGTAGGGCCTACCCTAATTGTCTTATCTCAGTACTTACTTTAGCAATCTCTGCAAAGACCCTTATTCCAAATAAGGCCACATTCTGAAGTTCCAGGTGGCTATGATTTTCCTTGGGGGTTGGGGAGACACTCTTTTTTAAGAAGAGAGTGTGAGAAAGAGAGAGAGAGTTTTTTTTTTTTTAATATTTATTTTTTAGTTTTAGGCGGACACAACATCTTTGTAGGTATGTGGTGCTGAGGATCGAACCCGGGCCGCACGCATGCCAGGCGAGCGCGCTACCGCTTGAGCCACATCCCCAGCCCCAGGGGAGACACTCTTCACCCCACTTCACTAATCATGGTTTCCCCAGCAGCCTTCAACACCTGCTCAAATTTTAGTCAATTATCATTTCAAATTGTAAGCAAAAAGCTGATGCCCACCAATATATTTTTTACATATTTTTAAAAAATTTTTTAGTTGTAGTTGGACACAATGCCTTGGTTTTATTTGTTTATTCTTACGTGGTGCTGAGGATTGAACCCAGGACCTTGCACGTGCTAGGCAAGTGCTCTACTACGGAGCCACAACCCAAGCCTTGACGCCCACCAATATTAAGCAGTCTGCTCAAAGACTCTCAACTCTCTAATTGAAAAGTCAGAATTTGAACCCAGATATTTTAGACTTTTTTTTTTTTTTTGTAACTACCATAGTTGACTCTCCTCCTCCTCTTTCTAATGAAGAAAGTGTCCATTTGCCTTGCACAGTGGCGCTTGCTGTAATTCCAGTGGCTCGGGAGGCTGAGGCAGGAAGATTGTGAATCCAAAGCCAGCCTCAGCAACTGCTAGGTGCTAAACAATTCAATGAAACCCTGTCTCTAAATAAAACACAAAATAGGGCTGGGGATGTGCCCTGGTGGTGGTGGTTAAGCGTCCCTGAATTCAATCCCCAGTACCAAAAAAAAAAAAAAAGTGTCCATTTTAAGCCCCAAAGAGATCATTTCCTTTATTTTTATTCCCACAGTTTTTATTGGTGCATTATAGTTGTACACACTGATGGGATTTGTTGTTGTGTATTCATACATGCACACATATAACAAAATAATTTGGCCAACATTGCACCCTAGCACTTCCCCCCACTCCCCATCTCTCACCCCTTTAACTCTTTCCTTTACTGATCTCCTTTTGATTTTCATGAGATCTGCCCTCCTCTTTCTTTCCCTTTTTCCTAAAGTTTCCTCATAAGAGAAAACAGAGGACTCTTTAACCATCTGAGTTTGACTTATTTTGCATAACATAATGGTCAAAAGAGACCATTTTCTTAACTTCAGACCATTGGACGGGATGAATCCCATTAACATAGTCCACCTTTTTTCCTCTCAGGGAACGCTGACCCAAAGGAGCTTTTTAATGAGCTTTTCTTTATTAATTTACATGGGGATGGAGAGTGTGTCTCTTTTACCCTGAAATAATTTCTTCATCTGACTGTAACTCTGAAACAGCTACAAAGTAGGCTTACTAGAGGCTACAAAAATTTCTACAGAATAAGACATTTACAACACCCATGACAGAGTATTGATATCTTAAATAAATGGAGAGCATCTGCAAATAAGAACTTCATCCCAAAGATGAATGAGAGAATGCTACAGATAGATTCCCACAGGGTACTGGTTAGTAAAGAAAACACAGGTTGACAGAAATAATAATAATATGTATCATTTATTGAGAATCTGCTATAGGTTAAGTACTGTGTGAAGACTTTACAGGCATTTTATCCTAATAACACCTCCATGAGATAAGCCCTATTACTTCTAGGAGCTTGAAAATTTTAAAGATGCTTTCCAAATTATTAACTTGTCAGTTTAGATGGCTAATCCTAGTCTGTTGACTCCAAAGGCTGATTCCCACCTCATAACACCATACAAACAGCCACTGTGAATGTAGTAATATTATGGCACTTCCATAATCTCATTATTATAGCACCATTTTCTTTCATGTAGAAAATACCATTGCATGTATTCCTGACACATGTTAGTCTTTCAGTATTTGACAAGCACATAGATTTACGCTCAGAATCTGTAGGTCCTTGCATCAGGTTGTAAAGTCCTGATCGCAGTTCAGCAATCCTAGGCCAATATAACTAACACAGAGTCATCCTTATGAACCTGCAGGCACTGTGGGTCCAGGTACACAAAGAACACTTCATGCCTCATTCTTATGAGACTAGAATTAAGACATTTGTTAGTTTTCAGCTGGAAGTTCTGACCTGAACTATTAAAATCCCCAACGGGTTTTCTAACTCTTATTTCCAAAGTTTTTGAGATTTCTAAACCAAAAAAAAAAAAAAAAATTTAAGTGGGTGTATCCACTTTTTCTTGCATTCTAATTCATATGATCTGTTTTACTCTGTGAAAAAAATGCATTGATCTAAGTCATACTTTCTTTTTATATCGTTTTTGATGTGACCAAGCTGAGGTCTAGGTAAGGGGTGCAAATAAAAAGGAAATGCTAATCTCAGAAAGTAGTACTTACATAGACCTTCATGGTATAGTCTTCTACTCACCTAGGCTATATAGTATATATGTATATGGTTCATATGTTTTAGCTTTTTCATTGCTGTGACCAAACACCTTTCAAGAACAATTTAGAGGAGGAAAAGTTCATTTGAGGATCACAGTTTCAGAGGTCTCTGTTCATAGAGGGCTGTCTCCATTTGGGGGGCCCAAGATGAAGCAGCACATCATAGAGGAAGGGCCCAGCAGAGGAAAGCTGCTCAGCTCCTGCTAGGATCAGGAAGCAGAGGGTAGGGGAGAGGCTGAAGGGAAGAACTCCTCCAGAGCATGCCCCCCAGGGACTCAACAATACCCTATCTGCCCACGGTCACCATCCAATCAGTCCATTTCAAACTGGGATGGATTGATTAGGTTATAACTCTCACAATCTAATCATTTCACCTTTGAATATTCTTTCATTAACGAGAGATTTTGGTGGGCCCTCATATCCAACCATAATGTTTTACTCCTGGTCTCCAAAAGCTCATGTCCATCTCACAAGGCAAAATATACTTAGTTCATCTCCAAGAATCCATAGTCTTAACAGTTCTAGAATTGCCTAAGTCCAAAGCCTCTTCTGAGGCTCAAGGCAAACTCTTGTCTATGAGCTGCTGTAAAAACCAAAAACAAGTTACTGATTAAGACACTTCATACCCAAACTGTCAACAGGTACGGGTTATGGTTCCTAGGGCCATGATGAACAAAACAACATGAGAGTAAATCAAACCCCACAGAAAATCATGCCATTGAGCTACATGATGAACAGAAGGTGTCTGAGGCAGTTGTGGGCCTAACATGGCATACGGATATACAGTAAATTTTCATTATAAATAGAAGTAGTAGTATTCTCAAGTAGCAATAAAAATATAGTAAATACATTAACCAGCAACATCATTGTCTACTTTCACTATCAAGTATCATGTACTGTACTTAATTGTGTGTGCTATACTTTTAAATGACTGATGGTGCAGTTGGTTTATTTCCACCTGTACCAACACAAACTCATGAGTAATACATTGTGTTACAATGATAAGATGATTAGGATGTCACTGAATGATAGGAATTTTTCAGCTCTGCTATAGTGTACATTTTGACTATACCCCCAAAGAAACTTGGTCCCAAGACAGGCAATATTGGAAGGTGGTGGAACCCTTAAGAGGTAGCACCTATTGGTAGGTCTTCAAGTCACTGGGGCACTGCCCTCAGAGGAGATTGACTCTGTCTTACCTCCCTGTGATCACGTGAACAACTTTGCTCTGCCAGGCGCTCCAGCTGTCTCACCACGGGCACAAAGCAACGGGGCCAATCAATCATGGACTATAACCTTCAAATGAAACCTGAGAGCCAAAATAATCCTTCTCTCTGCATAAATTGATTATCTCAGGTATTTGTTATAGTGATAGAAGGATGGCTAACACAAGCTCCATTCTAATCTTATGGGACCACCATTGTTTATATGGCCCATTGTTGTTGGAATGGACCAGCAACATTATGCAGCACATGACTATGGGTAAGGGGTCTGGCACATTGTCACATCTGAATCAGCCAGCTGGTCAGTGGAAGATGCCAACAACTTTATGAGAAGTATCCTTTCCTACCTCTTTTTATTTTATTGAAAACATTTACTTTAATAATGTTATATTGTTTGACAAAAAAAAAAACTGTGGGATTTATGCTTTTTTGGTTTTTCAGGAGCTTCATGTTTCTGGAATTAATGGGTCTGATTACCCCAAATGGCCTCCAAGGTCATGAAGTTTGACAGGGTAGCGGTAGCTCTCCAGAACCATGGCCTTATTGTTCTCTCAGTGAAAATTTTAGGTTGCAAAGTCTCTGAGTCACCAGCATCAGCAACCTCCATTCTAAGGCTTTGCATCTTTCTAGATGAACAAATTTTGAGAACAAATCCCTTCACAAAAGCCACTTAACCTTCTCAGGCCTCAATATTTCCTCATTTCTAGATGGAGGTGGCTGGCCTGGATTATGCCATAGGCCTTCTTCCTTCCTACTGAACTGAGAGAAAGGTCATATTAGCCATGTGGCCAGGCACTATGCTAACCATTTAACATAGATTGTCCATTTACTCCTATTTTCAGAGAAGGAAACAGATAAAAGTGTACATTGGTTAAGAGCATCATTTCTTGAAGCACACTGTGTTTCCCCATCTCAAATCCTCCCCTTACTAAGTCTGTAAGCATGGGAAAATATCTAACCCTCTTCCTGCTCCTTACAAAGGGAAATAAACTGGGAATACTAACAGAACCTAGACCACAAAGCTCTTTTAAGGATTAAAAAAGACATTGTGGATAAGGCACTAAATGTAACTCTGAAAAATAGTAAGCGATCGTTTTCATGCTTGTCTTAGGAAACTCTATCAGAAAGGGGAGCCCGCAGAATAAAGTCTGAAGCCAAAAATCTCATTTATCTCCATGTGCCTCCTGACAAGGGATATCAGCATTAGAGGCCCTAATGGTCCATCAAATCTCAACTCATGCAACTTGTTCTGGGAGCCTTACCAAAACTCAGGCAGTGGTGCACTCCTTCTTGACCCTCAAGTCACCTCCAGATTACACCTCCCAAAGTCCTTGCCTTACTGTTTTAATAACTGGGTTAATAGCTATGTTTTGAATGTGTTCCTCAAAATTATGTGTTGAAAACTTTATCCTCATTGCAGCAACGTTGAGAAGTGGAACCTATAAGAGGTCATTAGGTCATGCGTGGAGTAACACCATTCCAGAGGGGATGGGTCAGTTATGATGCAAGTGGGTTTCTGTAGGAGGATGAGTTTGGCTCCTTTCCCTTTTCCCCCTTGACCTTGGACTTCCCAGCCTCCAGAAATGTAAGAAATAAATCTGTTTTTTTTATACCCAGTCAGTGGTATTCTGTTATAGCAGCATAAAACCAAGAGAATGATCCAAAGGAGAACCATGAAATTCCTAAACCTAGGAGCTGTGGATAACTATAAGTACCGGTGGTGAGGCCTCATTTAAGAAATGAGGTCACATTTTTTCCTCAGACTAAACATTTTAAAAAGAAAATAATAATGCAAGGGAAATTTATGTAATATAATTACGCTTGTAATAATTATAATTTATGTAACATAATTACGTGTGTAATAATTATAATTATTTGCTGCGTTGTCCAGCCCGTCCTCAAACTCTTGGGCTCAAGTGAGCCTCCTTCCTCAGCTTCCTGAGTAACTGGGTCCATAGGGCCATGCCAACATGCCTGGTTTGGTTATCAGTATTTGAAAGAAGTTCACTTGCTTTTCCAACATTACTCTTCCACTGTGTCTTGCAGATCATTCTTTGAACTTTGTGTTTTCTCTAGTCCTTCCAACTTATCTCTCTTCTATTGCCAAAACTTGCCCAAATCTAAGAAACTCTGAGTGATTTCGGAGAGACCTGTTGGAATGCCTTTATTCTGACTTGAAAATGGAGGGACCCTTAACTTAGATTGTAATACTTCGGAGACCTACACAGGTGATTCAGAAATCAATACTAAGTACATGGCCATCTGTTTAAACTGAAATAAGCTGTCCTTCCTGTACAGGTCAGAAAGGTCAGGTCATCTTGTGCTCTCTCTAAAGAAAAGTCTTGAAAACTAAAAATCTGTTGAATCTGGTTTAAAAACCTAGAAAACTGGCTCTCTCATGTCCTGTGTCCATCCATAGAAAAATAACTGTTCCCAGGGAGTGGGGTACTAAAATTGCCTCAGTTTGGACCAAATACCCACTCCATCCTGGTGGTTGGAGAAGGGGTGAGAGGGAGAGAAGGCTGCTCTGAGATTATCAGAGTCCACAGTCAACACAGGAATTCCCCAAATTTCCCTAAATGGAGCAGTGGGAAATAGTTACTAGAAAATGGAAAGCAAAGCCACTTTGATATAGTAAAAAATGAGTCAAGGTCATGTTTTTCTATTTTTTTTTCCTAGTGATATTGCAAACAAAATTCTTTATGTCATTAATTTACTTATCTCCTCAAATGCTTTGGAGACTTTTTCATTGTCATTTTAAGTCTGTATTTATCTCCAGCCTACTATCTTATCTCCAGGAATCCAGATTTTCTTCCTCCACATGCTGATTCAAACTCCAGTTTGAAAACTCAGTTGGTAAGGGCTCTTGAGTGCCTGGCACTTCATACATTGTTGGACTTGACAGCAGTTTGGAAGACAAAGCTCTGAAGGTAACTAAGTAATTGAGTTCTTCACATAGTCTGATTGAGAAAGTCAAGTTGGCAGGGAGGACTCTCACCCTTGTGAGCCACCCCATTCAGAGCACATGAAATGGAATGACTAAGCCAGGAGTGCTCTGGTTATTTTAGGGTGGCTGTTTTGCCAAGTTCCTCTTCCCTCTTCCTCCTTTACTTACTTAGAACCATACAAAGTTCAAGCTGGAGAAGACCTTACTGACCACATTGTCCAATGTAGTTCAGAGGTAGAGCGCTTGCCTCACATGACCACTTGATCAATCTCATTTCCCAGTTTCCATTTCCCTCTCATTTTCTCCCATGATCCAGTATATATTATGTTCATGAACAAATATGACATAATGAATCCTACCGTCATGAATAATTATAATATACCAATTTAAAAATACAAAAAAAAAAAAAAGTGACTGGAGAAGAAGTTGAGTGATAAAATGCCCCTGGGTCCCTGTTATCCACAAAACAAACAAAAAGAAATCCTTGAGAAAAAATTACCAAATCATATTCAACAACACATTACAATTTGTACATCATGATCAAGTTGGGTTCATTCCAGAGTGGTTCCACAGAATCAAATCAATAAATGTAATTCACCCCATAAATAGAATTAAGGACAAGAATTAATAAGCAGCTCAATAGACTCACACAAAAGGCTTGGACAAAATTTAGCACCCATTCATATAAAAACACTGAAACTTCCCTCAACAGTTATTGAGCTCTGCATTAGAGTTTGTGCTATGAAATCTGAAGTAATTCTGACTAGCTTACCTCTACATCTAACTTGCTGTTTTTCTCTTAGGCTTTAAAAATTCTGTCACTGTTCTGTATGTTGGGCATTTTAACTAAAATGTATCATGGGGAGGTTTTTTTTTTTTTCCTTTGTTTTCTTTTTCTTTTTTGCAATACTGGGAACTGAACCCAGGGCCTTAAGCATGCCCCGTAAGAACTTGAACATTGAGCCACATGCCGAACCCTCACAGGGAGCCAATTATAAAATCTCTTCTATTGGGGTTTTGGAATACTTGCTATATCTAGATGTCCATCTCTTTCCCACGGTTTGATTTTTTTTTTTTTCGTTATTAGTTCCCTGAGATGTTTATTCAGACCATTTAGCTTCCATCTCAGATCCCTCTTCAATTCCAAGGAATCTTAATTTTGTTCTCTTAATGACCTTTGGGTCTGTTCTGTATATTCAGATCATTCCTGGTTCCTTATTTTCTTTTCTTTAACACTATCTGAATATTCAAGGCCAGAAAATTAGTCTTTCAACTCTGAGATTCTGCCTTTTATTTGATCTACTCTATTGGAGAGAATTTCAACTAAATTTTTCATTTGATTTATTGTGCCTTTTATTTCCAAAATTTGTTTGGGTCTAGGAATGGAGTTCAGTGGTAGGGCACTTGTCTAGCATGTGAGAGATCCTGGGTTTGATCCCTAACACTGCCAACAAAAGAGAAAAAAAAATCTTTGGTTCTTTTTCAATATCTCTTTTCTCATTCATATCCTTTCCTGACTTCCTTAATTCATTCTATTGTATTTCTGTGTTCTGTTGGAATTCATAGCTATTTTCTATAATTGTTCTTTTTAAATCTTTATCTGGTAGTTCATCCACTTTGATTTCTTTTTTTTTTTTTTTTTTTTTAGTACCTATCTGTATTATTTAGGCCAGGCTGCTTTTTTTTTTTTTTTTATTTATTTTTTAGTTCTCTGCGGACACAACATCTTTGTTGGTATGTGGTGCTGAGGATCGAACCCGGGCCGCACGCATGCCAGGCATGGCGCGCTACCGCTTGAGCCACATCCCCAGCCCCCACTTTGATTTCTTTGGAATAAGTTGCTGATAAATCATGAACATTAGGGGGTATAATGTTGCCTTGTTTTATCATATTTTTTGTATTCTTCTGTTGAGATTTGTATATCTTTTGGGATGAATTTCTCCTCCACTTTTATGTGAGAGCCCTTTTAGGGTGCAGGATTCTCTTGGTAAAGATTTCTGGGATATCAGGTATTTTTGAATTGTTGAATATATTTCGAATTGGGTCTTGGAGAATACTTTATCTGATAAATAATTCTTTGGTAATGTTTAGGGTACATTGGTCAACTATGTATTTTGTTGAAGTTCGAGGACCCCACTTTCTCTGTAGATCACACAAGAGTGGGTTCATTCTAACAGGTCAGACATTTGTGTTGTATATAACAAGGTATATGGGTTACACTCTCTGTGATTGATCTATTAGACTTGAAACTCTACTTGGTCTATAAAGATATGGGAGCTATCTAGGTAGAGAACCTTGTAGATGTGGTGTTCACAGTCTTTGTGTTATTTGTTACTGCTGTGAGAGATGGTCCTGAGTAGAACCCTAGGACCTCACTTGTGTTTTCTATTTGGGGCCTCATTATTGGTCTGAGGTTTTGCTTCCATTATTCTTGGTGTTAATATATTGATGAAGATCGAATGAGGCTCATTGTTGTATGCAGCGAGGTGCACCACTGTTTCTTAGCTGGGTTTGTAGCTCAGTTCTATCCTGTGAACTTATAGCGCTATACTAGAATCCCAGCAGCTCACAGTAAAGAGGGAAATAAACAACAGCAAACAATAGCAGCAAATGATATGCAGCATTAAAGTAAAGGTCAGGTGCCTACTGTGACATCTACAATACTAATAGCCAAAACCAGGAAAAGTATGGTCATCAATTAACAACAGCAACAACAAACAACTGTGAACTATATACAACATTAAACACAAAATCACAACTACAACACCTTCATTACCTTATAATCTCAATAACATGAACCGAGGGGGCAGAAATTATATAAACTATAGGTCTAAAAGATGGTAAAAATATAGTTCATTAAATTAAAAAAAAGTGGGTTAGGAAGACAAAAGAACGTTTAGAATGTTAAAAGATTAAGAGACGGAAAGCAGAAGAGAGGCAGCCAGTGAAGTTCTTAAAGATGGAGGATAAAAAAAAATATACAAAAGAAAGAAAGAGACAAAGAGAAAGAGAACAAGATAATTTGACCCTTAGAGAAGAAGAAAGGAGATAAAGAGTAACAAGATAAACAAAAAGAACAGAACAAAAATCCACTAACCCTCAAAAAACAAAACAAAGCATAATAACAAAAGGATAAAGAAAAAAAAACAAATATGTGTACATATGTATATAAATGAACCAATCAACAAATACAATAAGAAAACCAAACAAAAAATTCTAAATGAAAGAATTGTCTCTGCTGAGAGGGTTGAAACTGTGGACAAGGATGTATATTCACTGCCTACGCCATATTGCCGTCCTTTCCATTTCTTCTTAGGCTATGAGAGGGGGGAGGGGGAGGAGAGGAGAGGAGAGAGGGAAGAGGGGAGGGGGGAGGGGAAGAGGGAGGGGTAAGGGAGGAGGTGGGAGGGCAGCAGGAGGGGTAGGAGTAGGGAGGGAGAGACAAAGAGAAAGGGTGGGTAGCTACTAAACCCTTCACCCTTTTTGGGTTGCTCACCAAGCTGCTGGGTGGAGTGACCTAGAACCAAATTCACTGAAATGGCTCTCAGCTTCTCTGATGACCATTAGAAAGCAGAATGGAATGTGATATCCTATCTATTCGTGTTTTGTTCAGATATCAGATGAGGACATTCCCTGGGCAGGGTTGACTTCTAAATTGGAAGTTCTGACAGCTGAGGTCTAGCTCTGATCAAAACTTTGGAACTTCATTAGGAAGCAGCTACTTCAGAAATTAGATCAACACACCCTTGGGGCTTGGCAGCGGGTTATCTCTGCTAGACAGCTGGATCTCAGGGACATCCCAAGAATTCTATTTCTGGGTTCAGATAACCAACTGCCTGCTTGGAGGTGGCTGGGCAGCTCTTGGCATTCCACTTCTCACCAATATGGCTTTCTAATGCTCAGTCCTTGAATGTCATCATATCCATCTGTTTGGTTTCTTGATCCTCTTCAACTATTCACAGGATTCAAGACAAGCCACAAAACAAGACAAAAAATTACTTGAGATATATATAATATATATATATTATATATATCTCAAGAAAACTGCAGACCAATATCTACAATGAACATAAAAATAAAAATTCTTAGCAAAATACTTACAAATTGAATTCAAAGCACATCAAGAGGCATCAAAAAGATTATATACCATAATCAAGTGGGATTTATCCCAAGGATGTGAGGATAGTTCATCATAGGCAAATTCATAAGTGTAATAAATATCACATCAACACAACAGAATGAAGGACAAAAACCTTATGGCCATTTCAGAAGCTGTAGAAAATGCATTTGGAGTTCTGCATGGTTTCTTGATAAAAATTCTAAAGGACAATAGCAGCAACAAAAAACACCATGTCTATAACCCCAGCTATTCAGGAAGCTGAAACAGGAAAATCACTTGAGCCCGAAAGTTGGAAACCAATCTGCGCAACATAGTGAGACTTCATCTAAAAAATTTAAAATAATACCCTTAAAAATTTGGTTATAGAAGGAACTTACCTCATCACAATAAAGAATATATATGATAAACCCAGAACCTACATTATACTGAATAGAGAATTGCTGCAATCATTTCGCCTAAAACCAGCAACAAAACAAGGATATACATTGTCACTACTGTTATTTAATATACTATAGGAAGTCTTGCCAGAGTATTAAGGCAAGAGAGATAAATAAAGGACATCTAAATAGGAAATAGGAGATCAAATTATCTGTTTGCAGATGACATGATCTTATTTATATATATAAAAAAAACTCCACAAAATTCTTAGAACTGATATACAAATCCAATAAGTTTGCAGAATATAAAATCAATACACAAAAATCGGCAGCTAAATATACCCATAATAAAATTGCTGAGAAAGAAATCAACAAAGCAGTCCCATTCACAATAGTTACAAAAAAACAAAACAAAACAAAACAAAACCCTAGTAATAAATTTAACCAAAGGAGTGAGTGGATGATCTCTAAAATGAAAATTGCACAACACTGCTAAAAGAAATTGAACAGTTCACACACATATAAACAAAAACAAAAAGAAAGACATCTCATTCATGGATTGGAAGAATTAGTATTATTAAAATATTCACACTACCCAAAATGATCTACATATTTAATGTGATTCCTATCAAAATATCTATGACATTCGTTGCAAAATAGGCCAAAAAAAAAAAAAAAAAAAAGTCCTGAATGGAATGGAAGCTGACCCTGAAGAGCTGAAACAATCCTGAGTAAAAAGAAGAAAACTTTGAAATACCTTATTTCAAAATATACTACAAAACTATCATAACCAAAACAGCATAGTAGTAACATGAATATAGAAATAGACTAGTGAAACTGAATTAGAGAACCCCAAAATATATCCTAAGTGTTGACCTCTAACTGATTTTTAATAAAGGTAGCAAAAACATTCCCTGAAGAAAGAACATTTTCTTCAATAAATGGTGCTAAGAAAACTGGATAAATCAATATGCAAAAGTGAGAAACTAGACCCCACTCTCTTGCAATACATAAAAGTTAATTCAGAATAGATAAAAACTTAAATGTAATGCTTGAGACTAGGAAACGACTGGATGAAAACTTGGAGGTCAACAAAGATATGACTTGATTATGGTGTATAATAGTTTTATGTGCTTTAGATTTAATTTGCTAATATTTCATTGAGAAATTTTGCATATATTTTCATCTGGGATATTTGTCTATAATTTTCTTTTGTAAACGAAAATGGAGGGGCTGGGGATGTGGCTCAAGCAGTAGCGCGCTCACCTGGCATGCGTGCAGCCCGGGTTCGATCCTCAGCACCACATACAAACAAAGATGTTGTGTCCACCGAAAACTAAAAAATAAATAATAAAATTCTCTCTCTCTCTCTCTCTCTCTCTTAAAAAAAATAAATAAATAAAAATAAACGAAAATGGACTCTATTTCTGTTTCTTCCTACCTAATGATTCTAGAATATGGAAATTCTTCCTAAATATTTTTATTTTCAATATGCATAGTTATGTATGTTCACTCAGAATACATTCTCTCTGTAAAATGACATAATTGGGCAAGTCTTTGGCTTGGGGTCTCAGCCTAGAGAGGTCTTCAAAGATCTAATCCGAGATTTCTCATTAACAGATCATTTTTAAATACTAAAGTTGGTTGATTAAAAAGTCAATAAAGCCCTTTGGATATTAACCAAAGCTCTGACTAAAGTATCATACCTTAAATTATTCATAGAATTGCTGCTCTTTTAAAATCAAGTTTTAAACCTTTTTATTTCCATAGTAAAAAGTGTAAATTCCAAAAATGAAAATCATTTAAACAACAACATAAAAAAAATTAGTACTCTGATTAAGTAGCAATTTACATCCTGCAGGACACATTGGACCAGCTTGGATTTTATTCTGGATTTCATTATCCTCTTACCCAGATCTTCTTTCTCCAAAATGTAAATTCTTTTCCTTCCCAGCCAGCCACACAGATCAGAGAGGCAGAAGTGGCCTCCATTGTCAGTTGTTCTCAATTCTTTGATGTGAAAGCAGCTTCACAGTCATTTAAACTTGATCAGCTCTCTTTGTATCTTTGCAGAAGAAGCCAGTGAGATGAGTGAGCCAGTGGAGTCTGCACAGTGCCTGTTTTCATGTCTTTACTCTTCTTATTACACTGATAAAAACAATCAGGTCAAGTTGAATGCATCTATACCCATTTTGTTTCAAACAAATAAGTATGATTATTTTTGGTAAAATGGGAGTGACTATAAAATTATTGCATTTAGTAGAAAACTATAGCATACCCATTATACAATGCTAGCATAGTCCATTTTCTTTGCAGTTTGTTATTTCCCTGAAAACTGGATTGAACCTGGGTAAGCACTCTACCATTGAGCTACCTCCCCAGCCCTAAAACCTTTCTTTATCCCAAATCCTGCAGGCTGAAACTGGATGACTTCAAACCAGAAAAATCACTGCAACAGATTATGTATGGACAGTCTTCATGCTTGACCCTATATGAACTATTCAGATGATTTTTAGAACATCCAATGACAACCCAGAGATAGTCAAAGCCACAAACCAGGAAAATCAATCAGATCACAATTACTATCTTCATTGTACCATCTAAAGATGTTTCAAATTCACATTTAGAAACCTTGATTGGTTGCCCTCTTCACTGAAATATTAAGATAATAATCTATTACAAATTTTAACTCATTTTTTCTTTTGTTTTCATGGAAGGATACCCTGGAAACAAACACAGTGGCCCTCCAACATAGAAGTTCTTGATACCTATTAATATCTTCACAAAGAGAAGCTTATGCTCTTCTTATATATATAAACCCAAATCAAAAAACATTGTTGCTATGTGAGCCAAAAAGAAATTGTTCCCTTAATGTAAAAGGACTTAAAGAAGAAAAACTATGGGTGTTTCATGAGGTTAGCACTATCTCCTCCACTGATATATTCAATTGTTTAAATCTTTGCTGCAGAAAATCTTTGCGCAGAGGAATTTCTCAATACTGATTGTTATTTTCCTTATAGGTATTGCATTTATCCTCCTGGGAATTATGTTCTCTGGAGGGTTTTAAAGGCTTCCCAGCAGCACTTACCTGTCAAATGATTGCTATCAGTATGGAGGGTGATAACATCTACCAGACTTTTTGTTCTAACGCCTACATCAGTAGAAGTAACTGAGAATATCCCTATGCCTTTTGGTCATACTCTGTCTTTGCTGAAAGGATAACCTTAAAGGCAGGTTGGGGGATTATTAAAGCAAAATCAAAATTGAGCTTGGGTCTGAAAAATTCCTGAGCAAACAAAACCATCAAGGCCTTAAAAGTAGTCAGTTGGGCACAGTGGTGCACACTGTAATCCCAGCAGCTCTGGAGGCTGAGACAGGAGGAAGCCAGGCTCAGCACAAGCGAGGTGCTAAGCAATTCAGTGAAACTCTGTCTCTAAATAAAATACAAAATGGGACTTGGGATACGGCTTAGTGGTTGAGTGCCCCTGAATTCAATCCTTGGTACCCACCCCAATTAAAAAAAAAAGTAGCCTCAACCTTGCTTAAACTGCTAATAAAAGGAAAACTTGCCTTGGGTCATTTCTGTAAATGCTTATGCAGCAAGAAACAAAATTCAATCCCAATCAGAATCTGTTAACTAAAATGTTATCATTGATGGAAGGTAAAAAAATGCAATTTTGTAACTGTAACTGATCAATAATTTTTTTTCACTTTTCTTTTGCATTTTACTTGTAAGTAGTTGCCTCTGATGCTTCGTCATTGGAGCACTAAACCTCTTCTGGTTAGATATTTCCCAATTCATGAATGGCTTCTTAATTACTCAAATGATCTCTTTAAAATTTATTGTGCCTCTTTAAAATTTTTATTGTGCCACAATGTGAATTATACCTCAATAAAACGATTATCAAAGGGAAAAGGTTTATCCACAGAGAAGTGTTGAGGAGAGGGAGGTAACATTTTGAATGGGCCTATCACATGAGAGGCAGGGGTTAAGTATTTTTGTATAAATTATTTCATTTAGCTTAAATCCTATAGCACTCCCCCCGTGTTACAGGGCTTTTTAAAAAATGCTTAATTCACAAATGAACAAAATGAGGCTTCTTGTGACTTCCACCCTTGACATTTCAGAACACACTGCTTCCATTTGACTCCCTCCTAAAACAACTTATTTATTTTGTTCTCCCTTGGGTTATTTACTGTTCTTTCCCTTCCCTGTTCTAATGGATGATCTCTACACTCACTCCAGCTTCTTTTCTAGGGGGTCACTCACTCCATTCATAGAATTTCAATATTTGTTCAGATTTTAGTGTTTCTAGATGAAGTCTTCTAATACTCTAGTAAAAAGGATTTTGAATTGTTCATTTTCTTAGAGTTCATGAAATAACCACTCTCTGTTGTCCTATATTATGAATAGGTCCAGCATTCTCTGATTATACTTCCTTCCAGATTATGAATGTAATCAGAACTGAAATAATTACAATTAGTTACACTACAGGAGCCATCAGGATTGTAATAGATGGTCTCTCCACTTCCTACGCTCTAAGCTCTTTCCATGTCCTATCTCACATAGCAACTCAACAGATCTATGTGGAATGAAGGTCATATTCAACTAGGGAGGCTGAGGCAGGAGGATTATGGGTTCAAAGCTAGCCTCAGCAATGGCGAGATGCTAGGCAACTCAGTGAGACCCTGTCTCTAAATAAAATACAAAATAGGGCTGCGGATATGGCTCAGTGGTCAAGTGCCCCTTAGATCAATCCCCAGTACAAAAGAAAAGAAAAAAAAAGTGGAGTGTTCTTTTTAGGGGGTAATCAGGGAAGACTACCCTGAGGACATGTTTGAGCTAAGTCACCGGGAATTGGTAAGTTTCGTGTAGATAATGGCAGAGGAGCGCAATTAGCCTGAGGAGTTATTTAGGAGAGGAACTAAAGTGAAAGTCATTGATATTAGATAAATCTGAACTCAGCTTCTGGTCGAGACTCTCCCTAATCAAGTTACTTCTGGAATTCCTTAACTCCTCTGGGTCTCAATATACAATGAGATGGACATCAATTGCCTTTTAGGGACGTGATATAAAGAACCTAGGATACTGTCAGGCACAAAGTTCACATTAAGCTTTCACCCTAAATTCCAGATTAGATTTCTAGACCTATTTTCTGGCTGGTGAGACCCTTTGGTGGATAGTTTTTAGATAGAAAGCATTTAATAGTGGTAGCCACTATTACTGCAATACACAGTAATTATGTGGTAAGAATGGATGAAAGGTATTGGTGATGAGGTAGAGAAAAAACAAGACTAAACAATACTGGTTAGGTGAAGGGTCCTTTGAATCATGCTAAAGGATTGTGACTTAATCCTTTAGGTCAATATCAAAAATTAGATGCCTTCTGGCAGCAAGGATTAAATAACAAATGAGTAAAGCAAGCAAGTTATTAGAATTAGGTTGATCTGGAAACATTTTGCATGCATGTTATGACCCAGCTATACCACTCCTTAGTATTTATCCTAAAGAATTAAAGTAACCACACTGTAAAGCATACCCATGTTTATAAGAGCACAAGTCAAAATAGCATAAATAGGTATTCATCAATGGATGAATGAATAAAGAAAATGAGTTTTATTCAGCCTTAAAGATTAATGCAATTATGTCATTTGCAGGAAAATGGATGGGATTTGAGAACTTTATGTTAAGCCAAACTCAGAAGGTCAGGAGTCATATGTTTTCTCTTATATAAGAAACTATAGAAGAAAAAGCTTTGGAAGGTATGTGGGGAATCTCATGAAAAATCAAAGGGAGACCAGGAGAATACAGTAAGGGGAATGAGAAGGGGATGGAAAGGGGAAATACTGTAGAATAACATTGGCTAAGTTACATTGTTATATTGTATGCATATATGAATATGGCACCATGATTCCCATCATTATGTATAATTATCATGCACCAGTAGAAAATCTGGGGGAAAAGGCCAAGATGTGATTCTCACTTCTTAAATTCACTTTCCCCATTTTTTCCCCCTGAAATACATTATCATTTCAAGTCTCTTCTTTCTCAATTTTAATAGAAACATAGGTAGAAGAATATTACCATTTCCTTTTAACTCTAAGAAAACAACTCCTCAAAAGTAATGATCAGTGTCAATGGACACCCGGACTTGGTTGTGGAGAGAAAATAGAACTTAGTGGGGATTTTCCTGATGAGGAGAAGTAGGTCCCAGGTAAAAAGGACAACTCTGGTTAGCTTTGACCTTGGGAGAATGCTGGCTCAGTGTTGTTAGATTATTAACTTATAAGAAAAATGTAAATATGATTTGCTTAAAATCTTAAATGTTGGTCAGGAATTAACTTTCTTTTAAAAGAAATCATTGTTGAGACAAAGCAAAGTTTGTTTTCATTTTAAACAAAAACTGTGTATATTAAAGATGTACAATGTGATGTTTTGATGTACATAGTGAAATTATTATTACAAGCAAGCTAATTAATATATCCATCTTCTTACATTATTACCTTTCCTTTTTCTTTTTTGGAAGAACACCTAACATCCACACTCTTAGGAAACTTCAAATATACGAGATAGTATTATTATATAGGCATCTTGCTGCCCTTTAGAACTCTAGAACATATTCATCCTATATAACGGAAATGTCTTGACCTTTGGCCAACATCTGCCCACTCCTGCTCCCCTATCCCTACCCACCCATCCCTTGTAATCCACTTTCTATTTCTTTGGATTTGACTTTTTTATATTCCACACATAAGTGGGCTCATATGGTATTTTTCCTTCTGTGCAGGTCTATTTCTCTTAGCCAAATGTCCTCCAGGTTCTTATGTGACAATATTTCCTTTCCTATTTTAAGGCTCAATAATATTCTATTCCATATAATACTTGTCCAAAAAAGGCAAACTATGCTCTCTCTCTCTCTCTCTGTCTCTCTCTCTCTCTGTCTCTCTCTCTCTCTTTCACACACACACACACACACACACACACACACACACTCATCACAACATCTTTATCTATTAATCTGTCAATGGATAGTTAGGTTGTTTATGTTTCTTGGCCACTGTGAATAATGATGTAAAGAATGTAAAAGTGTAAAGACCTTTTCGAGATAATGATTTCTCATCCTATGAATGTATACCCAGAAAAGAGATTGCTCTATTACATAGCACTTCTATTTTTAATTTCTTGAGAACCTCCATATTGTTTTCCATAACGACTCTATAAACTTATTGTTCCATTGATGGATGACAAGGGTTCTCTTTTCTCCACATCCTCAGCAGCTCTTGTTGTCTCCTGTCTCTTTGGTGCTAGCCATTGCAACAGGTGTGAGGTGACATCTCATTATGGTTTTGATTTTCATTTCCCTGATGATTAGTGATTTTAGCCCTTGTTCCTGTATCTGTTGTCCATGTGTATATTTCCTTTGGAAAGAGGATTTCTCTAGTAAGGAGAGATGTGTTGAAGACTGGTTAAGATCATGGCAACCTGAAGAAGAGAGCATGAATTGGAGAAAAATATCTGAGGTGAAATGTTTAAGACATAAATCTTTGGAAAGAACAAGAATGAGGAATCAAGGGTGACCCACAGGTTTCTGTTCTGAGTGGCTCTATGAACTAAAAGAAAACAAGAGAGGCATGTTTATTTATTTATTGTTTTTGTGATGCTGGGAATGGAACCCAGGACCTCGCACCTGCTAGGCAAGCGCCCTACCACTAAACCACCCTATACAAGTACATTTATAAATAGCCTAAGAAGCTTTTACTACTGCCAGAGTAGGGTCCAAAAGCAGTCCTTGGAAAAGGCAATTTGGGGGAACAGACACCAAATGTTGCCTCCATGGAGATGGTCGAGGTCCAAAACTCAAGATTCTCTGCATTGGGGGAATCTAGAAGGACTTCACAGTAGAGGAGCTGCCTAAACCCAGAGTCAGAGGCCCAGCGTCCACCCAGTACAAGACTCTATTCCCTCACCTTGCAGTCCTGGATTCTCTTGCTTTTCAGTCTGGCTTGTCTTTTCTCTCTTGCTCTATTGGGACTCCAGGCTGACCCTGATCTTCCTGAGAAAAGTTGCACTCGGGAACAGTTTCAAGGTATTCTGGACAACCTTCCATTAAATCTGGCAAGGGCCTGGGAAGATTTAATCCTATGGGAACTGTGTTAGTTTGTTAAGTGCTGTAACAAAGTACCAGAGACTGGTGGTAACTTAAACCACAGAAATTTATTTTCTCACAATTCTGGATGCTAGAAGTACAAGATAAACTTGTATCAAGATTGATATCTTCTGAGGCCTCTCTTGTTGATTTGTAGGTGGACATCTTCTCCCACTGTATGTAATTGTCATTCTTGGTCCAAAGAGGTTTGTGTCTTTTTTTTTTTTTTTAAAGAGAGAGTGAGAGAGGAGAGAGAGAGAATTTTAATATTTAATATTTATTTTTCAGTTCTTGGCAGACACAACATCTTTGTTGGTATGTGGTGCTGAGGATCGAACCCGGGCTGCACGCATGCCAGGCGAGCACGCTACTGCTTGAGCCACATCCCCAGCCCTGAGGTTTGTGTCTTTATCTCCTCTTCTTATAAGGACACTACTCAGATTGGGATACAGTTTACCCATGTAATTTTTTTTTTAACCTAAATACCTCTTTGTAGGCCATATTTCCAAATATAGTCACATTCTGAAGCAATGGGGGTTAGGACACAAACATGAACTTTAGGGGCACACTGATCATAAGAGAAACTTCTGTTATGATGTTTCATAATAGAAATTTCATAGGGTAACACTTACACAAACAAATCCCCAAGTTATTCTGTTCTTACTTCAGGATTTTCCAGCCCAGAAACATTTTCTAATCAAGCCTATGCTCTCTGATATTTCGACACTCCTTTCAATCTACTCTTAAACTTTCACAGATGGAAGAACATCAAGATCTACTGCTCAGCCAAGTGTGGTGGCACATGCTTGTAATGCCAGTGGCTTTAGAGGCTTAGACAGGAGGATCGCAAGTTCAGAGCCAGCCACAGCAAAAGCAAGATGCTAAGCAACTCAGTGAGACTCTGTCTCTAAATAAAATACAACACAGGGCTGGGGATGGGGCTCAGTGGTTGAGTGCCCTTGAGTTCAATTCCCATTACGTCCCTTTCCTGGCAAAAAGACCCATTGCTCACTGCTCCTGGAGCCTTCCCCTTCCCTGATGGCTGCATGGGAAGAGTGGCCCCTCCTCCTACCTGTTCCTCACTCATGAGCAATGCTGCCCTTCAGCTAGATGAGCTCAGCTCGTCACAGCAAGGGAGGCACAAAGGTCTAGACTCAAAGAAAAGTGACTTCATTTTGTTGCTATTCTGAGGTGTTTTGAAATGATTCTGCCAATCACTACCTATCTCAATGTGGTCGAATGATGAAGCACATGAAGGACTGTAGCTTTCTAAATTTCTCTGGCCTTAAAATCACCCATATTTCTTTCTTTTTAAATTCCAGACAGGTTCTTGCTGAATTGCCCAGGCTGGCCTGGACCTTGTGATCCTCCTGCCTCAGCCTCCCTAGTAGCTGGATTACAGGCGTGCACCACCATGCCAGGTTTCTCCTGTATTTT
Source organism: Urocitellus parryii (assembly GCF_045843805.1). Lineage (NCBI taxonomy): Eukaryota > Metazoa > Chordata > Mammalia > Rodentia > Sciuridae > Urocitellus > Urocitellus parryii. The sequence goes on from NC_135540.1 coordinate 56,819,069, forward strand.
ATCCATGTAATTCATCTGTGTCTAAGGATGCAGGTCCCTTTTTTGGATGACTGTACTGTGAAATGATCTTGGCAGAAATAAGGGTGTACTTATCAAGTGTGAGGGTCCTCTTGTTGGGGCTAACTGACACATAGAACTGCAAACACAGCTGCAATTTGCTGAATGATTAATTGGTGAGGGTGTTATGTTAAACTGCTTACATTTGCTAAGCCTTTTAATTTTCACAACTTTGATGTATTGTCTTTATTTTATAGGTGAGGATATTGATGTTAAAAGAAGAGATGGACTTACCCAAAGACACAACTTCATAAAGTATGAAACACAGTATTCTTTTTTTTTTCAAATTTTATTTTATTTATTTTAATTTGTTATATATGACAGCAGAATGCAGTTCAATTCATATTACACATACAGAGCACAATTTTTCTTGTCTCTGGTTGTACACAAGGTAGAGTCATACCATTCATGTTTTCATACATATACTTAGGGTAACGATGTCCCTCTCATTCTACCATCTTTTCTACCCCTATCCCCCCTCCCTATTCCCTCCATCCCCTTTGCCCTACATAAAATTCATCTATTCCTCCCACACTCTCCCTACAACCTCATTATGAATCAGCATTCTTATATCAGAGGAAACATTCAGATTTGTTTTTTTGGGATTGGCTTACTTTGCATTACATTCTCTAACTCCATCCATTTACCTGTAAATGCCATGATTTTATTCTCTCTTATTGCTGAGTAATATTCCATGTGTATATATGCCACATTTTCTTTATCCATTTATCTACTGAAGGGCATCTAGGTTGGTTCCACAGTTTAACTATTGTGAATTGTGTGCTATAAACATTGATGTGGCTATGTCCCTGTAGTATGCTGTTTTTAAATCCTTTGTGTATAGACCAAGGAGCGGGATAGCTGCATCAAATGATGGTTCCATTTCCAGATTTCCAAGGAATCTCCATACTGCTTTCCAGATTGGTTGCACCAATTTGCAGTCCCACCAGCAATGTATGAGTGTACCTTTTCCCCAACATCCTCGCCAACACTTATTGTTGTTTGTATTCTTAGTAGCTGCCATTTTGACTGGAGTGAGATTAAATCTCAGTGTAGTTTTGATTTGCATTTCTCTAATTGCAAATTAGAGATGTTGCTAGAGATGTTGAACATTTTTTTATATATTTGTTGATTAATTATATATCATCTTTTGAGAAGTGTCTGTTCGTTCCTTGGCCCATTTATTGATTGGGTTATTTGGTTTTTGGTGTTAAGATTTTTGAGTTCTTTATATACCCTAGAGATTAGTGTGCTGTCTGATGTGCATGTGGTAAAAATTTGCTCCCATTCAGTGGTTCTGTATTTACTTCACTGATTGTTTCTTTTGCTGAGAGGAAGCATTTTAGTTTGAATCCATCCCAATAATTGATTCTTGATTTTAATTCTTGCACTATAGGAGTCTTATTAAGGAAGTTGGGACCTAATCCAACATGATGAAGATTTGGGCCTACTTTTTCTTCTATTAGGTGCAGGGTCTCTGTTCTAGTGCCAAAGTCTTTGATCCACTTTGAGTTGAGTTTTGTGCATAGTGAGAGATAGGGTCTTATTTCATTTTGTTGCATATGGATTTCCCAGTTTTCCCAGGACCATTTGTTGGAAGGGCTATATTTTCTCCAATATATGTTTTTGGCACCTTTGTCTAATATAAGATAACTGTATCTATGTGAGTTTGTCTCTGTGTCCTCTATTCTGTACCATTAGTCTACAAGTCTGATTTGGTGCCAATGCCATGCTGTTTTTGTTACTACTCTGTAGTATAGTTTAAGGTCTGGTACAGTGATGCCACCTGCTTCACTCTTCTTGCTAAGGGTCTCTTATTTTTCCAGATGAATTTCATGACTGCTTTTACTATTTCAATGAGGAATGTCATTGGGATTTTGATTGAAATTGTATTAAATCTGTATAGTGCTTTTGGTAGTATGGTTATTTTGACAATATTAATTCTGCCTATCCAAGAACAAGGGAGATTTTTCCATCTTCTAAAGTCTCCTTTAATTTCTTTTCTTTTCTTTTTTTTTTTAGCATTCTGTAGTTTTGTTGTAGGGGTCTTTCATCTCTTTCATAAGGTTGATTCCCAAGTATATTATTTTTTTTGAGGCTATTGTAAATGTGGTGGTTTCCTTCATTTTTCTTTTAGAGGATTTGCAACTGATATACAGAAATTCTTTGATTTATGGTTGTTGATTTTATAGCCTGCTCCTTTGCTGAATTCATTTATTAGTTCCAGAAATTTTCTGGTGGAATTTTTTGAGTATTCTATGTTTAGAATCATATTGTTGGCAAATAGTGCTACTTGGAGTTCTTCTTTTCCTATCTGAATTCTTTTAATTAATTTCATCTGTATAATTGCTCTGGCTAGAGTTTAAAGAACTATGTTAAATAGAAGTGGTGAAAGAGGGTATACCTGTCTTGCTCCAGTTTTTAAAGGAAATGTTTTAAATTTTTCTCCATTTAGAATGATGGTGGCCTGGGGATTAACATAGATTGCTTTTGCAATGTTGAGATATGTTTTTGTTATCTCTAGATTTTCTAGTGTTTTGAACATGAACAGGTGCTGTATTTTGTTGAATGCTTTTTCTGAATCCATTGAGATGATCATATGATTTTTATCTTTAAGTCTATTGGTGTGATGAATTACATTTGTTGACTTCTGTGTGCTGAACCAACCTTGTATCCCTGGGATGAACCCTATTTGATTGTGGTGCACTATCTTTTTGATATGTTTTTGTATTTGATTTCCCAGAATTTTACTGAGAATTTTTGAATCTATGTTAATTAGAGATATTGATCTGAAGTTTTTTTTTTCTTTGATTTGTCTTTGTCTAGTTTTGGAATCAGGTGATATTGGACTCATAGAATGAGTTTGAAAGTGTTCCTTCTTTTTCTATTTTATGTAATAATTTGAGGAGTATTAGTAGTAGTTCTTCTTTAAAGGTCTTGGTAGAACTCAGCTATGTATCCATCCGGTCCCGGGCTTTTCTTGGTTGGTAGGCTTCTGATGGCGTCTTCTATTTCATTGCTTGAAACTGATCTTTTAAATCATGTATATCATCCTGATTCAGTTTGGGCAAATCATATGACTCAAAATTTGTCAATGCCTTTGATATTTTCTATTAATTAGAGTTCAAATTTTCAAAATAATTTCTAATTATCTTTTGTATTTCTGTAGTATCTATCATGATATTTCCTTTTTCATCATGGATGTTAGTAATTTGAGTTTTCTCTCTCCTTCTCTTCATGAGCATGGCTAAGAGTCTATCAATTTTATTTATTTTTTCAAAGAACCAACTTTTTATTCTGTCAATTTTTTCAATTGCTTCTTTTGTTTGAATTTCATCTCTAATTTTAATTATTTCCTTTCTTCTACTGCTTTTGGTGGTTGATTTGTTCTTCTTTTTCTAGGGCTTTGATGTGTAATGTTAGGTCATTTACTTGTTGACTTTCTTCTTTTAAGGAATGAACTGCATGCAATGAACTTCCCTCTTAGTACTGCCTTCGTACTATCTCAGAAATATTGATATGTTGTAAAAGTGTTCTCATTTACCTCTAAGAATTTTTAAATCTCTTCTTTGATATCTTTTGCAACCCAATTGCTCATTTAATAGCATATTATTTGGTCTCCAGGTGTTGGAGTAGCTTATATTTTTAATTTTATCATTGATTTCTAAGTCCGAATGTGAGGCCCATATTATTTCTTCACTACTCTTGAGGAATAACACTTCCGTTGGTGTACATTCTCTGGTTGGCACATAATAATTGGAAACAAATAGGGTTGCCTGGGGGAATCAGGAGAGGCTTTATGAAACAATGAGGAATGAGTAAGAGTATTAACAAGTTGAAAAAGAGGAAGCTCATTTCATGCAGAAAGAATAGCAGACCCAAAATCATGGAGTTGTGAAGGCCTTGGGTGTGGGAGAGAATGACCAAATATTTAACACATGACCAGAACACTGGGTATGTGTGGAAATACAGTTGACGAGGTTGTCTGAGTCAAGACAGTGCCATACCAGGATCTTGGACTTTAGTCTGTAGATAACAGGGAACTGCTGAAAGTAAGTGGGGAGCGTTGGGAAGCTGTTGCCACGAACTGGGGGACAGATAATAAAGGTGTGGACTCTTGCAGTAGCAAGGGATGGGAAGAGAAAATGAACTCAAGAACTGTAGCTGAGAGTTCAGATATAAAGACTGCACAGGTAGGGGATGAGGAAGCGGGAGAAACTGAGGATTCTACCTAAGGAGTGCAGCGCAGAGTGACCCTAGTGGCTGAGTCAGGGATTCCGTGGGAGAACCAGGTTTTGAGGAGCAATGTAGTAGTTTGGAGAAAACACAACCTCTGGAACCAGAATGACCAAGGTTTGAATCCTTGCTGTAGCACTATCTGCATGTGTGGTTTTAAGCATGTGCTTTCTCTCCGACTACTTTTCTCATCTGTGCAGTTGGGCCAATTATACTGATTTTGTAGGGTTGAAAAGATCAAATGAGATTTTTTTTTTTTTTTAAATTTGTGTGATCTAGTCATCTCCCACTTGTATCAGATGCTACCTACCTGGGGCAATAGAGTGACTAAGAGAGTCAATGATACTTTAGAGGAAATTATACTAAAATTAGCAGATCATTACAGTGTTTCCATATTTATTTTGAACTTAAAACCTCAGCTTCCACTGGGAGAAAGCCAGAGATAGGCTAAACCAAGAGGAGAGGGAAACAGATAACAAGGGCCGGAGGAAAAATGCTGATGATCTCCTGCTCTAGTCTCACAGCTCAACGGGTGAAGCCATTTAATGATGATAGGTAATCATCAAAAAGTTAGAACCTGGGAAAAGAGGCACTAAGGGTTTTGCAGGGGAAATGTTAAGGGTGAGAATTGGGGGATCATACACCGGGACTGGAAGGAACCAGATTATAACATCAGAAACTCTCTGTTCCCTTTGAGTCACTCCCCTATGTACATTGAAGGCTTAATTGGAGAGACACAGGCTATGATTGAGGTCCATAATGAGCCCCAAGGGAATAGAAGAAATATGAGAAGCATGAAAATTCCAAGTACTATGAGAGAGAGAGACAATAAACTGAATAATTTATATGCTAGAAAACAGAATTAATTTGCCAAACAGAATGAGAAATTAAAATGAACATAATAATATCAAAGAGATAAAGGAGAGCATTAGAAACATGAAACAGTAACCATCAGTTACAAAGGAAGATAGGAAACACCGGGTGGGGAAAACACAAAAGATGAAATAAAAAGACTTTAATAATATAATAGACACTGTTGAAAACAATTTAGTGACCCAATTTTTTAAAGAAAACATGGTGGATCTTTTGTGGGCATAGGAGAGGAATGGTTGCCTGATTTCTCAGTCCCTCCTGTTTTTATTTTATCATTTTCTTTCTTTATTTTTAGAAATATTTTTTAGTTGTCATTGGACCTTTATTTATTTATTTATTTATTTATTTATTTATTTATTGAGAGAGAGAGAGGAGAGAGAGAGAGAGAGAGAATTTTTTAATATTTATTTTTCAGGGCTGGGGATGTGGCTCAAGCGGTAGCGCGCTCGCCTGGCATGCGTGCGGCTGGGTTCGATCCTCAGCACCACATACCAACAAAGATGTTGTGTCCGCCGAAAACTGAAAAATAAATATTAAAGAATTTCTCTCTCTCTCTCTCTCTCTAAAAATATATTTATTTTTCAGTTTTCGGTGGACACAACATCTTTATTTCATTTTATGTGGTGCTGAGGATAGAACCCAGTGCCCTGTGCATGCCAGGTGATCGCATTACCGCTTGAGCCACATCCTCAGCCCCTTTATTTATTTTTTATTTATTTATATGTGGTGCTGAGAATGGAACCCAGTGCCTCACACATGGTAGGCAAGCGCTCCACCACTGAGCCACAACCTCAGCCCATTATTTTATCATTTTCATTGTTATACTGGGGACTGAACCCAGGGGTACTCTATCATTGAGCTACAACTTTTTATTTTCTATTTTGTGATAGGGTCTCTCTGAGTTTCCCAGGCTGGCCTCAAATTTGTGATCCTTGTCCCAGCATCCAGAGCACCTGGGATTACAAGCATGTGTCACTACACCTGATTTTAACTCATCTTTAAAGGAACTTTCACTTTCTCTATTTTTTGGCTTTCCTCCATCCATAATACTTAGTATGAGAAATTCCAGAGATTTCCAGAGCTGTCATTAACCACTAATCTCCCTCCTATTAAACTGGTCTGGGCAATCCCCTCTTGAGCTTGAAGGACCACCTTTTCTCTGTCCTTGATCTTAATTACTATAGTTTGTTTATTTTCAGATCTGGGATCATCCGGCTATTGATCACATGGATCAGAGTTATCAAATCCTCACATTTGTCACCACCCTTACTAGGTTTTAAACTGACTTTTTAAAATTCTGCCCCATACTAGTTGATTTGTGAAACTGCAGGGCCAATGATAGGGGAATGATTCTCCCTTGTGTTCCGTGGCAACATATAAATGAAATAAAACTCCCTTAAGCCACTGAGCTTGCAGGCTCTGATATTTCAGTATTTGTATTACTTTTCTATGCCTGCTATATCAAATTACTACAAACTCAGTGATTTAAAACAATAGAAATGCATGGGCTCCTAAATATAGAGGCTAGAAGTCCAAAATTTATAGCACTAAGCTCAAATTAAGGTGTTGCCAGGAGTTATGCAATCAGTGAATTAACCCACTGATATGGACTAACTGGGTGGTAACTGTGGGCAGGGGGGATGACTTTGGGGTTTACATTGTGTCCCTGGTAAGTGGAGTTCCCTCTCTGCTTCCTGTTTCCATGTCCTGAGCTGATTTCCGATACCATGTCCTTCCACCATGATGTCTTGCCTCACCTTGCGCCCAGAGAAATGGAGTTGGCCATCTATGGACTGAGATCTCTGAAATTGTGAACCCCAGAGAAACTTTTCCTCTTCTATGTTATTCTTTTCAAGTCTTTTGGTCACAGAAACAAAAAAGTTGACTAACACACAGATCTATATGTTCTTTGGAGGCTAAAGCAGGGAATCTATTCCTTGATTTCTCCAGGTTCTGTTGCCTACTTGCACTCCTTGGCTTCTAGCCACATCACTTCAACTTCCACCAGCATCTTCAATTGTCTCTTCTGTGTTTTCTCATTACCTTCTACCCTGTGTTTCTGTGTTAAATCTCCCTCGGCCTTGTGTTACAAAGATACATATGATTGCTTTTAGGTCCCAGTCAGGAAAACTAGGATCATCTCTTTATCTCAAGATTCTTGACTTCATTACATCTGTGAAGATTTTTTAAAAACCACATAAGACAAGGTTTACATGTTCCATCAATTAGGACCTGATATCTTTGAACAGCCATATTCAGCCTACTGCAGTACTTTAGAATTTGTAGAGATTTCAGATTTTACATAATGCAAGCCACAGGTACCTCTTCCTGGTTTTTATTTCTTCTTCTTCTTTCTTTTTTTTTTGCATGAGAGAGAATGAATAAGCTTATGGGAAGCACGGGTATTGAAATAATATCCTTTGAGATCAAATGAGCCTCACCCATATCAGATTCCTTTCCTTCCTTCCCTGTAATGTCAAACAGTTGAAAATTTGGCATTGCATAGCCATATCTCATGAATAAATGGAAACTGTGTGCTTAATCATTTCATTGATATTCAAAGTTGCCAGGTAACACTGCTTGTATTTCTTCTGCTTTCAATAGAATAGATTTGCTTTAAATAGTTTATTTCCCAAAGGAAGTTATGTTTTTCTGGCACTGTGTAATTTGGGGATGTAGGAATACAATCTATTAAGATCATGACAGTGTCTGATGGATACTGAAGATCTTGTCCATTCATTCCAGTCTCTTTCTAGATTGCCTTTATGTAAATGTGAGATTGGAAAAGCTGAAAAATGTGCTGACCACTCTCCTTCATATCTAGAACCTGGATGCAAATTAGGTTCTGTCTACTAAATACAGTCATGAAGCATTTTGTAGGAAGAAGGTAACAGGAGTTCATACTGAGCTTTTGGCCCTCATAGCCAGCAGGTTTTCTGGATTCAGTGGTTTCTTTCTTTCTTTCTTTTTCTTTTTTTTTTTTTTTTTGTCATTCTTCTGTTTCCTGGATGTCAAAATACAGTTGCATTAGAGGCAGCAACAGTAGTAGTAGTGATTTGACACCAGCATTCCCACCAGTAGCAGTAATTTGACACTAGCATCATAGATGTAGTGGTGAGCTTTTGACTCATCGTTCCAGTGATGGCCACAGACGTAACTCCTCCAGCAGATCTATTCTGTAATGCCCTAGGAATCAGCTTGAAGCCCTCTGTATAAACCATTTAAAACATTTTGTCAGCTGTGCGTGGTGGCACATGCCTGTGATCCCAGTGGCTCAGGAGGCTGAGGCAGGAGGATCGAGGGTTCAAAGCCAGCCTCAGCAATAGCGAGATGCTAAGCAACCCAGTGAGACTCTGTCTATAAAAAAAATACAAAATAGGCTGGGGATGTGGTTCAGTTGTTGAGTGCCCCTGAGTTCAATCCCCAGTACCAAACAAACAAACAAAACCAAAATAAAACAAACAAACAAAAAACCCCAAATTTTGTCAGTACTCAATTCCCTGTATTCAATTTCTTTCTGCTTAAAATGCTTACAGTGGGGACTGGCGATGTAGCTCAATGCTAGAGAACTTGCTTAGCATGTGCAACCCCCTCGGTTCAATCTCTAGCATTGCAAAAACAGACAAATGAACAACAAACAAACAAACAAAAAAGCCTGCAGTGGTTTGAGTGAGTGTTACACTGAATACTGTCTGATCTAGTGTCAAGAGACATGAAGATGGACAGAAGACAACTCTATTTCAGCATTCAAAAGAACTTCTTTTTTGGAAACTCACTTCATTCTCTTTCATAATATCTTCCCTATTTTCTTGTCACTCACAGAGCTTTAATTAAAATATAAGACACGAGGATATGATGTGGGTAAGCTGGGGGCACAATAAACTTTTAAAGAGTTTATTTGAGCAAGCAATAATTCATGAATCAGGCAGCTCTGAACAAGAAATGGTTCAGGAGCTCCACCTAGGGAATACCAGGAGGAGGCTTTTGCAGAGCAGAAAAAAGGAAAGCATTTGATTGGTTATGATCATGCAGTTGCTTTATTTGGGCTATCCTGTTGCAATTCCCTAGTTACGTACATTTGTTGTCAAGCAAGGTTGCATCGCTCATGAGGCCTAACTAATTTTGTCTTGTGGATTCTTCAGGGCTACTCTCTAACTTTAATTTACCTTAACCTGTATGATTTCTAATTCCCACCTAAATCTTTTATTTTCCTCTCATATGGTTAAAGAATTCTCCAGAATACAGGAAATAAATAATAAAGGAGAAAAATGTGTATTATGTTTCCTATATATTATCTGTAGTATTATATATTATCTAAAGCTAGGCCAATGTTAGGTTTATTAAAGTTTAGATGGTTTATGAATTTATTTTAAATCTGTGTCAAGCGTTGCTTGAAATAGCAATTGTTGCCTTAAATTAGATGCATTTGATCATTAAAATGTTGCAATATTCTGTTTGCTCTGGGGTACAGCTGAGCAGTAGGCTAAGTATTGAAAATATTCTATAGCAGATTTTCAAATTGTCCTTAATCTGCACTGGCCTTGGAGTATGCAAAATAATTTGAGAGACTCTAGAAAGAATCCTCTACTACAAATGATCTTTATTTAAACTGATCAAAGCATCACCAGTAATAATTAGGTACTTTTTGCTAAGTTGTGTGCTTTAGGTGGTATGCTGGCCAGAGAGTGAGCCAGGTGGGGTGGTGGTGGGCAATTTTTTGCTGATGGTGGTGGGCAATTTTATGTTCTGCTGCTAGCAATAGTGCAGTGCAGGCACAATGGGGCTCAAAATTAATAATTAGTTTAGAATTGGTATCTGGTTGAATCTAGAATTGAAGGTAAAAACTATCAATACAGAACAGGTGTTCTAGGGATAGGTAAGCACTTTCAGTAGTAGTGTGTTTTAAAACTAAGGTATAAATTCAGGCAGTAGATTTCCTTTAGTGTTGAAGGCAGTAATTCCAGAATTATGTAATTTTATGCCAATGGATGAAAAACATCCTACCATTCTTTCCCAAATGCATAGCAGACATAGCATTTTTTCCAGTTTCTAATTCTTCTAAGATGAAGGCTTCATTCGCATATAGACTTTTGGTAGTCTCTACAGAAAGATAGAAGTAAGAGGGTATGACAAGGGCTGTTAAATTCCTGCACAACAACCATTCTTCCTTTCCTCCTTACTTTAAGAGGCTACCTCCCAGGATAGAGGGTGAAAAGACTTATAATGCCAGAGACTTTCCTGGCTTCTTAGTTAAAGGCATAGTTATGGGTCCCTCCTGGATACTTCTCAGAAAACACCTGGACACTGGTATATTGACATGTGATGTTCCCTGAAATGTGACAGCCTTGTGCCTGAGAAAGAGCCACTCTCTGGAACCAGTCCAAACCAGCTCAATATAGATGGCAGACTAGGAAGATAAAAGGACTGGTCTTTGATGTCCTTGTTGGGCCACTGCACCAACCCTGGGACTGCTTTCTTCTACTCTTTCTATCCTTTTTTTTGTGAAAAAATCAATATATTATAAATATCTTAACAAATATTTATTACCAATGTATTTATTACAAATAAATTCATATTTCTAAAGCAGTAATAAATACATAACATTATCATGTGAGGTTGATAATGCATGCAGATGTAATACATGTGCAGGTTGAAGGATGGGAGAAGTAAATGTTTCTATATGCTTATGAGGTTTTTACATTTTACAATAAGTGGTAAAATATTAACTCCAGCGGATATGTAAAAGTTAAAGATATTATATTATAATCTTTATCATAATTGCCCAAAATTAATGTAAGAAGATATACAATTTTTAAGTCCACAGAGTAAAATGAAATTCCAAAAAGTCCAGAAGAAGGCAAGAAACATGAAACAGAAAACAAACAAAAAACAGACAGGACAAACAGAAAACAATAAAGGTTGATGGCATTAGATGTACTAGTCTAAACACTGCACTTAAAAAGCAGAGATTATCAGAATGGATTGAAAAGGCAATACTCAACTATATGGAAGCCCAGATGAAGATTCTACAGGTATCTTGTTATGGCTGGGTGGCTGGATGGATGAAAAGGGATGCTCATGTGCTATAATAAAGTTGAAAGAGAATCGAACTGGAAACTATACTGCAGGCTTCAAGCTGATTATTTTTTCTTATTTACAAAGGAGATCCTTATGTCTTCAGTATTAACCACTCCTTTTGACATATACTACAAACATCTTTTCTACTTATCATTATCTTAAGTAGTAAGCTGATTTTAGTTTCACTGGTTATTTAAATTAAACTAAAAAACTTGCCATCCATAATGAGGAGAAAAGAAACTTGCAAGTAAAGGAAAACAAAGACTGTCTTATATTTGGGGCTTACATAAAAGATCCATTCCTATGAATATACTTGGTTTGGTAAGACTTTTATCAAGTCAGAATAAGTTATATGCAGAATTTAGAAATAAATGGAAAAAACACAAAAAGTTTACTATTCTCTTTTTTATCTCTCAGTGTAAATAAAGCACTCATTTAATAAAATCCCATGCTCAAAGATGCTTCTCTAATTTCTTTTTACCTGAATGCCATTTTGTACTATAAATGTATGTACAATAGTAAACAATTCACAAATATGATACTTTCACACCTGGTCTGTTGACAGTCTTGAGTTCAGCAGAATTTCAAGTAGAAATTCTACACAACAAAAACCTTGTAAGTAATACTTACAGCTCACAATTGCTTATTTGTAAAATATTTTCAATAATAAGACAAATTAATTATTGTATAATCTAAGCATTCAGAGTTTCATATCAAAACTATTGACTAATAACTTTATCCAGATTTTATAGTGACATCATTATTTATTTTTATTTATGATCATTTTGTCCTTTCACCAGGATTGAGATTTTGATCAATAAATATGAAGTTGTAAAACTATGTACTCTTTTGTACAATAGAAATTATATCTCTCCTAGATGTTTGATGAGAAAAAACCTGTAAAAGTTATGTCACTGAACATAATCAGAAATCTTAAAATTATTATAGCATCTCCTATTCTTGTCTTACCATTGTATGTAGGGGTGGATTGGGAACAGGTCCTTTTAATACACAGGTTTTCAGGAGAAGAACTGGACTCAAGAGCTGTACTTAATAATACTAAAACCAGCCAGATGCAGTGGCAAATGCTTGTAATCCCAGCAGCTCAGGAGGTCAGGGCTGGAAGATTGCAAGTTCAAAGTCAGCATCAGCAACTTAGGGACACCTTAAACTATTTAGTGAGAGCCTGTCTCAAAATAAAAAATAAAAAGGACTGGGAATGCGACTCCCCCCCCCCCAAAAAAAAAAAAAACCAACAAACTAAAAACAAAGTGCCTCTTCTGCACCTGGACCTAATATAGATGATGAGATCCAGGAATCTGAATCTGAGATGAGGACATAAAGGGATGAGACTTTTAGAAGCCTTGGAAACAAATGAGTATATGCTTTCTCTAGGAGGAATGTATATAATATATGGTTAGATGGCATTCTGCTATGGCTTAAAAATATGTCCACAAAATCTTTACTACTTGTCCCTTCAAGAAGTTGTGTTTAATTTCCCTCTCCTTAAATATGGGCTAGACTTACTGGATCTTTTCTAATGAATATGATAAAGCAGAAGTGATAGATAGTGTGCAGTTCTGGAGACTAGGTCACAAAGACATTTTGACTTCCTGTGTCCTTCTCACATAGGAAAGTTAACTACCAGGCTATAAAGGACACTCAGGCAGCCTACGGAGAGGTCAAGATGGTAAGGAACTGAAGTATCCTACTCATAGGGTGTGAGGAACTGAGTTCCCCTGCCCATAGCCCTGAGTGAGCCATCTTGAACGCCAGTCTTCTAACCCTGGTCAAGCCTTCTGTTGCCAGCAGCCTCTGCCAACATCTTAATTGCAACACATGAAAAATTCAGAGCCAGAAACACCCAGCTAAGCCTCTACACAATTCTTGACCTACAATAATAAAAGAAAATAAATATTTGCCGTTTTAAATCGCTAACTCTGGGGATCATTTGTTTCACAGCAATAGATAATTAATACAATGCTATGAGGTGACATATCAGTTAATTATGGTCAAAATAATGCTGTGTAATATACAATTATAAAATCTCAGTGATATACAATAAGCATTTATTATGGTTAGAGGTGACTTAGCTCATCTAGGCTGAGTTCAGGTTCTTGCTTTTGCATTTGGAGTAATTGGAATTCTTCCTTGTATCTTCTTCATTTTCTTCCTGCATCAGCAAGCTATTCCCAGCTTGCTCTTTCCCAAGATGCAGGAGGGCAAGACCAATCATTCATGTGACTTTCATATGAATGGACACAGCTATCCACTAACATTTCATTGGCGGAAACAAGTCACATGCTGACTCCAAAGTTGAGTGGGGAAATAGACATGGTCTCAGTGAGGGGAGGAACTGTGAAGTCACAAGGAGGGGATGAAAAACTGAGGTCACTAAAGCCATCTACCACAAGGGAGGTGGAACAAGCAAGTTGTAAAGCAAGTTGGGAATGGTTTAATAAGACTAAGAGCCACAAAACTGCAAAGCTTGAAGATTGGTATTGATGCTGCTGCCAATGACAGTGTAGCCACAGCAGTCCTTTCCAGTGGGTCATGGAAGGCGATAATATTGCAAAATGAGTTTTCAAATCTTGCCGAAACAAATACAGTCTTGAACATTCATTTCTGAGATGGGGAAGTGGGTAGGGGGGATAGCCTCCAAAGATAGGCTAACACTGGTTTTAGGTAGAAATTTTGATATCAGTGTAGAGCTCAGATTTATGCCAATAACCCCCTTTGGAAATCCTCAGGCTCTAGGAATGTGGGTTATCATAAGCTGTTGTTGGCATTTCATGTTTACAAAGATTTTTTTATTAAATATAAACCTCTGTTCAACAGAGGAAAATATTTGTTTGTTATGGTATGGTTTAGATATGAGGTATTCCCCAAAAGTTCATGTATTAAATAATGCAAGAAAGTTTAGAGGTGCAATGATTGAGTTATGAAGAGCCTTAAGGTAGTCAATGCATTGATCCACTTTAAGGATTAACTGGGTGGTAACTGTAGGCAATGGAGTGTGACTGGAGGAAGTGGATCACTGGAGCAAGCCCTTGAGGTATATATTTCAATCCCGATGAGCAGAACTTCTCTCTGTTTCCTTGTTGCCAAGTCCTGAGCATCGTTCCTTTACCATATCTTTCTACCTGCCTCATCTTGGGACCAAAGCAATGGAGCAGGCTGTTTATGGACTGAGACCTCTGAAACTGTGAACGCCAGATAAAATTTTTCTCTTCTAATTGTCCCTGTCAGGTCTACTGACTAAAACAGTGATACTTGAAACAATGGAGTATTACCCAAATATATCCATATAGATGACTAAGGCAGTCTTGGAGATTTCAGATATGGAGGTATCTGGAGGTATGATTTACAATTTATAAGGTTATATATTTAAGTGTTCAAAGTTACCTTTTTCCTCAAATTCAAGTGAAACATGAACAAACAGTTTTTGGCCAGTTGCAGTCAGCATTAACATAGGTACTGAGTGGTTCAAAGCAGAGAAAGCGATAGGTGCACTCTAATTCAAGAAAGAAACACGTAACAGAGTACTTGGTTTCAATCCTGAGCTCATTCATTTAATTTTCACTTTGCTCCTTTCTATCTATAAATTAGAGATGATGTTGTGTCTACTATTGGTGTTTTTTTTTTAAATACCTATTTGTTTTTATGGAAGAAAACTATGATAGGACAGACCTAGTCCCCTGAGACTGGGCACCTTGATGTTGGGCCTCCTCTTTGGTTGCCCCAAAACCTCACTAGTAGAACTTATTCTCTCTCTTCCTACTGAGACCAATTTTTCAAAAACAATTTCCCTCTGTTTTATATTTTTATCCATATTAGAGTTAGGTTAATACATTTAAGGAAATATTGAGTTTTATCATGATTCATTCTATAAAGTCTCATGAAAGAGTGAAGATCTCATCCTCAAAAGTTTTAAACAATCTAGGAATATCACAGCCTGGTATTATGCAGACATTCTGATTTTTGTGTTATGGTGTTGATGTCATCTGTCTCTTCCCCGCTGTTTCCAGAATTCCCATACTATAGAATGTGGTATTATTTTATAAGTTATATAATCATGCTTAAAACAGAAGATGGAATAGGGGATCATGAAGGAATATCAACATTAATGATAGCATGTTTACATGTTTACTATGCTGTTTTTTTAACATTAGATTTAACATTAGATTTGAAAGTCCCTAACACCAATTCATTTTTCTAATGTGGTTGAATGGGTTTCACAACTGAATACTTCAGTTGAAAGAAATAGCCTTTGGCACAGGAAAAGCTTGAGGTTAGCATGAGAAGATTAAAAGGGCCACTATTTCATAAACATTTGACAAATGGCATCCAGAATTTCTTATTTTGCACAAATAAATCAGTATAGTGGCTTAACTCTTGCGTTTAAAAGTAGCTTAACTAACTAAACTTCTTTTTTTTCTCCCTCTCTTTCTTTCTTCCTCCCTCTCTCCCTCCCTCCCTCCCTCCCTCCCTCTCTCTCTCTCTCTCTCTCTCTTTCTTTCTTTCTTTCTTTCTTTCTCCCTCTCTTTCTTTCTCCCTCCCTTTCTTTTTCTTTCTCTCTCTCTCTTTATTTCTTTCTTCCTTTCTTCCTCCCCCTCTTTCTCTCTCTTTCTTTCTTTCTTCCTCCCCCTCTTTCTTTCTTTCTTTCTTTCTTCCTCCCCCTCTTTCTTTCTTTCTTTCTTTCTTTCTTTCTTTCTTTCTTTCTTTCTTTCTCTCTCTCTCTCTCTCTCTCCCTCCCTCCCTCCCTCCCTCCCTCCCTCCCTCCCTCCCTCCCTCCCTCCCTCCTTTCTTTCTTTCTTTCTTTCTTTCTTTCTTTCTTTCTTTCTTTCTTTCTTTCTTTCTTTCTTTCTTTCTTTCTTTCTTTCCTGGGGATTGCACCCAGGGGTGCTTAACCCCTGAGCCACATCTCCAACTCTTTTTTAAATTTAATTTTTACTTTTTTATTTTGAAACAGGGCCTCACTTAGTTGCTTGGGGCCTTGTGAAGTTGCTAAGGCTGGCTTTAAACTTGTGACTTCTGGATGTTTCTTAAGGCGTGAAGACTAAGTACAAGGTTTGAAGTCACTTTGGGTATTTGGATACCGTGGACAAATATGAAGGCAGAGATTAATTGGCTGATACAAAGAAAGAAGTGGATGTTATCCCCTCAAATTATTTTTCAATCATTTGCTATTAAAGCATCCATGTATTCTATACTTGAAGGGGTATGCTTATTTGTGTCATGAGCCCTGGGAAGTTGATTTCTCCAGAGATCCATATTTCTAATAGATATTATCAGTTTGATTTTAAGTACCCTCTTACTTGCTGTAATGATCTTGGGGAGGTCACCTCACCAAATTTCCCTAAGCCTCATTTTTTTTTTCATCAAGAAAGGGTTTTACAGATCAGGAAACTAAGATTCTGAGAAAAAAGTGATTTCATGGAGTGAGAGGCTGGTTAGAATCAGGTTACCTCCCAACTCTGAGATTCTCACTTGGTGCTGATGGTGTTGGCCACAACAGAGTCAAAAGAGCATGGTTTAGGTCATTTGCTTTTGATTTTCTTAAAACAAAACAAAACAAGTGTGTGTGTGTGTGTGTGTGTGTGTATGTGTATATTTGTTGTATTTGTAGCAAGCAAACAAACAAACAAACAAAATCATGAAACTCCACCCAGCATGGTTTGATATTTTTGCTCAGGTGCATAGACATTGTTGTATTTTGGAAATATTCAACACAGCATTTCTCTTTTCAAAATAAAACTCTTCTTTCATTAAAATATCAATAATTTATTATAGAAAACTTAGAAACTGTAGACAAGTAGAAGAAAGAAAAAGACTTTCCATTCACCCCTTTGAAATTACTTTAGTGCATTTTCTTTCAGTCTTATTTGCTTTACTGTGGGTTTATGTTATAATAATTAGTAACTAGATTTTAGCCATAATTAATCATTAAGTTCTTGCTAATTTTAAGTCTCGTTCCTACCCTTACCATAAAGGGATTCTTCACATATTAAAACTCTGCAGACAAGTATGGAGACGAGAATAAAGATCACTCAACACCCCATCACATAGTTCCCCATATCAGTGGGTGTCTGGGTTTGAAAATAATATTTTATATCTCATGCTTCCCTTTTCTTCATCTCTTTCTCCTATTCTTGTAGGCAGAGGGTAATAATTCCATTTCCATGAAACAGGAGCATTCCAGGAATCAATAAAAGCATGTGAAACTGATTTAAAGGCTCCTAAATCTTATGCAAACATAACTTTCTCTTGCTGTCAGTTCTCTTAATTATGAAGTTAAAAACTTGGACCAAACTCTTCCTCATGGTTCTGGCCCTGAGTCTGCGTCTGTCACTACTGGCCACATTGTTTTTCCTCTCAAACCCCCTTTCTTCTTTATGTTTGAATGGTCAAGAATTATGGTGTGAGATAGAATTTTAAAACTGAACATCCAAATGTTTTAATGTAGCAAAATTTTGTGCATCTTATGGACATGGTGATGTTTTCTTAATTATAACTTTGTTTTTTGAACATCTTTATTCCATTTTGGCACAGCTTCATTTTACTTGAGGTTTTCAGCTAAATTCCCCAAGATGAATTAAATTCCCTAGATGAGCTAGTCTTAACTGTTTGGCCAGGTTTGGAGGTGGCATGGAACAGGCTTAAATGTTACACCCTCTGAGATCTTGTTCTTTGATGCCATGGCTTTGGGAGTAAGTGAGGCAGAGAGCCATGGGGACTGAAATCCAGTTTGCACTCCACTTTCTAAGCAGTACATGCTTTAAAGATATCTTTTCCTAATTTTCACGAAAGTGTACTATGGGCTAGGCGATCAGTGTATTATGGACCAGTGACCATGGATAGGTTGTTGAAGGGAAGACTGAAGGTCAATGTTGCCCTTCATGTCATCTGTGATACTGGATTCGCCATCATCCTGCCTGCTCCACAGCCGACCATCCATGCGGCTTAGATGTTCATCACTGTCTGCAGAGACCCTTCCTTTTGTCACCGTACTGCACTGTGCTTCTCTGGGGGAGGCGTGGAAATTTTCCCTCACTTATGCTGTTCTGGGGACAGCACAGGGAAGTCTATGTCACCTGTGCAGGCAAACCAGCAGCAGCCCTTTCTCCTTGGAAGCCTTACCATTTACCTGGGCTCTGCCTGAGCAAGGAGGCTAGATTTCCTTCTCTCTCAGAGACCACCACCCTGTCTAGGGGATTTTGAATCCTTCTCGAACTCAGCCCAAGAACTAAGAACAAGGTTCCTCTTCTGGAACCTGTTAGCCTCCCTGTTACACTTTCTCAGCTCCCGTTGCTGTAGGGTGGAGTCTTTCCCTAGCCTGAGTGCTCTTTCTTAGGCAGGGGAAGGGCTGAGGCTGGGATCTCTGTCATCTGTGTGTTTCCCTCATTATATTGTATGTCTCATGACTTTTTTTTTTTTTTTAAAGAGAGAGTGAGAGAGGAGAGAGAGAGAGAGAGAGAGAGAGAGAGAGAGAGAGAGAGAGGAGAGAATTTTTAATATTTATTTTTTAGTTCTTGGCGGACACAGGCGAGCGCGCTACCGCTTGAGCCACATCCGCAGCCCCTCATGACTTATTTTGACGTTCAAGTGGTGTAAATTTTTAAATCCCAAATCCAGGAATGAACTCTAAATTTTGTTATCTGCTGACACACCCGTTTTCCTAGTTAAGGAGCAGAAAACAATCCAGTAGTCTGAATGGTGTTGGTGGTTATATGTGGGGAGAAAAAGGGACAGCTGAGCAAAAATACATGGGGGAATGTCAGTGTGACAATGCTTTAGTGTTTGGAAATATCTAGTAAGTTTTCATTGTGCTCTTTTGGTCAGTCTTAAATGATGTCCTCAATGGCGTTATTTTCCCAAATTGATAGGACCCTATTAAAAAGAAAATAATGGGGCTGGGGCTGTAGCTCAGTGGCAGAGCACTTGCTTACCATGTGTGAGGCACCGGGTTTGATCCTTAGCACCACATAAAAATAAACAAATGAAATAAAGGCTTCTGTAAATCTAGAACTACAAAAAAAAAAAAAAAAAAAGAAGAAGAAGAAGAACATAACACATGCCTGAGAATAAATCTAGGGAACAGATCATTGAACTGAGGTTGTGAAACTGGTTTCAGAAAAAAATTACTCAAGGGCTGGATCACCTATTGGACTTGGGTCTCCTGAGCTAGGTGCTCTTTCTTTCCAACCAAGGAATTTAAAGTCACAGTGCACCCAGGGTGTTGACTTTTTAGATGCGTGCTCTTTCAGGAGACCCATGTGGTAATGCAGGGGGTGAGGATGTAGGGACTGTTTCCTCTCAGGAGCATCTTGGTTACTTCTCTGCCTCTCTATTTTTGAGTTGCTTCTCATTCCATGAGGTTTCAGGGAGGTGGAGTCAAGATGAACTTGACAGCATTATCTTCCTCTTTTTGGCTGATGCTTTATTCTCTGGAATAAATCTAGAGAATTAAGGAAGGGCTGGGGCTGTTTTTATTTTGGAAAACATTTATTGTGTGCACATGAATTCTTTTTTCCTGCCTTTCTTGAGGTATGATTTACGTGCAGTGACATATCCACATTTAAGTGAACAGTTTGGTGAATTATTGCCTATGTCATCCCATGTGTACTCACTACCCAGATCAAAATAGAAAATATTTTCAAAATGCTGGAAAGTTTCCTCGTACCTCTTCCTAGTCAATGAAAATCCTTCAGGTAACCAACACTTTGACACTTATCACTGTGACATTTTGTGGACTCCTTCTCTTTGACAACTGGTCATGGAAATTGCTCCCCCTCCCCATTCTCTTGGCCTGAGGGAGAAGGAGCTAGTCTGAGTGTTCGAGGAGAAAATTCCAGTTCTCCTGGTCCGAGAGTCAGAACAGAACTTTTTAATTGGATGAACTTACAGTTGCTGCCGCTTTCTGTAGGACAAATTTCCCCCTGGATTGGAACAGTCTGAGACTCAAATGTTTAGGCAAAAAGGGCCAAAGTTGGTCATTTGGGCTGTTTTGGTTCCAGGTCCTAGTCTGCACAAGGCTGTGGCTAATGATTGATTTCTCCAAATAGCCCATACTGATTTATCAATAACAAGGATTTTAAAAATTCTCATTCCATCATCTACAACCTTCTACTTAATATCTCTGCTATACTCTATGGCTGGCAAAAAAAAAATGATCTGGATTAAGGTAGTTGTTATATTTTAGATGTGGTGTCCCCCAAAAGCTCACGTGTGAGGCAATGCAAGAAGGTTTGGAGGAGAAATGATTGAGTGATACCCTTAACCTAATCAGTAAATTAATCCCTATTGGGATTAACTGAGTGGTAACTGGAGGCAGGTGGTGTGTGATGGGAGGAAGTGGTTCATTGGGAGCGTGGATTTGGGGTATATATTTGAGTCAGGAAAGTGTCGTCTCTTTCTCTCTGCTTCCTGATCAGCCTGTGAGCTGCTTCCCTCTGCCACACTCTTCCACCATGATGTCCTGCCTCACCCTGAGCCCTGAGGAATGGAGCCAGCCACTTACAGACTGAGACCTCTGAGACCATGAGCCCCTAAATAAACCTTTCCTCCTCTACAGTTGTTCTGGTCAGGTCTTTCAGTCACAGCAGCGAAAAAAGCAGACTAAAACAGTTGTCATCTATGCTTGAGCTTGAAGAATGCTGTTGGGGATGTGTAGGTGCTGAGATTTCAAGACTATACTGTGAACATTTTGTTCTGGAGATTTACTCAAAGTTTTTGAAACTCTGGGGGGAGGGGTGGTATTATCTCAAAATGTTCACCAAAATTCATGTGGTGAAATCTTGGTCCCCAAAGCAGCAGTGTTCAAGAGTGGGACCTTTGGAAGGCGATCAGGTTGTGAAGGCTTTAATAATTAATGGCCTACTCTAGGAGTGGCTTTGTGATCTACTCTGAGAGCTCTTTGGCTGGCTGGCCTGCTCTGTTTGGCCATGGGATGGAAGCTTCCACAATGTCATGTCCCAGTAGGAAGGCCTTCACCAGATCTTGGTAGACAGTGGTGCCATGCTCTCGGATGTCTCACCTTCTAGAAATGTGAGCCGCAAAGCCCCTCCTCTTTATAAATTATTGAGTCTCACCTGAGACTGAGCAACAGAAAACAGACTGAGTCAGTGAGTGAGGGGTTAATCCTTTTACAGTGTCTTCTGGCCATTTGTAAAAGTGGGACAGGTGAGACCCTGGGTTGGAAGCCATTTAGCTCAGCAGATGTTGACGTTGAAGCAATATTTTGAGAAGGTGGTACAAGCTTTTGAAGAAAGAGCAAGACTCAATGCAAGCACCTGAGTATAATCCGCTGTGGTTGGATGGAGAAAAATAGAAATTTTAAGAAGGGAAACATTTTTTTTTTTTAAATCGATTTTGGGATCTCAAGTTCCTTGTGTAAAATGGAAGGAGGAATATAGTGAGGTGGCCCTTAATTTGTTTCTAGAACAGAAATATTCATCCTCTTAAATTTACAGGATGGAAGCCAAGTTTAGAAATTTCCCACTGTTTTCCATATTGGCATTTTTGAGTTATATTCTCATGTGATCCATGTTTTTAAATGTTTCTGGTGAATTTTGTTGGATAGTTTAGCATAACTTCATTTGATTTTTCTTTTCTTTTTTGTATTGAGGATTGAACCCAGGGACTCTTAACCACTGAGCCACACTCCCAGTCCTTCCTTTTTATTTAGAGACAGAGTCTCACTAAGTTTCTAGGGCCTTGCTAAGTTGCTGAGCCTGGCTTTGAACTCAAGATCCTCCTGCCTCAGCCTCCAAGTCGCTGGTATTATAGGCGTGTGCCACTGCACCTGACTTCATTTGATTTTTCTAATTGGTAAGCCTGGGTTTTCTATGTTGCATTGAAAGTAAGTTGGCTTCCCTGTGGACTCTTGTCTACAAAGAGGAAGACTCCTTTAGTCTGGGTTCAAGGAAGGTTTAAATAGCAGAATGAATTTTACTTTGCAGTCCTCTTCCTTCCTACAAGTACTATTTTAGGAAATCCATATGATTATTTTTTTATTTTTTTTTAAAGAGAGAGAGAGGAGAGAGAGTGAGAGAGGAGAGAGAGAGAGAGAGAGAGAGAGAGAGAGAGAGAGAGAGAGAGAGAATTTTTAATATTTATTTTTTAGTTCTCGGCGGACACAACATCTTTGTTGGTATGTGGTGCTGAGGATCCAACCCGGGCCGCATGCATGCCAGGCGAGCGCGCTACCAGTTGAGCCACATCCCCAGCCCCCATATGATTATTTTTAAAAACATCTCTAAGGGTTTGAATGCCCCATGTAGGTAAAATGCTGGTGGTCATATGAGTAGAGTTAGGGATACGAGAAAATGGAAAGGTCAGGTAACAGACATTGACTAAGGCAGCTTTTCCATGATCAAAATTGTACTTACACTTTTTGCTTTTGCCTTTTTTATTTTATCTGGATATGTGCTTATGAACAGCCTGAAAACTCTCCGGGGTTCTGTCTTGCTGAAATCCCATGCTTTCTCATTGCCATCCCTGCTGTGTCTGTATTCTTTCCAGCTTCTGGAAATGTGTTAAGTACTTGCACTTTCGGAAAACCCCGCTCCACCCACTCTCTTTGATTGTCTGTCACTCTGGGTCAAAAGCTGTGAAGAATAATTCAGGATGGCAGGGGACTAAGTAGGCAGGTTTTTAATCTAGTGTGATTTTCAAGACTGAATTAGTAGCCCATTCCTGGTTATTTCAGGTGCTTTTAGACTCAGAAGGAAGAAACATTCACATGGTGTTGAGTGGCAGACAATCTTGATCTCAGGTTGATGCTCAGAACTGGGATCACTGGCAATTTCCCCCAAATCAAGATAATCGGATATTCTTCTGCTATCCACGCCTACTAATTGACCATTGGACATGGTTTTGAACTTACTTGGCTAGGAGGTGAAAACCAAAACACAGCAATGCTGGCTTGAGGGAAGTTTAAGTTTATTTGGTGAATTATAGTTATTCACCAAGTGACTGTACCTGTAGCAGAAGCTTCCATTTACCTAAGTAGACTCAGTTTCCCTTCCTGTTTTAAATATAGTTCCCCCTCCTTTATTTATTTATTTGCTTGTGGCAATGCTCTGGGGAATATTTCTAGCCGCCCATATAGTTAGGGTATCATCTGATACCGTTCTAGGATGTCAGCAGAAGTAATTGGATAGGGATTTTCTTGGAAAGATTGATTAAAAAGGGGATGATTCTGGTGACAAAACCCTGTTGCCCTCTGCTCTTCTTCCTGTTTGAAGGGAGTTCCAAGGTTCCAGGTACTCAGAGTGTGGTCTAGAAGGAGCTCTAGGCAAATAGTTCCCTGCAGTCTCCTCACTCCTGTGCAAGGGTAAAGCCAGAGGAGGGCAGAAGAGGGACAATCCCTTGGTCTGGATAAGGATGCTAATTTAGTCCAATTCCTGATATTCTCCGCACAGGTACACATTTCCTGTTTAACTCATTTATGAAAACAAGACTTTATGGTAAAAGATTATTAGTAGGAAAAAGATTTTACATTATTTTAGATTATAGAAATGGTACCATACTGCAAATTAACCCCAAACTCTGAGTCAATTTCCTAAGATGTGGTAGAACACAGAAGAATACTACATATAATAAATAATCTGTCATGTGAGGATTTAGAAATATTTAACACATCATTTCTTGGTCACCAAAAACTTGATATGGATATTAATGTTCTTGCTTTGCAGGCAGTTAATATGATCTTTTAGTGTTAGTAACACACAATTTGCATGACCACTTTCTTAGCCCTAGAGCTCTTTTCTTGTGATTCTTATATTCTATCAAGAGGATAGTAACTGAGATTTTTAAAATGTGCATTGTTTTGTTTAATATGTAGTACTGAGCTTTAAAGACAAATGTAGAGGAGAACATTTTTCTTACATAAATATTGGTGAAAAATGTCATATTGAGAGAGAAATACTATCAATCACGTTTGGGAATTCGTCAAAAGGTATTCTCCTAAGAAATGATTAGCTGCCTACATTTCATTCAGAGAATTTCTGAAAAAGGCATGTGCTTGTGGGTAGGAAGTATAGATTTTGAGTCTGGTGTTAGGACGACCATCCTTTAGTTTATTCCCACTTCAACACTGTCTTAACATCCCAACTTCAATACCTTCATAAAATTAGTCGGGAAAGGTTGTGGCAGGAAATGCAGATGGGTCAAATACTCTTCTCAGCAGTGTTTGAAAAGTTCTTATGAAGAGAAGGGGATTTTAAGACAGACATGAATTCACCTTGTCCTGGACTCATGATGAAGGTTTTTCTAGCAACTCTGTTTTGCATCTGTATGATTCTTTTTAGGTCATTCTGAAGATTAGAGAAATAGGGAATATCCTTTTTGCTATAGAACCAAGCTCACCAAATCCTTCCTTACCAATTACTAGCTTTTTGGCTTTTGGGGGAAGAAAACTGTAAAACTGTTGAGAAACATTTAACAGTCAAATTTCCAACATGAGAATAGCATTGATGGTTTTCCTTTAAACCAATGGTTGCTCTTCTCTTGCTTTTGGCATTTGGTAGAAGCTTCCCTTTGACCTCAGGACCATGTCCAAGCTCACTCTGGTTTGTATCTTTTATGAGATGGTCAGCCAAGTGTGGCCCTGAAAGGAGATACAGGAGGGACAAATTTCTTTATATTCACAGGTAGTGGAGACAGTCATGCCATCCAGGGCCACATGAGAAAGACATCAGGTTGTAAGGAGGTAGAAGATAGGAGCTAGTAGAGGTTTAGGCAGGAGTCTAAATTATGATTTCTGCAGAAAAGTGAAGGAAAGTCCTGGAAAACAGTGTAGGGTTAGCTAGTTTAAATAATTTCTGTGTGCTCTAAGCTCCAGGAGGAATCCCTAGTTTGACTAGCAACTGACTCTGAGATAATCCAGGTACAGAAAAACTAGTCCCTGGGATGTCAGAACCACATGGAGGAGATATTGTTCTTGATTAGTAGGTCTATCTACACAGTTACATTTGAACCATGATCCTGGTTGAGTCCTTTGTGAGCCCAGAAATGGGATGTCTCTTCTAGCTGGAAAGCATCCCTCTTTTTTTAAAATGTCAAAATCTATAACATATTACCATCATGCTATATAATGACATTTTGGCTAAAAAAATTATATATATATGATTATAAGGGAGCTAAAAAACTACTATTGCCTAGTGTTGTGCTTTGAATACAAGGTGTCCCCTGGAGGCTCCCATTAATGCAGGAATATTCAGAGGAGAATTGACTAGATTATGAGCACTGTCACCTCATGAGTCCCTCCCAGTTTGAATGGACTGAGTGGTAACTGTGGGTAGGTGGGTTGTGGTTGGAGGAGGTGGGTCATTGGGGGCATGCCTTGGAGGGGTGCTTTTCTATAGTGCCATCCACCACCCCACCACTGCCTTGCTGTCATGAAGGGAGCAGCTTTCTGCCTCTGGGCCCTTCCACCATGATGTTGTGCCTCACCTCGGTCCAGAGCGAGACCTCTGAAATGGTGATCCACAAATAAACTTTTCTTCCATTAAGTTGTTCTTGTCAGGTATTTTGGTCACAGTGATGAAAAAACTAACTAAAACATCTAGTGATTTAAGAAAAACACCCTAATGTCACAGCATAACATGTTCCTCACATTTGAGGTGATGCTGGTGTAAGCAAAGCTGTTGTGTCACCAGTAGTATAAATCAGAGCACATTCAGTGCAGTATTTAATATTTGATAATGATAATGAACTGCTACTGGTTTATGTATTGACTATACTATATTTTTATCATTATTTCAGAATGTACTCTTTCTACTTAGAAAAAAAAGTTTACAGCAAAGCAATATGCCTGGTTATGTCAGCAGCTATCTCATGCGTCTCTCTCTCTCTCTCTCTCTCTCTCTCTCTCTCTCTCTCTTTAGGTTAGTTTTCTTTAATAGAGAATGGTATTCACTTTAGATTTTCACATGTAAGTTTTCTTTTTTAAATTTATTTTTTGCATACCTGACAGTAGTGGAATGTATTACACTCATTATTACCCATCATGCGTCTCCTGTTGAACACTTCTCTTGATTGCATCAAGAAGTCATGTTGAGTGGCTGACCTATGTCATGTAGATTTGTGAAATACTCTAATGATGTTTGCACAATGATAAAATCATTGAACAACTTATTTCTCAGAACATTTCCTCATTGTTAAGGGATGCATAACTGTATATATAATACATTCCTAGTTTGGGACTGAGTCAATTCCTATTGAGCAGCTTCCAAGTCAAGCCCTTGAGCCGCAGAAGCTTATCTTGGAATTCTGTTGACCAGGTATAATGTCCTGAATTTCAGTTGGTGTTTCTTCTTGTTGAGGTTGTACATCACTGGCTGCGGGGCAACTCCAGATCTAACCAGCTAAGAGCAAATTATTTTGCTTTTTGGTGGCCCAATTTCCTGATCATAGAAATTACTCTCTTGAAAGGTTTTCATGATGGTTGAGACGACTATTTGTCAAGCATGTAACACAGCACCTGGACTAAGTAGGTCTTCAAAAAGAATAACCTTAATTCATGTAGTTATTAAAGAACTCTCTGTGCCAGGCACTCTACTAGAAATATCTCTTGAATAGAATTAGTTTCCACTCTAATGGGTCTTATATACTTAGGGGATTCAGGCAGGTATCACACTGCCTGAATGATGAGGGTAACACACTGTGATAAACAAGTAATTAGAAGCTCCATGGAAACATACGGGAAGGGCTCCAAACTCAAAGTTAGAAGCCCACGGCTCCCAGAGTAAAGGATGCCAAAGCTGTGGTCTGCGGAGTGAGTAGGGATGAGCCAGGTGAAGAAGAAGGAGGTGGTACCTGGCACTTCCAGGGGATTACAGAGATCAGGACAGTTGGAACCAAGAACAAGGCTAAGAATGAGAGAGAAAGATGGAGAGGAAAGCAGGAGATCCATTAGTAAGTGACTTACCAGGTGGCAGGGATTTAAAACTTTATCCTAAAAGGGATATACAGCTGTCAAAGGTTTACGACCAGCAGATGGACATCACCTGAAGGGTCCAAAGTTTTGTCAAATGCTCCAAATCCAGGCCAAATAACCTAGAACTTGAAAGTTCCGGTGTGATTTACAACAGGCACATCATCAGTGACTGTCATGAGAGCTGTTTTCAGAGAAGAGTGGGGACAGAGGCCAAATAACCTTGGGTAGTGCTATGAATAGGAAATGAGAAAATGGTTACAGCTTATCTGCAAAATAGATGTCCCACATGAGAAGGGAGATTTATCTACTGTGATTTTTTTTTTAAATGTTGCATTAGGATTTAATCTAATTGTAGAATAATTTGAAATTGCTTCTGATTTTTTAAGAAGAAGGACAATCAAAACTCCATGTTTAGTTTTGCATTTACCTTTGAACCATATTGTGCATCATGATGGATCTGTTTAAAATTCTCATGAAACACTTTAAATTATATATGTATAATTTTATCAAAATGGAGTCTATTTTTCATGCAAAACTAAGAAGAACCAATAAAATAAAAATTTAAAATATTTTAAATTAAAAAATGTATATTAAAATATAAATATATTTCAAATGATACTGGTGTAAACAAAGCTTTTGTATTTCCAGTTGCCCATAAAAGATGGTTTTTAATGTGGTGGTAACCCATAGTTACCACCCAATCAGTCCATTCAAACTAGGAGGGACTCATGTCCTGAATTTCAGCTGGTGTTTCTACTTGTTGAGATTGTACAGGTTACAGCACTCATAATCTAGTCATTTCTTCTCTGAAGATTCCTGCATTAATGGGAGCTTTTGGGGGACACTTCATATCCAAAGCACAACACTAGGCAGTAGTAATTTTTAGCTCCCTTATAATCATATCAGACCACCATCATACAGAAAGTCAGTTTTTAGTCAAAATGTTATTATGTGGCATGATGGTAATATATTATAGTTTTTGACATTTTTTAAAACTTTCCATCTGGGAGAAACTACTCATTTTTTGGCTAACAAAGGGCTCAACTAGAATCATGGCTCAAAGGTAATTGTGCAGATATACTAAGTAATCATATATATATATATATATATATATATATATATATATGTATATATATGCACATGTATATTTTAAATTTTATTTTATTGGTTCTTCTTATTTATACATGACAATAGAATCCACTTTGGTAAAATTATACAAGTATAGGACATGTCTTATTCTAATTAAGACCCTATACTTGTGGGTAGGCACAATGGTAAGGTTAATACCTCAAATTATAAAATGAAGCAGTTTAAAAAACTTCATGGAAAATTTTCATGCTAGAGGAAAAAGAAACATCTTTTATGGACAATGTACTTTGGGTTACAATGTTCCAGCTTGCTGCTATACCTTAAAATGTTGACTATATATCATTGACCATGAACTGGCTTCTACCACAAAATGTAACTACTAACAATCACGCAAGTGACAACCCCAAATTTCCTTCACTTCAAGAGTCTATCCATAGTGTTGTTGGTTGTGCTGCTTATAAAAATAAGAACTGTGTAACAAATACTTTCATGGGATAACAAAGTCTACTATTACACAATTACATTAATATCTTATAAATTCATCAACACTTTAAAAAATAATTTTCATTTGTTGACATATCTTTATATTTTATTTTTCTCATTTATTTATATTCAGTGCTCAGGATTGAACCCAGTACCTCACACATGTGAGGCAAGTGCTCTACCACTGAGCCACAACCCCAGCCTTCATCAACACTTTTTAAAAAAATAAAATATGGCTGCCCACAGGATGTTATACCTGGACTTGGTTCCATGCTCACAGATTTCATTTTGCAAGGGGAAACAATCTTTCAAATTAAACAACAATTATATATAAAATTATATATAATTGTATATATATATATATATATATATACACACACACATACACACACACATACATGTAGATGTGTATATATAAATTTTTTAGTTGTTGATGGACCTTTATTTTATTTATCTATTTGTATGCAGTGCTGAGAATTGAACCCATCTATAACAAAAACAACCATCCTAAAGATTTTCACAGATATATTACAAATAATAGTATGAAACAAAAAGTCTGGCATAGTTCTTAAAGTTAAGTCTTACAGTAAACTCTTAAATTGGCAGGACTATGTTGTTCTTTTTGGTATTTGTTTGTTTGTTTATTTATTTATTTGGGACTGGGGATTGAACCCAGAGGTGCTTAATCACTAAGCCACATCCCAAGCCCTTTTTATTTTTTATTTTGAGGGAGGATCTCGCTAAGTTGCTTGGAGCCTCACAAAATTGCTAAGGCTGGCTTTGAACTTGGGATCCTCCTGCTTCAGCCTTCTGAGTCACTTGGATTACTTATGTGCACCACTACAACCAACTGGCATTGGTATTTTGAAATCCCAAATTTCTAAATAAAGTATGCTACAAACGACTATGTATTCACATGTAACATTCACATAGCGAACTTACAACCTAAAGATAAACTTCCTTGAAATTTACCAGATTCTATGCCAACTAGGCAGCCTCTGCCTAGGGTGAAGACTAGTTAGATTTTTTAAAAACTTCTGAGCCAGTTTAATGGTGCAGCTTTTATTTTTACCTGTTGGTTTGTGTTAACAGCAAGTTTTTTTTTTTTTTTTAAAGAGAGAGTGAGAGAGGAGAGAGAGAGAGAATTTTTTTTTAATATTTATTTTTTAGTTCTCGGCGGACACAACATCTTTGTTGGTATGTGGTGCTGAGGATCGAACCCGGGCCGCACGCATGCCAGGCGAGCGTGCTACCGCTGAGCCACATCTCCAGCCCAACAGCAAGTTTTTAAGACAGCTTGTTTCAACTGTTGCAGCATACTAAATCCCAGATAGAAAAAAGTAAATCTTCATTCAATTTTCACCAGCCTCATTTCTATAATATTAAAATATCACACAGGTTATGCAGAATTTAGAGTATATGAAAGACTTAAGTTCAAAGCAAACTCAATTTTGCTTACAGGAACATTGTAAACTGACAATTGCTGATGTTACCTGCCTCGGATAATCCATATCATACCACAAAGTATTACATATTTATATGTCTCACTGTTCTAGTAGATACATTCAAATAGCTAAAACATCTTAAAAATGCACTAAGTTTATGAGGTCTCAAACAAAACTTGAGTTTTCTGTACTTACTCATTTCAAATTTAAGTATTTTCTATGTATCACTTCTCTTGCAAACTGATCCATTTCCTTTTTTTTACAAATATATTTTTGGTACATTATAATTATACATATTAGTGTGATTCCTTGTAACATACTCATACATGCACACAATGTAATTTGGTCAATTTCATTCCCCAATCCCTTCTCTATCTCTCCCCTCTTCCCTTACCCATTTCCCTTCCTGTACTCCACTGGTTTCCTTCTACTTTCATGAGATTCTCCCCCTGCCTTTTTTTAAAAACCTTTTTTCCCTCTCTGACTTCCACATATGAGAGAAAAATAGGACCCTTGATTTTCCAAGTTGGGATTACTTTGCTTGACATATTGTTCTCAAGTTCCATTATTTTCTGGTAAATGACAATTTTGTCACATTTTCTTATTTATTCATTTGTACATGGGCACTTAGACTGTTTCACAATTTGGCTATTGTCAATTGTGCTTCTATAAACTAGGGCATGCATGTATCACTAGAGTACAATGACTTCAATTCTTTTGGACAAATACCAAGGAGTGGAATCGTTGGATCATATGTTGGTTATATGACTAGTCTTTTGAGTAACCTCCATACTGAGTTGCATAGTGGATGTACTGATTTACAGTCCCACAAGTAGTGTAGGTTTTCCTTTGTGCTACATCTTTACCAACAACAATAATAATAATAATAATTATTATTATTATTATTATTAACTGCCATTCTAACTGGAGTGAGAAAAAAATCTCAGTGTAGTTTGATTTGCATTTCCTTGATTACTAAAGATGCTGAGCATTTTCCCATATATTTGCTGGCCATTTTTTTGAGAAGTACCTGTTTATTTCATTTGTCCATTTATTGACTGGGTTATTTGTGTTTTAGAAGTCAAATTCTTTTTGTTCTTTATATATTCTGTATACTAATCCTCTGTCAGAAGAGTAGCTGGCAAAGATATTCTCCCATTCTTTTCTATGGAAAAGGTTTTTAATTTGATGACATCCCATTCATTAATTCCTGATATTAATTCCTGAGCTTGAGGAACCCTGTCAAGGAAGTTGTTGAGACCACTATATGTTGGATTGCTGACCCTATGTTTTCTTCGAGCCCTTGCAAAGTTTCTGGTATAATTCCTAGGTCTTTGATCCACTTTGAGTTGGCTTTTGTTCAGGATGAGAAATAGGGATCTAAGCTTCATTCATCTACATATAGATACATAGTTTTCCTGGCACCATTTGTTTAAAAGGCTGTCTTCTCCAACATAGTTTTGGCAACTCTGTCAAGGATCAGATGACTGGGCAGGGTTGTCTTTGTTTGACTTTGTACTTTGCTTCTTTGCTGATTTTAAAAATTAGCTCTAGAAGTTTTCTTGTAGAGCTTTGTGGATCTTCTTTGTATAGGATCATATCATCTGTGAACAGAGCCAATTTGGCTTCTTCATTTCCTTCATTGTATCCCTTTTATTTCTCTTGCCTAATTTCTCTGACAAAAGTTCCAAGTATGATAATGAGCAGGAATTGTGAGAGTGAATATCCTTGTCTTGTTCCTAATTTTAGAGGAAATGCTTTCATTTTTTTCTTCACTCACTATAATGTTAGTTTTGGGCTTCTTGTACATGGCCTTTGTTATATTGAAGTGAGTTCCTTTTCTTCCTTTTTTTAAAAAAAATTATGAATAGGTGCTAAATTTTGCCAAAGGCTTTCTCTGCATCTATTGAGAAGATTATGAGTGGTGTTACATTTATTGATGTGCATATGTTGAACCACCATTGCATCCCTAGAATGAAGTCAACTTGATCATGTTGTGTTACAATTTTCTTAACTGTTGTTGGGTACAGTTTGCTAATATTTTGTGAAACATGTTTGTATCTATGTTTATCAGGGATATTGGTCTGTAATTTAATTCCTTAATGTGTCCTTTTCTGACTTTGGTATCAGTGTTATACTAGCTTCATAGAATGAATTTGAAAGTGTTCCATCCCTTTCTATTTCATGGGATAATTTGAGGAGCATTGGTATTAGTTTCTGTTTAAAGTTCTGGTAGAACTTTTCAACTTGGGCCTGGCAGAATGGCTCCTGCAAAGAAGGGTGGCAAGAAGAAGAAGGGCCGTTCTGCCATCAACCAGGTTGTGACCTGGGAATAGACCATCCACATTCACAAGTGCATCCACAGAGTGGGCTTCAAGAAGCGTCCTCCTCTGGCACTCAGAGAGATCCGGAAATTTGCCATGAAGGAGATGGAACTCCAGATGTTCGCATTGACACCAGGCTCAACAAAGGACTAAGGAATGTCCCATATCGTTTTTTGTGTGCGATTATCCAGAAAACGTAAGGAGGATGAAGATTCACCAAACAAGCTCTATACTTTGGTAACTTATGTCCCCATTACCACATTAAAAAATCTATAGTCAATGTAGATGAGAACTAACTGCTGATAGTTAAATAAAGTCATAAAACTGTAAAAAATAAATAAAATAAAGTTCTGAAGTTCTGGTAGAATTCAGCTGATCCATTTCTTTGTTAAAAAGCTGTTTTTTTTTTTTCCCCCTGCTTCAGTCTCATTGCTTGTTATTGGTCTCCTTAGGGTTTTTATTTCCTCTTGGCTCAATTTTGATTGGTCATATGTGTCTGGAAATTTATTTATTCTAGATTTTCTAATTTATTTCAGTACAGGTCTTTAAAACAGTCTCTAAGGGATCCTCTAGATTTCTGTGATGTCTGTAGTGATATCTCCTTTTCCATCTCTAATTTTCTTAATTAGGTCTTCTCCCTCTTTATTATGGTTAATTTGGCCAAAGGTTTATTGATCTTGTTTATCTAGTCAAAGAATCAATTTTCATTCCATTGACTCTTTGCATTTTAAATTTTTCTATTTCATCAATTTTAGCTCTTAATTATTTTCTTTCTTCTAGTAGTTTGGGATTTATTTGGTCTTGTATTTATTTGGTTTTATATGAAGATGCATCATTAGGTTATTTACTTGGGATTTTTTGGAAGGCAATAATAGCTATAAACTTTTCTCATAGATTTGCCTTCATAGTGTCCCAAAGACTCTGATATATTGTATCTCTATTCTCATTTGATTCTAATAATTTTTAAATCTCTCCCCTATTTTTTCTGTCACTTCTTTATTGTCCAAAGTCCATTCGATTATATAGTTATAGTTATGTAGTTCCTGTAGTTTTTCTTGCTGTTGGTTTCTAATTTTATTCCACTATGATCTGATAAGATGCAAGTAATTACATAAACATTTGTTTTGGTATTTTCTAAGACTTGCTTTATGGCCTAAAATATGATTTATCTTGAGGGGGAGTTTCCATGAGAAGCTGTGAAGAAAGTGAATTTGACTGGTTTTGGATGAAATATTCAATAGATATCTGTTGGGCACATTTGATTTGTCATGTTTTATGTCTGAAGAATCTTTACTGAGTTTATGTCTGAATATTGTATAGTTTAGTGAGAGAGGTGTGCTGATATCACCCAGTAATATTGTATTGGGGTCTATATGGGCTTTTAAGTTGAGTAGTATTTTAAATAATTATGTGCAATGATGTTTGGGGCATAAATGCTTACCATTATTTTTATCTTGTTGGATTTTTCCCTATGTGAAGTGAACTTCATTGCCTCTTCTGATTAATTTGAAATACACTTTGTTCCTGCTTGTTTTCTGGCTCCATTTGCTTGAAATATTTTTTCCCATCTTTTCAATCTCAGACTGTGGCTGTCTTTGCATGTAAGATGAGTCTCTTGTGAACAATATATAGTTGAATTTTTTTTAAAAAAAGTCCATTCTGCCAGTCTACATCTTTTAATTGGAGAATTGAGATCATTTAAAGTCAGCATTATTTATGAGATAGTTATTAATTCCTGCATTTTGGATAATTTCTAATGTTTAATTCAATCCAATTTTTCATTCACTTAACTACACTTTCAATAAGATTTCACTCATTTGCAAGCTTTGAAGTTTATTTTTAGTTTCTTCCATGGGTAATATTTCATTAAGTATTTTCTGCAGTGTGACCTTAATAGTCTTGAAATATTTGAGTTTCTGCTTGCCGTGGAAGGTTTTTATTTCTTCTTTAATTTTGAAGGATATTTTTGCTGAGTATTGCTATATTGACCATGTGTTATTTCCTTTTAGAGTTTGGATTTTAAAGTTTGTGCTGAGAAGTCTAAACTAATTCTGATTGGCTTAATTCTTAAGTTTTTAAAATTTTATTCCTGCTTATGTTAGGCATATTAATTATAATATATCTTGGAAAGTTTCTTTTCTTCTCTTTTCTGTTTTTTTTTTAATCTTTTCAGTGCTTCCCATATCTATCTGCCCATCTTGTTCCCAGTTTTGGAACATTTTTGTTATTATTTTCCTGAAAAAGTTTATCCATACCATTGGCCTGTATCTCAAATCTCTCTTTGATTCCATTGATTCTTAAATTTGGCCTATTAATATTGTCCTAGAATATTTGTATAATCTGATCATAATCGCTTGTTTTCTGTACTTTAATGCTGTCTGAATATTCAAGGCCAGCCACTTGGTCTTTCAGTTCTGAGATTTTATTTTCTACATGATCTACTCTATTGAAGAGACTTTAAGTGAAATTTTTAATTTTATTTATTATGCTTTTCATTTCCAAGATATGTGTTTAATTTTTTTAGTATCTTTATCTCCTTATTGGCTTTCTAATTTTGGATGAAATATTGATCAATAGGTGTCTGTCAGGCAATTTGATTTGTAAAGCCAAAATTAATCAGAAGAGGCAAAGAAGTTCACTTCATGTAGGGAAATATCCAACAAGGTAAAATAATGGTAAGCCTTTATGCCTCAAACATCATTGCACATAATTATTTAAAACACTACTCAACTTAAAAATTGGATTGAATTAAACATTAGAATTTATCCAAAATGCAGGAATTATTAACTATCTCATAATAATACTGACTTTAAATGATCTCCTTTACTGACTTTTTTTGTTCACTTAGTTATTTTTCTGTGTTCTCACAGTACAAGGCATTTATATTTATTTATATATGTACACACATATGTATAATATATATATTTGTCTCTGCTGAGATATTTGAAACTGGACAAGGATGTAACTTTATGGCCAGACTGGCCTTCTTTCTGTTTCTTTTTGAGTTATGCATCCCTAGACAGAGCAAGTGTCTTTCCTCCTTTTGTACTGTGTATCAAGCTACCAGCTGGAGTGGTCTGGAAATGAATCTGGTTGAAATGGCTCTTCGTGTCCCTGCTCAACCATACAAGGTAGAGTAGATAATGGGAAATACCATTCACTGGAGTTTTGTGGGACAGACAAGATAAATGCATTCCCAGAGCAGGACTCATGCTGAGTTTTAAATAAGATGTTCCAGTGGCTGGGGTATAGCTCTCATAGAATTCTGGTACTTTGTCAGGTGTATCTATTCTGGAGAGATTAAATCAATACAACGTCTAGGGCTGGGAGATATTAATCTTGCTTGGGCCTTTGGTGTTTCTTGAAAATTCTACTCATAGGGTAGAGTAACTAATAAGCCTGGGTGAAGGAGGCATGATGGGTCTCACATACTCTTCAGCCCATGAATATGTTCTTCTAAACCTAATTTTCTGAATGCAAACTTGCCTACCTGTTCAGTTACCCCACTCTCTTTAGCTGTTCATGGGAGCCAATGTGATGCAACGGGAGAGTGAGTTGTACTCCCTTCCATATCTCTGTCTTGAATCCTCCTGGATGCAATCTTCTCTGCATCTGTTCTAATTGCATTTTGACAAGAACAGGTTAGGCCACAAGGTGAGTCAGGATGGTATGGCAGTAACTTCTATGAGGTTCCAGGTTAGTGCAGCAGAAAGCTGTGGTGTGACCTGCTCAGGTGGGATCCCTGCTTTGGCTCTCCACTTATGAGTTGAGAAACATGGAATACTTCCAAACACCAGTTTGCTGTGCAGCCTCTGCTTCGGCTAAGTTCAGACTGCTTGTTAGTTCTGTAGGTGTTCTCATGTCGAATCTGATATGTTTCTCTGGTTTTCTGTTTGCACTCCCCCTCTCTTTCTGTTGTGACCTGGCAGCATTGCTACCATCAAGTTGGCTCCAATGTACTCTTTCTTGCCCTCTGTTTGAAATACCTGAATTTCTGGGTCTTTCTGAGTCTCATAACTGCTCAATATTGAATTTTAGTGAATTCTCTCAGTCACCCACCTTGCTGAGAAACAGTATTCCCACTGCTTCAATTCTGAGCTGTGAAACAACTGAAAAGTTCAGACTTCCTCTAGTCCGCCATCTTTGTCTCCGGTCATCTCTTTCCTTTCATTCAACCTCAGGAAGGATCACGAGGGCTAGTGATTCCTCTCTACAGGCAGTGATCTCTTTCTTCTTCCATCTTCAGGAAAGGTACTGCTCCAGTTGTGAAAGGAAGTTGCTACTTTTTGGAGAGCTGCATCAAGTGGAGGACTCTTTCTGTATAGTCATCTTAAGGGCAATGACTCCCAAGAGGAGATTGGTCACAATTTGGACTTTGTTTTTCACCATTTGACTATTCTACTCTTACATTACAGCCACTTATTATCATTCCGTCTAGCTCTTGGACAGTATCAACTGCAGCTTGGGAATCTTCAAATTCAATGAAAGCAAAGCTGGAAGTTCTCCTAGTAATCCACACTCGTAGGAGTGGTTCGCAATAGACAAAAGTCCTTTGCAATTCATTCTTGTTGAATTGTTTCCTACATCACCTACATAAAACCTATAGTGCAATGGATAGGAACCACAATGTGTTATTGAGATCTTTGTTTATAAATGTTGGGGCTTAAGTCCAAATGCTCTGATAGGTCTTTCTGTTCTCCTCTAGCCCAGTCCCCACAGATGCCTGGCATTTTCCATATCCACAAAATGATTTACTATGTTCTTTTTTGGACCTCTACTATCTAAAGTAATGCATGATATGTAGTTGACACTTAGAGAATATTTTCTGAATAAATGGATAACTGAAGTTTGTGTCTGAAGGGAAATATACGCCTATAAATTTAATAGGTTAAAGTACTAAGAGTGGGTGAATCTTACCAGAAGTGGAAATCATGTTCAAATGAAGTCAGGAAAGAAAGAGTAGTTGAGATGAGCAAGAATAATGGGAACTCATAGAAATTAGACTCTAAGGGGACAGGGGGTGGGGAGGCAAGATGCCAAGTGCAAGTGGAAGTGTTAGACTTTGAAATGAGAAATGTCACCTCTTAGACTCCAATAGAAAGATGAGCCAAAGAGGATGGGTGGATCCAAGCAGAATGCAGATTAGTGGCAGAAAGTTGAGGTTATATTTTCTGTTAAAATAGGAAATGAGATTATTGGCTGGGAATGAGAATGGAGGAGAAGAAACTATAGAATAGATTTGAAATAGTCATGAAGAAATGTGGGGTGAGAGCTTCCTAGGATATATGGAAGAATTATCAGGTTGAGATTTTTTTAAAAAATTATTATTTTTTTAAAATTTATGTATGATAATAGAATGCATTACAACTTTATTACACGTATACAGCATAATTTTTCATATCTCTGGTTGTATACAAAGTATATTCATGTCTTCATACATGTACTTTGGATAATAATGACCATCACATTCCACCATCCTTGCTAACTCCCTGCTCCCTCCCTTCCCATCCAACCCCTCTGCCCTATCTACAGTTCATCTATTCATCCCATGCTCCCTCTCCCTATCTCACTATGAATCAGCCTCCTTGTATCAGAGAAAACATTCAGCATTTGGTTTTGGGGGACTGGCTAACTTTACTTAGCATTATCTTCTCTAACTCCATCCATTTACCTGCAAATACCATGAGTTTGTTCTCTTTTTTGCTGAGTAATATTCCATTGTGTGTGTGTGTGTATGTATGTATATATACTAGGAACGTATGGTTTCACTGACCTGGGCCAGACTCACTTTCTGCATTCACACTTACATTCACCTCTTTACTTATATAAGTGAATCTTTCATTGTGACCTACTGAAGAAGGATAAGATTTAGTTAACTTTCAGCAACCTTAATATGGGAAGTTGTTCTTAGCACAGGGGACAGGTGTGGCAAATTCCAAGTTGCAGATCAAAGGCCAATCTTGAGGTCAACAAGTTTACCAGTCTTTGGGAGTTCATAGATAGGGCTGAAATTGAACATAATATGATAAATGACATCTTAGATCAAAGAGTGAGATGCCATTAATGAAAATTAATTGAAAAAATTAGTTAAGATAACCCCAGGACACATCAAATATCAGAATTAATAACTCCTGAGATATTTCCATCAGCACATTTATTCTCTGAAAAAGATCAGGTGACATTTGGCATGATTATTACATCAACTATGGTCACAGGCCTGCCTATCAATTATAGAGTACATACTCATGTTTAAAATGGACACATTGAATTTGCTCCCAGATAGATCTTTAGAAAAGGAAAAATACACGTATACATGCACATAAAAATGATTAGATGGATATATACCAAATTATTCTTTTATTTTTTAGTTATAGTTGGACTCAATATCTTTATTTTATTTTTATATGGTGCTGAGGATCGAACCCAGGGCCTCATGCTAGGTGAGCACTCTACAGCTGAGCCACAACCCCAGCCCTACCCAATTATTAAAAGTAATTAGATGATAGAGCATAATTGCTCATTTGGGTTTTTGTCTTTCTGTTGTTATTTTGGCTGATCCATATTTAAAACCTTCTTTAAGAGGTAGGAAATAAGACATATTATTTAAAATACATGCTGGATCACCATTACATCTACCAGAATGGCAAAAATCTAGACAGCTAACAACAGGATCTCTCATTCAGTGCCAGAGGGAATGCAAAGTAATATGGTCACTCTGGAAAAACATTTTGCTAGCTTCTTACAACAGTGAACATAGTCCTAGCATATTTATCCAAATAATTTAGTTGAAAATCTATGTCTTCACAAACACCAGCACATATATATTTATAGTAGTTTTATTTATAATTAGCAAACCTTGGTAGCAATCAAAATATTCTTCAGATGGTGAATGGATGAACATACTGTGGTATGTCCAGATAATGGACTCTTATTCAACACTAAGCAGAAATGAGCTACAAAGCCCTGAGAATACAGGGAGCAAAAATATATTACTCATATTACTAAGTAAAAGAAGCCAATCTGAAAAGGCTACATATTGCATGATTCCAACTATGTGACACTCTGGAAATGTTAAAACTATGGAGATAGAAAGATCAATGGTTATCAGGGGCAAGGGGTAAAGGAGGGCTGAACAGATGGAGATCAAAGTATTTTCAGGGAAATGAAACTATTCTATATAATATCATAAGGGTCATAAAAGTCACTGTATACATTTCTTAAAATCCATAGAATCCAGAACACCAACAGTGAACTCTAACATGAACTAAGGACTTTTAAGTCATTAAAAATGCACATACATGTTGAGGTAGCAAGTTCACTAAGGGAAGGCTTTAATGCTTATGTGGTCACTACAGAAGTGGGTATATAACTCTCTGGAATATTCTACCTTCATTATTATGATTATTATGCTAACAATTTTGAGCTCTTACTCATTTAACTTATTTAATTTTAACTCAAAATTTTAATTTATTTTACACAACAAATTTTATAATGATCATGTAATATGTATTGTTTTATGTTTTCTTTGTACACTTCAAATCTTCTCAGTTTAACCCCAATCAATCCCAAATGTCCATGCTATTACTGATCATACTGTATTTTTAGCCCATCTAACTAGTTAGATGGTGTATTAGTCAGTGTTTCCTCAAGAAATCTACCAGTAGGAGATATATACGGAATTATACACACACACACACACACACACACACACACACACACACATATACACAGAGATTTATTATAAGCAAATTGTTTACATGATTATGGAAGCAAGTTCCAGAATCGCAGTAAGCAAGCTTGAGACCCAGGAGAGCCAACGGTGTGATTCTTTTTTTTTTTTAAAGAATTTACATATATGCTAATTTTTAATAAAGTTCTCAATGGTGTGATTCTTGTTCAAAGACTGCAGCCTTGAACCCTGAGGAAGAGACAGTGTTTTAGTTTGATGATGGAGTGTGGATAGCAGGTGTGCCCTGCTCTGAATTATTCCATGATGTATATAACAGTAGTTTTCAGACTGTACCTAACCCTCAATTACTTTATTTTGGAAAGCAATATTTTTCTGTGAGTTTTCATTTTAAGCCCAACTGTCAAGGTAGAATGGCTCTACATCTTGTTTGCACAAATTCCCCAGACATCTGCCCAGCACAACTATAAGGCACAAATTAATAAATAACCTATTGCACAAACTTACCAAAATAAATCAGAAGCACTTGGATAAGTAGGCATCCCAAATCACATCAGAAACATGAGACACAGGAGTTTTCCAACCTCACCAGATATAATCACCTCATCTAAAACTCATAAAAGGAAGAGCCCCACAAGATTGGACATGGCTGCACCCTGACCCCATCACCTGGCTACTCATCATGAACTTTGCCCACGAAAATTGCCACCTCTGATTATGACTGTGGGCTTCAGCTCAAAATGTGACGACAATGCATGACCTATTCCAAGCTGATAGTTCTTTTTTTTAAAATCTGTCCTACTTAGTTATTCATGATAGCAGAATGTACTTCAATTCATTGTACACAAATAGAGCACAACATTTCAATACCTTGGTTGTACACAATGTAGAGTTGCACCATTTGTGAAATCATCTATGTACCTAGGGTAATGATATCCATCTCATTTCACCATCTTTCCTGCTCCCACCCTCACCTTTGCACAACCCAAATTCCTCCTTTCTTCCCATGTACTCCCCCATTATGGGTCAGCATCTACAAATCAGAGAAAACATTTGGATCCATTTACCTGCTAATGTCATATTTTGTTCTCTTTTAATGCTGAGTAATATTCCATTTTTGTGTATCTATCTATCTATCTATCTATCTATCTATCTATCTATCTATCTATATATATATATATATAGAGAGAGATAGATAGATAGATAGATAGATATAGATATCTCACAGTTTCTTTATCCATCATCTATTGAAGGGCATCTAGGTTGTTTTCACAGTTTAGCTATTGTGAATTGAGCTGCTATAAACATTGATATGGCTGCATCACTATAGTATGCTGATTTTAAGTCCTTTGGGTATAAATCAAGGAGTGGGATAGCTGAGTCAAATTGTGGTTCCAGTTTAAGTTTTCTGAGGAATCTCCATACTGCTTTCCACAGTGGTTGCCCCAATTAGCAGTCCTACCCAAGACATATGAGTGTCACTTTTCTCCTACATCCCTGCCAACACTTATTATTGCTTGTATTCTTAATAACTGCCATTCTGACTGGAGTGAGATGAAATCTTAGTTTTGATTTACATTTCTCTAATTACTGGATATGTTGAACCTTTTTTTTCATATATTTGTTGCTTGCCAAGCTGATATTTCAAGCTAACATCTCAAGCTGACACATCAAACTAACACTCTGAAACTGTCCTCTTTCTATCTTGACCCTCTATTCTAACAACTCTGTGACATTAATTCTTAAAACCTGGATCTGACCTCCTACAATGACTCCTTACATTTATATAGGCTTCATAGAGCATTCTGCCTGTACTCTTGGCACAGTATACTATAACCCTGTGTCCACCTTAATCCCTTCTTAGTCTTTCTATGATATTCAGTAAGTATATATATGATATGTGATCATGTATATCATTATATATTATAGTTATCATTGTGTGAATTATAATGTGTGCCTTGAGTGTTATAAGTATTAATAATTAATAATTAAAATGGGAATAAAAGAACTTGCAATTGCCTGCCTTATGACAATAGGTGGTCTGTAAGTATCCAGTAAATTGCAATCGTTGACAGTGCTGCAGCTTATGAATTTATTGTTATTCAATAAATTCTGACATTGTGGAAAGACACAAACATGTTTGGTCTGTGTTAATGGCTTATCTCTCTGACAACGTGGAGGCAGGAAAGGATCAACATGACAGGTAAAGACATACAAGCAGAGGGGTTCCCTCTTAGTCTTTTTGTTGTATTCAGGTCTTCAGCTGATTGGATGAGGCCCACTCACATTAGATAAGGCAGTCTTCTTTTTTCAACTTCCTGGCTCAAATATCAATCTCATTCAGAAACATCATCACAGACACAATGAGAATAATGTTTGACCAAATGTCTGGGCACCCCGTGGCCCAGATAAGTTGACATATACAAGTGACCAAAATACACAGCTCATAAAAGCCCTTAAAACTTCCATTGAGAGATAGTTGCCATACCATCCAGGAGAACAAATTCTAAATGATAAGACTGGCCATAAATGCAGTCAGAATGTAACATTTTGAATGCCACGTTGGTGAGTTTTTCAGGATGGGCTGTCTTGAGGGGTGTACTTTGCAGTACAACATGGGGCTTGTGGAGAGAGGAGTGCTA
The DNA here is from genome assembly GCF_045843805.1 of Urocitellus parryii. NCBI lineage: Eukaryota > Metazoa > Chordata > Mammalia > Rodentia > Sciuridae > Urocitellus > Urocitellus parryii. The sequence continues at coordinate 56,861,926 of NC_135540.1, forward strand.
CATGAGGTTGCACCATTGGGGTAGAGTAGCAGTGGTGTCAGTCTCACCAGATCTGTTGGCTTACATCTGTGTTTGTATCTGAGGAATACTTGTGTCACAAGAGGTGCTTAGGTTCAGAATAAGGGCAAAAGCAAAGCTCTAGGGAGAAGGGGGAACTAAAGGTCACAAGTCTTACAAAATTCCATCTGAATATCTTCTGTCCTGGAAGGAAGTTTTGTAACTGTACCAAGCAAGTAGACTATGAAAACAAAACTTGACAGTGTTACTAATTGACTGAGGATTCTTTTGCTCAATTTGGACAGAAATCATGGATGGGCAAAGTGCAGCTTCCTTACCATTAACATCTCTGAACTTTGATTGTCAGCAACTCTCAGCTCTTAGTGTTAGGGACACTCCTCACTTCTCTCCTGGTGGAGTTAACAGCTCCTGAGAGCTCTCTGGAACTCACTCTTCCAGCAGCCAGAGCTAATGACTCCTGGAAGCTCTCCATTTCTCCCTGCTGTTCTTTGGCTGCTAGCTGTCCTTAGCTCTGGCCCATGGCCATTTTCAGTGGCAGGAGCCTTTAATGTTACCAACTCTTAGTGCAACCACCTCAGCTTACTCCACTCAAGATAGAAATCAAGAATAGCCAAGATATAACTGAAAGAGGTTTTATCAAGACTTATGTTGTCTCCTAAGGGGAAGCAGTACACTGCTTACATAGAAAAAATGGTGGGCTCCCTCATACACTGCAATGCCCTAATGGCTAACCAGACTTTCTGCTTAGTCATGGTTAGGGGAGGGGCTCTTTGTGGACCAGACTGGGGATATCTGGCTATAGAGGGATGGAGTCATCCAGAGAGGCTGCAAGGTGGAGCCTTCTAGGATGGATCTGTAACCTGAGCTTGCTGCAGCAAAAGCAAAAGCAAAAATCTCTGAGCTGCCGTGGGGCATCTGGTGTAGCTGTGGCCAGCCAAATAATGAATGTGGGGCAGCTAGGCTGTCAAAGATGGAAGAAAGAAAAATTAAAATTTACTTTGTGGTGGAGCATCAGACCCTTGTCTCCTGACTCAACATTATACAAAATATGCAATTGAAAAACATAAATTATGTTTCTGCTTATTTCACACCAATGTAAAAATTTTGGATTTTTCTTCCCAGATGGAAATTGTGTGAATTTGCTGGTGTTTCCAAAAAAACCCCCACAAGTTGGGTGGTTCACACAGTGAAAATTATTGTCTTGCAGTCTGGAAGCTGGAACTCTTGAGATCAAGGTGTTGGTAGAGTTGCTTTTTTTCTGAGAGTGGTGAGAGAGAATGTGTTCCATGTCTCTTTCCCAGCTTTTGTCATTTACTGTCAATCTTTGGTGTTGTCTGGGTTTTGATGTTGTTTGTTGGTTTGGTGTTGTCTGGGTTTTGATGTTATTTGTTGCTTCACCACTGTCACCTAACCAGGCCCGTTTTACCTGCTCCATAGCGTGCCAATCATAGAGACACTGAGTTTTGCAAAAGACAGAGTTTAATAATAAAGCAACCAAGCATAGGGGGGAGACCCAAGTTTCAAATTCACCTCCCCAAAGATATATTTTGGTGCTATTTATTTGTGGGATGAAGAGGAAGGATGACTTTAGCAATGAGTAATGGTGAAGTAATCAGTGGTTTGAGAAGCATCATCAAACTTCATGACTCTGCATGGGGCTCGTGTTCAGAATAGTGGCATAAGCATGCTCTCTGGATGGAGTTTTTGGTTTCGTAACTCAAGAGATCACCCTCAGACACTTGTGTGGACCCAAGAGGTTTTGACAAAAGCAGTCTGCAAGACCTTGAAATGTAATCTAGGCAACTGTTATAAAAATTCACAGGTCAGAGGTATTACTTACAGCAAGGCTAGTGGGAGGGAGGCTAATAACAGATTGCTCAGCTACGTAATCTCCAAAATGAGTAATTTTTAAAGTCAGCTAAAAGTAAATGATACTAGAAGGTTTATTTTGGTAACCCCCTCAGTTTAATTACCCTGAGTTTAGCTTTCACCTTCACATGGCATTTTTACTGTGTGCAATTCGTGTCAAAATTCTCTCTTTTTATGAAGACAATTCAGATTAGGAACTCACCCTAGTCCAATATGATCTCATTTTACGTTAACTAATTGCATCTGTAATGACACAAATTCCAAATAAGGTCACATCTTAAGAAACTGGGAGTTAAAGCTTCCACTTGTGGAAGTTTTGAGGGGCACAGTTCAATCCCAACATTAACTAATACTCTCTTATTATTTCCTATGTTGATTTTGGACCTTTTAAAAATTCCTTGAGATTATGTTAGGTTGTTTGAGATTTTTTTTAATGTAGACTTTTTTTTTTTTTTTTTTAGTTTGCTATAAACTTCCCTTTTAGAACTGCTTTTGCTACATACCATCCTTGAGGGAACAGCTTGCCTCACCTGCTCTGGAGCTTCTCTAGTGTTGTAATGAGAAATACCTTAGGAATCTGGGGACCACCACACATTTGCAAACGGCAATGCAGGGAGTTAATCCCTGTAGGGAAACCTTTAACAAGTGGACACAGGAGTGAGTGGATAAGTGTTTATTTAACCTTCCCTAAAGCTAACAATTTTGAGGTGACTTTTTACCTATGTTGTTTAAAATAGTAGCAACTTGACAGATGTGGCCATTGAGCAATTAATTGAAATATGAATAGACCAAATTGACTATGCTACAAATATAAAATAAGTATCAGATTTCAAAGATAATATGAAAAAAAAAGGATGAAAAAAATATAATAATTGCTTCCCTTCTTGGGATTCTCTTAAACTACCGTGACTTTGGGGTCTGTGTGTGTATATTTTGTTCCAGGGTAAGGGGCCCTGGTTTCTGCTCAGATTCAACATGGTTTTGTTCTGGTCTCATGGGCTCCAGCCCATGCTTATTGGTTGAACCTTGTCCTTTTCCTTAATCTTCCCAACCTACTTTCATCTTCCATTCCTAAATTCCTGACTTATGGACTTCAAAGCTCCTGGATATAGATAGATGATTGATAGGACAGACATAGCTATATCTGCACTCCATTTTGGGGGTGTACCGGGGATTGAACTCAGGAGTACTTGACCACTAAGCCACATCCCCAGCCCCATTTTGTATTTTATTTAGAGACAGGGTCTCACTCGATTGCTTAGTACCTTGATTTTGCTGAGGCTGGCTTTGAATGCATGATCTACCTGCCTCAGCCTCCCCAGCTGCTGGGATTACAGGTATATGCCACCGCCCTCAGATTGCACCCCCTGTTTTATTTCAACATAATTCATGAGAGCTAAGACATGGAAATAACCTAAGCATCTATTGACAGACAAACGGATAAAGAAAGTGTACACACACACACACACACACACACACAAATATACATATATACAAACAATGGTATGTTAATCAGGCCTAAAATAAAAAGGAAATTCTGTCATTTTCAAAAACATGGATGAACCTGGAAGAAATTATACTAAATGAAATAAGTCACATGCAGACAAATACTATATGACATCACTTATAGACGGAATCTATAAAAGTTGATCTCATGGAAACAGTAAGACTGCAATTGCCAGCAGTTAGGCAGAGGGATGGTAATGGGGAGAAGCTCATAAAAGGTTACAAACTTTCAGTTTATAATATTCATAAGTTCAGGAAATTAGATGCATATCATGGTGACTATAAGTAAAAATTTACTTGGCTCATAGTTCTGGTGGTTGTGAGGTCCAACAGCATGGCATCAGTAATGGCACAGCATCTGGCGAGGGCCTGTCTTGATGCATTAGAACATGGCAGATAGCACCACGTGGTGGGAGAGAAAGCATGCCAGAGAAAACTCTCTCAATGACCAATAAATCCATTAATTAGTGGATGGGCTAACCCATTCATGACTAGAGCTAACGACCCAGTTATGTCCCAGAGGTCCTACCTCCACATGCCATTAACATATGAATTTGAGGATTCAGTTTTCAATGCACGAAATTTGGAAGATGCATTCAAAACTTAGTATTCGTTTCTGTCCTCCTAAATTCATGTCCTTCTCATACAGAAAATACATTCAATCCATCCCAATAGTACCAAAGTCTTAATTCCAGCACCAAATCAAAATCTCCAAGTCCAGAGTCACATCTGAATCAGATATGGAGGAGACTGAAAGCACACCTGAGGCAAATTAACCCCAGCTTTGAGCCTGTGGAATCAAACAAATGATCTATTTCCAAAATACTTGGAATAGACATTCCCATTCCAGAAGGGAGACCTGAGCAAAATGAAAGGAGTAACAGGCTCTAAGTGAATCCAAAACCCATCAAGATAATGTTAAATCTCAAAGCTTCAGGATGCCATTCCTTGACTACATGTCCTGCTGGAGTCACACTGGTTGAGCCCCAGGTCTCTGGAAGCCCTGTACTCACAGTTTTGCTGATTGCAACCCATGTAGATGTTCTTAGGGCATGGAATTGAGCACATGTGACTCTTGCAGTTGACAGGCCTATAGAATTACTACCCCAAGGACACCATGAAGGCTCCCTATAGCCTGTGTCCTCAGGAGCACTAGCCTATGTCCTCAGAAGCCACATCTCAATTGGGATAGGCCCCATTTAAGTATTTAGTGACCACAACCACTACTGGCTACTGTATAGGACAGCACATCTTTAGATCATTGTGGGCAATAGAAAAATAAAATACACAAAAATTTTTATGAATGGAAGGAGATGAAACTTTATGAGCTAAGGATATATATATGAAATTTGGAAGATGCATTCAAAATATATATATATTAATAATTATACTAATTATTTTTTCCAAACATCAACAGAATACCTGGATATAGCCAACTATGAATATGTTGGTTATCCTAGATGTTTTTCAGGCATATACATACCATAGCTTTACACATTTTTAAACTTTGTCATTATGAAGTTATATTTATCAAGGTAGGAAACTAAATCCTTTTATTAACTTGATTTGTATTTCATAAATATTTAGACTATGGTATGTGGGCCTCCATTTACATTCATCCCTCAGGCCCTGAGTATGTTGATCTTGAGCCTGGCTTTGAATTGTCCACTGTCAAATGTTGGCTTCACAACTGTGGGTATGGGCTCAAATTTCCTTTCTCAGGGCTGGGGATGTGGCTCAAGCGGTAGCACACTCGCCTTGCATGCGTGTGGCCCAGGCTCGATCCTCAGCACCACATATTAACAAAGATGTTGTGTCCACCGAAAACTAAAAAAAAGATAAATATTAAAAAAAATTCTCTCTCTCTTTAAAAAAAAAATTTCCTTTCTCAGAAAACTGAAACTATATACATCCACATAGTAATTGTATATATTCACAGGTATTTATTATTTCTATATTTTTATCAATATAGCTCCACGGTTCTAGGAAAGTCTTGCTGAGGAACATGAAAGTTGTAAATAATATTATTGTTCATTTCATGAATTTCTCAAAAAGCCATCAACTTTTTCTGGAAAACATGAAACCACAGTTGAAGTTCCAAGGCTCCTTGAACCCAGTCACTTTGAAGACCTTCAATTCGCTGTGACCACAAAAGCAAAACTAAATCATGATTCTTACATAATCTTAACCAAGCACTAGCATTGGTGAAGACCTGCCTGAAATAAACCCAGAGTCCAATAAATGTCCTGATTTTGCCCTCCTTTACTTGAGGTGCAACTAGGGCTCTGTGTAGATGGAGCTATCTTTCTCTCTCTTTTTAAAAAATTGGTTCTTTTTAGTTATTCATGACAGTAGAGTCCATTTTGATAAAATTATACAAGCATGGAATATATCTTATCCTAATTAAGACCCCAGATTCACTATGGTGTGTTCACATATGTATATAGGTAAGTTATATCAGATCCATTTCACTGTCTTTCTTTTTCCTATCCCTCTCCCTTTCCTTCATTCCCCTTTGTCTAATCCACTGAACTTTTATCTCCCCACCCCTTATTGTGGATAAGCTTCCACATATCAGAGAAAAAAAATGCCTTTGCTTTGGTTGGGATTGGCTTCTTTCACTTAGCATGATACTCTCCATTGGTTTACTGGCAAACGTCAAAAAGTCATTCTTCTGAGTAATGTATGTATGCCACAATTTCTTTATTCATTCATCTGTTGAGGGACACCTAGGTTGGCTTCATAGTTTAGCTCTTGTGAATTTTGCTGCTATAAACATTGATATGGCTGCATCACTGTAATATGCTGATTTTAAATCTTTTGTAAATACATATATCGAGGAGTGGCATAGCTGGGTCAAATGGTGGTTCCATTTCTAGGTTTTTGAGGATTCTCTACACTGCTTTTCAAAGTGGTTGTACTAATTTGCAGTCCTACCAACAATGTATGAGTGTACCCTTTCCTGATATCCTTACCAACATTTATTGTTATTTATATTCTTGATAATTGCCATTCTGGCTGGAATGAGATGGAGCTCTCTTTTACCAAGGTCAGTATAAGCTCAGTTTTGTCTTACCAATGGGTTTGCTTAGTAATATTTTAGGGAGCTAGCATTTAGCATCAGGAATGTTCTTGGAACATTCTTTTTTAATTCTGCAACTTCACCTTCAGTCCTGGTATTTCCTATCCCCCTTTGCTGCTTCAATATTTTTAACAATTTTTTTAAGGTCACAAGAAGAGAACATTAATATAGTTTTAAGTAATTACATTCATAAAGATACTTTTTTCCCATTTTTTAAAATTCTAATTTGTTATATTTGACAGCAGAATTCATTACAATTCATATTATACATATACAGCACAATTTTTCATATCTCTGGTTGTACACAGAGTAGAGTCACACATTCGTGTCTTCCTACATGTACTTAGGGTAATGATGTCCATCTCATTCCACCATCTTTCCTACCCCCCGTGCCCTCTCCCTTCCCCCACTCCCCTTTGCTATTATGTTTCTCAGGCTGGCCTCAAACTTGTGATCCCCTTGCCTCAGACTTCTGAGTAACTGGGATTATAGGTACATGCTACTGTGCTGGGCTTTTAAATATTTTTATAGCACTTAACATTTCCTTTATTTATGTGCTTATTGTGGTATTCCATCGTAACAATTAAAGTCTCATAGAGGCAGGGACATTCTGTCTCAAAGCCTAGAACAGTTAGTTGTTGGCATCTAGTATATGAGTAATAATAATTGTTGAATAAACTGAATATTATCTAATTACTGTGAACATGACTACCTTAATTTCACAGGTAGCATTTTGGGCAGATATCATCAAACACTTTTTTGACTTAAGTCCCACCAAACTTTCCTCCCACTGACGAAGGTCAAGGAGTCTGTGTGGAAACCATTATGTGGTTCTTTTATGGAGGATTTTGGTCTTATTTTTATAACTTTGTGGATTACTGAAAAATCATGCTATGGGAGTTTTCTAGGCTCACATAATCACAAAGAACTTGAATTCCTCATCAGTCCACCTGTCAACCAAGGGGTTGTAAAATCTTATAACCATTTTCTGCAATACATATGCAAATACTCCCTCAGTCCATCTCCACATCCTTCCAGGTTGGCCTTTTGTTAGTCTAATTGTTTTCAATTGGAGAATTATAATTAAACTCTCTGATCAGGTGATTATTCACATGCCTAATGTTCTTTTGACTCTAAGAAGTTGCTGTTTGCCAGCAAAATCTCTTATGAGAAGCAACATCCATGTCAAAAAGGTATGCTATTTTGTCATCCTTCTATATATTCTTAATTTTACTTTTGGGTAAAGTCAGATCATCAGAAGTTTTATGCTTTGAATATCCTCTGCACCCCTGGCTTATTTTATTGAAAAGCATCTTTGATGGAAGGCTTGCAGTTTTATTCAGTAAGACGTGATAACAGCCACGGAGAATTCTCTGTTGTATTTATTGTAGGGATAACCTCTACCAAATATTCCAGTAGCAACTCTTCATAAGGAACTATGGGAAAAATTGCCAAAATGCCAGGAAAAAATTCTCCTGTATATATCCTATTCATCAATTTTGTCAGCTCCCTTCTTTGCTCTGATTGTTAGGAAATTTGGAGCCCAATTGCTGCTTCCCTTTGGCAAGCATAAAGGACCTTCTTGTAAACATTTCTGTGCACTAGCTTAACCATGGCTTTATTTTTCTCTTCTCCCCAAATTTTTCTTCACATTGACCCTTTTGTTTACTTTATGCTACAGAGTTGCATATACTCTTCTCAGTGGCCTCATATTTTTTTTTGTGTGTGTAAGTGTAGGTATAACTTAATAAATACAGATTTAACATAAGAGCTGTTCAAGATGACATTTTGATTATATCTTTTCTACTCGCTCTACCCTTTTCTTCTACAAACCAAAAGAATCACCTCAGATGCCAGCTATGAAATGTAAAAGTGCACAAGATGATTGGTGTCTTTTAAAAAACCATACAGAATACTTTACTTGATTTATATAAACGAAATGCATCCACTGCAGCTAACTAATTGATTCTTTTCTATTATTAATTTTACTAAATGAAGCTGGTGTTGATAAAATATTCAGGAGTTCAGGTTATCAAGATTCACAAAGCATTGAGTTTCACCTGAGAGGCTGTGTTCATCAGCTTTCGGTCATTGTGACAAACCCCTAAGATAACTTAAAAGGAAAAAAGAATTTATTTTGGCTCATGGTTTCATCAGTTCTAGTCCATGGTCACTTGATCCTGTTGCCTTTGAGCCTGTGGCAAGGCATTACATCATCGTGGGAAGTAAGTGGCAAAGAAGGTCTTTTCTCCTTATAGTGGCCAGGAAGCAGAGAGAGAGAGAAGGGTCCAATATCCTATTTAAGGGCATGCCCCCAATGACCTAACTTCCTCCCATTAGGCTCCACCTCCTACGTTTCTGCCAACTCCCAGAATCATTTGGTTAGTGCCTCAGGTTACTAACCAAACCTTTTAGCACATGGTCTCTGGGGATATTCAAAATTCAAACCATGTAGAGGATTTGTTTTTAGTCAGCAAATATAAAATAAGTAGAGTGAAAACAATGAATCTTAGAAAAATAATTGAAAAAATGCCAATATAGTAAGTGATAAGTTAGACACTTAAACCAATCATAATTATTTTTTACATTGATAATAAATGACTTCTAATTATTTCAAAATTCTTTGTTTTATCTCTGCTCCAAACCTCTTTTTTTTGGGGGGGGGGAGCAGGAGGTGGGAGAGGACAGTTTGAAATTGTTAGGTGATTTCCTAGACCTAAAGTGTGTAGGTCACCTGCTTCTTTTCAAATCATTTCTCAGGCCACTCAGCACTAAGGATCTGGCCTATACAAGATGGTCATATAATTTTCAGGCCACAGCTTTTAAATCATACAGAATTGACCTCAAATTATGTCACATTCTGGGCTGCATTTGGGGCTTATATCTCATTCTTCCCTGTTGTGGAAGTTCAGTCTGTGATCCTCTGAGTTATCCAGATGAAAGACTTTCTTACAAGTCTGTCAGTCTTTTAAGGTCTTGCATTTAAGATGAAGACTCATTGAAAGCTGTTCTAGGACATCTGCTTTGATGAAGAGTTTCTGATAGTCAGTCAAAAGATCGCAGGTTTTCGACTTCTCCCATGGAATCAAGACCATCATGTACTCATTCTCTTTGAGCAAGATTTTTCTATTTCCCAGTGAACGTCGAAAGACAAAAGGGATGGTACACAGTGAACGACAGCTCACAGGGACAGGCTTGAAGAATTATGGGTGGGTGTGCTTCCTTTAACATCTTGTTCATTGGGATTTGGAAGCCACAAGAGGTTAAGGGAAGACCTGAATCAATTGAATGGATATGGAGCATGGGTAAGTCAGGTAAAGAAAACCAATTATTTTAACTAAGAAAATTTGATAAGGGGAATTGGTTAAATAGCACTAGAGGGAATTCAGGTAGCACTGAGATGGTAACTACAGGAAGTAGTTTCTATCCTTTGTACTGTAGAACCAAGAGAAAAGACTATGGTTCTCAAAAGCCTAGGAGCTTTTGAGGGTACCTGCTAGTGCTGGTGTTTTTCTGGGTGAGGGTCCCTGCTGGTGCTGGTGTCTCTCAGGGTGGGGAACATTATTATGAGGCTGTTGTACTACTGGGGTAAATATGTGTTACCAGAGTGACCCAGAAACTACCAAAAGGCAAACAGCAGATAGTGAATCCTGTCTCTTTTCCTGTAATTCTAATTCTGCCCCTTTCCTTCTAGTTTCCCTCTAGTTCCTCCTACTAGCAGAATCTAACAGGAAACCAAATACAAAAGGAGAAAAGTGCAGAATCCCCAGTTCCAGTATCACAGAACTACAGAGCGAGGGTCAAAGCTGAGATAATAGCTTGATTATTGACACAGAGATACTACATAAGGATTAAAAAAGGAGAAAAAAAAAAGTTGTAGGGAAAGCTGGAAGCCAGAGAGCAGACAAAGTTAAAGAAATGTTTAGGAAAACTCTATTAATTAGCAATGTTTTTTGGAGTAGGTTTGTGTTCTTTTGGTTGGGATAAAGTGCTCTGAGTTTATCTCAATGTGAAAGTGCACAGTCACAGTTGTAACAAGGCCAGTCACAGTTGGCCTCCTTCTGGATGAAACTAAGTAAGATAAGGCTTAGCTAAAAGGAAGCAATCAATGAAACACACAGAAACTAAATTTAATAGATTCTCAAAGAATCAGGTGCTCGTCTCTCTTTTTTTCCTAAATGAAGAGTAACAAAAAAGAAGCAATAGCTGGTCATGGTGGTGCACGCCTATAATCCCAGTGGCTCCGGAGGCTGAAGCAGGAGGATCACAAGTTCAAAGCCAGCCTCAGCAAAAGGGAGGTGCTAAGCAACTCAGTGAGACCCTGTCTCTAAATAAAATGCAAAGTAGGGCTGGGGATGTGGTTTGGGGGTCGAGTGCCCCTGAGTATCCCTCCCCACAGCAAAACAGAAGCAATAGCTGAAGGTGTAGCTCAGTGGTAGAGTGCTTGCTTAGAGTGTATGTAGCTCTAAGTCTAAGGTAAGATAAAAGCGAGCTAATCCACTCATGCTAGAAAATATTCATGAGAAACATTTTTTGTATTGAACTAAATGATTTAATAATAACTATCTTAATGTATGAGCCCAGACAAATAATCTCTTTGACTTTTTTCCTTTTGTAATATAAAGTTGAGCTAAATGAGTTATAGCCTCCCTTTTAGCTTTTAAATATTTATGTTTATTAAATTGCTACCTCCCTCCTCAAAGAGCTTTTAACTTAGGTATCTTTAATTCAAATGCATCGAAGTGGAGATTCTCGTCTAGTTTTGATTTGATCATTTTTCAAGAGATCTTTATCAACACTCTGAGAAATATAGTAACAATATGTGGACCTGAGCAATAGAAGAATTCTCTATCATTCCCAATCCTTGGATATTAAGATTCAATGAGCTAACAAAGCACATCAAGGAAAGAAAACTTCAGACCAATATCTCTAATGAACATAGATGCAAAAATTCTCAATAAAATTCTGGCAAATAAAAACACATCAAAAAGATAGTGCACCATGATCAAGTGGGGTTCATCTCAGGGATGCAAGGTTGATTCAACATGTGGAAATCAATAAACGTAGTTCATCACATCAATAGACTTAAAGGCAACAATCACATGATCATCTCAATAGATGCAGAAAAAGCATTTGACAAAATATAGCAGCCACTCATTTTCAAAACACTGGAAAAACTAGGGATAGTAGGAACATACCTCAACATTGTAAAAACTATCTATGCTAAACCCAAGGCCACCATCATTCTCAATGGAGAAAAATTGAAAGCATTCCCTCTCAAAACTGGAATAAGACAGGGATGCCCTCTTTTACCACTTCTATTCAGCATAGTCCTTGAAACTCTAGCCACAGCAATTAGACAGATGAAAGAAATTAAAGGAATACAAGTAGAAAAAGAACTCAAACTATCACTATTTGCCATTGACATGATTTTATATTTAGAGGATCCAAAAAATTCCACCATAAAACTTCTAGAACTAATAAATGAATTCAGCAAAGTAACAGGATATAAAATCCATACCCATAAATCAAAGGCATTCCTAGACATCAGTGATGAATTCACTGAAAAAAGAAATTAGGAAAAATACCCTGTTCAAAATAGCCTCAAAAAAAAAAAAAAAAAAAAGAAAGAAAGAAAGAAAGAAAACTCTACCTTTGGGAATTAATCTAACAAAAGAGGTAAAAGACCTCTATAATGAAAACTAGAGAACACTAAAGAAAGAAATTGAAGAAGACCTTAGAAGATGGAAAGACCTCCCATGTTTTTGGATAGGCAGGATTAATAATGTCAAAATGGCCATACTACTACAAATACTATACAGATTCAGTGTAATTCCTATTATAATTCCAATGAAATTCTTCATAGAAATAGAAAAGGCAGTCATGAAATTCATTTGGAAAAATAAGAGGCCCAGAATAATGCAAGCAAACTTTAGTGAGAAAAGTGAAGTGGGAGGCATCACAATACTAGACCTTAAATTATACTACAGAACTATAGTAACAAAAACAGCATGGAACTGGCACCAAAAAAGACACGAAGACCAGAGGTACAGAATAAAAGACACAGACAAACCCACATAAATACAGTTATATCATACTAGACAAAGAAGCCACAAACATGCATTGGAGAAAAGACAGCCTCTTCAACAAATGGTGCTGGGAGAACTGGAAATCCATATGTAGCAAAATGAAATCACACCCCTTTCTCTCATTCTCTTGCACAAAACTGAAAGTGAATCAAGAGCCTAGGTATTAGACTAGAGACTCTGCACTTAATACAAGAAAAAGTAGGCCCAAGTCTCCATCATGTCAACTTAGGAACCAAATTCCTTAGCAAGATTCCTAAAGCACCAGAAGTAAAATCAAGAACCAACAAATGGGTTGATACCAAACTAAAAAGCTTCTTCACAGCAAAGGAAATAATTAAGAATGTGGAGAGAGCCTACAAAATAGTAGAAATCTTTGTCACCTGCACCTGAGATAGGGCTTTAATCTCCAGGATATAGAAAGAACTAAAAACAAAAACAAAAACAAAACAACAACAACAACAAAAAAATCTTAACACCATAAAAACAAATAACCCAATCAATCAATGGGCAAAGAAACTGAACAGACACTTCACAGAAGAGGAACTATGAACAGTCAACAAAAAATGAATTGCTAATGTTCAACATCATTAGAAATTAGAGAAATGCAAATTAAAACTATACTGAGATTTCATTTCACTCTAGTCAGAATGGCAATTATCAAGAAAACAAGGAATAATAAATGTTGGTGAGGATGTAGGGAAAAAGGTACATTCATACATTGTTGGTGAGACTACAAATTAGTACAGCCACACTGGAAAGCAGTATGGAGATGCCTCAGAAAATGTGGAACCATTTGACCCAGCTCTCCCACACTTAGGCATATATCCAGAGGACTTAAAATCGGGATACTATAATGCTGTGGCTACATCAGTGTTCATAGCAGCTAAATTCACAATAGCTAAGCTATGGAACCAACCTAGGTGCCCTTCAATAGATGAATGGATAAAGAAAATGTGGTACACATACATAATGGAATATTACTCAGCCATAAAGTAGAATGAAATGATGGCATTTGCTGGTAAATGGATGGAACTGGAGGCTATCACTCTAAGTGAAATAAGCCAATTCCCAAAAAACTAAAGTGTTGTGAGCCATCCATGGGCTGTGTGTGTGAGCTATGCGCATTTGAGCATATGAGGGGACTGGTCTGGCGTTGTGCTGTGCCCTGATTGGGCTGTTCCACGAAAAAGTGCCTTTCCTCTCGCTCTGCCTGTGATCCCTCACAACACCTGAGATGGGTATGACTTGCCAAGATGTCAATCAATCTGCTGACCACAAGACATCACCAAGCAAGGACTACACCCTTCAAAACCCTACCTCATGCCTCCCTTGCTCCTCTAGCCCTCCAACACTGGAGCTGACCCCTGAGGTTGCAGAGCTGTCCCTGACTCCCGAAAAAGGTATCTTGTGTTTGTGTGGTCTTTTTGTTGACAGCCCAATTCACACAGAGTGACCCTGATTCCATCGCCCACGTGGGACTTGGGCGACACTAAAGGCCAAATGTTCTCTCTGATATGCGGATGCTGACTCACAATAGGTAAGGGGGAGAGAGGAGGGGCGGTTCAGCAGATTGGACAGGAGGGAATGGGGGGAAGGGAGGGGTGATAGGGATGGGAAAGGTAATAGAATGAACTGTACGCAACTTTGTTAAGTTCATATATGAATAGGCAACCAGTGTAACTCCATATCTTGTACAACCAGAAGAATGGGAAGTTATGGATATGTCAAAGTACTGTCATGTCTAACTAAAAAGAACAAATAAAAAAAGAAAATATACTGTGATATGAAAAAAAGACATGTATGCAAATATATCTATAAAAATAGCTAGAAATTAACAAAGAAAGGACTATATGCTATGGGGGTTCAAAGAAAGGAGGAGGACTTTTTCTGGTGGGGGTGGGGTGGAGCGTGTGATGTGGCAGTGTTTAGCAAAGCTGGCTTTAGAATGGGTGTCTGGCTCAAATCCTGGCTCCAACATTTATTTACTAGTTAGTCACTTACCTGGCTAAGCCTCAGCTATTGCATTTTAAAATAGGGTATATGCTCATGTACAGTCACAATAGTGTCTGTCTCTGAAGAATGACAGATTAGTGGATAAGGAAAAGGTGGTCTATACACACAATGGAAGAGTATTGAACCATCTAAAAGAATGAAATCCTGTCATTTGCAACAATGGGGAGGAACCTTGAGAACAGTATGTTAAGTGAATTAAGCCAGCCACAGAAAAACAAATACTACTTGACCTCACTTGTATGTACAATGTAAAGAAGCTGATCTTACAGAAGTAGAGAATAGAGGAGTGGTTACCAGAGGCTGAGTGGATGGGGAAGGGGAGGGGGAGGTGCTATTCTGTGAATATAAAGTTATAGTTAAGAAAAATAATTCTGGTGTTCTATTGCACATTAGGGTGGCTAGAGTTTATAATAAAGAATTGAATATTTCAAAATAGAAGAGAGGATTTTGAATATTCTCACCACAAAGCAATGGTAAATACAAGAAGTGATCTATACGCTAAACACCTTGATTTTATTATTACATAATGTATCAAAATATCACATTGTCCCCCATAAATATGTACAGTTATTGTGTCAATTAAAAACAAAATAAATTTTAAAAAGGAAAAATATTTTTATAATTAAACAAAATATTAGGATAATCTAAGCAACAACTTTGTTAGCTATTATAGGAGAGAGGGTAGCATTTGAACTTGAATGTAAAATGATAGAAAACTCCTAGCTATGCAAAAGGCAAGTTTCATGAAGTTAAGGTTTTATCTTCACAATGCCTCATCCTTCTTCTTACCCCTTCCTCCCTCATGCTCCCTAAACACACATTGTCTGAAACCTGCCCTACCATTCTACCCCCTGTGCTCATTCTCCCTCCTTGTAGGCTCCTCTGCGATGTTCTGCCAGGTCCTTCTAGACTTCATCCTCTGAACTTCTTTCAACTTCTTTCCATCTATAATGGGTTGAGTAGTGTACCCCCAGGTTTATATCCACCTCAGGATACAATCTTATTTGGAAAAAGGGCCTTTGTAAGTGCTGATGAAAATTACTCCTCCTTTCTTTGAACCCCCATGACATGTCGTCTTCTCTTTGTCAATTTCTAACTACTTTCTACATAAATTTGCACACGTGTCTTGATATGAGAGACTCTCTCAAGATGAAATCATCCCAGATTTTGGGCAGGCTGTATGTCCAGCAGCTGGTATTCCTAATAAAGAGGAGAGGACACGGAGATCAATGGAAAGAAGGCCGTGTAAAGATAGAGGCAGAAGGTGCAGTTGTGCTGCCACAAACCAAGAAGTGTCAGTCAAGAGCAACCAGGACCTGGAGGACGATCAGGAAGGATTCTCCCCTTAGAGCCTGTGTGGGGAGCATGCCCCTGTCCACACCTTCACCTGAGATTCCTGTCCCTCAGATCTTTGTGAGAATAAGTTCCTGTTGTTTTAGGCCACCAAGTGGATAACAGAGTAGACATCATGGAGCCACCAGTCTCCTCCATGGAATTATTTGTGGGTGAAGAATATGATTTAAACTCAAGGTTATGAATAAAGAATAGGTTGTTCCTAATGGATTTTTACCATTTCTCTCTTTCAAAATATTCTGATGTAATAGATGTATTCTCACAATATAATTCAGAACTAATGGGGGTGGGGTGGGGATTAACTTCCACTGGGGGATTTGGTGGGTAGTCCAGATGAGAATCACCCCTGAGGTGAGATACAGTAGTAGGTCTACAAAAGGAGAGGACAGTAGAAAAAATCAGGATGTAAATGTACAGAGTGTTACACTACTATGCTTATTTTTTTTTCCATAGGGAATTGATCATAAGATAGTTATAATACCCATTAATAAAGAATGGAGACTTGTTTAAAATGATCCCATCTTTTGGGGCAGAAGGAGTTGCCATTTTCCCAGATAAGACAAGGATAAGAGCTTATTGTCTCCAGGATGAAGAGATGGGATGGCAGTGACAGGAATGGGTAGAGATGATAAATTCAGTTTGGAGTTTGTTGACTTTCACATATTCCATAGTTCAGTAGAAATATTTAACAAAGTACCAGGCATTAGTCTAACAATATAAAAAGTTGCATTGAAGAAGGCAGGGAGGAAAAAGCTGCCTATGTCACTCTGTCATCTTCCCCTTAACTCCAAGCAGCACAGGGTAGATTCTTGCTGGGAGGGAAGGCGGAGTTAAGTGCAAGTCCTAGGCTTGGAACTTGGTTCCTGGTCTTCAATGGTAAAACCTGGTACAAGGAAGAGCCCAGTGTTCCCTTCCCCCAGGCCAGTATCCAAGGACTAGATACTGGAACTGCCTCTAGACTCCATCTCCAACCTCATTACAGCGTGGAGACAGACTCCATCTGCTAAGAAATAGAATAGAGAAGCAAACACAGAACTTTACCTTGGAACTTGGTGCATAGCCAGTAAAACACAACTCCAGGCAAATCCCAGTGATCCCTGCCCCCAGGCCTGTGCCAGTGGATGGAGCCTCTGGGCCTCTTCTGATGCCAGGTAGAAACCCATGGCCTCAGGTGGGATGAACTTGTGCTCTGGCCAATATTACCTCTGGCTGGTTGCAGCAGTCTCAGGCCATGAATACATCATAGCAGCAGGGAGGCCACAATCAGTTGGGACCATGGTCTTGCCCTTGTGTTGTTCTGGTCTCAGAGCACTTTGGGCTCCAGGTGCAACCCAGAATTAAGATATGGGTCACATCCCTCCTCCAAGCTCAAACAGCATAACATGGAGTCACCGTCTTCTTGAGAAAGAAGGGGATAAGCACAAGTCATTGGTTAGCACACTGGGGCAGGACCCTCCATGGTAATGTCCAGTGTTGGGCACAATCTCCAGGCACTTGACTGCGGTTCCACAACAGAAGATGAGGCGTCTGGGTTCACTCCAACCTCAAAATGGAGGCTGGTAGAAGTGGACTATCCTATTTAGGTACTCCTCCGGTCCATCCTGAACAAATCACCAGGTATGAATTTGTGACAAACTTTACTTGGGGTGTCTCTTGGTGCTGAGACAGTGACAACACACCAACTGTGGACTTGCAGCAAATGTGAATTTAGTGCTCCATCTAGTGTTGAAATGGTGACAGTGACCCTAGACTGAGAAAATAATCAGCCTCAGAATTTCTGGAGTCACCAAGGCAGATTATGAAGACTAAAATAAATACATAATCTTTCATCACAGATATATCACTCATTGTAAACCTAGGGGCCAAGAATTTTAGGAACTGTGATCTTACCTAACAGACAAAAATCATAACATGACCAAAAAAGCAATCAATAAGTACATGTTCTTCAACAGGTCATTTTAAATAGCTGTTTTAAGAAAACACAGAGAAACAATTGAATACTTTGCAGAGAAATGTAATAGATTGAAAAACAAACAACAAAACCAAACCAAATATTGAGGTTGAAAGCTACATTAAACAAAATTAAAAATGTAAAAAAATATAATATGTAATAAGCCCACAACTAATATCATAGTAAATTTGGAAAAGCTAGCTCTGTCTAGAATCTGGACAAGATAGAGATGCTCATTTCTACTACTTTCAATCAACATAGTATTGGAAGTCTGAGCTAGAACCAACAGATAAGAGACAGAACTAAAGGGCTTCTGGATTGAAAAGGAGGGTGTCAAACTGTCACTTTTGCAGAAGATATGATCTTATATGTAGAAAACCCTAAAGACTCCATCAACCCTCCCTGACTAGTAGAACTACTAAATCAATTCATCAAATTTGCAAGATACAAAACTAACCTGTACAAATCAATAACATTTTTATATGCCAAGAGCCAGTTGTCTGAAAAAGAAATCAAGAAAGCAATCTCATTTAGTAGCTACAAAACTATAAATCTAACCAAAAAGGTTCAAATCTCTATAATGCAAAATGTAAAACACTGGTCAAATAAATTAAAGAGTCACACACACACAAATGTAAAGACATCTGGTGTTCATGGATTGGAAGAATCAGTACTGGTAAAATGTCCATACTACCCCAAATCATCTACAGATTCAGTACAATCTTTATCAAAATACCATTGACATTCTTCATAAAAATAAAAAAAAATCCTGAAATTTTTATGAAACCTCAAAAAGCTCCCAATAGCCTAAATATTCTTGAGCAAAAAGAATAGAGGCAGTATAATGCCTGACTTCAAAATGTACACCAAGGCTATAGTAATCAAAACAGTATGGTGTTGGCATAAAAATAGGCATAAAGATGAATGGAACATAATAGAAAGTCCAGAAAAAAATACATGCACGTAGAGCTAATGGCTCTTCAATAAAGTTAGTTGCTAAGAACACACATTGGTGGAAGGACAGTCTATTCAACAAACAGTGCTGGGAAAATTGGATATCCACTTGCAAGAGACTGAAACTAGACTTCTATCTCTAGTTACAAAACTAAATCAAAGAAGATTAAAGACATATTTGTGAAACTACTAGGGTAATATATATGGGAAACACTTCAGGATATTGGAATATACAAATATTTTTAATAAGACCCCAAATTCATAGGAAGAAAAAGCAAAAGTAGACAAATGGGATTACATCAAACTCATAAGCTTTGAAATAGCAAAGGAAACAATCAACAGAGTGAGGACGTAAGTTACATCAAGAGAGAAAATATTTGCAAATCATACATGTGACAAGGAGTTGATATCCGGAGTACAAAGGAACTCAAACAACTCCATAGCAAAGAAACAAGTAATCCAATAAAAAAACGTGCAAAAGACCTGAAAAGACATTTTCAAAAGAAGATATACAAATGGAAAATGGGTATGTGAAAAAAAAATGCTTGACATCACTAATCATCAGGGAAATAAAAATCAAAATCACAATATCACTTCACTCCTCCTGGAATAGGTATTTCCAAGAAGACTAAAATTATTAGCACTGGTGAGGATGTGGAGGAAAGGGAACACTTGTACACTGTTAGTGGAAATGTAAATGAGTAGACTTTATGGAAAATAGTTTGGAAGTGCTTAGAAAAATAGAAAACAGAGCTATGATCCGGCAGTCCCACTGCTGAATGTGGTATATATTCAAAGAAAATGAAACCAGTATGTTGAAGAGACATGTGCACTCCTGTGGTTATTGCAGCACTATTTACAGGAGCCAAGAAAGGGAAGCAATCTATGTGGCCATCCAACTGATGAATGGATAAAGTGAGGTCTCTATACACCATGGAATCCACCACAAAAAGGATGCAATCCTGTTCAACATGCAGGGAGCTGGAGAACATTAAGTGAAGTTGAAATAATCCAGGCCTAGAAAGGCAAATCCTGCATGATGCCACTCACAGGTGAACATCTAGAAAGAATTATTCTATATATAGATCCTATCAACTTGGGTTCTTTTAAAAGAGTAATTTTTTGAGGTCAGTGTTTCTTATTGGGGAAAAATTTTCAAAAAATGGGGAGGAAAATAGAAGAGGCTGTGAGAACTTTGGAGTATGACCTCTGTGAAGGAAAGAAGGGACTCCCGCGGCAGTGCTATGCGGGAATCATGGCCACAGCTCCAACTCCATGGTGGGTCTGGAGCACAGCATTTTTGGAGTCATCCATCTGTTAGCTCTCTGTAGTCAGGGTACCAACAGGCACATTTGCATGTCCTCTACAGATGAGATGGAGCTGTTGGCAGAGGGTTTGAAGTGGGGAACGAGAGCTTGAGGTGGTCCATACCTTAATTTTCTCATTTATGAAGTGGGACCACTGGAAAAACAATCTGAATAGTTTCATAAACTTCTAAGTCCTACTATCCCTCAGTAAGTCAGCATCTTTGTTTCTGTGTCATTTCATTTAAAATAAAGGAAATTAAGCCAAATTAACTCTATAGGAAGTAAAATATCAAATAATATAGACAAGTCTATAATAATAGTAATACTAACAATAGTGACTGTAACAGTGTCCAACTTTTTACTGAGTGCTTTCTGAGCGGTTTTTATGAAATCACTTAATCCGGGCTCCACTCTTCACACCCAATTCTGCTCCCCGGAGGCAACGTCTTTTAGCTCCAGCGGGGTCCTAGAGAGTTATTTCCATGCCCTTAAGTATGTTTATATTGCTATTTCTTCATTTGTCAACTTTGTATATTATTTTGAGATAGATGATGATGTTTGAAAGGCGGAAAGACTATGATTCAAGTGATTTGGTATTTATAAATAAGGGATATGTATAGACTCTTATGACTATTGATGAGTACATCTAAAGCAACCAACCATAGAAATAGCCAAATACAATTCATTGGTCCAATCAGACAATCCTCTTCCTTACTGTCTTGAGGAATTAAAAGATTGGTTGGAGCTGCATTCCAAACATTTATCTGTAATATGCTATAAAGGGTCTGAGGTTAATTAACGAGAGGCTTAATGTGTGCCATAATGAGGGGCACATGTTGAGCATTTGGGTATTTCCTTTGTCAATTAGTTTTAACTATATTTTCATGCTTAACCTAATTACTGGATAATAAATTTACATTCTTTTCTTTTTTTGAATCATTTTCTAAATTAAGTATGTGAAGGTTTACTTGTGATGAAATCTGTGTAATTATTTATCTTTTCTTTCTAATAAAGAGCTTTTTTAAAACAAAACAAAATTAAAACAACAAAAAACACAAGGAAAACAGAAAAAAGAAAAGAAAAACATGCAGTGAAATGAAAATTACTTAAAATTTAAAACTATATTTAGTGTGAGTCTATCTTACACAGTAGGGAGTGGTATTATTTTCTTCCACTGAAGGTATAGCTTTTAAAAGAGAAAGGGGAAAAAGCCCTCTTCTATGTATGTATTTCTATTCAGATTTCTGGCAATGGAGGCACGATTTTGGTCAGTATTAACAGGCTTTATGTGGGTGAACATTATTAAACTGGTTTATGTGGGTGAACATTTGAACAATCGGCAGTTTGAAATA
Organism: Urocitellus parryii; assembly: GCF_045843805.1. Lineage (NCBI taxonomy): Eukaryota > Metazoa > Chordata > Mammalia > Rodentia > Sciuridae > Urocitellus > Urocitellus parryii. Next base: position 56,883,420 of record NC_135540.1, read on the forward strand.
GGCTGTCAACACTGAACTGAATTATTTCAATCGTTTCTTTTCCCTCTTTGTAACTTTCTTTGTGCAGTTAGCCAAAATGAAGGGATAAGATGGGCCCAACATTTACACTGAAATTAGTCCAATTAGAACTTTGGCAGGAGAACGGTAATGTGTGCTGTCTTGGGCTGAGTGTTTGTGAGATGCTTGCACATGGTCAAGGCTTGCACATGGAATGCCTTTGGCCATGGGTAGAGGGCATCCGGAGCATGGTAAGTTAGCTTGTGTCCTCTCTGTGTGTTTTGGTTTAGAAGTGGTGTCCCCCCAAAAAACTCACCTGTGAGACAATGCAAGAAGGTTCAGGGGAGAAATGATTGGATTGTGAGAGTCTTAACCCAATCAGTTAATTATTCCCTGATGGGATTACCTGAGTGGTAGCTAGAGGCAGGTGAGGTGTGGCTGGAGGAAGTGACTAATTGGAGGCGTGGCTATGGGAATATATTTGTATCTGGCCAGTGCAGTCTCTCTCTCTGTTTCCTGATGTGAGCTGCTTTCCTTTGCCACACTCTCCTGCCATGATGTTCAGCCTCACCTTGATCTTTGATCCCCAAGGAATGGAACTGGTCCTTCTATGGATTAAGATCTCTGAAACCGTGAGCCCCCAAATAAACTTTTACTCCTTACAGTTGTTCTGGTCACAGCAGCGAAAAAGCTGAGGAAAACACTGTGGGTCCATGAAGTGGAAATACTTTTGTCAATCGGCAGTTCACCAATTGTGCACATTTGGGAAAGTCAGCCAATTTCTTGAAACTCGAGTTTCCTCGTATGAAAAATGAAGGTGTTAATAATGCTTTATACAATTCTCGTAAGGATTAAATGAGATTATCCCAGTAAAAGTCTTAGAATTTGGGACCTCGGATATGTTTAGTAACTGGTAGCTATTATTATTATTAATTTGCTCAAATTATTATTAGTCTTCTCCCTAGTTGTATTAGTCTTTACATTGGTTATTATCTTCTGGCACTATATATGTGGGATCTTCTTTCTTCCTAGGCTAGAAGATGATAAATGAAGGGGAGGATTTGGGAAGAGCTGGTTTCTGACCTATTAGAAGCAACCACCTGTTACTAATGCTTTTTTTCCTGTAAAATCTATATTGAGAAATTTTATGTGTAGGCTAGCATAGAAAGCTAAAACTTAGGAGAACAACAAATATGTAGAGAGTTCAGCTATGCACACTGGATATTTCATATAAATTGGCTGTCTTGGATTCTCAGTTTCCTTATCTATAAAGAATTGGAATAAATAATTTCCAGCTATAATTCCCAATTGTATTAGTTAGAATCAGTTGTGGCTATAACTGAAATAGAAAAATTGTAAATGACACACAAATTTATTACTGTCTCACAAAAAATGTCCAGGGAATTGACATTGAGGATGATATGGTGAATCTGTTCTACCGAAGCCTAAAAGGCCTAAACACTTTTTGGGGAATTCCTGAGGGAATAGTCCCCATCCTCTTCATTCAAGATGGCAGCTGGAACAACAGAGCTACAGTCAGATGTGATATCTACACATTGAGTATTAGGGACAAAGTGGCAAAGAGTAATGGACACAGGGCACACCAGTTATCTCATAAAAAGGTCCCTCATCTTCATGTCTATTTATATCCCACTGGCCAGAGTTATTCAAATAGCCACACTCGGCTCTGTGGGCAGCTGGAGAATGTAACCCTTATCCTGGGGAGTCATGTAGCAGCAAAAAATAACATAACCATGGCGGAAGTGGAGAAGAGTTATTGGGGGCAATACTCTCTGTCACATAAGATATAGGACCAGTTTTTGCTTCTACTCTCAAGACACCATCATGAACTTACTAAAAGTTGTATTGGTTTGATGCTTCGGAGTTAAACCACTCAGTTCCTTCCATGTAGTGTTTTTTTCAACATTAACTTGATCCAAATTGACTCCTGTCCACACCTTCTCACCACCTCAACCTATTGGTCTCATTTCACTTAAGGGCAATTCCATTCTTCCAGTTTCTCAGCCCCCAAACCTTGGCATCATCTTTGTGACCATCTTTATTTTCATGTCACATCCAAGTCATTGGCAAATTACTCATTCTCTTCTCTCATCTACTCTAACCTGGATAATTGCAAAATTTACCTAGGTCCTGTCTTTAACTTTTCCACTTCTCTGTCAATTCCCAGCACATTGCTAGAGTGATGCTACAAATATGTGAATCGAAGGGCTTACTTTTAAGAAACATAATGAAGTATTTACAAGTAAAATGATGTGATATTTGAAATCTAAACACTGGAGCCAAATGGGGTAAAGGGAGATGAAATAAGATGGGCAAAATATTGATGATTGTTGAAGCTAGGTGATATATGGATGGAAGCTTATTGGTTCATTTTTCTTTATTTGGCACAAAACATGTACACAATGAAAAGTTTGCTTGTTTGTTTTTCTTTTTCAAATGTAAGTCACTTTCCAGCTCATACTCTTCAGACTAAAAGGTGCAGTCCCTTCTCCATCTTTGCTGATTTAACAGTACGATACATATATACTGAATACCTACTGTAGGGAGAAAATGAACCAATCTGTATTTCTTGTCTTTGTGGAGTTTATATCTTCAAGTCTTCACTAAAATTTCACCTTGCCAGAGAGGACTTCTTTGGCCACTCTGTTTTCTAAAATTGAAATGAAATTTACGTAACATACATTATCTCTCTTTCAGTGTTCATGTAGGGTACTTGCAGCATTATGCAACTATGACCTTTAGCTGATTCTAAAACATTTTTTATCACCCCAAAAGGAAACCCACCATCCCCATTAGGCAGACACTCAGATAGTAACTCTGACTTTAAATGGCAGCATCCATGTACCTTCTTCTCTTTCCCTGCTTTAATTTATTTTCCTGTAGAATTTGCCACCATTTAATCAGTTTCCTACATGTGCCACATCTAAGTACCTCAAAGTAGGTGAATTAGAACAACAGAAACATAGTATCTCAGTTGCAGACGCAGGAAGTCTGACATCAAGGTGGCAGCAGGTTGGTCTGAGGTTTGTTAAGAGATGATCTCTTCCATACCTCTCTCCCAGTTCTGGCAGTTGGTTGGTGATTTTTGGAATCCCTTGGCTTGTACGTCCAACACACAGAACTCTGTCTTCATGTTTAGATGATGTGCATGTATGAGTGTGTCTCCTTTTCAATAAGGACACCAAACATATGGGGTTAGAAGCCTGCTGTACCCCACTATGACCTTGCTTTGCCCTAATTAATTGTATTTATAATGACCCTAATTGGTCACTTTCTTAGGTACTGGGGGCTAGTACTTCAACAAATGAATTGAGGCGGGCAAACAATCCAATCTGACACCATTCAATACATTACATATTTTATTCATATTGCTTATTGATTGTTTCTCCCTATACCAGTTGCCAGGAGGACAGAGATGTCTGTCTTCTAACACTACATAAACAATATCCAACACCTGGAATAAAACCTTGAAGACAGGGAAGCTGTCAGTTTGGGATTCTATTGGATCACTATCACCTATAATAGTACACACAGTAGGCATTCAATAAATATTTGTAGGATGAACCAGTGTAGTGGTGCCCCCTTTCTCCACAGAAAAGTTTTAACTGGGCTTCTCCAGAAATCTTCATCATGGCTGATTTTAGGACTGTCAGCAAAGGAGTCTCTGCAAAAGAATTCAATGTAGATAGACTTCTTATTTTTGTGTTGCCCTGTTTTACGTGGCCACTGGCCCGGACAATACCACCACTCTAGTAGTTTGTAGAAATGTGTAAACAAGGCCTCTGGCCTTGAGCTGGGGCTTCACAGAGATGTCTACATTTCTAAAACAAGAGAAGTTACCATTTGGGCTCCATGGTAACAGCTGGCAGGGGGAGGAAAGAAAGGGGAGAAGAAGCTCTCCCCTTCTCAGGTGTTGTCCTTGAAGAGTTAACTTGCCCAAAACAGTGAAAGAAAAAGCTGCTTTTATGTGAACTTCTGCAGACTGTGAACTTCTGAGCCCCTCCCCTTACATGCTGGGTATAAAGTTCTGAAACTCCCTGAACTCGGGTGGGATTCAGGGGATTGATTGATCACAGCAAAAGCTGTGCCTTCTAAACCTGGCTGCAGCCAAATAAAACTGTTTCCTGCTATCTTTGGTGCCTTGTCTCATCTGTCCCTACAACACCAGTGGTTCTAAGATGGAACAAACTTGGTTCTGTTTAATAGACCCTATGATAAACAATGAATGCAGTAATCCTTTATGGAGAAAAAGAGGGACATTAGCATTTTTAAAAATCAGGTCCTAAGAAGTGTATTTTTACTGGAAGGAAATATCTTACTGTCTTACTTATGACTGTTAATTATAATGTTCAATGGCTAATATGCCAGAAAACTAGAAATAGCACATTCCTGTTGAAAGGACTCTTTTTGAAAGGAAAGTGAGAAAGCAAGAGACAGGCAAGCGAGAAATCAAAGACAGAGACCAGGCAGAGATTCACACGAAAATTTATTTTTCTAAGCTGACAAATAAAGCCCACCTCTCTATAGAGAGGAGAGAGGCCCCGAGATGTTCGGGTGTTGGGCTTTTGTGGGGTAGGGGTTTGGAATTGTAGCTGTGGTGCTGTGGGATAGGCTTGGGTGCTTGTGTCAGAGCTAGGCGGGTGGGAATAGCATGGGATTGGCTTAGGTTGATGGTACCATGGGGCTTTCCAGAGCAAAGGGGTGGTGTCCTTCTGGGATTAGTTTAGGGTTATGGTACCATGGGGTAGGTCACTAATGAGGGTGGGGAGAGTTCCCGTAAGAGGAAGTGCTGGAAAGCAAAACTTATCTCATAAGATGGCTGTTACCTTTTAAGATGACTGCTCAAATGTTAAATCAAGACCCTATACCTTTAATCCCATCAGCTTCAGAGGCTGAGACAGGAGGATCATGAGTTCAGAGCCAGCCTCAATAAAAAGCAAGGTGCTAAACAATTCAGTGAGACTCTGTCTCTAAATAAAATACAAAAAATAGGGCTGGGGATGTGCCTTGGTTGTCGAGAACCCCTGAGTTCAATCCCCAGTACTTGCCTGCCCCCCCAAAAAAATTAAATAAAATTTTCTACATTTCCGTGGATGAATCACTTCTGTGCATATACTATATTTATGTAAGTTATAGAATAACAGGTAAACAGACTCTTTTTGATGCTAATTGCAAAATAAACTTTAAAAAACTAGAATAAATGCAGGTAAAGTATCTTAGTGCATTTGAAGGATAATATACTCTACAGACAAGGTCTTTTCTGTATTCAAAAGGACATTTCCAGGAAAAAAAAAAGAAGAAGAAGAAGCCATTTGTGCTTGGCCTCTTTGGGGAGAAGGGGAGGAGAAAATTCATACTGTCAGATGAAGGTTTTGTATGATAACATGAGAGACACAGCAAAGTTCAAAAAGCTAACTATTAAAATGCATTAGAGAACAAACTGCTTACAGAAGTCCCATGTAAGGCCTTTCACGGACATCAGCAGGCAGCAGATGGTGCTATTCCATCTTGACTTAGAAACTGTGAAGCAGGCACCTTGGAAATGACTGCAAATGACAGTCTCCTTTTTAGCACCATAATTTGGAAAAGTGACCTAGAGTTAAAGATTCTTTTTATGGAAGCATTCCTTTTTCCTAGTATTTGATTTGCACAAAAACTAAACACGAGCATTCTACTCATGACTGAAGTCAGTGATGAGGAAGGGAAAGGAGGTTAGAGTTTGTTAGGGTGTTTTTCTCCCATGCCTAAAAAAGTCCATGTCAAATTGGTTGGCATTTAATTAATTCAGGCCACTAAAAAATATTTAGTGTTTATAGTGTGTCCAGCACATTTATAGGTATTATTGGATATCTATGAATAAAATAGACAAAGACTTCTGTACTTGTGAAGCTTCTATTGTAGGAGGGGGAGAAAGAAAATAAAACTAATAAATTAGAAAGTCATTCAGTGTATAAGGGGATGATAAGAAATATTATGAAAAATTAAGATAGAACATGGGAAAGGGGGCTCAGGAATGCTGGGTGGTGGAGCAGGTTTGATTTTATTAAGCCATTTTATTAATTGTGAAGTTGACATTTCAACAAAAATGTAAAGGATGGAAGGGAATCAGCATTATAGGAAATTGAATGCCTTGTCATGTTTCAAACAGTGGTGTAAATCTTATTTATGTTTTTAAAAGGTCATATAGATACATAATGAGAATGGTAAATTTTATAGTGCCAAAGATATAATGTTGGAGACCCATGAGGGGGGGGTGTGACAGCAATCCAGACAAAAGGTGACCATGGCTTAGTCCAGCTAGCAATGGGAGTCACAAAGGAGGTGTTGAGAAGTAGCTGGGTTGGGAATGTTTACCTTGATATTAGAGTAGATTTTTTTTTTCCTGATGCAGTTAATGTTAGATGTGGGGATAAGAGAGGCATCAAAAAAGACTTAAGATTTTTGTTCTAGATAACTGGAACGATGGGAAAAGACTACCAGAAGAGTGAGTTTTAAAGCATAAATTGGGAGTTGTAAATTGAACATGCTCATTTTGAGATGTCCAACATTTATTGAGATGAAAAGGTTTTGAGAAATGAGGGCTTGAAAGGAAGAGCAGGGCCACAGTTTTGGACCTACTGGATGTGGGATGTCTTTTAGCCACTAAGGTAGCAAGAAGGAGCCAAGAAGGTGATAGTTGAATATGAAATTGATAATCCGTTTGCACCAGTGTGAAATATTCTCAGGACAGGAAAGACTGGGATAAAGGAAGTGATCTAGAAGATTGGCATAGCCTGGGCCACATAAAAAGAGCCTGAACTTGAATTGACGGTCGATATGGAAATGGGGATAGGACAGTGCTATCACAGAGGCAGATTGTCTAGGGCTTAGTGACTGGTTAGATTTGTAGGATGAGAAAGAGATAAAAATGTCTGAGTCATGGGAGTGTGGTTAGGGACAGTGGTAAAAGAGAAGAGATGAATTGCAGAGGAAGAGTTTTTTCCACATCTTTGTATACATTGGTATATTTGTTCCTCAACTCTTTCATTCTGGAAAATGAAACAAAATTCTCTTTATAGTATTTCTATAAAGTTTCAAGATCAAGGGAGAAAACTGGAAAATACAACTTATCAGGTTTAAGAGAAGACCTCTGATACTCTCTTTCTCCATTCTATGGTGATTCTTTAAAAAAATAATTAATTTTTGGTTGACAAATAAAAATTATGTAGAATTAACGTTCTGAAATATGTGTACATTGTGGAATGGCTAAATTGAGCATATGCATTCTCACCTACTTAATCAAATCTATTCAGCCATTTTCAGGAACACAATACATTCTCATTTTTAGTATAATCATCATGCTATACAACAGATCTCTTGAACTTACTTGCTCTTATCCAATTTAAATTTTGCATCCTTTAATCAACAGCTCCCCAACCACTGTCCCATCCCCTGGTGATCAATTTCTATGATCTGCTTCTATGAGTTTGACATTTTTAGTTTTTGCATGTAAGTGACACCATGTGGTACTTACCTTTCTGAGCCTGGCTCATTTCACTTAATATAATGTCCTCCAGATTCATCAATGTTTTTGCAAATGACAGCATTTCTTTCCTTTTAAAGGCTGAATTATGTTCTATTTTGTGTGTGTGTGTGTGTGTCCCACTTTCTTTATCTACTTATCCTCTAATGGACATGAGGGTTATCATATCTTGTTCATTGTGAAGAATGCTGCAATAAACTTGAGACTGTAGATATGTCTTTGGCATATTGATTTCATTTTCTTTGGATATAAACCCAGTAGTGGGATTGCTGGGTCATATGATACTTCCATTTAATTTTCTGATCATCCTCCATAATGTTTTCCATAATGGCTGTACAACATTGTGAATCTTTGAAAAATCACTTGAATCATGTTTACTTCATAATTGTAACCAAGAAATTCATATTACTTTTAAAAATGAAGTAGCATGTGGTTTTTGGAAGTGAATAACACAGGGAAGGCATTTTTCAATTAAAACAAAACAAACAAAACAAAACAGGAAGCAGTTCCAGATCAATTGTGTAGAAAAGGGATGGTGACAGGCCCCAGGCCCCATTGGCACTTACGCTTTTGTCCCTTCAATGCATATATTTGCAAAATACCATCTGCCTTTCTAATGTGCAACTTTCCTGCAGTAATTGGTGATGCCAATGTCTGAATAGGAGACAGAATGAGGGTGACATTCTACTGACATTTATAGGCATTACCAATGGAAAGGAGCTCTTGTTTTTTAGACGCATTTCCAATTTATGAGGTATTTTAAAATTTAAATTATAACTGAAGGTTATCATATTAGTTGTTATTCAGCACATATTTGCACCAATTCTGTGACAGGCCCTAGATCAGGATGTAACCAGGCACAATTATAATTTGCATATTTTTGCTGAACCTCAAATACTTAATTGTTGGTACTTACTTTATCTTACTAAATGGTGTCATGGGAAGGTTTTAAAACAACCCCATCAAGATTACATCTGGATGACAGAGATTGTAAAATGCCATGGCTTGCAGAGTGCATACTAAATCTTCAGGATAAAAGGTGCAAAATGGTACATCTTAACAATCGATGAAAGGTTTTTATTTCATCTTCAAATCTGAAGTTTAATTTTGCTGGGTACAAGATTCTTGGTTGGCACCCATTATCTTTCAGAGTTTGAAATATGTTATTCCAAGATCTTCTAGCTTTCAGGGTCTGTGTTGAAAAATCTGCCATTATCCTAATTGGTTTACCCCTTTATATAATCTGATTCCTTTCTCTTGTAGCTTTTAAAATTCTCTCCTTATTCTGTATGTTGGGCATTTTCATTATAATGTTCTTGGTGTGGATCTGTTGTGATTTTCCATGTTCTGCATCCTGTTGGCTTCTTGGATTTGGATTTCCATTTCATTCTTCATGTCTGGAAAGTTTTCTGATATTATTTCATTGAACAATATTGCTAATTCCTTTGGTTTGGGCCTTTATGCCTTCCTCTATCCCAATAACTCTTAAATTTCGTCTTTTTATGCTATCCTATATGACCTGAACAGACACTTCTTAGGATATACAATCAATAAAAAAATATATAAAAAAATGCTCATCATCTCTAGCAATCAGAGAAACGCAAATCAAAACTACTCTAAGATATCATCTCTCTCCAGTCAGAATGGCAGCTATTATGAAGACAGACAACAACAAGTGTTGGCGAGGATGTGGGGAAAAAGGCACACTCATACATTGCTGGTGGGACTGCAAATTGGTACAGCCAATTTGGAAAGCAGTATGGAGATTTCTTGGAAATCTGAGAATGGAACCAACATTTGACCCAGCTATTCCTCTCCTCAGACTATACCCAAAGCACTTAAAAACAGCATACTACAGGGACACAGCCACATCAATATTTATAGCAGCACAATTCACAATAGATAAACTGTGGAGCCAACCTAGATGTCCTTCAGTGGATGAATGGATAAAAAAAATTTGGTATATATACACAATGGAATTTTACTCAGCATTAAAAAAGAACAAAATCATGGCATTTGCAGGTAAATAGATGGCGTTGGAGAAGATAATGCTAAGTGAAGTTAGCCAATCCCCCCAAAACAAGTGCCAAATGTTTTCTCTGATATAAGGTGACTGACTCCTAGTGGGGTTTGGAGGGAGAGCATGGGAGGATTAAATTTTTTTTTAAATAAAGAATTTTATTTTATTTTATTAATTTTCAGTAGACACAACATCTTTGTTTTTGTATGTGGTGCTGAGGATCGAACCCTGGCCGCACGCATGCTAGGCGAGCATGCTACCGCTTGAGCCACATCCCCAGCCCCGGGAGGATTAAATTAATTCTAGAGAGGGAAGAGGGGTGGGCAGGGGATTAGCAAAGATGGTAGAACGTGATGGACATCATTATACAAAGTACATGTATGAAGACTTGAATTGGGTGTAACATACTTTATGTACAGAGATATAAAAAATTGTGGTATATATGTGTATTAAGAATTGTAATGCAAAAAACCCCCAAAATATATGTATAAAAGAATAAATTGGTGTGAACATACTTTATATACAGAGATATGAAAAATTGTGCTCCATATGTGTGATAAGAATTGTACTGCATTCTACTGTTGTTGTGTATTTTTAAAAAATAATAAAAATCAAAAAAATTTTAAAAAACAATCGATGAAATGTGTAGTAGGTAGCGTTTACCGAGTCCTAGCTCTTTGCCAGGCTCTATGCTAAATGCTCACCATGCACTAATCTTAGTCTAGAGCATCTACATTCAAATTAGGTTTTGTCCAAATCACACTTTCCCTAAGAAGCTGCTTGCTTTACAGTTTGCAACTAAATTTCCTACTTAAGTTCAGTTTGCCTGCTTGTGGTTTAGAAATCCAAGGATTATTTTCTTCCTAGCTTTAATATTCAGAACCCTCTAAATCCTGGGGACTGAATTTTCATATGGGGAAGTTTATTATATGATTGTATAAATTCGATGCAACCAACATTTCTTTCCTGCTTATTTTAGAAGAACTATAGTAAATACTTTAAGATTGAGCTTTTGCCAGAAAAAAATTTAAAATTCAATGGAATCACAGGTATGTTATTAGAATATGTAAAAGATGGCTGAATGACTTACGGGCTGAAGGTAAGTCTCATGTTGTGGGCATGTAGAAGAAAAGCAATTAACATTCAGCCCCCAAATGACAGTTCAAAGTATATTTTTTTGACAAAAAATTGTACAAAAAGCAATATTAATCCAGTAAAAATAATACTTAGAAACTTGAAGTTTGGTCTTTTCCCTAGCTAGCTAGCAACATGCAGTAGATAACTCTGGATACTGGGCGGCAGCAGCCAGCCATAGCCCCAGTCAATCATTTGATCATGAGGATAAAAAATTGTTGTAAGTTTTGTGCATGGTGAGAGATAGGGGTTTAATTTCATTTTGTTGCATATGGATTTCCAGTTTTCCCAGCACCATTTTTTGAAGAGGCTATCTTTTCTCCAATGCATGTTCTTGGCACCTTTGTCTAATATAAGATAATTGTAGTTTTGTGGGTTAGTCTCTGTGTCCTCTATTCTGTATCATTGGTCTATCAGTCTGTTTTGGTGCCAATACCATGCTATTTTTGTTACTATAGCTCTGTAGTATAGTTTAAGTTCTGGTATAGTGATGCCACCTGCCTCACTCTTCCTGCTAAGGATTACTTTAGCTATTCTGGGTCTCTTATTTTTCCAGATGAATTTCATGACTGATTTTTCTAATTCTATGAGGAATGTCTTTGGAATTTTGATTTAAATTGTATTAAATCTGTATAATGCTTCGATCATTTTGACAATATTAATTCTGCCTACCCAAGAACAAGAGAGATCTTTCCATCTTCTAAGATCTTCTTTAATTTCTTTCTTTAGAGTTTCTGTAGTTTTTCACTGTACAGTACTTTCACTCCTTTTGTTAAGTTGATTCCCAAGTATTTTATGGATTTTTGAGCCTATTGTAAATGGGGTTGTTTTCCTCATTTCTCCTTTAGAGGATTTGTCACTGATATATATTAAAAAAAACTCTCAAAGTGGATCAAGAACTTAGAAATTCAACCAGAGACCCTGCACCTAATAGAAGAAAAAGTAGGCACAAAGCTCCATGATGTTGGATAAGCTCCAACTTCCTCAATAAGATTCCTGTAGGGCAAAAATTAAAATAAAGAATCAAGAATTGGGATGGGCTGGGGATGTGGCTCAAGCGGTAGCGCGCTCGCCTGGCATGTGTGTGGCCCAGGTTTGATCCTCAGCATACAAACAAAGATGTTGTGTCTGCCAAAAACTAAATAAATAAATATTTAAAAAAGAATTGGGATGGATTCAAACTAAAACATTTCTTCTCAGCAAAAGAAACAATCAGCAAAGTGAATAGAGCCTTCAGAATGAAAGCAAATTTTTACCACACACACATCAAATAGAGCAGTAATCTCTAGGATATATAAAGAACTCAAAACTCTTTACACACACACACACACCACCACCACCACCACCACCACCAACAACAACAACAACAACAACAACAACAAAAATAACCCAAGCAATGTATGGGCCAAGGAACTGAATAGACACTTCCAAGAAGATGATATACAATCATCTTCTTTTGTTCAGTTGATATGAAAAAATGTTCAATATCTCTAGCAATTAGCAGCTATTAAAAATCATAATTACAAATAGCAGCTGTCAAGAATACAAACAACAATAAGTGTTGGCAGGGATGTGGGGGAAAACGCACATTCACACATTGCTGGTGGGACTGCAAACTGGTGTAACCAATCTGGAAAGCAGTATGGAGATTTCTTGGAAAACTGGGAATGGAGCCACCATTTGACCCAGCTATCCCACTCCTCAGTTTATACCCAAAGGACTTAAAAACAGCATACTACAGGGACACAGCCACATCAATGTTTATAGCAGCACAAGTCACAATAGCTAAACTGTGGAACCAACCTAGATGCCCCTCAGTGGATGAATGGATAAAGAAAATGTGGTAATATTCCATACATAATGGAATATTACCTCTCATTAAAAGAGAATAAAATCATGGCATTTGCAGGTAAATGGATGGAGTTGGAGAATATAATGCTAAGTGAAGTTAGCCAATCCCAAAAAAACAAATGCCAAATGTTTTCTCTGATACAAGGAGGCTGATTAATAGTGGAGTAACGAGGGGAGCTTGGGAGGATTAGACAAACTCTAGATAGGGCAGAGGGGTGGGGGGAAAGGAGGGAGCAGGGGGGTAAAAAAGATCGAGGAATGAGATGGACATCATTACCCTAAGTACATGTATGAAGACACGAATGGTGTGAATATACTTTATATACAACCAAAGATATGAAAAATTGTGCTCTGTATGAGTAATATGAATTGCAATGCATTCTGCTGTCATATATAACAAATTAGAATAAAAATAAATAAATAATTTTAAAAGTACATTAAACAGAGAGAGAAAGGGGGGTGAGATGGAGTGAGGTGGGGTTGGGGGGTAGGGGACTGTGTGACTGGCTCTGGGTCCTTCTTTGAATTCCTGCATAAACACCTTTCCAATGACCACATCGTTGTCATCCTCAAACGCTGAGTGGAAGACTACTGTGACTGTCCTTTTTAGATTCAATGTACAAGGTCACATCATCCCTATAATGGATAACTGCCCTGTTCTCTTCTTCCTTGCCCTCTTCTTGGAGTTGGAATTTTTTCTCAAAGACAGAGGCAAAACACTTTTGCTTCAACATGCCAGTCTGATGTACAGTGAAATCCTTGGACGTAGGCAGATTTTCGAGGTCATGTAGTGTTATGGCACGACTGCTCAGAAAGCACACAAAGACCAGATTTGAAACAAATTAAAGAATCTTATTTTATCTATCCCTTCCTGGCCAGGAATACTTCTGCCCAAGTGGCCTAATATTTAAGGAAGAAAATATTGGGTTCTAATATTGATTCTAATATTTAAGGAAGAAAACCTCATCTTATGGAATCTAAAAATTGCAAACAAGCAGGATACAAGGGCTGAGAAAAGCAGTTAGCAGAGCAGAATTAGACAACCACATTGTGGGTTCGAGCACAGTTTTGTTGTACATCCTGGGTTCAAGTACATTTGCAGGTGTATGAAGCACAGAAAAACATTTTAAAAAAAAACATTCTTTTTCAAAACAACTTATATAACATTTTCACATGGGAATTATAAAGAAGATGGAGTCACTATGGCTATACTTACTATTTTATTAATCTATATTTTCTAATCTATAAACTATAACTTGTATCAACAAACTCAGACCCATAACAATAGCAAAGAGACATTGTATCCTGATTCTAGATTTACCAAGAAACTCCCATAAACCCTCTTTAATAACTCATCAGCACCATGTGCCTGAAGTTCCTTGTAGAATTCAAAGAAATACAGATCATTACTTTCATTTTGACTCCATTAGGATTTGAAATACAATAGGAGAATCTGCAAATGTTACTTCTAATGCTTCTGGTTTGTTTCTGGAAGCTGCATTCGTGAACTTGAGCATGAGCATCTCCTTGATGAGGCAGTTGTTCACAGGATCACGGTGGTGGTTGGCCCCCGACCTCACCGACTGGTCTGCTCAACCCCCACACCCCCTCTGCCAGCAGTTTTGAATATGGGTGTTCAATAAATTACGTGAGATACTTAATACTCTTTTAAAATAGGTGTTATGTTACATGCTTTGGCCCAACTGCAGGCTAATGTAAGTGTTCTAAGCACATTAAAGGTAAGCTGTGATACTCATTGGTAGATCAGGTGTATTAAGTGAATTTTACAGTGATGATGTTTGCAACTTATGATGGATTTATTGGGAATAACCCTATGGTTGATCAGGGGCTTCTGTATCCTAATGGGTGGAGGGAGGGAGATCAGGGAAAACTTAAGAGTTGATGGCACTTGAGCTTGGCATCCTGAATGACAAGGCCTCCACAAGGGGAGAATTAGTGCAATTAAATACCTCTTAAGCTTGGCACATGGCACATGCCTCTCATCCCTCCTACTTAGGAGGGAGATTGATGTAGGAGGATCACCTGAGCTGAGGCATTCAAGGCTGGCCTGGGCAACATAGTGAGACTCCATCTTAAAACAGCAACAAAACCTTTATAATTCACCCAAATATTGGATGGTCAAAAAGCAAGGGTTTTATATATATATATATGACAGAAGGTGGGTTTTCTTAAATTGGGAAATTACCACTATGGAGCATTCTACAAATATAATAATTCAGAAAAAGCAACCTGAAGCTACATTATAGACAGCTACATTGCTCTTGCCACCCTGCGTGGACTGGCCTGAACTTAAATTACAAGTGGATACCTCACTGATCTTTTTGACCTGGAAGAATGAAAAGAAGAGGTAATTTTTTAAACGACCACACAGCCTTAGTTAGCTTTTCATTGCATGACCAATCACCTGACAAGAGCAACTTAGAGGAGGAAAGGTTTACTTTGGCTTACAATTTCATGGTTGGCCAATTCCATTGCTTTGGCCTGAGATAAGGCAGAGCATCATGGCAGAAGTGTGGGGAAGAAGAAAGCTATTCAGATCATGGAAGCCAGTGAGAGAGAGGGAGAGGGAAAGGAGCCAGGGATGAATACAGTCCTGAAAGGCATGTCCCCATGACCTACAGCCTTTCACTAGGTCCCATCTCCCACACATTTCACCACCTCCCAAAAGTTCATTCAAACCACGAATCCTTCAATGGATTGCTGCACTGGGACAAACCCATAAGACTTTGGGATGGGGGTGGGGACACATGCCAGATCCAAATAATAACAAAAACAAAAGCTGAATTTACTTCTGAATTATCCTGAATCTGTCTGTCATAAAGATCAGACTCCAATTTTTTTTTCAGAAGCCATAAAGTGATATTTTAGAGATTATTTCTGATTAAAATGTGTGCTATTCTAGATGACCCTGAAGAGTCCATAACATTCTGTGAAATGCAAATATGCTTTATTAAAATTTACTCTAAATTTGTATAAGTTTCCTGAATCAGAAATAAGTGGTTGATAATTTTTCCTTTTCGGTCTAGAGACCCTCAGTGGGGGTTTTAAAAATCTCAAAGCTTTTTTTTTTATTAAAAAATTACGGACTCACAAAAATTATCAAAACAGTATAGATGGGTCTAGTGTACTCTTCATTCAGTTTCCCCCATGGTTAGATCTTAGGCGATCAGTAAAATATCAAAACCATAGGTACTGTTCTGGTTTAGATATGAGGTATCTCCTAAGAGTCTCCTGAATTAATGCAGGAATAGTCAGAGGAGAAATGATTAGATTATGACAGAGCTATCCTAATCAGTTCATCCTGGTTTGAATGGCCAAATGGAATAGAGGGGCATGGCTGGAGGCTGTGGGTCACCGGGGGCATGGCAGTGCAAGGGTTCATCTTCCTTGCTGCCCCTTTCTCCTTCCCTCTCTCTGCTTCCTGGCTTCCATGATGTTTTGCCTTACTTTGGGCCCAGAGCAATGGCTCAGCCAACAATGGACTAAACCTCTGAAACCATGAACCCAAATAAATTTTTCCTCTACGTCGTTCTTGTTGAGAGTGTAGAGACAGTGTATGATCTTTCAAGCTTGGAGTTTTCAACTCAGCCCAATGCCCTTGTGATCTATCCAAGTTGTTGCATGTATCAATCAATCACTTTTATCTTGGGCTGGGATTGTGGCTCAGTGGTAGAGCACTTGCCTTGCAGGGGTGAGGCACTGGGTTCGATCTTCAGGATCACATAAAAACAAATAAAGGTTAAGTTTTTTTTTTTTTTTTTTTTTTTTTTTTAAAGTAGCTTGTATATTTTTCTTGTTGAGTAGTAGTCCATGGTAGGAATGTTCCATAATTGTTCAACCATTCCTCTACTGAGGGACATCTTGGTTGTGTTTAATTTTTAAGAGTTATAAATAAAGCTGCTGTGAACAATCACGCACAGGTTTTTACGTGGGCATGTTTTTTTTTTTTTTTTATTTCTCTGGAATAAATGTCCTAGAGTGCAATTGCAGGTCATATGGGAAGTGCATGTTTAGTTTTTTAAAGAAACTGCCAAATGATTTTTCAGAGTAGCTGTACCATTTTACAAGGAACAATAATTTCGAAGAGGGTCAACTCAAGATTCCCTTTTAAGCTGGGAGGGGCTGTAACACTACATTCCTGGAACAACTTACTGGGTCCTTTTTCTCGAAGGCATTTGGTGGCCAAATCATCCCCCTTCCTGTTTTTCTTTTTCCCTCCTATTGCAATAGGATTATTCCTAATGAATGGTGGGAAAAAAGATTGGCTAATTACTACCACGAGCCACATTCTTTTGTCTGTGTTCATGACACAAAAGTGAATTTATCGTCTGAAGAAAAAAGACATTTCCCTGGTTAAATCTGCCTGGAGGTAACTGGAAGCCTCCAAATCTTTCAGTGTTCAAGTCTCTCTTTTCTCAGCCTCTCTTTTCACAGTTAGCCTCTCCACACCCAGCATCTATCTCTGTTTGTCATTTTGATTCTTCTATTTGCACCAGGATTTGTTTAAATACTATCTCTTTTTTTTTTTTAAGAGAGAGTGAGAGGAGAGAGAGAGAGAGAGAGAGAGAGAGAGAATTTTTAATATTTATTTTTTAGTTCTCGGCGGACACAACATCTTTGTTGGCATGTGGTGCTGAGGATTGAACCCGGGCCGCACGCATGCCAGGCGAGCGCGCTACCGCTTGAGCCACATCCCCAGCCCTAAATACTATCTCAATGAATGGAGAGTCTCCAACTACTTTGGTTTAACACTTACCCCTAGCTCCCGACTTCGGCCAAGATACTATCTTCTCACTGAGATCAAATCGTGGCTTACATGTTCATTTTGTTCAAGTCTCAGCCCAAATGGCGGGAGTAGGGGGGTTCCTCTTCTGTGAGGGGTCTTCTCTGACCTTTTCACCCCAGCATCATTCATTCTTTGTGCTATTGCCTAGCTTTACTTGTCTTCATAGCACATACACTCACCTGACACTGTGTGTGTCTATTTGTTGTGATAGAGGTCTCAACTCGCTGGGATGTACACGACCTTTGCCCAGGGACCCTTTGTGGTTCAGTGCTATTTTCAGAGGCCCTAGATGGGGCCTGGCATATTGTAGATACTCAGTAAGTAGGTGATAGATAAAAAAGTCAACAGAAATTTCACAATCGTTTCTTAACTGACTTTGTTGTGTGTGACCACTTGCTTACCTGTACAGTTTATCTTTCACTCAAGAAACTAAGAAACGAAAGCTATCTTCAAAAAACATGGATTGAATTAGCTCACTCTCTTTCAAATCCTTAAATGATCCTTCATTTTTTTTTTGTGAAGCCCAGACTTATTTAGAATAGGAAATATAGCAAATAAACTCTTCACAATTCATCTGTCAGAAGAGTTTCTAGAATCATGCATGAGTTTTTTTCTCCCAACATATAGTTAAGCCTCACAAATTCATTTCTTTTTCCTGACCGTACCACACAATATCATACCAAGCATGGTAAACAGAAATTATGGGAGGCCATTGTTCTGGATGGAGTGCCGGCATTTGGTCCCAAGCGACCAGATCAGACCAAAATGCTAAAAGCCACATAATTCAACCAAAATTTTAAAGGAGCAGATCTCAAAACAGACATTTTTTTTTCCTGAAAATGGGAGGTTCCAGTCTACCTAAATCTGGTCTACATGGTAAGGAAGTCCCCTCTTCTTTAACCCTTATACTGAAGTAACCTGAGGTAACCTGATGTTAACCAATCTGTTGTTTCTTCTATTGTCTTTCTGTTTCCTTGTTCCCTTACAAATCCCTTGTCTACTATGGCCAGATGCGAGTATCATTCTATTTTATAGAAGGGAGGCTGCCCCATTAATGAATCACAAATAAAGCTATGACTGAATTACTTTCGACAAGTTATTTCAGTCTCTTCCCCTTGTTCTCATTCTCATCCAACTTCATCATAGAAGTCAAAAGAGTTGTGTTCATTTTTTTTCCAATGCATGTAGGAATTTCAAGTTATAATTTTCATTTGTTTTATGATAACTTTATTTTTATTCTTTCTTAGGGTTTCTTGGTTCGGATGTTCTGTTTATACGTATAAGAACATATTGTTTTCTCCACACTACTCATTAGCTAAAGATCTCTGTGGTGTGAGGAAGGACATAGGATAGTTCTCCGTATACCTCTTCTGGTGATGAGAAATGAGCTATTTCTTTACAATAGGGCCTTGCTGGACTCTCACCTCCTCTGGCTCTCACAAGAGTGAGATTCCTGACAGCTTTGAGCTTCCCCAGCTACGACTAAGGAGGAGCCCAGGTGTGGCCTTCTTTCCTTTCCTTTTTTCAGAAATGTCATTTTAATCTAGTCACCTCAGATCCCCCCTGAGCCCTTCCTATGCTGCCCCCCCCACCATCCACACCTTCTCTTCTCCTGTTATTGCTCTCTTCCATTTCAGTATTGCTCATGGCCTTCCCCACTAAGGCCAGACCATGCATTTTAGGAGTGAGTGTCAGCTGTCAGTCTGAGATGGGCACAACCAGCTCCCTCGGTTTCCCACCCCTCCCAAGACCATGACTGTACCAATGTGGCTTCTTAGGTCCACTTCTCAAATCTAGCCCTTTGATCACACCTCAATATAACGGGCATGTTTGCAGTGTCCTTTTGCTGAGGATGTACTTTCTGTTGTGGTTGGTATTGTTGTTATCCTGATTTCTCTGTGTAAGATTTCCAGAAAAAGGAATGAGAAGATCAAAACTAGGCTGTTGTCACATTCTTACCCAGTTTATCTAAATTAAAGTTCTAGGCTTTAGTCTAAGATTCATGTCCTTCTTATTAATTTGGGATTAATACATTCTTTCTCATATAAAATGAAAGTAGATAGGGAGACCAAAGTTTTATAATGTTTTTTAATGCTCTGAATTGGAAAAATTAAACCTAAGAATTTTGTGTTTGTCCCTAAAATTTTTTTTTGAAATGTTTCCAATGTCTAAAAACATTGAAGTCCAGAAGCTACTATCTATTTGTCTATCTAGTATTTAATTTTCTATCTCTATACCTACTGCTCTGGTATGGATGTAAGGTGCTCCTCCAACCCCCCTGCCAAAGCTCCTGTTTTAATGCAGAAATAATCAGAGGTGAAATTATTACATTATGAGAACTATAATCTCTAGTTCAAATGAACTGACTGTGTGGTAACTGTAGACAGGTGGGGTGTGGCCACGAGCTGACCAGCTGTCCACCACTGGGCCCTTCCCCATGATGTGTTATCACTTGGGCCCTGAGCAATGCAGTCAGCCAACTGTGAGCCAAAATAAATTTTTTTCCCTATAAGTAAGGTATTTTGATTATGATGATACAAAAGCTGACTAAAACACCAATTTGCCTGCCTACTTATCTACCTACATCAATATGTGTACTTCAGTCGATATATACCACATTCTAGGCACTCATCCACAACACCAAAGGAATATAGGAATTAGAAAAAATTCCATTTGGAGGCTTTAAGGAACTTAAAATCCAGGAAGATCATAATCTATTATTAGCAGACTAGTCTATAAAGACCAGATCTATGTAACATGCTATGGCAAAGCAGAAAGAAAGTAGCTATTATCTCTAGATAAATGCAAAAGACTAAAACCACATTAACATAAAAAGCATGTGGCATGGTCAGAAAAAGTAGGTGAACCAGAGAGGCTTGAAGGTGGAGGAGTCATCCACAGTGCCAAAAAGATAAATTGAGGGGAGTTTAATTCCTACTCAAAACAAGTCTGAGCTTTAATAAAGCCCCCACCTAAATGGGGGCTAGGGGTAAAGAATTACTGCATGTAACAGCATAATTTGGTTATCAGTAATTTTCTTATATTCATCAGCAACATTAGACCATAAGAGATGGAGAAGCCTTCATTTATAGTAGCTACAAAAAAAGAGAGATGGAATACATAGGAAAAAATTTAATTAGAAATGAGAAAAACATGAAAGGAAAACTTCCAAATATTCCTGAAGGAAATGAAAGATTTGAACCTTTGAGAAGTCAAACACTGTGTTTGGATAAAAGCCAAAAGGGTAATAGCTTTCAAAGTTATGCAAGTTGTCCTTGGGAAATTTGTTGTATAACTGTGATTTGTGCATCTGTGAAATAATTCAAGTACATATTGTAATAGCAAGAAATTAGAATCAATCTAAATAAAAGATGGAAGGATGTATTAAGAGATGAGATGAGAGAATAGGAGTTTAAAATTAATCTAGGGAAAAAGTTTCCAAGAAGCAAAATTGAAAAGGAAGGGCAATTATTTTAAAATATTTTCATAAAATTTATGGACTCTAATTTTATTTTATGTTTGTAATAAGCAAAGCATTGATTCACTGTCACTTGACTCTCATTTTCCCTCTGGTCATTGTCTTTACCTTATTATTATTTTGTTATCAGGGATTGAGCCCAGAGGCACTTAACCACTGAACCACATCCCCAGTCCTTTAAAAAAATTTTAAAAATTTTGAAACATGGTCTCATTAAGTTGCTTAGAGCCTCCTTAAGTTGCTGAGGCTAGCTTTGAACTTGTGATCCTCCTGCTTCAGCCTCCTGAGTCGCTGGGATTACTGGCATGTGTAGCTGTTCTAGGCTACCTCTTTATTAGTACCTGTTCTTCATGTGCTACCCTGATTCTCCATCAAGAATATAAGCATATCCACACAGTATCTGGCTTATGGACAAGTTTAAACCCAAATATTTCTTTAAATGAATGATTTTTAAAGGCCAAATTTATACACATTGGGAAGTTTCACTCCTACTTTTAATTCTATTCTTCCAATTCCATACACTAAACACCACTTTCATTATCCTAAACTAAATCATGAAAGTCTGGTCACTGCCTGTGGATGAAATATTTTCTCTCCCTAATGAACTTTCAAAAAATTTGTTCTTTTCAGTTATACATGACAGTAGAATACATTTTGACATAATTATAAAAACATAGCATATATCTTGTTCTACTTTCCCTAGTACCTTTTCTTCCCCTACTCTCCCCTCACCCCCTGCTCCCTTCCCTTTATTGTTCTTTCTGCCAATGAACTTTTTATCCTCTGGCCGAAATGTCTTCTTAAGTGTCAAGTGTGATCACTTCCCATCTCAAAAATGTTTAAGTTATTCTCCACTGTCTTACCATTGTAGGATCTCATTCCCTCTTTGTGTTTTTAATTGAAGTAAAATTCACAAACTATATTAACTAATTTAAAGTGTGTAATTTGGTGGCATTTAGTACATTCATAATGTTGTACAATAATGGTTATTAACCCTATCTAGTTCCAAAATGTTTTCATTTCCCCAAAAGAAAACTTACAAAGCAATCACTCCAATTCTCATTCACCCTGGGTTGGGGCAAACACCATAATTTTCTCTCTCTCTCTCTCTCTCTCTCTCTCTCTCTATATATATATATATATATATATATATATATATATATATATATATATTATATGAGTCTTTCTTATGAAATATACAGAATATATATATATAATATATATATACATATATAAATATACAGAATATATATTCTGTATATTTCATAAGAAAGACACATATAGTATTTTACGTGAGGCTTCTTCCACTTAGCAGATGATTTTGAGACTTATATTGTAGCACATATCAGTTCTTCATTCCCCTCATGGCTGAAAAGTATCTCATTGTATAAGTATATTCTACTGTACTTTGTTATCTATGCATATGTTGATGGACATTAGACTTATTTTTGTCTATTATGAATGGTGCTATAATGAAAATTCACATTCACATTTTCATCTAAGTACTTGTTTCAATTCTTGTGCATGTAGACTAAGCAGTAGAATTGTTGGATAATATGGTGATACTATGTTGAACTTTATGAAGAACTGTCAAACTTTTCCCCAAAGAATTTTTACGTTTGCACCATCAATGCACAAAGGTTCCAATTTCTACATATCTTTGATAACACTTGTTACTTTCCTTTTTCCAACAAATTACAGTCATCTCCTAAAGCATTGATGGGAGTCAAAATTCTATAATTTATATGTAAAATAGAACAGTAAAGCATCTTAAGTTTTTGAGAGTGAAGCTGAATATCTGTCTTATTAAACATAGTTACCTCAGGGGAGAAAAAAAAGAGAGAGAGACAGAGAGAGAGTGTAAAATATGTTTTTTTCCTTTGCAACCTTAATAACTAATGATATTGACTATCTTTACATATGCTTTTTGGCTATTTCTTAGATAAATGTCTATTCAGTTTTACTGCTTTTTAAAAAGTTGGTTTTTTTGTGTTGTTGTTGAGCTATGTTCTTTATATGTTCTGGATATTAGACCCTTATCAGACATATGCTTGGGAAATTTTCCCTCTCATTCTACATGTTGTCTTTCTCAGTAATATTGAATAAAAGTAGCAACAGTAGCATTGTTGTTTCATTCTTGATTTTAGGGAGAATATTTTCAGTCTTTAACTAATGTATATAATATTACATATGAGTTTTTCACCAATGCCCTTTATAGTGTTAAGAAACTTTCCTATGTTTCCTACTTCACTGTTTCTTAGAGTCATGATATGGTATTGGATTGTATCAAATTCTTTTTCTGTTTGAACTGAAATGATACGTGTTATTTCTATCCATTTGATTATTTGGGGCCATGATACTGCATTTCTGCGATAAACCCTATTTGGTCATGATGTATAATACTCACAACATGTTACTGGGTTAAATTGCTAGTATTTTTTGTTGAGAATATATTCTTCTTTCTCCTGTAAAGTAGAACAACACTATTCTTCATATCCTGTTTTCCAAATTTACTTCCTTTATGGTTTTCATCTCAGATTTTAAGACCTAATGAGATTAGTGAAAATACACTTGAAAGCTCCCATCCTGGCACACACGAGACATTCCAAAAGCATTGTCTTCTCCCTTTTTCCTTCTCTCACCAAAATGCTATTGATAGAAATCCATGTCAAGGTAAGTTTGGGCAACTCAGCAAGACCCTGTCTCAAAACAAAACAAAACAAAACAAAAATAATAATAAGGGCTGGGGATATAGCTCAGTGGTAAAATACTCTTGGGTTCAGTCCCCATTACCACATAAACAAACAAACAAATAATTTTATAGTGTTCATTTGTATTATGAGGTTACTTCTGCTTGTCTCTTGACCCTCTCTTTGTCTCTCTTTTTTTCTCTCTGCCATTTCCTGGCTTAATTTTGAGAAGAAAGCAAATTTTCAGGTAAATAAACATATCTGCTGCTAGTGAGAATTGTAAATACTTTATGTACATTGCTCACTTTTGAAATTCTAACTGGCTCTTTAACACTAATCTCTCTAAGATGCTTTAAGACAAATTCCAAAAACCTCTTTATTTTGAATGAAAAAAACTTTCTCCAAAGCCTTAACTTTCCTTAATCAATTTTTTAAATGTTTTTTTTTTGTTTTTCTACATTACCACTTATTTTAAACGTCTCTGATACCCTGTGATTAAGAAAAATTCTTCACATAATTGCTTCTGATCCTTTATTTTACTGTACTCTCAATATCACATTAGATTTCATATACTGTGGTGTGTGACATAAATTTATTTATAGATGAGTGGGTCCTATTGTCATTTTTTAGACAATAATTCAGTGTTATTATGATTTCCATAAGAAAAGGGCTTGACATCCAATGATCTTATAAGAAATTATAGACATGGTAATAAAAAATTGCTTTCTTCAGGTGGAAAAATATATACATTGAAGAGTATGAGTATGAATTAAGATAGAAGAGGTAAAAAACTAAATTAATAGATGGACTTTGAATACTTATTTGAATAAATCAAATGTAAAATGTATTTGGGGGACATTAGATCACTTTATATATGGACTAGACACTAAATACTTATATTATTATTGATAATAATACATTTTAAACTTGATTAGGTACTGTAATAGTATTACTGCTATGATAGGTTCTTGCTAAGTTTCTGAGGCTGACGTGGAACTCTCAATCCTCCTGCCTCAGCCTCCAGAGTCACTGGGATTATAGGCATGTGCCACTACACCTGGCTAATTTTATATATTTTTAGAAGTGTTATTATGGTAGAGTGAGATTGGATAAGCATTTGGTTTGATATGTTAAATTTGTGTTGGAAGTTGAACATATAGATGAAGTTATACAGAAAAAAGTTAAAAAGATGGAATGAGAGGTGCAGTTAGAATTGAACAGCATACCACAGTGATGCAGCCACATCAATGGTTATAGCAGCTCAGCTCACAATAGCTGAACTATGGAATAAACTTAGGTGTCCTTCAACAGATGAATGGATAAAGAAAATATATACACAATGGAATATTACTCAGCCTTAAAGAAGAATAAAATTGTGACATTTGTCAGAGAATATCATGCTGAGTGAAATAAGCCAATCCCCCAAACCAAAGACTGGATGTTTTCTCTGATATGTGGATGCTAATTCACGATAAGTGGGGTATCTAGAGAAAAAATAGAGGTACTTTGGATTAGGCAGAAGGGAGTGAAGAGAAGTGAGAGGGTATGGGGGTAGGAAGGATAGTAGAATGAATCAGACATTATTACCCTATGTGCATTTGTGACTACATGACCAGTGTGATTCTACATCATGTATAACCAGAAGAATGAGAAGTTATGCTCTATTTATGTCTGATGTGTCAAAATGCATCCTACTGTCATGTATAACTAATTAGAACAAATCAAAAAACTTGAAGAAGTTAGGATTGAAAATTTGAAAGGCAGAGATTGTGGTGGCAATAGGGTATAGAATATCCAAGAAGAACAGAAAATCCATGCAAGACACTAAATGAAAAGTTCCAAATCAGGATAGCTAGAGGATGGGAAGTATGAAATCTAGCCCTTGAAGAGGTAGAAACAGAAGAAGAATTGCAATCATCAGCAGATTTAGGGGTTTCAGAATGTATTGCATTAAAGAGAGGTGAACAATAGCAAGGCTGATGAGAAGGTTTTAAAAACAACCATTGAATCTAGCATTTACAAGATTATTATTGATTCTTAAGGGAGAAAGATTTAAGATATGAGTTAGTGATTATAAGCTTGGTTTTCCCTAAGGAATTTTGCCAGTGGATTGTAAATAGAAGTGGGTTGCATGCTTAAGGTATATATTTTTTTTATTTGGATTTTTTTTGACAGTTCAAGGGATTGAACCAGGATGTTCTACCACTGTGCTACATTCCCAACCCTTTTGAGGCCGTGTCTTGTTAAGTTGCTAAGGCTGGCATTAAACTTGTGGTCCTCCTGCCTCATCTTCCTAAGTAGCTGAGATTACAGACTTTTTTTTTTTTAATTTAAGATGTCTGAGTAAATAGAGAGAGGACCTTCAGAGAGGAGAATGATGATGATGCTAGAAAAGATTATAGAATCAAGAGTACAGAACAAGAAACTTTCTCAACAAGGAGGAGGAGAATATGCAAAGGTGGTTTTAGGTTGCAAGCTGAGCTGTTTACTTTGGAATGATTTTTTTTCTTCTGAGTAGAAATGATAAGAAGCTAAGAAGTTCTTATGAAAAAGAGGGAAGGTCACCTCAACAGTTGTTAATGGTTTAAAATCTGTTTCACTTTCCTTGGAGATGGGTAGAAGGGATTCTGAGCTTTCATTTATTATGTGATTGGCATGGATTACAAAACTGGTATGTGTTAGAGCTGGAGCTAAGTGTGAAGCTAAGGCTGGGTGTGAGAGTTACACACCAGTGAGGTTTTACTCTTGTTCTTTTTTTTTCTTTTCTTTCCTTTTTGCTTTTCAGCTTCTTCATTGAGGTACAATGAACTCTCTCATAAAGTCACTCACTGTACAGTTAGATGATTTTTAGCCAACTCATATAGCTGTTCAACTATCATTGCAATCTGGTTCTAGGTCATTCTTGTCATTCTGCATTCACATGCAGACTGCCACAGAGCAGCTTTTTATCAGTATATATTTGCTTTTAAAAAATTTTTTAGTTGTAGATGGACACAATATCTTTATTTTACTCATTTATTTTTATGTGTTGCTGAGGATCAAAGCCAGCGCCTCATGCGTGCTAGGCAAGCACTCTACCACTGAGCCACAACTCCAGCACCATATATATTTGTTTTTTTTAAAAAATATATTTCATACAACTGGTATCATAAAGCATGTCACCTTTCCTATCTAGCTTCTTTCCTTGCCCTGTGGTTCGTGTTCAGTGTGATAGCATGTGCCGGGAGTTGCATCCTATCTATGCTGAATAGTATTCTATCACAGGAATCAACATTTTGTTTATCCATGAGTGTGTTCATATCCCAGAAACTGGGATACTCTTCAGGCTAAACTAGTAGATGATTTAATTGTGAAATGCTTTCATAATTTCTCTTTTAGATGACCTATGATTTTACTCTTTTTTTTTTAGAGAGTGAGAGAGAGAGAGAGAGAGAGAGAGAATTTTTTTAATATTTATTTTTTAGTTCTCGGCGGACACAACATCTTTGTTGGTATGTGGTGCTGAGGATCGAACCCGGGCCGCACACATGCCAGGCGAGCGCGCTACCACTTGAGCCACATCCCCAGCCCATGATTTTACTCTTATGCAATAATCAAGATGTTCTCACCCACATATGGGAACTGTATCATAAACATTTTTTTCTAAGTCCATGGAATTCTTGAATAAGAACCTTATTAGCCCATAATTGAAGTACTCCTAGATTTTTTTTAGAGTATAAAAGATCCTGAATTATGAGGCTTTGACAAGCTTAATACTTCCTCCTGAAAATGAGGATTAGCTGTTATTAGCTAAAAGAAGTAAACCGATTAAAATGATGAAGATGTGATTAGAACTATTAACTGTATTTTACTGTTTACAAACTTTATTATAATCAGTCAATTCTTTCAACAGTTGGGCTTCTGTAAGATGAAAAATATTATAATCTCCATTATAGGAAAGGAAACAGATTAAGAGAGGTTAAGAGCTGAACTCCGACAGACCTGAAGCTCAAGTTCAAGTGACCTGGGGCTGGCTCTTCATATTTCACCCAAACTCCACTGTCTCATTAATACCGTGTCTTCCACAACATTCCCCCAATCCCCATGTGCTCTCCACTGGGTGAGGTAGCGCGTGAGTTTGTGTCTCTCTCTGTGTGTTAATGTCAATAAAAGAGAATAGTATATCCCAAACTAGAGGAGACTATCTACATCATTTGTGGGGTCCAGAGCCAAGTGAAACTGTGGGGCATCTTGTTAAAAAAATTATTAAGAATTTCAGGCTGGGGATGTAAGTCAGTGAAAGAACTGTTTTCTACATTCATGAGGAAGTCCTCAGAACTGCAGAAAAAAATATTGTTAAGAATTTCAACCTAAAAACAGCACGGCAGGGACACAGCCACATCAATGTTTATAGCAGCACAATTCACAATAGCTAACCTGCGGAGCCAACCTAGATGTCCTTCAGTGGATGAGTGGATAAAAAATGTGGCATTTAGACACAACATAATATTACTCAGCAATAAAAAAGAATAAGATCATGGCATTTGCAGGGAAATGGATGACATTAGAGAAGATTATGCTAAGTGAAGTTAGCCAAAGCCCAAAAAAACAAATGCCGAATGTCTTCTCTAATATAAGGGGGTGACTCAAAATGGGGTTGGGAGGGAGAGCAAGGGAGGAAGATTACTTCTAGATAGGGAATAGGGGTGGGAGAGAAAGGGAGGGAGAAGGGGAATAGCATGGATGGTGAAAGGAGACCCTCATCATTATACAAAATACATGTATGAAGATGTGAATTTGGTGTCAACATACCTTATATACAATCAGAGATATGATAAATTGTGATATAATAGTGTGTTAAGAATTGTAATGCAAAATAAATAAATAAATAGATAGATAGAATTTCAAGATGGTGACAGCAGAACCTTGAACCAATACAGGACCTTGTAAGCTTAGCGTCCTCTTGGACGGCACAGGTTGCTCATGAAATGGACAGTGAACATGTGAAAGAAAGTCCTGTTCATGCAACTACACGTAAAGCAGGAGTGTCCGATGTTGTGGAGGTAGAAAGAGAGACTGAGTGGATGGGTGGGGGTAATAATGAATAGAAACCAGACTAGTAAGATTTTATGTTCTGTGCTAATTTCTTTCAATCTAGCCCAAAGGCAGAGAAAGCCACTGAATAATTGTAACCGAGAGAATTGCAACCAGATTTACATTTCAGAAAAATCAACCAGGCATAAATTTCAAGGATGGATTTTAAAAGTTAAACTAAAAGAAAGAAGACCAGCTGAGAGGAAAGAGCAACAACACAGGTTAGAAGAGGTGAGAGCCTTGGGTGGTAGGATTTGAAATGCAGTGGGGTGGTGGGAGAGGTCCGCCTCCTGCTCCTTGGGTCTGGATGCCCTGGACAACCACTCTGCTCGGGCATCTCCTTGTGCCTCAGTTTGGAAATTCCCTCCAGAAAGTTTGCTGAGAATTTATTATTAAGCTCACATTCTACTAGGAAGCCTGGTTTTATCTTGCTGATGTCTAAAAACAGTCATTTTATATATTTTCCCCAAATTAATTTTTTTTTTCAATTAGAGAAGGTTAAATCCAATAATGGTTCATTATGGTTGAATGAAAAACTACCAGTGTATATTTTCAAGTTTCCTAATCCAGTAACTTCATTTAGGATAGTAGCTCTCCTGGTGGGTTAGTTTTGTGACATTCTGAGAGTCGTTTTTGGAAAGAGGGATACTGTGAAAACATTTTAAACATATTAAAGTTAGTTGTATCATGCATGGCTTCTAACTGGGAAACCATACAGCTTGGCAATGGCAGCAGAGTGTTTATTTGCCTTTGACTTAGAAGTAGGTATCAAGTGTCCTGTCCCTAGTATTTTCTTTTTCTTTGAGAGGACTTTCTCTTACTTTCTTTCATTTTTTTTTTTTTAATGTGAGACTTTGGTCTCTACAAAGGCATCAGTCTCTGCTTCAATAACTTTTATCCTATAATTTATTTGGATTCTACAATTAATTCCTGCCCATTCATCTCTACCCCTACTAGAGATAATGACCTAGATGATTCTCATTAGAGAATGCTTAACCTTTAAATCAACCGGTCTGCATGGGTTCAGCAGTTCTGTATCCTTGCACTAGTGTTTATTAGTTTATGGCAGCAAATATATCATGGCTACATATAAACTATAATTAGATATGCCATAAAGATTAGTGTTGCTCTAAATAAATCTCTTTGCATTGCATTGCATTACATTTGGAAAACATAAATTTTCCAGATGAAAACTATTTTCCAGGAAGAAAAAAAACTATGGCTATAATCTGGATCTCCAATTTCCATGATTCCACTACTTCTCTCTACCACACAGCATTTTGGCCTTGACTTTAACTTTAGATTTTTTCAAGTTAAGCTTTTAGGGAGTCGTTTTTTTTCTTAGCAGTTATGCTGCCAATAGATAACAATGGATGCATGAAATTATGTTGTCTAATAAATATTTAACAAATATTTATTGCATGTCATACAGAGGTTATCTGTGTGAATTTTTTTTTTTGAGAGAGAGAGAGAGAGAGAATTTTAATATTTATTTTTTAGTTCTTGGCAGACACAACATCTTTGTTTGTATGTGCTGCTGAGGATCGAACCTGGGCCACATGCATGCCAGGTGAGCGCGCTACCGCTTGAGCCACATCCCCAGTTTCCCTGTGTGAATTTTTTTTTACCAATTGAAAGCAAATCATTTCTTTTAGAAGCAAGTGCTTTTCTGTACAATCCTAATGTAGAAAAATTTAAGTTTAAATGAAGCTGATTTTGACTGGAGATGATCTAGAGCAATATGGACCTCACCGAGCTCCAATTAGATTGTGTCCAATGCTGGCTAAGGCACCGCATTAATCAGGGTTCTCCCAAGAAATAGAACCAATAGAATCTATCTGTCTACAAATTTTATATATATATATATATATGGTTCAATGTAGGGGATTAGCTAAGCAGACATTGAAGTTCTGAAAAGCATATAAAAGAAAGTTAATACATATTGGCTCACACAGTCATGAAGATGGCGAGTCCAAGTCTGCAGAATGGTCTGGGGATCCAGGGAAGACCTGATGCTGTAGTTCAAGTCCAGAGGTTGTCTGCTGGCAGAGTTCCCTCTGACCTGGGAACAATCACTATTCAGGCATTCTCCTAATTGGATAAGATTCATCTACATTATGGAGGACAAACTGCTTTTCTCAAAGTCTACCAATTTGAAAGTTAATTTCACCCCCCTCTCTCCCAAAAAACACTCTCATAGAAGCATGCAGAATAATGTTTGACCAAGTATCTGGGCACTGTGTCTCAGCCAAACTGACAAAATTCACCTTCACAGGTATCATATTTTATATAAAATGTTGGCAAACACCATATAGCATTTATTAGCATGATAGTCACTCACACAGAGAGAAGTACAGAGATGATTAATACATGGACATACAGAGAGATTGATAACTTGCCCATGGTCACATAGTGAGTGGGTGACAGGACCAGTCAGTTATGTTCATAATCATATTGCCTATATTGCCTGGTTAAGAAAAAAAATGCATATAATCTATCTTTAGTTTTTACTTCTAGGATTTCTCCATCCAAGCAAAGGGATTTCTTGCCTACCACCCTTCTCTGCTCAGAGAACATGCTGGTAGGTCTACTTATTAAATATTTCTTGCCAGTGAACTTAACATATGAAAGAAACATCAATCTGGCCTCCTCTCACATATTCACCACAGTTCCCAAACTACTTTCACAAAGGAAAATTACATTCTTTCTTTGAATTGTGTTGTGTGTGTTTTATTTTATTTTTTATTAGAGCTTTATGGTTATACATAGTAGTTAGGTTCATCCCAACAAACTCACACATGCATGAAAATTGATTTCAATTCATGATCTCTACTTTTCCCTTCCCCTTCCCTCCTGTCCTCTATCCCCTCTCCCCTTCTCCTTCCTCTACACAACTTCTTTTTGCTCATTTATTAATTTGTATTTGATTGGTTCTTTTTTAAAAAAAATATTTATTCTTAAGTTTTAGGTGGACACAATATCTTTATTTTACATTTATGTGATGCTGAGGATCGAACCCAGTGTCTTGTGCATGATAGGCGAGTGCTCTACCACTGAGCCACAACCCAGCCCCTTGATTAGTTCTTTATGTAATCTTACTCTCTCCTCCTTCTTTCCTTTATTTTACTCAAGCTTCTGCATATGAGAGAAAACATTTAACTTTTGTGTTTCTGCATTTGGCTAATTTCATTTAGCATGATATTCTCCATTTATGGCATTTGCCAATAAATGGATGTATAGTCTCCATTTCTATCCATTTATTGGCAAATGCCATAATTTTATTCTTTTAAATTGCTGAGTAGAATTCTATTGTGTGTGTGTGTGTATATATATGTGTGTGTATATATATATACATATATAATCTCACAATTTATTTTTTAAAAAATATTTGTTTAGTTATACATGGGCACAATATCTTTATTTTGTTTATTTATTTTTATGTGGTACTGAGGATCGAACCCAGGGTCTCACATGTGTGAGGCGAGCACTCTACCGCTGAGCCACAGTCCCAGCCCCACACAATTTCTTAATCCATTCATCTATTAATGGGTATCTGGGTTGATTTCCTAATTTAACTTTTGTGAATTGTTCTATGATAAACATTGATATGGCTGTGTTACTGTAGGATGCTGATTTTAGATCATTTGGAAAAATACCCAGGAGTGGAAGAGCTGGATCATATGGCAGTTCCATACTTAGTTTTTTGAGGAATATTCAAACTAGTTTCCAGAGTGGTTACTAGTCTGAAGTTCCACCAACAATGTACAAGTGACTCTTTCTTCCCACAACCTTGCCAGCATTTGTATTCTTGATCATTGTCATTCTGACTGGAGTGAGATGTTTGATTTGCATTTCCCCATTGCTAGAAATGTTGAACACTTTTTCATGTATTTATTGGCCTTTTGTGTTTCTTCTATTGAAAAGTTTTTGTATAGTTCTTTTGTCCATTTATTGATTGGGTTATTTGGATTTTGGGTGTTAAGTTTCTTGAGTTCTTTGTATATTTTGGATATTAATCCATTATTGGAGGAGTAGTGCTGGCCAAGACTATTTCCCATTCTATAGGCTCTCTAAAAGCATAAAGGCTTTTAATAATTTCTTTAGCTGTGCAGAAAATTTTAGTTTAATAGTATCCCACTTATTGATTATTAGCTTTATCTCTTGTGCTTTGGGGATATTGTTAAAGAAGTCTGTGCCTGCATTTATATGATGGAGTGTTGACCCTGTATTCTAGCAGTTGTAAGTTTTCTGGTCTAATTCCTAAGCTTTTGATCCATTTCAATTTGAGTTTTGTACAGGGTGAGAGATAGGGGTCTAATTTTATTTTTCTACACATAGCTATCCAGTTTTCCCAGCACCATTTGTTAAAAGGGCTGTTTTTTTTCTCCAAGATATGTTTTTGGCACCTTTGTCAAACATCAGACAGATATAGGTTTGTGGGTTTGTCTCTGTGTCTTCAATTCTGTTCAGTTGGTCTTCATGTCTATTTTGATGCCAATACCATACTGTTATTGTTACCACAGCTCTGTAGTATAATTCCGGATCAGGTACTGTAATGCCTCCTGCTTCACTTTTG
This sequence comes from Urocitellus parryii, assembly GCF_045843805.1. Classification (NCBI taxonomy): domain Eukaryota; kingdom Metazoa; phylum Chordata; class Mammalia; order Rodentia; family Sciuridae; genus Urocitellus; species Urocitellus parryii. The sequence continues at coordinate 56,916,589 of NC_135540.1, forward strand.
TTAGTATTGCTTTGGCTATTCTGGGTCTCTTATTCTTCCAAATGAATTTAAGAATTGTGTTTTTCTAATTCTTTGAAGAATGTCATTGGTATTTTGATGGGAATTACATTGAATCTGTATAGTGTTTTTGATAGTATGGTCATTTTAACCATATTAAGTATGCCTATCCAAGAACATGGGATGTCTTTCCATCTTCTCAGCTCTTTGATTTCTTTCTTCAGTGTTCTATAATTTTCATTCCAGGGCTCTTTTACCTCCTTGGTTAGGTTAATTTCCAACATTTATTAAAGGTTATTGTGAATGGGATGGTTTTCCTGATTTCTTCCTTGACTGAATTACTGTATGAGTATAGGAAAGCTATTGATTTAAGTGTTGATCTTATATCCTACTACTTTGCTAAATTTATTTATAAGCTCTAGAAGTCTTCTAGTGGGGTTTTTTGGATCTTCTAGCTATAGGATCATATCATTGGCAAATAGAAATCGTTTGACTTCTTTTTCTATTTGTTTGATTTCATTTTCTTATCTGATTGCTCTGGCTAATGTTTCAAGCACTGTATTGAATAGAGTGATGAGAATGTCTTGTTCCTGAATTCAGTGTAAATGCTTTTAGTTTTTCTCCATTTAGTACAATGTTGGCTTTGGATTTATCATAAATGGCATTTATCATTTGAAGTAAGTTCCTTTAATCCCTAGCTTCTCCAGTGTTTTTGACAAACAGAAATAGTTTGATTTCTTTTCCTATGTGTTTGATTTCCTTTTCTTATCTGATTGCTCTGGCTAATGTTTCAAGCACTATATTGAATAGAGTGGTGAAAATGTCTTGTTCCTGAATTCAGTGTAAATGCTTTTTGTTTTTCTCCATTTAGTACAATGTTGGCTTTGGATTTATCATAAATGGCATTTATCATCTGAAGTAAGTTCCTTTAATCCCTAGCTTCTCCAGTGTTTTTGACATGAATGGTGTTTGATTTTAGCAAAGGCCTTTTATGTATCTGTTGAGATGATCATTGTGATTTTTTTGTTTTCAATTCTGTTGAAGTAATGAATCACATTTCTTGATTTGAATATGTTGAACCAAACTTGCATCCCTGGAATGAAACCCATTTGTTCTTTGTGTATTATCTTCTTGAAGTGTTTTTGAATACAGTTTGATAATATTTTATTTAGGATTTTTGCATCTGTATTTATCAGGGATATTGATCTGTGGCTTTCTTTCTTTGATGCATCTTTTTCTGGTTTTGGTGTCAGGGTTATACAAGCTTCATAAAGCGTGTTCAGGAGTATTCCCTATCTTTCAATCTCATAAAACAATTTGAGAAAAACTGGCATTAGTACTCCTGTAAAGGACTGGCAGAATTCAGCTGAGAATCCATCAGGTTTGGGGCTTGTCTTTTTTGAAAGGATTTTAATTGCCATTTTATTTTTTTTTACTAGATATTGGTCTGCTTAGTATTTTTATATCTTTCTGGTTCAATTTGGGCAGGTCATATATGTCTAGAAATTTGTCCATGTCTTCAAGGTTTTCCAGTTTATTGGTATATAAATTTTCAAAACAGGATCTGATAATCCTTTGGATTTCAGAGGGGCCAGTGGTGATATGTCCTTTTCACCTCTGATTTTATTGATTTGCTTCTTCTCACTTTCTTTTGGTTATTTTGGCTAAGGGTTTGCCAATTTTATTTATCTTTTCAAAGAATCAACTTTTTATTACATTGAAGGAATAGTATAATCCTGACACCAAAACCAGAAAAAGTTGCATCAAAGAAAGAAAGCTACAGACCAATATCCGTGTGTATTGTTTTCTTATTCTCAATTTCATTGATTTTTGGCTCTGATCTTAATTATTTTCTGCCTTCTACTGGTTTGGAGGCTAGTTTGTTAAATTTTTTAAAATATTTTTTTAGTTATAAACAAAATATCTTTATTTTTATTTATTTATTTTTATGTGGTGCTGGGGATCAAACCCAGGGTCTCATGTGTGCGAGGCAAGTGCTCTACCACTGAGCTACAAGCTCAGCCCTAGTTTGTTAATTTTTTAAGGCCTTGAGATGGAGCATAAATTTATTTGTTTGGAATTTTTCTTTTTTTTAATGTAGGCTCTCTGTGCTATAAATTTGCCTCTTAGAACTACTTTCATACTGTCCAGAGATTTTGTTATGTTGTGTCTTTGTTCTCATTTTTCTAAAAATTTCTTGATTTTTGTTCTCATTTCTTCTTTGATCCATTTTTCATTTACGAGAGTGATGTTCAATCTCCATGTGTTTATGTTGTCTCTGTTATTTTTCTTGCTACTGGTTTCTGGCTTTATTCTTTATGATTTCATAGAATACATGGGGTTATATTCATTTTTTAAAAAATTTACTAAGATTTGCTTTGTGACATACAACATGATCCATTTTAGAAAAAGTTCCATGTGCAACTGAGGAGAGGGTAAATTCACTGTTTTGGGGTGGAATATAGCTATCCATTAGGTCCATTTGATTTAAAGTGCTGTTTAGGTCAGGTATATCTTTGTTGATTTTTTTTTGTTGTTGTTTTGATGATCTATCTAGGTTTACTGAAATCCCCTAATATTATTGTGTTGGGATCTATGTAGAATTTAATGTCACTGAATATTTTTCTGATGTAATTTGGTACATTGACATTTGGGGCATAAGTGTTTACTATGGTTATATCATCTTGTTGAAATATTCTCTTTACTAGAATGTAAGGGCCTTCTTTGTCTCTTTGGATTAATTTTTGCTTGAAATACACTTTGTCAGGTATGAGAATAGCTACTCCTGCTTGTTTCCTTGGACCATATGCCCAGAATATTTTTTTGCCATCTTTTACATTCAGCCTATGTATGTCTTTGTTTATAGGATGGGTCTCTTGCAAACAGCATGTAGTTGAATTTTGTTGTTTGATCCATTCTGCTAATCTGTCTTTTCATTGGAAAGTTGAGACCATTAATATTCAGCATTAGTACGGATATGTTTTTGTGATTTTCTGCCACTTTTTTGTATCATATTCTGGTCTTTATTATGTCTGGGACCTTATTTTTTATTCTAATTTGTTATATATGACAGCAGAATGCTTTGCAATTCATATTACACATACAGAGCGCAATTTTTCATATCTTTGGTTGTATATAAAGTATATTCACACCATTCATGTCTTCATACATGTACTTAGGGTACTGATGTTCATCTCATTCCACTGTCTTTCCTACACCCATACCCCCTCCTTTCCTTTCCCTCCCCTTTGCCTTATCTAGAGTTTGTCTATTCCTCCCATGCTCTCCCCACAACCCCATTATGAATCACCATCCTTATATCAGAGAAAACATTTGGCATTTGTTTTTTTGGGATGGGCTCACTTCACTTAGCATTATATTCTACAACTCTATCCATTTACCTGCAAATGCCATGATTTTATTCTCTTTTAATGCTGAATAGTATTCCGTTGTGTATATATACTACATTTTCATTATCCATTCATCTACTGAAGGGCATCTTAACTACTTAACTATTGTGAATTGTGCTGCTATAAACATTGATGTGGCTGTGTCCCTGTAGTATGCTGTTTTTAAGTCCTTTGGGTATAGACCAAGGAGTGGGATAGCTGGGTCAAATGGTGGTTCTATTCACAGTTATCCAAGGAATCTTCATACTGCTTTCCGTACTGGATGCACCAATTTGCAGTCCCACCAACAATGTAAGAGTGTACCTTTTCCCCCACATCCTTGCCAACAATTATTGTTATTTGTATTCTTTAAAAAATTTTTTTTAGTTATAATTGGACACAATACCTTTATTTTTATTTGTTTATTTTTATATGATGCTGAGGATCAGACGAGGCGCCTCACACATGCTAAGTGAGTGCTCTACTACTGAACCACAACCTCAGCCCCTGTTGTTTGTATTCTTAATAGCTGCCATTCTGACTGGAGTGAGATGAAATCTTAAAGTAGTTTTGATTTGCATTAAGTTGATTTCCAAGTATTTTATTTTTTCTGAGACTATTATAAATGGGGTATTTTCCCTCATTTGCCTTTCAGAGGGTTTGTCACTGATATACAGAAATGCCTTTGATTTACGGTTGTTGATTTTATTTATATCCTCCTCCTTTGCTGAATTCATTTATTAGTATTAGAAGTTATCTGGTAGAATTTTTTGGGTATTCTATGTATATAGTCATATCATTGGCAAATAGTGCTAATTTGAGTTCTTTTCCTATTCGTATCACTTTCGTTTGTATTATATGTCTAGTTGCTCTGGCTAGTGTTTCAAGAACTATGTTAAATAGAAGTGGTGAAAGAGGGCATCCTTGTCTTGTTCCAGTTTTTAGAAATGCCTTCAATTTTCTCCATTTAAAATGATGTTGATATGGGGCTTAGCATAGACAGCTATTACGATGTTGAGGTATGTTCCTATTATCCTTAGTTTTTCTAGTATTTTGAACATGAAGGGGTGCTGTAGTTTGTTGAATGCTTTTATGTAACTATTGAGATGATAATATGGTTCTTATCTTTAAGTCTATTGGTGTGATGAATTACATTTATTGTTTCCTTATGTTGAAACAACCTTGTATCCCTGGGATGAACCCCATTTGATCGAGGTGCACTATCTTCTTGGTAAGTTTTTGTATTCAAATTGTCAGAATTTTATTGAGAATTTTTGAATCCATGTTGATTAGAGATATTGGTCTGAAGTTTTTTTTTCTTTGATGTGTCTTTGCCTGGTTTTGGAATCAGGGTGATATTGGCCTCACAGAATGAGTTTGGAAATGCTGCCTCTTTTTCTATTTCCTGAAATAATCTGAGTATTTGATTTAGTTCTTCTTTAAAGTTCTTGTAGAACTCAGTTGTGTATCCATCTAGTCCTGGGTTTTTCTTAGATGGTAGGCTTCTGATGGCATCTTCTATATCATTGCTTGAAATGGTCTGTGTAAATTATATCATCCTGATTCAATTTGGGCAAATCATATGACTCTGAAAATTTGTCAATGCCAAAGCATTGACAAATTTTCAGAGTCATATGATATTCTATATGTTATTGGAGTACAAATTTTCCAAATAATTTCTAATTATCTTCTATATTTATGCAGTGTGGTGTTGTGATATTTCTTTTTTTATCATATATGTTAGTGATTTGAGTTTTCTCTCTCCTTCTCTTTGTTAGCATGGCTAAGGGTCTGTCAATTTTATTTATTTTTTCAAAGAACCAACTTTTTGTTCTGTCAATTTTTTCAGTTGTTTCTTTTGTTGAATTTCATCTCTAATTTTAATTATTTCCTTTCTTCTACTGTTTTTGGTGTTGATTTGTTCTTTTTCTAGGGCTTTGATGTGTAATGTTAGGTCATTTACTTGTTGACTTTTTCTTCTTTTAAGGAATGAACTTCATACAATGAACTTTCCTCTTAGTACTGCCTTCATACTATGTCAGAAATATTGATATGTTGTATAAGTGTTCTCATTTACCTCTAAGACGTTTTAAATCTCTTCTTGATGTCTGTTTATTCAGTAGCATATTGTTTAGTCTCCAGGTGTTGGAGTAGCTTTTATTTCTTATTTTATCATTGATTTCTAATTTTATTCCATTATGATCTGATAGAATGCAGGGTGGTATCTCTACTTTTTTGTATTTGCTAAAAGTTGCTTTGTGGTATAATATATGGTCTATTTTAGAAAAGGATTCATGTGCTGCTGAGAAGAAAGTGTATTCTCTCGTTGGCGGATAAAATATTCTATATATGTCAGTTAAGTCAAAGCTATTGATTGTATTATTGAGTTCTATAGTTTCTTTGTTCAGCTTTCAAATGGCCTGCTCATAGTTTCTTACCATCTTCACTGTGTGGTCTACATTCTTTTCAAGATTATATGTTTTGTCCTCATTGTCTGAGATCCTGTCTTCCAAGTGTTCTAATCTCTTGGTGATGCTTTTAATTGAACTTTTAATTTGGTTTATTGTTTCTTTGATTTCAAGGATTTCTGATTGTTTGTTTTTTTAGAACCTCTAACTCCCTATTGAAGTAATATTTTGCTTCCTGTATTTGCTTATGTAGCTCTTTTTTAAAATGATCTTTGGTGCCTGTATTTGCTCTCTTCTATCATCCTTTATTTCACATAACATTTTAATTATGTTCATCCTGAACTTCTTCTTTGTAATTTCTTCTGCTGTGGATGCCATGGATTCTAATAATGTGGTATCTTGATTTGTTTGGGCCCACTTTTTGCCCTGTCTTTTAATGTTGCTCGTGTGTTTTCCCTTCTAGTACTGTAGATCTGAGGCATTATCATTTTTACCCTATAGGCTTATAGTGCCCCTGCAGGGTTATAATACCTCTCCTTTGAGGGGAAGAACAATGTTCACAGATCCCAATACATACAATAATCTTAAACCAAGTAGTTGCTGTTAAGATGTTTTACAGTTTGGTCACAATACAGAAATAGTGAGTTCAATTATTAACTACAATATAAATAGTAGATTTGTAAAAGAGTTTATTTTCTCTGATGGTGGACAAAGAACCAGGGGTGAGGTGTAGGATGAGATGTTGATGGGGTAGGAGGTGAGTATATAGAGTTATTAGCCTTAGGAAGTGTGAAAGAGAAATCTAAAGAAGAAGGTTAATAGCAGGAGAAAAAAGAAGTGATTTTGGGGAGACAAGTAAGTGGGAAGACAGTAGAGTACATAAACAATAACACATAAATATTAAGAAAAAATGCAAAAATGGGAGAAAAAAATATACAACACAACAGTAATATACTGTTCAGACATCTCAATCCTTGGTATCCTAATTCATGCAAAGTATACATATGTTGGGGTTGTGAGGGCGGGAGAATAGAGTGGGACAAGAAAAAAAATCTCAAAGGAGGCAATAAGGATTATTTTGGTTGGAGATCAGTATCTTTCCTGTTTCTATTCTCATCCAATAGGTGGGGTTGTCTGTTGTTAGCTGGTATCTCCACCCTCAGGATGGTGAAGTTTACCAGGATCAGAGGGTTGGTTTTGTATTCAGGGCACCTCGAAGAGGGAGATTGTACCACAGGGAATCTCCTTTGAGGCCCACTTGTGTGATGTGGGCACCTATTGTTATCTCCTTATGTCACCTGTAGATCTCACAGTTCATGGTCTCTAAATTAGTCTCTAAACTGTATCTCACCCTCTGTCTATTTCCTAATTGGAGAACTTTCTCTCTGGATGACTTGAGGGTTGTGCTTTGAGGATTGTGCACCTGTCTTGGAGAGCTGTTTTGTATTGGGCAGTCACTTTGCCGGGCCGGAGGAAAAGTTGGGAATTATGGTACCTGTCCAGCCGATGTTCCAAATTGGGAGTTGCCCCAACTAAAGATGGCAACAAAGGTGACCCAAGATGGAGGTGGCTGCTGTCAGCGATGAGGTGTCAGGCCGGGTGGGGGAGCCAGGCAATCACTTTAGGTGATGGGTTCAGAGATGAGCTCTGTGGCTTGCAGTCTTGTGGCTGTTGGCTGTCTTCAGAGCCTGTGCAATGCCTTGAGGTGCAGGTAGGCTACTGCATGTAGGGGACTATTGTAATGGCTTCAGAGTCCCAAGATGGAAGCAACTGGAGGAGCCCCGCCTTGGTAGTTGGAGGTCCACATGGGAGTGGAGGTTGGTGTTCCTGCACATGGGGTAGTGGCTGGGTGTCCGCATGGGAATGGTCTCTGGGATTTCTACATGGGTGGGTGGCCAGGAACCCTGCCCAGGTGCTGATGCTTGTGGTCCCACTTGGGAAACCTGGTAGTTCTGCATGGGTGAGTAGTCAGGAGTCCTGCTCTGATGCTGAGGTCTCAGTCCCTGAGCTAGCACAGCGGCCATGATCCCTGTAGAGGAACAGCTATGGTGAGCGACTCCTCTATCTCTCACAGAGAAGCAGTATTCCCACTACTTGAGTCCCACATCAGCGAGTAACACATGGAATGCTGCTCCCTCTGGCCTGCCATCTTGGATTGCCATTTGGGTTTTTTTGCTATATTTTATCCTGTCTTGATTTTCATTTAGTGAATTATTCTCCTATTGAACTTCCTCTGTTTTGGGGTTTTGAGAATTGTTTTCATTCCTCTCTGTGAAGTTTATCTTTGAGTATTTGTAGTGCTCATGAATTATTTGTTTATTCTTGTCATGAATTGTTTTTATTTCCCCCTTGAATTTGAAACTGAGTTTTGCTGGATATAGTAACCTTGGATGACAGCTGCTTTATTTTAGGGCTTGGAATAGCTCAATCCAGCCCCCTTTGACTTTGGGGTCTGAGCAGAGGAATCTGAAGTGAGCCTTATTGTTTTGCCTCTAAGTGTGACCTAATATTTCTCTCTTGTACCTTTTTTTCTATGTTAGGCATTTTGGTCATGAATTGTCTCAGTGGGCTTCTCATTTGGCTGGGTCTAGTTGGGGTCCTGTAAGCCTCATGTATTTGGATGTCTATCTCATTTCTGATATGAGAGATATTTTCTATAACTATTTCCTTGAAAATATTATTTATGCCTTTCGTTTGCATCTTCATGTTCTCTTCTATCTCAATGATTCTCAGACAACTTTGATTCTTTAAAGTTGTCTCGGAGTTCTTCTATATTCTAGTCATGTTCTATTATTTTTCCCCATTATTACCTTCTGTGTATTCAAGATCATCTAGCCTATATTTAATGCCTAAAGTTCTGTCTTCAAGGGCCGAGGTTTTATTTTCTACAACATGTAGTCTACTATTGATACCCTCAAATGAGTTTATAATTTGTTCACCTTGTTTTTCTAGGATATCTTCTTGGCTTCCCTTTATTATTTCTATTCCTTTATTAAAATGGTCATTCATTTCCTGTAATTACTCTTTTAATTTCTTCCTTAGATCTTCTTTTAGTTGATTGAACATTTGGAAAATCAGACTTTTATTACCTCATTTTGGGTTTTTGTCTACCTCACTATTAGTGGGTTCCTTTGTTGGCAGATTGTGGATTTTAGGGGGGAATTTGTTTGCCTGTTTTCTCATGTTTTCAGACGTCTTGGGCTTGTACATCAATTGAAGTGGATTCCTCTACCTCGTGTGTGTGTGTGTGTGTGTGTGTGTGTGTCCTTTTGTGTGTAGTTGTCTTATTCTGGGACTTCTGTCTATTTTTGAGAGAGGGGTCCCTCCTAAAGGGATGGAACCTAAGTTGTTCCTCTCTAGTTGTTCCTTCTTGGGTCCTTTTTGACGGTTTGGGGCCTTTGGTATTTTCTCTTATTTGATTTGGAGTCTCTGCAGGAATCATGGCTGCTGTGCTAGCTCAGGGACCGAGACCTCAGCGTCAGAGCAGAATGATCAGATGCTGCAGAATCTCTAACCTGTGAACTTTTAGTGTCCCTGAAGGTTACCCATACTTCACAGAATGGGAGCAAAATGAATAATAATAATTGATATTGCAACCAACAAACAATAAACCTTGTTAAAGTAAATACCCCAGATCCTACTATGAAATTTTTTACATTAATTGCCACCAATAAACAGGAACAATGGGTTCAGCAATTGTCAGCAGTGAAAACAATAACCATGAACTAGCTCTGGCTTTAAAGCAAATAGCAGTTGTCAACTTTATCACACGCAGTAGTAATGATTGTATTAGCATTAATGGTAGGGGCGAGATTAATATAACCATTTAGTTCTGATCATGGTAAAAATACACTTAATTAGGGGAAAAAGAAATGTGTTATGACATTAGAATAAACTTTACAATTTCAGAAAGTGAACAGAGAGAATGCAGAAGAACAGTAGCACAAAGGGAAGGGGAAAAATAGAAGAAGCCCAGTATTGGGAGAAAGGGAGGAAAAAAACAAGAGAATTTGGCCAATAACAAGAAAAGATATGATTGAAATGATTTTGTCATTTTTTAGTGCTGGTAATACTCCATTGTGTATAGATGCCACAGTTTTTTAATCCATTCATCTATTGAAGGGCATCTAGGTTGATTCCAAAGTCTAGCTATTGTGAATTGTGCTGCTATGATCATCGATGTGGCAGTATCCCTGTAGTACACTCTTTTAAGGTCTTCAGGGAATAGTCTGAGAAGGGCAATAGCTGGGTCAAATGGTGGATCCATTCCCAGCTTTCCCAGGAATCTCCATACTGCTTTCCATATTGGCCACACCAATTTGCAGTCCCACCAGCAGTGTACAAGTGTACCTTTTCCCCCACATCCTCGCCAGCACTTATTGTTGTTTGACTTCATAATGGCTGCCAATCTTACTGGAGTGAGATGGTATCTTAGGGTGGTTTTGATTTGCATTTCTCTGACTGCTAGAGATGGTGAGCATTTTTTCATATACTTATTGATTGATTGTATGTCCTCCTCTGAGAAGTGTCTGTTCAGGTCCTTGGCCCATTTGTTGATAGGGTTATTTGTTATCTTATTGTCTAATTTTTTGAGTTCTTTGTATACTCTGGATATTAGGGCTCTATCTGAAGTGTGAGGAGTAAAAATTTGTTCCCAGGATGTAGGCTCCCTGTTTACCTCTCTTATTGTTTCTCTTGCTGAGAAAAAACTTTTTAGTTTAAGTAAGTCCCATTTGTTTATTCATGTATATAACTCTTGGGCTATATACATTAGGAAATGGATGGCATTAGAGCAGATTATGCTAAGTGAAGCTAGCCAATCCTTAAAAAACAAATGCCAAATGTCTTCTTTGATATAAAGAGAGCAACTAAGATCAGAACATGGAAGAAGAGCATGAGGAAAAGACTAACATTAAACAGAGAAGAGTGGGTTGGGAGAAAGGGAGAGAGAAGGGAAACTGTATGGAAATGGAAGGAGACCATCATTATTACACAAAATTACATATAAGAGTTTGTGAGAGGAAAGGGGAAAAAAAAACAAGGGAGAGAATTAAACAACAGCAGATGGGGTAGAGAGGGAAAATGAGAGGGAAGGGGAGGGGGGATAGTAGGGGATAGGAAAGGTAGCAGAATACAACAGTCATTAATATGGTATTATGTAAAAATGTGGGTGTGTAACCAGTGTGATTCTGCAACTTGTATTTGGGGTAAAAAATGGGAGTTCATAACCCACTTGAATCAAATGTATGGAAGATGATATGTCATGAGCTTTGTAATGTTTTGAACAACCAATTTTAAAAAAAGATATGATTGAAAGAGAAATAAGAAATAAACACACGAAAATAATTAAAAATTCAACTAACATATACAATCCAATGAACCAGAACCTTCAGAAGACAAAGCTAAAAAAAGATTTCTAAAAAATTCTGAACATGAGAGTGAAGGGAAACCTAGGAACAAGAGACAGGTAAGTGAGAAATGAAAGACACAGACCAGGCAGAGACACACGGTTTATTTGTCAGAGCTGACAAATAAAGGCCATCTCTCTATAGGAGAGAGAGACCAATCAGGCTTGAGTTCTAGGACTTTTATGGGGGAGGCTCAAAATCAGAGCTGGGCGGGTCCTAAAGCAGTGGTTAAGGGTTGGGTTGGTGTGAGGGAGCGGTGAGCCTTTCTTAGAAACGCCCTTAGGTGGGAAAACAAAACTTTTTTCTTAAAATGGCAGCTGTCACTTAAGATGGCCGTCCAGATGTTAAACAAAGACTTTCTAGAGAGAAAACAAGACAAATAAATATATGTCTATATGTCCCTGAAACAATCAGGACAATAAGAATTCACATGCACTGCCTCCCCCCCAACAGAACACAGAAGAAATAAGAAAAAAAATTAAAAATATATGCATTTAAAAAAAACGAGAAAAGAAAAAAATCCAATACCTTGATGTAGCTTGAAATGGTCAAAATATTTGGCAGGAATGGGTGTTCAATGTCTGTGTTCAATAGTCTTTCTTGTCAATTTTTTCTTGTGTCAAGTACTAACAGAGAAAACAAGGGGTAGGTGATGTTAACCCCTTCCTATTATCTTACTCTTTGAGTTACCAATCAGAGTGGCCTAAGGGTGAAGCTCTTTGATATAAAACTCAGTTTCCCTTTCACCAGTATGAGGTGGAATGGATAAAAATGTATGGTTAGTTTACATTTTAACCATCTGTACCAGGTCCATGCACTCCCAGGGTATGACCTCTGCAGCACGTTCTGTGAGGGGTGATCCAGCAGGTAGTCCTGAGGGCTACTTGAGCCCCAGGTCTAATAAGGCTGGGTTGAAAAGTGCCTTCTTTGGAGAGACTAGGTTGACCTGCTCCGAGGGCTAGACTTGAGCCAGTCACTTCCATGGGTTTGGTTCTAGGTGCCTCCCCCAAAATCCCATCCTAGGGCAGGAGGGTGTAACCTGTACTCCTATTTGCCCAGGAGGTCGGCCTTCCCAGGAAGTTTCCTGAGTGCATTCTCTCCTGCCCACCCTGATTCCCTGATTGCTGCAGCCGGTCATGGGAGCTTCCAGACACAAAGTCTCCCCTTTGCCCTCCCAACCAAGTCCTCCTAGGTACAGTCCACTCCATGCCCACTTCTCTGACCATAGGCCAAGCACTGTCTAGGTTCCTAAATAAGTGCCTGCAGGGATATTGTGGCCTGTGTTTTGATTAGCTGAGGCGTCCATGGCAAAATCTCATTCATAAAAAACAGATTGCAAAGTCATCTGAGAAGTGGGCACTTCTATGAGAGAAACAAAAAGACATGAATACTGGAATATGATTGATACAAAGTAAATGTCATAGCCCCTCGAACATGTCAATGAATATCATGGCGATGATAGAAACCAGTAATCTCTCACCAGGGGGTGCAAGAGCTCAGAAGTTTTTCCCATGACAAGGGCCGGTGAGGCCAGGGCCTTTAACATTGCCAGAGTTATCAGGAACGTAAGTGCAACACTGAGTTTTTATAATGTCACAGATGCCCCCAAAAGATGTAGTTAAGCTATCTAATGTTATCTGATTTTAATATTAAAAAGACCTTTTTATTGGCATAACCACTGTGTTTAGCAGAGATACTAGCAAACACAGATCAAGCCTACAACTTTAGGAAGATTTGTAGGTCTTAAATTGCCTGTTGACTAAATAGACTTCTGACTCTGATCGTCTCTTTTGGTAGTTATTAGGCACTCCTGTTTAAGAATCCTTCTTTTGTAGCGTCCAGTCTTATTTAGTCTTGGTGGGGCTAACACAAGTGCACAGCTTAAGTTACATTGAAAGAATTATTCTCCTTTTAAATGTCCAGGTATGACTATACTTTGGTGAAGACTTGTTTTGCGAGGTGTTTAACATCAAGCTGCACAGTTGACTTTGCTCCCATCATTAAGAATCAACTGAGTATCCTTGGGAGTCACACTTAGGGACTTGAGGCAGCCTCTTAGCTCCTTTACTGCCTCTCTCTAAACAACAACAACAACAAGTAACAATTGCCTTTCTTATATCTTTGAGACATCAATTTTATTATACAGAACAAAACAAATTTCTCCCAAAGCATGGGAGAAAGGACAAAGAGCAGGGCAGGGGGCAGTGTCCCGGGAAAAGTCTCTATGATGTGTTTCACAGGGAAGAGTCTCTGTGATGTGTCCTTGCAGGTGGGGGCAGAGGAGACCCCTGGTGGATGCAGATGTGCTCCTGCCTGGAACCTGCATGGAGAAGCCGGAGCCAGTCGGCACACTTCACTCCCACACCATGATGTCAGCATCTCCATGCTCAGGGTCTTTCCAATGCTGCCACTCTGTTTCTGGGGGCTGACTGACGGAAGCATGGTATGCAGCAGAGTTGCTGGACGCATTTGGTGATCCTTCTCCTCAGCCTCTTCCAACCCCATCTGCTGACTCAGGGTTGCCCAGTGGAGGTACCTTGGGAGGGTGAGTGGCTGGGCACAGGGTCATGCTGGCAGGCTAAGCATGGAGGGGTATGTCCACCTGGAGGAAGTGGAGCTGGATAGCAGGCACATTGACACTTCCAGCACCCTTCTGCTGGGACTGCTTGGCCCCCTCCAGCTGCTGCTGCTCCTCACAGGGCAAGGGAAGGGCAGGCTCACTCCAACACTTCCTCGGGCGATGCTCGGGCTTCACCTGGACCATGCAGCCCGCACCCTGTATTCTCTGGTGTTTGAGGATGAGACATGAGGCCATTGCATCGTTGAATTTTCTACTTGCCACAGACACCCGGTATCATAGGGGTGGTAACCCATATTGGTTATGGTTTTGATAATTGTGGGATCTGGGAGTTTGGGGAGCATCTCACTAGGAGGACTCGGTGTAACTTCCTCACCCTGGCTGAGCCATGAGGCTCCATTACCTGGTCTATGGTGGGCCTCTGCGAGGGGTCCACCGTGAGCATCTCATGGATGAGGCTCCAGGCTCCCTTGGAGACATGTGGGGATGTTGTACATTCCCTGCTCAATCAGCTTCTTCAGCAGCCTATGGCTGCTTGCCACAAATGGGCCTCTCCCTGTGAGCACAGAATAGAGAAACATACTCAGGCTCCAGCCGTCTGCAAGGGGGCCCTCGTATTCCTTCCCACGGATGATTTCAGGGGCACCGTAGAGGAGAGTGCCAAAGCCGATGAGTTTCACGTTGCTGCTGACATCCACTATGACCTTCTCCGACTTCAGGTCCAGGTGCACGATGCCCTTCTGGTGGTAGGACTGTTCAGCCAGCATGATCTGCCTGAACAGTCTGCGGGCCTCCTCCTCCTGCATGCCATCAGTTTCTGGGATGAGATCCCATCGCTGTCCCCCACCTGCATGCTCCATGATGACGTAGATGTATTCGGTGGTCTCAATGAAGAGCTAGATCACATTCTGTGGTCCAAGGCTGCCATCAGAGAGGAATGGGAAGTTTGAGGCTACTTTTGCCCAGACCTTCACCGCAAACTCTTGTCTTTGTGTGCAGATGGCAGGTGAATTTCACCTGGGTGAAACCCCCTTCCCCAATTTCCTGAAGGATCATACAATGGTCTATGACATGCTTGAGGTCCTAGGTTTGGTCCCCAGGAGTGGGGAAAAAAACAACAGTAAGAAACCAATGAGAAAGCAAGAATAGAAGGGTGGGTTTGGAGCTGACAGATACCTGAATAATTGGCGTGTATATGTTTGGAAAGTGCTCCTAAGAATAGGCAGAACTATAATAAATGTATTCAAAACAAGTCTTCAAAAATACTCTCTGATGAGAAGAATTACTTGAAACTAAATTCTTTAATAGATAAAATTCTTACCAGTATTTTTTAACTTGGTTGTATAATGTTGAAACAGCTATTTACTTTTTCAGAACATAATTTTCCTATATCAATGTTTGGTTTGAATTTAAGTCTTAGTCAAATAGTTTAGTGCCCAGAGTATTTTAATGCATTTAAAAGGCACTTTATCTGATCATATTGCCAAATTGGAGTGGGTTAGTCCTCTTAGAGCTTAATAAATAACATAGATTAAACAAGCAGTTTGAGCTGGTGAAAACTCAGACTTGGAGAGAGAATTAACTTTTCTTGGTTTTCGCCAAAGCCTTCTCTGCAGTCTTGCCACTTTCACTGTGCTCTCTAGGAAATAAAACATTAACTGCTCCAGAAAATAAGGCCTCTGTTTCCTCCTCTCTAAATTTGAACTCTTTTATTCTATTGTATGAAATAACATATTGCTGATTCTAGAACTGAACATAAAGTCAATTATGACCTTTAAATTGTTGTAATTTTTTCCTGGGATGATTGGAAATAATTTCATTCTCTACTTAACAAAGGAGATAACACATATAAAGACCTCTGACACAAAATAAGCAGCATGTAATAGCCCTTCAATTATGTCTTGCAATTATTATTCCACACTCAGTTCTAGGAGCTTGTTGGCAACGTGAACAGAGACAGAAGCCCTAGGTGTGAGGGAGACTTCTGCTGACAGGTAAGGACACAAACAATGACAATGACTGATTATAGAGACAGCTCTTCAAACACCCAAACACCTGGCTTAGAAGTAAGTATGCATTGTTGGAGAGAGATTTTGTTTTTAATATTTATTTTTTAGTTCTCGGCGGACACAACATCTTTGTTGGTATGTGGTGCTGAGGATCGAACCCGGGCCGCACGCATGCCAGGCGAGCGCGCTACCACTTGAGCCACATTCCCAGCCCTGTAAGTATGCATTGTTATAAGATATTCAAGGGCCAGTGGGAATGGTATAAGCAAGGAGAAGAGGGGTAGATGAACTTGGAGAGGTAGCCAGTGGGGATCACGGCAAGGACTTTAATTTTTATTTGTAGTAGGAAGGAAAGCCATTGGAAGGCTTTGAGTAGAATGCTTTTTATGACCTGATTTACATTATATAAAAAAATAACATCAATACTTCTATGGAGAATGATTATAGAAGAAAGACAGAAGTCTAAAAACTGGAGAGGACGCCGTGGCAGCCATTCTATACAGGGGGAAGTCGGGAGGGAGAAGAAGCTGCATTTGGGATAGTCACTGAGGGTGGAGATTATAGAACTTCTTGATGGATTGAGAGGAAGTGGGAAATCCAAGGAGATGCTTTATTATTGGATGCCGCTAGATTTGCAGGAGATGAGAAGGGGTAAGTATGTGCCGCAGTCTGGCTGGGCACAAATCATGAGCCACTCAAGCAGGAACAAATTTTATTTCCGAACTCCCACAGCACTCCACGCACACTCCCCAGGAACTCTCCCGAATGCCCCCCACGCGGCTCCTCCAGGAACACACCACACACCAACCAACCGGAACTCCCTCTCCCGGAATTGCCCCAACCAACACGAACTCCCCAGGCAATCCTCGTGAGAACTCCAAAGTAGAGGGCGCCCCAGGCGGACAGTAAAGGTCTAATATACAATTGAATCAATCCAGCATCATCTTAATGGCTCGCCTCTCAACCATTACTTCTGGCAAAATGCCAGGGCTCTCAGCAAGTATGTAAGGAGTGAATTTTAGGGGAGGAAAGTCAGGAGTCATGCTTTGGCCATGACATGTAGGAGACGCCTATTGAATATCGGCTTCAGCTCAGATTAGATGTGGCTAGTACAGAAGCTTAAATAAAATGGGATTTTTTTTTATTCATCACAAAAGTCAGAGGTTGACAATCCAAGGCTGGAGAAGAAGCTCTGCCCCATGAAGTCACTAGAGATTTAGGCTATTTCCAGTCTTCTGGTCTGCCATCTCTGGAGTATGGCCCTCATTAGCTAAGCATGAATTCCTATAATTATGTCCACGTTTCAGGCAGCAGGATGTAGGAAGAGGGAAGAGGTGGCTCAGAATGTGTACTGGCTGCTCTTAAGGAATGTTCTTGGAAGCTGGCACTGGACACTTGAGCTTTCATCTTAGTGACCTTAAATCAAAACAATGGTTACTCCCAGCTGCAAGGGAGGCTTGGAAAGGGAGTATTTATTCTGGGTGTCATTTGCCCAGCTAAAAATCATTTTACCAAAAAAGAAGGGAATGGCTGGCTGTTGGAAGATAACAAATTTTTGCTACATGTGTTTTCCTTCTTCCCATTTCTCTAATTCTACTGGACTATTTAGGTCTCACTGATTTTGACTTCTTCGCATATTCTACACTGTTGATAGCTTCTTCCTCAAAATGCACGCGTCCATTGGCATCTGGGTCACAGTTTCCCTGTTTCATATTAGTTTTATCCTCCATTTTTCCATCTTAACCTCCAAAGACTAGTTAAGAGCTCGTGAAAGAGACACCATTCTAAGCGCTAGCCTCCTTTGTGGCTACTTCCCCCAGGTCCACTGTCAGTTCCTCTTCTTCTGGCCCCAAGACATGTCCATCCAAGAATACTTTTGAGGATAGAACAGACTCTCAATAAGAAGGCCATGGTGGTTCTCTCAGATCCTAGCTGGATTTATCCATGGTTCAATTTTGTTCCATCATGGAGCAGAAAGAAAACACAGTGGTGATTATAATTATTTATGTGACTAGGGACTGCCCCTGTATACAGGTCAAGCGCTGTGCTGTGAGGGTCACTGAAGTATGTTCCTGTTGGAGAGTCCCTCCCCAAACTGCATATTACTGAGCTGCTGTCCTTTCCTGATGGTCTCTAATTCCTTTCTCAAATTTGTCTTTAGCACCAAACAATAAAGAAAAAGTCATCCATATAGTCCTTGTTGAAATGCATCTCAAGGGATGTGAGATTTCAAGGAGGCTTAAGAGTCAATACCTTGTGGTTCAATGTTTCCTTTTGAGTCCCAGACACTATACGGAGAAGAAACAGGGAAGGCTGAGCCCAAGGTAATTTTGTTCTTATAAAGGAACGGCATTGGAACTTGCTTTTTCCCTTTTGATGTTAGTATTTCTCAATAGGAAACATCTTTTCGTGCCAAGATTAGAATCCTGTTGAGGAAAGCCGAATGGCTGCAGGCAGGGTAAATCTATTTTGAACAATAGTCAATTCAACATAGGTCCTTGTGTTTAAAAATAACTACCCTGTAGCATAATGAAATTTGGTGCTTAGGATTTAAGAGTCATGAATTAGTTTCTGTGAGTGCCTTGTGAGTTCCATATTTTTTTTTCTTCCCCTCAGTTCTGTGTCTCAGGGGCTATTTCTCACCAATGAAAGTAGCAGGTCTCCTTCCAGTGGTCGCTGAGTGCATGACCTCTAATGCCAACCACGACTTTTGTTTATGTCTGTCATGCCTGAAGCCAGGTGCACTGATGTTGGTGTAAGGGTGACTGTCTCCGGTCACTGTTCAAACTTCTGTTACCAGTTCACCAGCTGTATTGTGCTTTCAGTTAGCTAAATAGAATTGTTTTGATTTTATTTTTAAGCCTCTCATGCTATACTTCAGACAAATCTGTATAATATATTCAGTTATTCAACAAATATTTAGTGAGCACCCACAGTGGGCATGCTTTGTTCTGGGTGAACACAATAGGAGTCCTTGCTCTCCTGAAACTTATATTCCTATCTATTGTGGGGAAGACAATAATAAAACAATTTCATTTCCCTGCTCCCTTCAGAAACTCCCTCATTACCTGGAATGAAACTTGTGAACCTTTATGCTTTTTTTTCCTCTAAAAAGTGAGAAATTTCTCAGGATGTTCCTGGACCCCTCATATAAAGAGTCTTTACCCCATCAGAATCCTGGGGTAAGCACAGTGTAAGCTAAATCAGGACTCTTGCTCCACAACAAACAAAGCAGGGCTTTGAAAGAGAAGAATCCTGCTGAGTATCTCATATTTTATAGAAGACATAATCATCACTCCAGACAAAAATACCAGGTAAATTCAAAGGAGCAAGACTTTACTTTCCCAAATATAAACTACAGCCTAACGAAGACATTGCTGGTTGCTGCTCCAGCAAATTCAACTGTATGATTTTGTTGCTTCTTTAAAAAAAACAACTGTATGATTTAGAATATCTTCTAGGGGACACATTGCAAAATTTCCCTATATGTGTTGTTTGAAATGGAGTCTTGTAAAGGCCTATCCTGACGGAACACAGCTGGCATTTTTGGAAGCACTAATTGACGAGATAGCACCACTTCTATGTCACAGACATGTGAGAGAGTGTTTTCTAAAATGAAGTTGTCTGGAGCAGAGTGCATTTGCCAATAGGGCCAGCAGGACTCAGGAAACAGTCTCCTTGGTTGTCTGCAAGCAGGTCTGACACACCAACCCTTATCAACACTTGCCCAGCTGCCAAAGCTCTACTCGAAGTCTCAGGGGTTCAAACTGAGAAGGTGTGCAACAGAGAAGGGAATCCTAAAGGCACATGACTCTTGGTACCCATTACCAAAGTCCAGGGAATTCCATCACCTTGCAGATCACTGGACTCTAGGTTATTTTTATTAAGTATGAGATTGTAACATCTAAGGGTGATATCTAATTAATAGAGTGCACGGCAGGGTGTACTTTCCCTGAAGAAATGTACTCTCCAATGGCTATTTGTTCTTAGTCCAAAGTCAGTAAAACTACAACTATTCAACAAAATTTAAAGCCATTTACTTCACAAAGCCACCTATTCACAGTCTTATGACCTTCTTGCTTTGGATTATAGATCCACAAATTGAGGTTGCTGGAAGTTAAGAACGGCCAGGGCATGTTCTCTGCAAACCAAGCGTCTCAAAGTTGTACGTTCATTCATTAATCCACCTGCATATTTATTGTGTGTCTACTATGTATCAGGTAATATTCTAGGAACTGGAGATGCAACAGTGAACAATGCTGACAAAAGAAAAAAAAAGTCTGCCCTTATAGCATGTTTGTTCTCCTGGGAAAGATCTGGGCTAACTTACTCATTACGCAGACTAAATATAATGCCCAGGGCCCACAGTGCTTTTAGGGGCTCACAACATGTCTTAATTTTAACTTTTTCAAAAATCAGAAGAAGGAAGAGAATATGAAATAATGAATTCAGCCTGAATTATATTTGTATCAATATAATACTCAAAGAAAATTTTAGTATCATTTCATGGAGGAAGGAACCCACAGAAGCAAAAATGCCCAGGGCCAGTCTTGGGAAAGAGAGAGAATGAACAAAATTTAAATATAAAATATATAGTGCATCAGAGAAAAAAATTAAGGAATGGGAATTAAACCTGTTAGGGTTGGGGAAGTTGAAATTTTAGATAGGGCATCCTGGGATCAAAGTTTCCTGAGCAAGTGATATTTGAGTGAAGAGTTGGAAGAGGTTAGAGAGCAACATTTTAAATATAGACATCTTATTCTTGCAAGAAGTAAGCATTTTGGCCTTAGGTGAGAAGATGCTTGATATCTGAGTGACATCAAGGAGGCCATGTGTTACTGGAGTGTATGAATGAGGAGAAGAAGAAGAAAAGGTCAGCTCAAACAGGCTAAATCTGGGATCATGTAAGGACACAGTAAGAACTTTTTTTCTTTTGACCTGATCTATGTTTTTTTTTTTTTTTTTTTTTTTTTTTTTATGTTTTGTTTGGTTTTATTTTGCCTGGCATTGGGGATTGAAGCCACAGGCACTGTACTCCCAAGCTCTAACCCCTGACTTTTTAATTTTGTATTTTATGACAAGGTCTCACTAAGTTGCCCAGGCTGGCCTCAAACTTGCAATCCTCCTGGCTCAGCCTCCTGAGCCTCTGAGATTACAGGTATGTGCCAATGAGCCCGGCTATCATTTTAAAAATAAATGTAGTGAAACAGTAACAACAACAACAACAACAAAAAGAGCTCAGCAGGGTGCTCTTCTCCTTGAATCAGTCATGGCCTCACAGTGCCTTCCCTGTTCACTGCCTCAGGTGCCTACTACCACATGATCTGATTAGCACTCATGACAAAATCCATCTGCTATCTATCCTTCATTCTAAGTCAAGCCAAGTGACCTCAAATCAGCTTTATTGCCCTAGAGGACAAAACTTAAATTCACAAAAATAATATGACATTTATGGATATCTTATTTGCAAAGGCAACACAGCTAATTAGACCCACGGACCATCAACTCCATGTTGTCCTTGCTGGAAGGAAGGTCTTTGCTCTTACTGGGCTGGCTCTCACTTGGTCTATGATGCTACTGCAGCACATGTATCCCACTCACTTCCCATTACTTTATAAAAGATTCTTCTGTGTCTGGCTTTTGGACTTCAGAATTGCCGTTGAATCCTAGAGTATTATTGTGTTTTATGAAAACCATGCTTTCTGGAATGTTGTTGCAGTCCGGCTGCAGCAAAATAACCGGGGGTGGGGGTGGGGGCACAACGAGCAACTTGTGTAGATCGATACAGCACGAGTGGGAGCCGTTTATTGTAGGACAGGAGGGGTATATATACATTCCACACAGCTTATCTTAATTAACATAAACTAGATACAGCAGTCAACCAATAAGGAATCTCCACACTTAATGGCTCGCTGGCGCCACCTCACAAAACCACTCCCTCTGGCAAAATGCCAGGCGCCATCCTGACTTGTTTACAGGCTCTAACAGAATGTCCCTATATTTATCTGATATCATGATTTTCTATAGTGTTAGCTTTCAAGAGTTTTGGATCCATTCCAACCTAACCTCCCTTCCAAAGAGTCTGACCCCAAGAATGCAAGAAACAGGACCACAGTTGGAAGGTTGCCTCCTTAGCGCAGTAGGCAGCACGTCAGTCTCATGATCTGAAGGACCACAGTTGGAATGAGAGTCTGAGTGTTCTGTGCTGCAAACTCTGAAAGAACAGGAGACTCTGACTTGAGAGCCAAGTCTGAGCGGAGGATGCTAGTGGTACTTCAGGGGCTCCGGTCAAGCAACAGATGGTATGAGACACCAGTCTGGAATGGATGCATGGTTGTAACTGCTGCTGACTGTGCAATTTCTTTGTGCTTAATAATCACCTATTCAATCCTCTCAACCCTCATTTTTCCCCCATTTTACACATGAGGAAATGGGGTTCCCAAGAAGTAAGGTTATTTTTACAGTGTGTCATAGCTAGCAAGTGCTATAACCAATATTTGAGCCCAGATTTCATAAATTCATGCTATTACTATTTCCCTGTATTGTCTCCTGCTGTTAAGTACCCATAGAACTTGCTACCAAAGCTGTGCTTTAGAGCATAAAGATGGGGAAGCTTTGAAAGACACATAAGTCCTATTTCTTACTTTTGTCCAAGGCTGGTTCTATGCCCCCAGATAAAATGAAAGGGAATCAAACTGTCTACCTAGACCATACCTGATGCACAGGTATAGACAAATATTGACGGAAAGAACACATGACTTAGAACCAAAGGTTCAAAGCTGTTATCACATGATCTTTATTTCTAGCACCAAAAATTCATAGGATTTTGAATAAAGATTTTGCTAAGGTTGCTTTAAAAAGAAGAAAAGGCATTTTATGAGCTCACTGACTGTGGTTCTCTTAGGTGACAATGACCAAGGGAGATCCCTGCAGAACACACAGATGATTAACCTTCTGAGGAATCCCTGTGGCCTTTTGGAAATCCTCTCTTTGCTTTTGATTCTAAACTCTAGAATAGCACACCGATGATGTTCAAACAACTGCTAGTTTCCACCCAACAGGAATCTACATGTCAGGGATGAGCTGGAGAATTCCTGTAAATAGGACTAAGACAGTCACTGGAAAAAGGTGAGAGATTCTCCGCCCATCCTGAGGTTATGCTGTAAGGTGAATGCTTATGTCAGGTCAATCACAGGGCTTTATAGAACTCATTGGTCACTCAGGCTCCCAAGAGTTTAGATAATGTCCTTGGTACCATTGGTTATGGAACTTATCTGTATCTAATTACTTCCTGGTTTCGATTCAGATGATGTAAATCACCAAAATCTCCTCAGTGAGCACAGGTTATCTCCCAGTATCACAGCTAGTATTGCTGATAGGAAATATTCAGATAAGCCTTCTAAAAAGAATCATCTTATCTAAACTTTTAATCTTCGAGATAACTTGAACATCCATCTGACTTATCTTTTGTATCAACTTATTACAGAGCAAATATTCAGCTTAAAGGGGAAAGTTCTCTATACTCTTGCAAACCACTCCTGATTATCTTTCCCCCATTACTCTGTCCTTAATGGATGTCTTTTCTATCTTCCCTTTTGTTCCCAGAAAAGGGATCCCTTGGGCGATGGTTCTTTGTTGGGAGCAATTTTACCACCCATGGACATTTGGCAATGTCTGGAGACATTTCTGATTGTTTCAAATGCAAGGGGATGCTGTGGGGTTGGACAAAGGTGGGTTGCTACTGAACATCTTACAAGGCACAGGACAGCCCATAGCAAAATTCATTGCTCTCCAAATGCTACTCTAGAGTATGAGGGATGGTCACCACCGTGGAGATGTCTCTTGTCTAATAAGTCATCAAACTTAATTTTTATTGATACTAAAATAAACCTGATATTTATAAATAGGTAGACGAAAATGATAAAGATTATTAAGCACCTAGTTTGTACTAGGCATGATGTTGAGTCTTTTATGTAAATTTTCATCTAGCTCTTGTGGTGTAGCTTTTTTCCCCATTATATAGAGCTGTAAACTGAAGTTCACAGAGAGGCCAATGAATGTGTTTAAGGAAACAGAAAAGAGCAGAGTCAGGATTTGAATCCTGGCCTGGCTCCAAAGTCCGTGTTCTTTCTACTCTTTAGTTTAAGAATGTTCCCTTCGCATGAGGAAGGAAAAAACAGAAATAAGATTCTCAACATTTTCAATCTTAAGTGACTATTCTTATTTCTCTTTGATCAGTTCACTTGACTAAAAATTCTTATTCCGTAGCTAGTTCAGCCTGTTATTTCAAGTTCCCTTTGTAAGTGTAACCCTCCCACACACAGGTAAACTGTGGTGCAACTGAAATACCCTCCCTAGGGCTGCAATCCTACCATTTATGTAGCAATTTCACATCCTCCGGTTTTAAAATCTTTTGGGTAATTTTGCAAAATAGGTAGTATTTTTCTGTGCCTTTTAGTAACGAGGAAACTGGAATTTGAAAAGGTAAATGACTAAAGGGCATGTGGCTTTAAAGAGAGGAAAAGAATTAGAATCCACACTTTGACTCTCATTTGTGCATTTTTCTCATTGTGCTTTGTAGCCAAACTGCCTCACCAAGCCTTCCTTTTAACTGTGTCCTGTTTTGTTTGTGAATAATTTTGTGGTCCTTTCCCAGAAAATGTCAAAACTGATATTTTGATGCACCATGGCTAAGGAAATGGCTTTTTCCCAGTTTTCTCATTTTTCTCCCACATTGTTGGAATAATGTTTAACCTAGTGCCTCTTCTCAGATCATCTGTATAGCTATGTCTAAATATGCATAGAAAGTTTTTGATTGACTTTAGTACTTACTGTAGCTTAAGGTTGTATACTCATTTACACTGTTATGAATCTTTCTTCTGATTTTCTTAATATGGGCAGCCACGACCGATACTTCCTGGAAATCATTCTCTTCTTCTGAAACTAAAATCATGATTCTTGTGCTGTGGGGGATGAGGATGATGAAGTTGGTTAAATTGGCTCCGTTGTGGCCCCCTAAGAACAAAAGATCTTATAAGATTGGCTATCATGTAAAACAATTTAATTAAAATCCTCATCCACATCTCATACCAAAGTAAATTCCAGTTAGAGTAATATGATGAAATAAAACATTCCCAATAAAAATAGGGGGAAAGAGTCATTTGTTCTCTAGATGAAGAAAGACTTTATATGCAAAAAAGCAATGAAAACATTAAGAATTGTAATGCAAAAAAATAAATAAGTAAATAATAAAAAATAAAATAAAATTATCAGACATTTACATCTATTTTAATATATGATAAAAAAAGAGAAAACATTCTCGAGGGAATAAAGCAACAAATTCGAGAACCAAAGATTTTTTTCCTCAACAAAAACTGTAAATAAAATTAGAGGTCAATCATGATGGTAGAGATTACAAGGGGAGGAAGGGTGCTAGAGTTTCTGGGGGTTTCTAGGATGACAATAGTGCTATTTCTTTATCTGAATGTGGTTACGTGGTCATTATGCTTCTCATTGAGTGTATACTTATACTTATGTATGTAGATATATACAGATGTGTACTTAATTAATAAAAAGTCAAAGACATCAGGCCGGGGGTGTAGTTCAGTGATAGAGTGCATGTTTAGCACACTTGAGGCCCTGGTTCAATCCCCAACACCCGCAAACAACAGCAACGACAACAAATAGTCACAAACAGGTAAAAATACATTTTATGAGTATGACAAATAAATGTGAAAACATAGTGAAGCTCCAATAATTCAAAAGATAATTGGCCAGAATAAATACAAATGAGTAATAAACATAGAAACATGTTTAAATGTAAATATTTTAGTTGTAATATCTATGCACGCATATGATAAAAACTTCCAATAATACAGAATGAATGAAATTTCAGAATGAAATTTAAACTATATCATTCTTTCTTGACTTACTCTTGCTCCTCTAGAGGAAATCACTATGAATAGCTTCTTCTTCATCCCTCTAGTATGTTCTAAATGAAATTATACCATGGTAATGCTCATATTCTTTTTATTTCAGAAATGTTTATGTATAAATATACATATATATTTAAAACAAATGGAATTATACTCCACTGAGTATAATTGGAATGAATATTCAATTATTTTTTAAATATTTACTTACTTTTTGTTTATCTATTTTTTTGCAGTATTGGGGATTAAGCCCAGAGTTGCTCTACCACTGAGTTACATCCCCAGCCCTTTTATTTATTTATTTTTAATATTTTTTAAAAATGTATATATAACAGCGGAATACACTACAATTCTTATTACACGTAGAGCACAATTTTTCATATCTCTGGTTGTATACAAAGTATATTCACACCAATTCATGTCTTCATACACGTACTTTGGATGATAATGATCATCACATTCAACCATCATTAATTACCCCATACCCCCTCCTTTCCCCTCCTACCTCTCTGCCCTATCTAGAGTTCATCTATTCCTCCCATGCTCCCTCTCTCTATCCCACTCTGAATCAGCCTCCTTATATCAAAGAAACATTTGGCATTTGGTTTTTTGGGATTGACTAACTTCACTTAGCATTATCTTCTCTAACTCCATCTATTTACCTGCAAATGCCATGATTTTATTCTCTTTTATTGCTGAGTAATATTCCATTGTGTATATATATGCCACATTTTTTAATCCATTCATCTATTGAAGGGCATCTAGGTTGGTTCCACAGTTTAGCTATTGTGAATTGTGCTGCTATAAACATTGATGTAGCTGTGTCCCTGTAGTATGCTGTTTTTAAGTCCTTTGGGTATAGATCAAGGAGAGGTATACCTGGGTCAAATGGTGGCTCCATTCCCAATTTTCCAAGAAATCTCCATACTGCTTTCCATATTGGCTGCACCAATTTGAAGTCCAACCAGCAATATATGAGTGTATCTTTTTCCCCACATCCTCGACAACACTTTTTGTTGTTTGTACACATAATAGCTGCCATTCTGACTGGAGTGAGATGAAATCTTAGAGTGGTTTTGATTTGCATTTCTCTAATTGCTAGTGATGATGAAAATTTTTTCATATATTTGTTGATTGATTGTACATCACCTTCTGAGAAGTGTCTCTTCAGGTCCTTGGCCCATTTATTGATTGGGTTATTTGTTTTCTTTTTTTTTTTCCTTTGGTGCTTAGCTTTGTGAGTTCTTCATATGCCCTAGAGATTAGTGCTCTATCTGATGTGTAAGGGGTAAAGATTTGCTCCCAAGATGTAGGCTGTCTATTGACTTCACTTCAGTTTCTTCTGCTGAGAAGAAACATTTTAGTTTGAGTCCATCCCCTTTATTAATTCTTGATTTTAATTCTTACATCATAGGAGTCTTATTAAGGAAGTTGGGGCCTAATCCCACATGATGGAGATTAGGGCCTACTTTTTCTTCTATTAGACACAGGGTCTCTGGTTGTATTCCTAAGTCCTTGATCCATTCTGAGTTGAGTTTTGTGCATGGTGAGAGATAGGAGTTTAATTTCATTTTGTTGCATGTGGATTTCCAGTTTTCCCAGCACCATTTGTTGAAGAGGCTATCTTTCCTCCAATGCATGTTCTTGGTGCCTTTGTTTAATATAAGATAATTGTAGTTTTGTGGGTTAGTCTTTGTGTCCTCTGTTCTTTACCATTGGTCTACAAGTCTGTTTTGGTGCCAATACCATGCTGTTTTTGTTAATATTGCTCTGTAGTATAGTTTAAATTCTGGTATAGTGATGCCAACTGCTTCATTCTTCTTCCTAAGGAATGCTTTAGCTATTGTGGGTCTTTTATTTTTCCAGATAAATTTCATGATTGTTTTTTCTATTTCTATGAGGAATGTCATTGGAATTTTGATTGGAAATGCGTTAAATCTGTATAGTGCTTTTGGAAGTATGGTCATTTTGATAATATTAATTCTGCCTATCCAAGAGCAAAGTAGATCTTTCCATCTTCTAAGGTCTTCTTTGGTTTCTCTCTTTAGGGTTCTGTAATTTTCATTAGATAGATCTTTCACCTCTTTCATTAAGTTGATTCCCAAGTATTATTTATTTATTTATTTATTTGAAGCTATTGAGAATGGGTAGTTTTCCTCATTTCCCTTTCTGAGGATTTGTCACTGATATATAGAAATGCCTTTGATTTATGATTTCATATCCTGCTACTTTGCTGAATGTATTTACTAGTTCTAGAAGTTTTATGGTGGCCCATCCCTTTTATTTTTTATTTTGAGACAGAGTCTTGATAAGTTGCCCAGGCTAGCCTCAAGCTTGCATTCCTCCTGCCTCAGCCTCCTGAGTAGTTGGGGTTACAGGCCTGCACCACCACACCTTGTTCACTTGTTTATTTTTTACTGATCAATGTCTCCTGGAGATCATTCATGGTTAGCACATGAAAATACACCTCATTCTTTTTCATGATTTCACATTAGTCCAGCATATCATGATTTAGATAACTATTTCCTTATTAAGTGACATCTAGGTCTATTCCTGATTGTGTATGTGGATGCATGAAATCATAATCAATGTTGCAATTTAAATTTCTCCATTTGTCTTTGGGTGTTCATTTAAACAATGATCAGAAAAAGTTTTAGGAATAGAATTGTGAGACCTTTTTGACAAATATATCCAAATTTCCTCCAAAGAATTTGCTCCAAAATTTAGTTACCCCCCGTTACCACCTTATCATTTAAGCTAGGGTGAACTGATTAGGTTACAGCTCTCATAATCTAATCATGTCACCTCCAAACCATTCCTGCACTAACACAGGAGCTCTGAGGGGACACCTCATATCTAAACTATAACAATAGTTAACCTCAAAACCCCCCAAAGTGAGAAGGACATGCATGGTGAGGGGAGAAGAGTCCAGCATATTGCATGGTGCTCAGATGGGGAAGTAGTATGTAAAGGCATAGCAATGAATGAGAATACCACTGTGAGAGAAAGAAGAGAGAAAGGACCAAGGACGGAACCAGAGAGCCTATTTCTGTCTCTGGCTTTGTCCTGGCCACCTCTCTGAAACCAAGATGTCCATTTCTTCCTGATCCTCAAAGATATCACAACTGGCCTCATTTTCTGACAAATGACTTGCCAATAATGTGTAGGGCTCTTTCATAGGTTACGTGGGTCATTTCACAGGCTGGACCTTTGCTCCAAGGAGCAC
Source organism: Urocitellus parryii (assembly GCF_045843805.1). Lineage (NCBI taxonomy): Eukaryota > Metazoa > Chordata > Mammalia > Rodentia > Sciuridae > Urocitellus > Urocitellus parryii. Next base: position 56,945,536 of record NC_135540.1, read on the forward strand.
AGAATGACGAATGTCCCTAAGCAGTTGGGATTCCATTTGTAAAGAGATTTCAGGAACATCCGTTTCTGGCTCTTGACAGCTATTGCCTGGCTGAGAGGCACTCACCTCTCCCCTGGCCCTTCACTGTCTTCCTCTGAGTTTTCCTGACCTCTCGGAGCAGCTCTGCTGGCTGAGAAACAAAGCTGGTGGATATTCTCACCAGTCCCACAGCCCCGTTGCCAGAACTACGGCTCTAATTTGGTCTCTGGCTCCAGCTCACTGCCCTCTGACCTGCTTGGATCCAGTCAGGACTCTGATTTCCTTGAGTCTACATTGGCGATTGCTCCTGCTCTGGCTCTGAATGGAGATTCTTCCATCAGCCTCTCCTCCGCCTCCTACTATTGAAGGAGACATTTCCAAAAATGTGCTGCAGATGTGAATATTTTCCACAAGTTCCTGTGACTGACCCTGGCTACTGCCTGCCCTGCCCTGCTTCTCTGTAACCAACCCCTCTCTTTACTGGAGCCTCCCAGCTCTTTCTGTCTCTTTAACTATTTGCTGGCTTAACCTTAACTGCTCAGGACTCTCCCATTACTTTCCCTGGTGATTAAGCACTCCCCACCCCACCCCCCCCACTTAGTCCCTAGAAGTGAAGTGTCTGAAGAGAGGGGGAGGGACTGGTTTTCCCATTTATTTGTCTGAAGGATGAGTTAAGAGAGAAGGGGAAAAAGCAAAAGAGAACATTAATTAAGCATAGATCCTCTGCCAAGCACCAGGTCTAAGGTGCTTTAATATGTTATCTTTTTAATCCCCCTAAAACTCTGGGAAGGGGTGATGGTTCCTTGTTTTTCCAGATAGGAAAGTGAAAGATTGTTAGAGTCTGTAAATAAGTCAGGATGGCGCCTGGCATTTTGCAGAGGGAGTGGTTTGTGAAGTAACACCAGCGAGCCATTAAGTGTGGAGATTCCTTATTGGTTGACTGCTGTATCTAGTTTATGTTAATTAAGATAAGCTGTGTGGAATGTATATATACCCCTCCTGTCCTACAATAAACGGCTCCCACTCCTGCTGTATCAAAGTACACAAGTTGCTTGTCACCCCCCAGCTATTTTGCTGCAGCCGGTCTGCGGCAAAAGATCAGAGAGGCTAAATTATTGGACTCTACTCCTTTGGTAGGAGAAATTGAAATTCAGCTGTGCATCAACCTAAAGGCTGTTCTGTGTGAGGGAGGCTCATGTCCCCTAGGTTGGATCACATTTCTAGTATGGCAGCCGAAAACCCCAGAGGAAACTCTTGATTCTGTTTTTGTGACCATATCAGATGGTAAAACTGTTTGGATTTTGTGAGGCTAATTAAAAACATTTTAATGTGAATGGAATCACACTGAGAGCATTGTGTCTTCAGCTCTAACTTTATTGTAGTTATTTTCAATTGACATTGTAGATATTTTCCACAAAATGTATAGCAATTTTATAGTAGCCTGGAACCGTTCTGTACTTGATCCTTTTAGACTTTATATTTATCTGCATCACAACCATTCTATTAATTTATACCCTTGTAATTTCTTGTATTTGAGAATTTGTTTTTCTTAAAAAATTTAAAAAGGTTTGACATGGTAATATAATCTGATAGGTAACGATCATTATTTCATTATAGATTCATTTTGTATTGGCTTTCGTTATGAATGAGACTAATAATTCTTTTCACTACTTGAAAGTCTTCGTAAGGTCTTTTTTTGTGAGTTGGCTACTTTCTAGTGGATCACTGGTCTATTCTCCTTGATTCATATATTAATTAAACTTTTTCATATATTAATTGAAATTAACCCTTCTGATAAGTTTTGCAAACATTTTGTCCAGTTTGTTGTTTGTATTTTGACTTCTTTAGTTTTTTTTATGATACACAGAAATTTCTATTTTTATTATTTATTGATTCATTTATTTATTGGTACTGGAAATTGAACCCAGGGTTGCTTTACCTTTAAGCCCCAGCCGCAGCCTCCAGTCCCAGCCTCCACCCCCAACTTTTTTTTTTTTTTAATTTTGAGACAAGTTCTCACTAAATTGCCTAGGTTGGACTTGAACTTGTGATCCTTTTGCTTCAGCCTCCCAAGTGACTGGGAGTACAGGCATGCGCCACTGTACTTACCTGACTTTCTATTTTTTATGTTGTGTGATTTACCATTCTTTTCTTTTTTTGACTTCTGAGTTTCATAATAAAATTAAAAGGCATTTCCCCTACCTTAAATTGTGTTGGGATCCTTTCATGTTTTTTTCTAGTGTTTTTACACATTTCTTTTTTCCTTTGTGGTAATCATACACAGGCCTTGTAACATGCAGAGCACCTGCTCTGTGACTGAGCGACAGTCCCAGCTACCACACTTCTTTATCATCACTCTGTCATAATTCTATGATAGCCTCTGAATGAGTCTCCCTGCCTTTAGCTTTAGGGCCCCTTGAGACCATCTTTTACACAGTGGCCACGGGGGTTTCTAAAAATGCAAGTTGGACTTTCTTACTTTTCTGTTTGAAATTGCTCCTAGTTTCCATCGCCCACAGATGAAGGCCAGCTCCTTAATATGGTGCACCAGTGATGTGACTGTTATTTATTTTTCCAGTAGACTTTTCCAGTGCTACTCTGCTCTCTCTCACTTCATGTGATACTCCTTTTGTCTGGAACTTTCACCTGTGCACCCCTCCAGCTCCATCTTCTTGGATAACACTTGTTAACCTACTGCTGTTTGGCTCAGCGTTCACCTGACAGAGCTTCCCCTGACCGATGCTCAAGGTGAATCTTTCCTTCCCTGAGCTCCAGCGCCCTGTGTGCATCCCTGTTGTGTGCTCCTCATGTCATGGCACCGGCCGGTTTACCTATCTTCCCCAAGGTCAGCGCATTGGACAGGTTTGTACTCCTAGCTCTTCTCAGGTTTTGAAACATGGCCACAGCTGAGCAAGAGTTTGCTGGGATTAATGAGGTTCCCTGTTCTGTTTCAATATTTCTTAAAGTAGGATTTGGAATCACTTGTATCAGAATAACCTGGGAATGTTGCTTGGTTTTATGATGCACACCTGTAATCCCGCTGACTTGGGAGGCTGAGGTAGGAGAACTCAAGTTTGAGGCAACTAAGTGAGACCCTGCCTCAAAATAAAAAACTAAAAAGGGCTGGGGATATAGCTCAGTGGTAGAGTGCCCTTGGGTTCAATCCCCACTCTCCCCCCAGTCCTCCTCCTCCTCCTCCTCCTCCTCCTCCTCCTCCTCCTCCTCATCATCATCACAATAATAATATAACCTGGAGTGTATATTGAAAATAAATTATACTACAGATACACCAAACTTTTGAGGTTCCCCAGGAACTTGGGCTTTCTAGGGAATGAGGCTCAAGAATCACCATTTTTACCAAGCTCCATAGACAATTCCTTCGCATTCTGAAGTTTGAAAACCACTTTTATTGTTTAGAGCTACAAACAGCTTTGAAGTATGACACATTAGAATGCAGGGACGTGGGAGCAGAACTAGCTACTAGGGAAAGGGAAACAAATCTATGCCATGTCTATAAAATGGATTATTCTGCTGATGTTAGGATTCTTTTATGGAAATTCTGATTATGCATATATTCCAAAAACCTTCCAGAAGTTTATACCCAGAACTGTTTAAAATGTTTATCTCTAGGGAGTGAGACTAGAGTGGCTAGGAAGCTGTAAGCTTGTATTATTTGAACTTTATCATGTAGCTGTTTTACATTTATAATAACATTTTTGTTTAATTTGGACTTTCTTGGTGACTCACATTTTAAAGTAATGTGAAATATGACTTCTCTATATCTAATTTTAAAGTGTACACAATATAATGTTTTTTATATCTTAGGACAGTTGGAAAATGTGAAAATCAGTGAAAGAAGCTCAGAGTCTGAAAGTCAAAGACCTGTATTTGAAATAAAATTGCAGTGAAATTCACATGACATAAAATGAACCATTTTTAGAGTGAGCAATTTGGTAGCTTTTTGGGTGCACTTACTATGTTGTAAAACCATCAGTTCTACCTAGTCCAAAACATTTTTATCACCAGTTTTATCAGCAGCAATTTCCTGGCAGCCAACAATTTGCATTGTTTCTGTAAATTGACCTATTCTGAGTATTTCATGTAAATAGAGACGTGTGTGCATGTGTGTATGTGTGCACATATACGGCTTCTTTCACTTAGCATTTTTTTACTTTATTTTTTATTTGTTCTTTTTAGTTATACATGACAGTAGAATGTATTTTGACATATCATACATACATGGAGTGTAACTTCTCATTCTTGTGGTTGTGCATTATAGAATCACACTGGTTGTGTTATCATATTTGTATATAAGGTAATAAGGTCCCATTCATTCATCTTGCCCCCGTATCCCCTCACCTCCCTTCACTCCCCTCTGTCTAATGCAAAGTACTTCTATCCTTCTCTAGCACCCCCCACCCCTTATTGAATTATCATCTGCATATCAGAGGAAACATTTGACCTTTGTTTTTTTTGGAATTGGCTTATTTTGCTTAGCATGATGTTCTCCAGCTCCATCCATTTACCTGTAAATGCCATAATTTCATTCTTCTTTAAGGCTGAGTAATATTCCATTGTGTATATATGTACCATTGTATATCTTATTTCTTAAAAAATATTTTTATTTTTTATTTTTAGTTATACATGACAGTAGAATGTATTTTGGCAGAATATATGTGCATAAAGTATAACATTCTATTCAGGTTCCCACTCTTGTGGTCCTTTGTGACGTGAAGTTACCCTGGTCATATATACAAATACACAGCTAGGAATGTTATGTTCAATTAATTCTGTTGTCTTTCCTATTCCCTCCCACCTCCCTTCTTTTTATTTCCCTTTGTCTAGTCCAATGGATTTCTATTATTCCCCTCTCCGCCTCCCTTGTTTTGGGTTAGCATCCACAAATCAGAGAGAACATTTGGTCTTGTTTTTGGGGGGATTGACTTATTTCACTTAGCATGATATTCTCCAGCACCATTTATTTACTGGCAAATGCCATAATTTCATTCTTCTTAATGGCTGAGTAATATTATATATATATATTATACATATGTCACATTTTCTTTATCCATTCATCTGTTGAAGAACACCAAGTTTATTTCCATAGCTTGGTTATTGTGAGTTGAGCTGCTATAAACATAGATGTGACTGTATCACTGTAGTGTGCTCTTTTAAAGTCCTTTGGGTATAGACTGAGGAGAGGGATAACTGGGTCAAATGGTGGTTCCATTCCAAGTTTTCCAAGGAATCTCCATACTGCTTTCCAGAGTTGTTGCACCAAACCATTTGCAGTCCCACCAGCAATGTATGAGTGTAACTTTTTTTTTCCCACATCCTCACCAACATTTTTTGTTCCTTGTATTCTTTATAATTGCCATTCTGACTGGAGTGAGATGAAATCGCAGGGTAGTTTTAATTTGCATTTCTCTAACTGCTAGGCACATTGAACACTTTTTTATATAATTGTTGACCATCGTGTTTCTTCTTCTGTGATCACTTAGCATATTTTTGAGGTTCAACCACCTTATAACATGAATAAGCACTTCACTCCTTTTTTATGGACGAGTAATAATATTCTATTGTACAGAGAGAAGACCTGGTAGCCTCTCTGAGCCTCAGTTTTCTTAAAGTTGGCAATGGGATTGGTAGTAAGAATTTGGCTACTGCATCGCAAAATTGTATCTATAAAATGAGGGACTATTGCACGTGAAAATGCCTGCGATGTGAATGGCTGAGGGGAAGAGCCTGGTCCCGTCCTCTGGAGTGGAACTGGAAAGAAGAGCTGTGGGCATCGGCCCCGGAGCAGGCTATAGAAAGAGCTCCAGCTGGAAGGACATAGGCTCTGAGCTTGTGTGTGCAGGGGAACTGTCAGCGTGCGGGGAGCCTGCAGAGAAAGGCAAGCCTCACTGGTGGCTGGAATGCAGCCAGGTCATCCAGGTCATCCATGGAGCTCTGCAGTTGGAGATCTCCGTCAGGGAACAATCCTCTTTGGGGTTCCGGAGGTGGCCTGTCGTCTCAGTGGAGGATGGGCAGGACTGATCATGCAGGTAGAAGCTGGGCCTCTCGGGAAGTCGACTAGCACTGAGTCCCCAGACACGAGGCAGCAGGACACGACAGAGCTGTCAGGGGGTACCAAGTCAGCGTAGCCCTAAGACTTACAGATGCTGAGTGTTGAACCAGGTTATTCCCTGCCCAGGGACACAATTGATCCTAAGGACGCCCTCATTGGGGAGGGCGGGGCAGCCCTAGGTGGTGAAGCAGGAAGGTAAATGAATAGAATTTTGTCCGGGTTTCAAGTAAGGAAGGGTCATGGCTTTATTATTCCTTTCTTCCTCTTAATTCACATAGTCACATAGACTGTGACTCTGTAACGTCCCAACAGCCAGTAGAAGTGGTCAAGAACATTCAGTAAATCTGATTATTCAGAAAGCAAACTCACTTATGGATTTCTCCATTTTCAGCTAGCATTGTATAAGTAGGTACATAGAAGAATAATAATAAAATGCAAAAGTTCCTTTTGCTCATCGAATGGCTTATGTGATTTGAGACTCAAAATGATCTATGCCAACTCTTGAAATTAACAGACTTGTCCTCAGAAGGGGAAGAATTTGGGTGAAGGGGAGGCCCTGACTTTGTTCGATTGGGAATCATGGGTTAATATCTCCTCTGCTTACAGGAATTACTCTTCTGTAGCCGAATGATATATCTGCAATGGAATTTGCTGATAAAGGACAACTTTTATGGGACAGTTAATAATATCCTGACCCTGCCTTCTCATTCAGCTGTGACATGGCCGCTCAGGGGACTCTCCAAAGAAGGCCTCTGTGCTCCCTTCTGGTTAATTATATTCTGCTCCCTGAGAAATGAGGTGAACCTTCTAACTCAGAACAACCTTGGGACCACGGCCCTGACCTTTGTCCTATGTGATGCTGTTTCTCTTTCAATCAAATTGTGCTCCATCTTTTCTGTGAAGTACAGATGTTATTAGCCTAAGCTGCATTCATACAGCGGAGTTAGAGGTGGCCAGCTTAGCTGCAGATCACATGTTTGCCTTTTAGCTCTAATGTCCAAGATAACTGCATTTTCTACCTCTCAAACCTGCCCATTCCCTGAGACCCCCAGACTTGTACAGATTGTATGAGTTTAGTAATGATTACGATAACCATTAAACAAAACATCTGCTGTCTGCTGCATGTATCAATCACAATAGATACACCTTATTGACAGCTTACTCTATGCTAGACATTGTTTTAAACACTACTCTCAACACACACACACACATTACCTCTGTCCAATGAGTCTATGCATAAGTACTGTTATTAGTTCTATATTAAAGATGTTAAACCTGAATTGTAGGGCAGATCAGTAATTTACCCAGGGTTACACTCCTCATAAGTATTGGATTTAGATCAGAATCCATAGTCTGGTTTTCAAAGTTGAATTATTACCTACTGTACTATATTGTTTGGCTTTACAAATACCATTTCTAATCATTCTTTATTCATTCAACAAATATGTATTTAGCATCTTCCATAGGTCAGAAACAGTTCCTGGTGCTAGGATAGGAGAATAGAAAAAAAAATTCTTGCTTTCATGGAACCTCCATTCTAGGAGAAACAGATAATATCAAACATAAATAAGCATGTTTCTGCCTTAAACTGTTTGTGTAGCTATAACAAAACACCGTCGGCTGGGTAGTCTATAAATGACAGCAGTGTATTTCTCTTAGTTCTGGAGTCTGGGAAATTCAAGCCAACAGACTTTGTGCCTGATTGGGACTACTTTCTGATTCATGGATGGTGTGGTTTTGCTATCCTCGTGGGGTTGAAAAAGGAAGGACTCTCTCTGGGTCTTTTTTTAAAAATAAGGGCACTAGCCCACTTAGGAGGGCTCTGTCCTCTGACATCATCATGTCCCAAATGCCCTCTTCCCAATACCATCACGGTGGGTGTTAAGATTCCAACATATGAATATGGGGGGACATAGACTTCCATCAACAATGAAGACAGGGGGGACTGGTGAAGGTGTTCCTGCACCCGCTGTCTGACAGGGTCACCGTGTGGGGGATGCTGTGGCAGGGCCACACCATCTGGAAACCAGAACCATAAGGAATGTTAAGTGTTTTGTTTATGATACTCATGATATGGATAACAGGGCATACGTCAATCAATAATAGAAGTACATATTGCCTGAGACTGCAGGAAAATTCCCAGAATGAGACTAAGGATACAATTGAGACATGCCAAGAGGTGCATTTCAATATCTTTCAGGATACAAACAATGATGTTATTCCTCAAGCCTGAGCAACAAGAAATATTTATCCCACGGTTAACAATTTACACTAGCCCCCCCCCCCACCATCCTAAAGCCAAAACCTGTACAACAGCCTAGTTACAGAGAAACAATTGCTGTGCCAACAGTACATGTACCACCATATGTAGCTTATGGTATCCCCTCAAGGACAAGAGGCTAATAAAAATATATTCCCCAACCAATAGACCCTCCTTGGCTTTACACAGAAACTTTTGATGAAAATGGAAAACACATAGTCAATATAAATGACAAATGGGTTGAGGTGTAAAGCCTGCCCTTTAGTTAAAGATTACAAAGACATAAGAATTGATATGCTTTGACCAAGGATCAAGGAAGTTCGTTAAGAAAGCAGTTGAATAGATCATATGGAAAAAGGAAATTACCTTGGAAATTAAAACTAGAATAATGTAAAATTAACATATATACATTTTAGAGGCACTTAAGAGTAGTAGGGCTTTTAAATAATAGACTTTCACTACTTTAAGTGTGTTTTACTGGGATTTTAGTTTAGAAGTAAGAAAACTTACCAATAATCATAAGTATGCTTTAAAGTTAAAGGTTAATGAAATAATTATATGCATAATTAGATAAATAATTAAAGTTAGAAGTGAATAATAGGTCAGGAGTTGTGTAGTCTAGTTACATAGCCTAGCACTTAGTGATTGAGGTGAAAGCATAAAAGCTTAATCATGATTGACTAAGGTCACAGAAAAATATTTTGAACGATGTACTCGATATCTTAGGTAATCAATGTATGTCAGAAAAGGTTGTAACTCTTGAAAATTATGTAAATCAAAAAAGTTTCGGGCTTTGAAGCTATCCATTAACTACCTGAAAGAACACTTGTAAAAAAGGTATAAAAATAAAGATCCCTCCAGAGGCAGCATGAGATGTCTTCTGGAGGCTGCTCGTAACTTGCAACCTGTCACCCCGACTCTTCTTCTTTTGCCGATGCCACTCTTCCTTCAGGACGACCCTGGACCCTTACTCCCCCCACCGGGGCTGGACCTCAGCAAGGGACAATTCAGTGGCTTTACATGAATCCGGTGAGAGATAATGGGGATTTGGGTCAAAGTGTACAGTTGGATATATAATATCTGTAAATATAAAGAAAGCATACAGAGTATTCTTATCGTAGATTTATAGATTAAGATGTGAAGAGCTTATGTAACTTGTCCAAAAGCTAGTAAGAATAGTGCTAGGATGCAAAGCCATTTCTGATTTCTCCAGAGACCAAGTTCATTTCTCTATTGCATCAATCATCTTTGAAGCAAAATCTGCAGTTCAAAGTGAAAACCAAGTACCTCTTAGAGGACTGAGGATACAGATTCCTTGAATTTTGACAAGTGATGTCTTCTAAGTCTTTGACTTATGTATGAATTTTCACACTTCAGGCAGAGTTGCTATTGGACATCAGGACTAATGAGGGAAACGGGGAAAAGTCAGGGAAGATGTGGGACATGAGTGAGCCAAGAAGGAGGATTCACTAAGGCGAAAAGGACAGAGTGCCCTTTAGAATATCAGGTAGGACATGACAATAGCCTTGTGTGTTCCCTAGATTTTGGAGCCAAAGTGTCTAACTTGCCTCCTTTCCTCATTTGATCTTATCAAGCAACTTAGTTTTTTTGTTCGTTTTCAAAATGAGAACATGTCATTTTTTTTTTATAGTTTTATTTTTATGTGGTGCCGAGGATCAAACCCAGGGCCTCGAACCCAGGGCTTCGAACGTGTCAGGCAAGCGCTCTACTGCTGAGCCACAACCCCAGCCCAAGAACATGTCATTTTTTCCCCCCCTGAGACTCAAGGTAATACCTGGAACTTGCCTCAATGTGGCAGATGGAGACCCTTTCCTGCCCTGCCATTCACCCCCATGACAGGCCTTGGTCTCTAACAAGGCTGGAAATTCACAAGGGGAGCTTCGAGTTTTCTTTGAACCAGAAATCATCGGAAAGCGCTAAAAGATGGAAAGCAGATGGGAAGAACTAGGACCCCAAACAAAACAACAGAAAACTGACAGGAACTGGTTGGGGGAAGGATGGGGGCCTCAGAGTGGAGCCGCCAGGGACTGCATCCAGCAGAGCATGAAGGCTTCCACTCCAGCAGGAACCAAGAACCCAGAGCCCAGTTCCAGGGATAATGTGACTGGATGCTCGTTCTCCCCTTTTACCATCCAGAAGACAAATGTGCTGAAACCTGCAGAAAAAGAATACAGGAAAATTCTGATGGCTTTTATAAAATTTTTAGCACTATTTTTTAAAAAGGCAGGTGAAAGGAATACTTTGACGAAAATCAGATTGAATTATGTGTAGGTTTTATCAGTAAAAGAGTTGGGCAATATACACGAAATAAACTAATTAGTTAATTAGGAATGTGAAGAGGGGAAAAAAGCATAGCAGAGAGAAAATAGATAATGGCCATAAAAATAAAAAAGATTCATAATGAGTAATATTAAACGACAAACACTATCAGTTGGAATAATAAAATGCCTTCACGATGAAACGGTGCAAAGGTTATCACGAAATTTTGGGGGGGGGGACAAGAAGATGGTGGAAGTGAGCTAGGCAATGAGTCCAGAAAGGAGGCAGCCAAGGAAAAGCAGCTTTGAGAGGTAGGTGACAGATAATTGCTCTGAGATTCAGTATTACAAAGTCTGAGACCTGGGGAGACTGGAAGATAGGTGACCAGAGTAGAAAATAAACTCTCTTGGAGTCTCTAACCCCAAAACTCAACCTGGGTAGGGGAAGTGGGGAGGGGTAACAGAGAGAGAGAGAGAAGGGGCAGGGAGAGGGGGGGCAGAGAGAGAGAAAAGAGGGGAGAGAGAGAGATAGAGGGAGAAGGGGGAAAGAGAGAGAGCAGAGAGAGAGAGAGAGAGAGAGAGAGAGAGAGAGGAGTAGAAATTCTCATCCACTAAAAAGCAGTTGGAAAGATGGACAAAATTGAAGACAGTAACAGAAGACACCTTAAAACAGCACAAACAATTTAAAAACAACTTGTGAAAAAAATAGAGCCGGGGGTCTTCAGCCATCTTGTGGAGCCCTCAGCCAACACTCACCCCCTTAAATCAGGGGCACATCTTCCCATGCCCAGACAGCTGCAGATTAAACCAGAGGGAAGCCCCCTGCGGTGGAAGCTCTTAAGAATTCAGCCAGAAAGAACTTCTAGAAGGACCACTATTAGCCCAACTTTGCTGAAATCCTCTCTCCCTCTTCTGCCCTGTGAACAAGGGGAACGAACAGGCTGGCGGGAACCTGTGTCAGGAAGTGAACCTAACCCTGCTCAGCCTCTGTGACCCAGGCAGGGGTAGAAAGCTCTGTGCAGCACCCACATTGACTCAGAGACAGCAATGAGGCAGCATTGCCCCCAACAGAAGAAAGCAGATTCACCAGGCCCCGACCACTGACCCTGTGGGGAGGCAGTGTGGGAAAACTAGGGACGGTCCCCAGGATTGTGAGGCCATACCAGAGGGAAGCTGCCTAAATATTCAGTGACGTAGAGACCCAGCGGGAAATGACCAGAGTCTGTGCAGCAGGAAGGGGCTGATCACAGCCTGACTGGTGATCACAACTGGCAAGTGACACAGGGCATTGTTTAGATGCTTGAGGGACCTTGCATCAGACTTAGTAAACAGAGGGAATCAACACCTGCCATTCACAACCTGGGGCAGTCCAGGTGAGCTACCTGAGACCCTTTACTATAGTATCTCAGAGAGCAGCAACAGCTAGGGGAATACTTCTACACACAGAACCCCTACACCAAAATTCCTGCACACACAGAGAGCCCCCAAGATCTTCACTATGATGCAAAGGATCCTACAAAGGGGACCAGGTACACAGTGATCCATCACCATCACAGAGCCTGCATCCTGAACTACTGCATACAACAGAAACAGTCAACCCACAACGCTGCACCTCTGAGCAGTCAGCTGCAGGCCCTTGAGCTGACAAATCAGGAGCTGATGGTGGGGGGATCATAGTAACTATGGAATCGGCTCCTGTGCCAATAATACAGAAATGAGCAAGAGATATTAATGGATATCATACAGAAAAAGAAATGACATAGTCAAACATATGAGCGTATGCTCTGTCTCAATCAAACTATAAGAAAATTGTCAAATTCAAAATTTTGACAATACACACTGAGGCTGTAGAGAAACAGGAGCTATTATTTTTTGCTGGAGGGAATACAAGTTGTTCTCCAATGGAAACAGTCTGGCCATAGCTACAAGAATCACAAGTGTATTTTAATCTCTAATCCAGCAATTCTAGTTCAGGGCATTCATCCTATAGAGTTGCCTTTTTTTGGTTAATTTTTTTTATTTATATATGACAGCAGAATGCATTACAATTCTAATTATACATATAGAGCACAATTTTTCATATCTTCGGTTATATATAAAGTACATTCACACCAATTTGTGCCTTTATTCATGTACTTTGGATAATGATGACCACCTCATTCCACCATCATTTCTAACCCCATATCCCCTCCCTTCCCCTTCCACCCCTCTGCCCTATCTATTCCTCCCATGCCCCTCTTCCCTACTCCACTATGAATCAGCCTCCTTATATCAGAGAAAACATTTAGCATTTGTTTTTTTGGGATTGGCTAACTTCACTTAGCATTATATTCTCCAACTCCATCCTTTTATCTGCAAATGCCCTGATTTTATTCTCTTTTATTGCTGAGTAATATTCCATTGTGTACATTTGCCACTTTTTAAAATCCATTCTTCTATTGAAGGGCATATATGTTGGTTCTACAGTTTAGCTATCGTGAATTGTGCTGCTATAAACATTGAAGTGGTTGTGTCTCTGTGGTATGATGTTTTTAAGTCAGATCAATAGACTTAAAGATAAGAATCATATGATCATCTCAATAGATGCAGAAAAAGCATTTGACAAAATATAGCACGCCTTCATTTTCAAAACACTAGAAAAATTAGGGATAACAGGAACATATCTCAACATCATAAAGGCTATCTATGCTAAGCCCCAGGCCAACATCATTCTAAACAGAGTTGCCTTTTTACTTGAAGTATGTACAAGGTTATTCATCACAGTCTTCTTCATAAGTAAAAGGCCAAATTTAAGATTCATTGGGATAGATGAAGGCTCTGAAATACAAAGGAATGCACACCTTTGCATAATCTTTTCAGTAAATGATATCAGAAAATCTTCTAAACCTTAAGAATGAAATGGGAATTCAAGTAGAAGAGGCATATAGGACTCTAAATGCATAAAACCATGATACATACACGATAAGTCACATTATTATGAAAATGCCTAACTTAAAGAATAAGGATAGAATTTCAAAAGCTATAAGAGAAAAATGACTGGTCACATTATAGGTAAACCAATCCAATTTCAATGATTTCTCAACCCAAACTCTAAATGCCAGAAGGGCTTAGAATAATATATACCAAGCTCTGAAAGAAATGGATGGCAACCAAGAATACTATACCTAGCAAAATTAAGTGTCAGAATTGGAGATGAAATAAAAACCTTCCATGATTAACAAAAGCTAAAAGAATTCATAACTAGATGCCTACATTATAAACATACTCAATAAATATTTCATGGAGAAGAAATGAAAAATGAGAAACAGCATGGAGGGGAATCACACTAAGAAGAATAGTCAATTAAAGGAATATCAAATCCAATACATGAAAATTGCAGGAAATAAAAATAATCTCTCAGTAATAACATTGAATGTAAATAGTCTAAACTCTTCAATCAAAAGACATAAGTTGGGGCTGGGGCTGTGGCTCAGTGGTAGTGCACGTGCCTGGTATGTGTGAGGCACTGGGTTTGATTCTCAGCACCACGTATTAAAAAAAAAAAATCTATCAGCAACTAAAAAAAAAATACATAGGTTAGGGCTAGGGCAGCTCAGTGGCAGAGTGCTTACCTAGTATGTGTGAGGTACTGGGTTCAATCTTTAGCACTGCATAAAAAAATAAATAAAGGCATGCTGTCCATATACAACTACCAAAAAAAAAAAAAAAAAGACATAGGTTGGCAGATTGGGTTAGAAAACAACCCAATAATATGATGTCTGCAAGAGATTCACTTCACAGTCAAACACGTCCACAGATTGAAGGTAAAAGGATGGGAAAAAAAAATATAGCATTCACATGGGACTCATAAACAACCAGAGGTTGGCATTCCTATATCACATAAAGTAGACTTCAAGCCAAAATTAATAAGAAGAGACAAAAGAAGGCCATTTCATACTGCCTAAGGGAATCATACATAAATAAGGGATAACAATCATACGTATTTATGCCCCAAGCAACAGAACATCTACGTATGTCAGACAAACCCTTCTCAATATTAAGAATCAAATAGACCACAATACAATAATAGATGATGATTTTTAACATGCCTCTCTCTTCATTGGGTAGGTCATTCAAACAAAAAGGAAGTGAAGATTCTATAGAACTAAAATGCAATTAATAATATGAATCCAACAGACATCTACAGAGTATTTCATTCACCAGTGATGAACTCACTTTCTTTTCAGCAGCACATGGAACATTTTCTAAAATAGGCCATATTTTAGGTCCTAAAGCAAATCTTAGCAGAGAGAGAGAGAGAGAGAGAGAGAGAGAGAGAGAGAAACACCTTGCATTCTATCAGATCACAATGAAATGAAATTAGAAATCAATGATTTCATCAGACACTAGAATGGCAATGTGTATATCAATGGAAATGTAACTGATGTAACTGATGTGATTCAGCAATCTGTATACGGGGTAAAAATGGAAGTTCATAACCCTTTTGAATCAAATTGTGAAATATTATATATCAAGAAAGATGTAATGTTTTGAACCACCAACAATAAAAAAGAGTAAATGTGATAAAACTACTACAAAATAAATCCTCAATACCTGTAAAAAAAATAAATAAATAAATAAAAATTTAAAAAAGCAACAACAACCAGAAACCACTCTAATACCCATAAATCAATTCTGTTCTTTTTTTTTTTTTGAGAGAGAGAATTTTAATATTTATTTTTTAGTTTTCGAGGACACAACATCTTTGTATGTATGTGGTGCTGACGATCGAACCTGGGCCGCAAGCATGCCAGGTGAGCGCGTTACTGCCTGAGCCACATCGCTAGCCCCTCAATTCTGTTCTTATACTCCAAGGATGAACTGCACATGCTGAATGAGAAACTAGGAAAACTATTCCATTCACAGAAGTCTCAAAACAAAACAAAACAAAACTTGGGAACTAATCTAACAAAGGAGGTAAAGGACTTCTTCAATGAAAACTACAGCACCATAAAGAAAGAAATTAAGAAGACCTTAGAGGATGGAAAAATCTCCCGTGTTCTTGGATAGGCAGCATTAATATTGTCAAAATGGCCAGGCACAGTGGTGCACACCTGTAATCCCAGTGGCTCAAGAGGCTGAGGCAGGAGGTTTGCAACTTCAAAGCCAGCCTCAACAAAAGAGAGGTGCTAAGCAACTCAGTGAAACCCTATCTCTAAATAAAATTCAAAATATGTCTGGGGATGTGGCTCAGTGGTTGAGTACCCCTGAGTTCAATCCCTAGTGCCACCACCCTCCCCCCAAAATTGCCAAAATGACTATATTATCAAAAGCACTATACAGATACAACGCAATTCCCATCAAAATTCCAATGACATTCTTCACAGAGTTAGAAAAAGCAATTGTGAAACTGATTTGGAAAAATAAGAGACCCAGAATAGCCAAAACAATGCTTAACAAGAAAAGGAGGCATCACAATTCCAAATGATACTACAGAGCTATAATACCATAAACAGCATGGTACTGGCACCAAAATAGGCATGAAGGCCAGTGGAATAGAATAGAAGACACAGAAACAAACCCACATGCAGTTATCTCATATTAGACAAAGGGGCCAGAAACACATTGCAGAAAGGCCTCTTCAACAAATGGTGCTGGGAAAACTGGAAATACATATGTAATAGAATGAAATTTAAACCGCACCTCTTACCCTGCACAAAACTTAACTCAAGATGGACCACAGACCTAGGAATTAGACCAGAACCCTGCACCTTCTAGAAGAAAATGTAGGCCCAACAGTCCAATATGTCAGCTCATGAACTGACTTCCTTAATAAGACTCCTAAAGTACAAAAAGTAAAATCAAAATTCAATAAATAGGAGGGCACTAAATTAAAAAACTTCTTCACATCAAAAGAAACAAGATCAAGAAGAGATC
The DNA here is from genome assembly GCF_045843805.1 of Urocitellus parryii. Lineage (NCBI taxonomy): Eukaryota > Metazoa > Chordata > Mammalia > Rodentia > Sciuridae > Urocitellus > Urocitellus parryii. Next base: position 56,962,079 of record NC_135540.1, read on the forward strand.
CAAGAGATTGGAAGAAAATCTCTGCCACCTGTTCCTCAGATAGGGCATTAATATCCAGGATAAAGGAATAACTCAAATAACACTAAAAAGAAAAACAACCAAGTCAATAAATGGGCAAAGGAACTAAACTGATATTTATTAAAATAATAAATACACATGGCCAACAAATATATGAAAAACTGTTCAACATTTCTAGCAATTAGAGAAGTGAAAATTAAAACTCCATTGAGATTTTATCTCACTCCAGTCAGAATGGCAATTACCAAGAATATAAGTAACAATGAATGCTCATGAGTATGTAGGGGGAAAGGTACATTCATACATTGTTGGTGGGACTGAAATTGGTGCAACCACTATGGAAAGCAGTATGGAGATTCCTCAAAACACTCGCAATAGAACCACCGTATGATCCAGTTATCCTACTCCTTAGTAAATAGCCAAAGGATTTAAAATCAGCATTCTACAGCGACACAGCCACATTGATATTTATAGCACAACACTCCACAATAGCTAAGCTATCGAACCAACCCAGGTGCCCCTCAGCAGATGAATGGATAAAGAAAATATGGTATACATCCACAATGGAGTCCAACAATGGAGTATTACTTAGCCATCCACAATGGAGTATTACTTAGCCATAAAGAAGATGGCTTTTTGGCATTTACCAGTAAATAGACAGAAGTGGAGACTATGATGCTAAGTGAAATAAGCCAGTCCCCACAAGTCAAAGGTAGATGTTTTCTCTGATATTTGGAAGCTAACCCACAATAAGTGGGGGGATAAAAAAAAAAAGAAAAGAAATATCAGTGGAGGGCTGGGAATGTGGCTCAAGTGGTAGTGCGCTCGCCTGGCATGCGTGCGGCCCAGGTTCGATCCTCAGCACCACATACAAACAAAGATGTTGTGTCCACCGAGAACTAAAAAATAAATATTAAAAAATTCTCTCTCTCTCTCTCTCCCTCTCTCTCTCACACACTCTCTCTTTCAAAAAAAAAAAAGAAAGAAATATCAGTGGAGTAGACAAAGGGAAATGAAGGGAAGGGAGGGCGAATGGGATAAGGAAATGGAATGAATCTGACCCAACTTTCCTATGTATATAAAGGAATATACCACAGTAAATCTCACTATCATGTACATCCATAAGACACTAATTTAAAAAAGAAAAAACAAACTGTAATTCAACAGTAGAAAGCTCAGTAGAGCCGAGGGAAGAGAACAGGGGAGGGAGGAAAAGAGAGGTAGGAGAAGTACCAGGGACTGAATCAGAACAAATTATATTCCTTGCTTTTATAATTATATCAAAATGATCCTATTGTCGTGTATAACTAAAAAGAATCAATGTAAAAAGAAATGACTCAGAAGACTACAAATGATTGACAAAAAATATGTTAAGTGAATGTATCAGAATCAGATATAGAATTTTTTATATCATGCTGAATAGAATCAAAGAGGATTAAGAGGAGTGAAAAGGCAGAGTTCCATAATAATGAAAGAACCATCCCTCCATGACACAATGGTCATGACATCTCGTGGATTTAAATACACAGGATCGAAATGACACAAAGGCTCATACAGGGTAGTTGGACAAATCCATTATCATATTCACTCCTGTCTCAGAAATGGATAGGGCTGATTATAAAACCAGGCAGTTTTGTAAAAATTTGCTAAACTTAATAGCCCTATACAATAGCTATATATATTTTTATACCAAAATAAATTTTTTCATCTTTTTAAAAAACTATACATGGAATCTTTTAAAACTTGACACGGCACTGGTCACAGAGGAAGTCACAACAGAATTCTGAAAGCACTAAACCACTTTCACTGACCTGATGTCATCATGTTAAAATTAATAGTAAAAGGATACCCCAAATCAAAACCATCTAGCAAAACTGCATCTTGGAAAACTTTGTATACTTTTTGAAGCATGAGAAAGCATCAAAAAGTCAGAAATCAATAATGTCCATAGGGCACAACTGCAGCCATTCCAGAGATAAGCTTTTAAAATAAATATCTACTTATTACAGAGAAGGAAGGACACTTCTGAGCAGCCTCGTGGCGTGCTAACCTCTGCACTCTTCCCCTCTCCTAGACCAGCCTCCCTTCTTCTGCTCTCCTGTGACCTCTGACCTTTACCCCCTTAGCCTCCCCTGAAGCTGGCATCTTGCTTCTGATTTCCCTGCAAGTGTGGAGGCAGTCAGGAGAGAATCCCCGCACGCTCCTGCTCAGCACCCTCCCCCTACCCGCTCTCCAGCCCTGCTCTCCTGTCACCTGGGCTGCTCTCCAAGTCCAGTGACTCTAAGCTCATCCTTCATCTTCCCGGGAATCTCTCTCCAGCAATTGTCCCCTCACTGTCCTGGATCACGTTTTCCCTCTTGATTGGATCATTCCCAACAGCGTAATAACATGTCAATATCTTTCATCGCTGAAAAAATAAATAATCAGCGTGTCTTGATTCCACACCTCCCTCCAGGTGCAGTGCCATCTCTCCACTCCCCCTTGCGGTGAGACTCCTGGGAAGTGCCTTGGGTTGCTTTCGATCAATTCCCCTAGGAACCCAAACTCCAGTTAGTACTGTGGCTCTGACAGGTCACCAAAGCAACTCTTCTTTGTTTAGCTATTGACCTCCACGTGGAAACGCAGTGATCAGTTCTTGGTCCTGCATCAAGCACCTGTTAGCCCAGCTGATCATGTCCTCTTGAAACACCTGCCTCGGTGACTCCTGTGACTTCCTAGAAAGCATCTCCCTTTGGTTTTTCTCTGACCTAACTGTCCACTTCTTCACAGCCACTCTCCCTTCTCATATCCTTGACTTCTAAGTGTCTGGGAACATTTCTTGAATGCTTTTCTTCTCAGTCTGTACTCACTCCCTAGGTGATTTCTTCCAGCCAACGTTTTAAATACTATGCATACACTTGCATTTCCACCCCACCCTGGTCTGCTCCTCGGAAACCTAGAGTAGTCTCCAGCTTCCTGCTGATGTCTCCCCTTGGGTGACTGAGGAGCTCCTCAAGCTCAATATTCCTCTCTGGACTCCTCATCTTCCTCATCTCATTGCAAAACCAGCTCATCCTTCTGGGTCAATAGCCAATTTTATCTTCTGAATGAAGCCTTTCCTTACCACCATCCTTAAAGTAGTAACCCTCGCCACAACCAGAACTCCCTTTCCTCTCTCCCAGATTTTGCTTGACAGTGTGTATCACAGTTCAGTGCAACACAAACATTTTTAGGTGTTTTGTTTATTTTAATAATAAGAGATGGATGAATGTAATGACTTGGCTTCTTTGGTTGACCCACTGTATCCTTAAAGCCTGGAATAGTACCTGGGTTTAAAAGGCACTCATTATCTGTTTGTTGGGCGAATGAATGGATAAACAATGATAATTCCAAGCTATTGGAAAGATGAAGTGATCATGTACAGAGGTTGGAAAGATATAGGAAGAGCAAAATTAGAGCAAAGAGGAGCAAACTTAGGACAAGGAGAAAAATAGAGTCCTGCATTGGACATATTATGTTTAAGATACTGTGTCAGTCAGCTTTGTGTTACTGTGACAAAAGACCTGAGAGAATCACCTTAAAAGACAGAAATGTTTATTTTGGTTCATGGCTTCAGAGGTTTTAGTTCATGGTTGCTTGGCCCTATTGCTTTGGCCTGTGGTAAGTCAGAACATCATGTCCCCAACATCCTCTGCAAGGGCACATCCCCAGTAACTTAGCTTTTTCCAACTTTTTCCCACCTCTTAAAGAGTTCCACCACCTTCCAATAGAAACACAGGCTGGAAAATAAGCTTTGAACACGTGAGCCTTTGGGGGCATTCAAGATCTAAGTTATAGCAGATGACTTCCAAGTGGAGGGGTGGGAGGGGGAGGGAGGAGGCAGAGGGTTAGAAATTACGGTGGAATGTGATGGACATTATTATCCAAAGTACAGGTATGAAGACACGAATTGGTGTGAATATAATTTGTATACAACCAGAGATATGGAAAATTGTGCTCTATATGTGTAATAAGAATTGTAATGACTTTTGCTGTCATATATAAATAAAAAAATATTTGTTTCAGAAAAAAAAAAGTCCCAAGTGGAGATGTTGAGCAGGCAGAGAGTATATGCTTCTGGGGTTTGAGGAGAGATTCATGCTGAATATGAAAGTATTTCTGTCCGTGCATTTTAGTTATACAGAATAACAGGTTTCACTTGGCATATTCATACATACAAATAATACCCACTGATCATATCCATTGCCCTGGGATCCTCTCCACCCCTCCAAAGTCCCAGGACTGTAGTCAAGTAAAATTATCACAGAAAGTCAAGAATGGTTCAACATTGGAGAATCTATTAATGTCAACTGCCTCCTTCCCAGATTCAATAAGAAAATTATATGATCATTTAAACGGATAGAGTAAAATCATTTGATAAAATTCAACAGTCTTTCCTAGGTTTAACTTTTTTCAGTTAATAAAGGAAGATGAGCTACCGCAACAGTATCAAACTACCTCTGAAAGGGCAAATGGTAAATGTTTTAGGCTTTGCAAACTATGTGCTGTCTCCCTTGCACATTTCCAATTTCCTTTTCTCTCCTTCCTCCTCCCTCTTCTTCTCTTCCTATTCCTTCTTCTCTTCCTGCTCCTCAACTTCCTCCTCCTCCATTGCAGCTTCTCTGTAACTTTTTTAAAAATACTTTTTTAGTTGTAGATGAACGCACAATATCTTATTTATTTATTTTTTATGCGGTGCTGCGGTTCGAACCCGGTGCCTCACTCCTGCAAGGCAAGCCCTCTACCACTGAGCTCCAGAAGAGCCCCAGCCTCCTCTGTGACTTTTAAAAAGGTGAAAACCATTCTTAGCTCTCAGCCCATGTAATAATAAGCCGTGACTGTTGCTGACCCTAAGCCGTGACTGTTGCTGACCCTGACCTACAGTTAAGAATCTTCCAGTGGTCAAATATTAAACATATTCCCATTAAATCCGAGAACAACGCAGATGCTATTCTCTTGCCACTACTATAGTTTATAAAGGAAATCTTAAGTAATACATCAAGACAAAGTAAAAAAGAAAATGAGTCATAGATCTTGAAACAGAGTTCCATTCTCAACATTTATTCACCTCTCTTCCTTGATAATTCGAACCCAAAGTTTGTCTATCTTTTGCTGTGTGTTGTCATGTTTGATGCACCTTCTGGAGCTGCTGCAGTCATCTTGTAATGGTGAGGAAAACCAGCCTAAGAAAAAGATGATACACTGTAATTGTACAATATAAAGACCTGCATCAGTGATGAGATCCCTGGAGTATTGAACTAACCCTGGAGCATCTGTTCAGAGGTGTGTATTGTGTACATTATAAATCTCTATTGTCAGGCTTTGTGGCTATTATTTAGGGCTAAAAGCATTCTGATTAGGCATCTTTATTTGTAGACAACGTCATTATCTACTAAAAATGTCAGAGAATTAGCTGGCTCATTGAACCACTAAGGTTAATGTAATCCATAAAGTAGTAAAATATGATCAGCTCAAAAAAATCAATCGCTCTCCTAAGCATAGCAATAACCAGCTACAATCTATAGATAGAGTTTTGTGTTCAACACACGTGCCATAGTAGGGCTTGATGTTTTGCTTCTGGGCTTAGATAAATTCAAGCCCTTCTGCTTTTTAAAATTTAAATATAATAAATAAATTTAATAGGGAACTCACTAAACAACAATGAAAATATCATAGAAAAATGCATGATCAAATAAGAGAAAAGCCATGGATTGCATTTAAACACTACATTTAGTGCACAAAAACCATCCATTTAAAAGTTTATTTACAGACATATGTGGCTGGGGATATAGCTCAGTTGGTAGAATGCTTGCCTCCCATGCACAAGATCCTGGGTTCAATCCCCAGCAACACCAAAAAAAAAAAAAAAAAAAAAAAAAAGCTAAAGACATATATGAAAATCTGAAGAAATATAAAGGGTTACCACATTCTGCGAAGGGAAGACTCGGTATTTAAGTTGTCAACCCCCAAATAATAAATATTTTAATGGAGACTAGCTTTCTGACTCTAAAGTTGATCTGAAAAAAAATGGATGAAAATGGACAAAACTATTTTATAATAAAGGAGACTTTCTCAATTAAAACTTAGTATAATAATATTCAAAATGGTCTGGCATTTTTTTTCAGGAATCCATAAAAAGATAAAATAAAAAGAGTCAAAAAAAAATTGACCCAGGCATCTATGGGAATATAATTTATGAAGAAGTGACATTTTACCTCAATTGAAATATGATGGTTGATTCCATTTTTATTGAATTTCTCATTGGGGAAACCAACTATTGACTCTTTTTTAAAAAACATGATAGTTAAACCGGGTGTGGCGCTGCACGCTTGTAATCCCAGAGACTTGGCAGCCTGAAGCAGGAGGATCTCAAGTTCAAGGCCAGCCTCAGCAACTTGGTGAGGCCCTAAACAACTTATCAAGAACATGTCTCCAAATGAAAAATAGAAAGGGCTGAGGCTGTGGCTCAGAGGTAAAGCACCCCTGGGTTCAATCCCAGCTACAAAACAGAAGAAGAAGAAGAAGAAGAAGAAGAAGAAGAAGAAGGAGGAGGAGGAGGAGGAGGAGGAGGAGGAGGAGGAGGAGGAGGAGGAGGAGGAGGAGGAGGAGGAGGAGGAGGAGGAGGAGGAGAAGGAGAAGGAGGAGAAGAAGAAGAAGAAGGAGGAGGAGGAGGAGGAGGAGGAGGAGGAGGAGGAGGAGAAGAAGAAGAAGAAGGAAAGAAAGAAAGAAAGAAAGAAAGAAAGAAAGAAAGAAAGAAAGAAAGAAAGAAAGAAAGAAAGAGAAAGAAATGTTTAATTTTGACAGTAACCAAGGAAATTAATTTAAAACAAGCCATACCATTTAACCCACCAGACTGTCAAAAACGAAACAATTAAACAACGATGCACCTCAGCAGGTGACAGTTTGGATCTAAAATGCCCCCCGCAAAAGTTCATAGTCAAAATCTTGGTCCCCTCTGGTGGCACTAGTGGGAGGTGGTGGAACCTTCATGAGGCGGAAGAAGAGGAAGCAGGTCACTGAGGGTGTGTCCTTGAAGGTATGTCTCCTCCCTGTGAACCCCACTCCCTCTCTGCTTCCTGGCTGCATGAGGCGAGCAGCTCTGCTGGCTGCAGGCCCCCTGCCTCCATGTCCTGCCTCACACAGGCCCAGAGTCCATGGGGAAAAGTGACTGTGGGTTGAAACCTCTGAAACCATGTGCCAAAATCAATCTTTCCTCCACTAGGTTGATTTTCTCAGGTACTTTGTCACAGAGACAGAAAACTGACTAACACAGGGATGGTGTGGCTGTGGGAAACTATTCATATACTGTTGGTCTAATTTTAAAGTTGTTTTGGTATACAGTCAGGCAGTATCTATTAGAAATTTTTATTGATTAAATGAACTTGCTAGGAATATACTTGGAGAAGAACTCAAACATGTAACTAAGAAGTCTTAAATAAGAATTTTTTTTAAAATCATAGCAATGTTTTAATCATGCCAAGTGTAAAGAACAAAGCAATAGCAAATTCCTACATTTCCATTATTAAGTTAATGGTTACATATTTTTAGGGTACATCTATATTATGGAATGTTATGTTTTAGCTAAAAAGAATAAGATGTCTAGATAGTTTACACATAAAGGTCCCCAGGACCTACTATTTAATAAAAGCCAAAGTAGCTGAACAACACCTACAGTAGGACATAACTTTTTTTAATATTTTATTTTTTAGCTGTAGCTGGATACAATACCTTTATTTTATTTATTTATTTTTATGTGGTGCTGAGGATCGAACCCAGGGCCTTGAATGTGTTAGGTGGGCGCTCTGCCGCTGAGTCACAACCCCAGCCCAGTATGACATAATTTAAAATGACACCTAATAAAACTAAAGCTAGTGTGGTTAAACTTATCTCTGGGAAGGGGACTGGGATTAGGTATTGGTCCAGAAAGCACAGTCACTTTAGACAGTTTAATATTTAACAATGAGATTGTATTCAGATGTTAGTTATATAATTATTAAACTCTTAAAAAAGGAAAAATAAATAGTGTAAAAGAAAAGCAAACAACAAAAAGGACAGAAATATGTTACTTGAAAAGTAAAAGTTTTTCCTGTTGAAACCAGGATAAAAACTTTGTAAATGTTCTACTAAACAATGCTTGTGCATATATAGCACACCATGCTTTTGTCTTAAAGAAATAAAATTATGTGCTGATTTTGTTTTTGTTTTTGTTTTGGTACTGGAGGTTGAACTCAGGGAAACTTAACACTGAGCCACATCTCCAGTCCTTTTTTGTTTTATTTTTTTAATTTTGAGACAGGGTCTCACTAAGTTGCTGAAACTGGCCTCAAACTTGTGATTTTTCCTGCCTAATCCTCCTGAGACACTGGAATTACAGGTGTGCACCCCCACACTTAGCTTTGTGCTGATATTTTACTGTTATTTATCTAGCATCTTTTCAAAAATGGTTCATTCATTTAACAGATATTTATTGAGCACCTACTTCGTACCAAGCATGGTTCTAGTGTTACCACTGTTCTAGGCATGTAGCTCTACTTTTTCCTTTTAAATTTTTTTGTAGTATCCTACTGACTGGATTTGCTATACTCTTATATTTTACCAATACTTAATTGAAGAAAATATAGGTTGTTCCTAGTTTTATATGTAATAAATACTGCTATAGTGAATTTATGCTTTTGGAACTCACATAGCCATCTTTTGTCACTTGATTGTTTTTCTAAGATAAATTTCCTAAAGTAGAAAAAAAAATTACCTGTAGTAGGATTGCTAGATTGAAGAGAATACACAATAAAATGTTGCTACATATTTCAAGGTTGCCTCCAGAAATCTTATCTGATCAAGGTATAAGAATTCTAAAATGTAGCTCAGTGGTCAAATGCTTGCCTAGTATGCATGAAGCCCCGGGTTCCATTCTCGGCACTGAGAAAGAAAGGACCAAAAAAAAAAAAAAAAAAAAAAAAAGGAAAAATAAAACCAAATGTCCTTTGACAATAATTTATTTGGGTGATATAAGGGGTTGAACACCAAGGGTGCTTTACTACTGAGCTATATCCCCAGTCCTTTTTATTTTTATTTTGAGACATGGTCTCACTAAGTTGCCTAGGCTAGCCTCCAACTTGCAATCCTCCTGTCTCAGCCTCTGGAGTCTCTGGGATTACAGGTGTGCATCACCACTCCTGACTCCCTTGATATTATTAAAAGTTACCTATCTTTTTACTTTTTGGTGATATGACACTTAGAAAATTATATATTCTTTGTTTTAATTTTCATGTCTTTGGTGAAAAATACGGCTGAGACTATTTCCAGGACTTACTAACCATTTATTTGCTTTTGTGAATTGCCTAATCATGTCTTCTACCTGTTTTACTCTGAAACATTCATAGGTTTTTTTTTAATTAAAGTATTCTAAAGATATTAATTTAATCAAGTGTGGTGGCACACTCCTGTAATCTCAGAGACTCAGGTGACTAAGGCAGGAAGATGGCAAGTTCAAGGCCAGCCTGGGCAACTCAGTGAGACCCTATCTCAGAATAAAAAATAAAAAGGGATAGGGATATAGCTCCATGGAAAAGCCCCTGGGTTCAATCTCCAGAACTGGGAAAGAGAAAAGAAAAAAAGAAAATTTTAACTTGATGCTTGCCAAATATTTTCAAAATTCTGTACAATGAAATCTTGTTAGAGCTCATTTTAAAATCATACATGGCTGAAGACAGCCTGGGCTAAATGGTTGTACAACTTTTTAATGGTAGAAAAATGATTGACTCTATGGGACCTGACCCAGTACAGATTTTTCCACTTCATCTCCAATGCTTCCCTGAAGCGATAACAGAGTTTTGTAATAATCCAATATAAAAATATTAACATGTCAGTCATTGTTTTATGGGTGTGTGGGGGCAAAGGGTAGATTATGTTGTTTGCCAATATTTTAGAATGGTCTCGTGATAGCCTGAAGGCCACAAGTTCTTGGCTACGTCTTGCTAAGTTGTCTGATTTACAAGGCCCTAGAATTTGAGTTTGGGGTTAGAATTCTTTGGGTCACAATGGAGAACCGTCTTGAATTAGTTTAAGGTAAACAGAGGCATTACTGGAGCTAGGGCATGTCATTACCTGGGAGAAGCACTGCTGTGAGCTGTGTGATTGGGACTTAGAGACCAGCAACCTTCAGGGTGTGCTCACAGCTCTCATTAAGATTTCCTCCTGTAGGAGATCAGCAGCTCAGCCTGGGGATAAAAATGGTGACCAACAGTTCCCGGGGCCCTGACACTCCTTGATTTCAACTACTCCCACTCGACAGAGGCCTACCCTGACTTCCTGTATTACTGAGTTTAAAATAGCAGAAAAATTATAATTAAGTCATCTTTGGGCTGGTGCCAATGGCTTGACTGTGAGAACATGGCAGGGCCTGTCAAGCCGTGTATTTGGAGTGGGGAAGAATATTTCCCAGAAGAGGGGGAGTGGTTTTTTTTTTTACAGAAGGTGTAAGGGGCCCTTGCTACTCAGCCTAGGTGGACATTTGCTAACTTCCCTGTCCAAGAGTTTTATTTGTCTATGTCACAGGTGTCTGTCAATCTAAACCAGAAGTAGTAATGCTGAGTGATTAGGAGTAGCTCTCCCAGGGACAGATATGAGAACAGTTCTGCGACCTCAAGGAAGAGAATACTCTAATCAGTTAGTTATATGCGCCAGAAATGTGAGAGGGGCAGAAGAGTACTTGCCTGGAGTCCTTTCGGTTTCTACTCAAGTTCTCCAGGGATTGAATCTAGGGGTGCTTAACCCCTGAGCCATATCCCCAGCCTTTTAATATTTTACTTAGAGACAGGGTCTCACTGAGTTGCATAGGACCTCGCTAAGTTGTTGAGGCTGGCTTTGAACTTGCAATCCTCCTGCCTCAGCCTCCCTTCCTTGTTTTAAATGTAGTCAAAAATTTAAAAAGTTGTTTCATTGCCAACCCCCCTTTGGAAAACTGTCAGAAGGAGACTGTATTCTTTAACCTTTCAGTGTTGGTCTGCAAACAGTAAGAAATGAGAGGAGACCATGATGGAAACTGTCCTTGGAGTATCCTAGTTTGAGGACTTGCAAAGACCGACACTTGGAACATTGAACTTGGAAGCCTCCAGCTTCAGTGACTATGCTAGGCTCTTGGAATGCAAAAGAAATTAAAAAACAAAAACAAATCTCCTGTTTTTAAGGAACTCTGTCTTTAACAGGAGTGAGGCCCAGGGGTTTCCTGTGAACAAGGAGAAGGCTTGAAGAAGGATTTCTCTGAAAGTGACTCCTGAGCAGTTTGGAAGGACAGAAGGAGGACGAAAAAGAAACTGAGGAGGAGAACAGAAGGACGTTTTCAAGAGAATTCCGGAGGGAACACTTTAAATGTCATGGAGGTAGTTAATCACATGACATCTGCAGGGAGTAGCAAGATATTCAGTAAGCTGTCCGGGAGGCTGAGGCAGGAGGATCACAAATTCAAAGCCAGCTTTAGCAAATTAGCGAGGTTCTAAACAACTTAGCAAGACCCTGTCTCAAACTAAAAAATAAAAAAGGGCTGAGGACACAATTCAGTGGTTAAGCACTCTTGGGTCCAATCCCTGGTACCAAAGAGAGAGAGAGAGAGAGAGAGAGAGAGAGAGAGAGAGAGAGAGAGAGAGAGAGAGAATATATATTTTTTCCAGTAAGATTGCAGTGAGAAAGTATGATAGTGGTGTGAGATAAGATTGAAGAGACAGGTAAGAGCAAGGCCAAAAATGGTCTCAACTACTAAACCAGAGTTGGATTTTTATCTTGGAGACTCTGTAGATTCATAAAGAATTTTCAACAGGAGAACAGGGACATGTTCAGAGCTGGAATTGAGAAATATCTTGCAACTCTGGAGGAGTTAGATGCAGTGGATAGACTGAAACTGTTTTGTGCAGGAAGACCACTTCAGGGACTCTTGCTGTGATATTACCAAATAAAAGATGATAAGGCCCCAGCCAGAAACTTAGCCTAGAAAAGGAAGGTACAGGGTGGTTCAAACCATACCAGGAAGTGCAATCCTCAGGGCTGGTGACTGTGGATGGTGATGTGCTTGTGGCAAAGGGAATAATCCAGTTTGGTTCTCATGCTTCTGGCTTGGACAACTCGGAGAATTTAGGTGTCACTTTAAAAGATGGAGAACACAGGAAGAAGTGTTCACCAAATGACAGAGTAAGGTGGGTCTGACTCTCAGGATTTTTAATTTTTAATTTTATTTGTTCTTTTTAGATATACATGACAGTAGAATGTATTTTGGCCTCCATGTATATATATATATACATGGAGCATAACTTATTCTAATTAGAATCTTTTGGGTGTAATGATGCAGAGTTATCTTGGTCATGTATTCAAATACAAGACAAAGAAAGTTATGTTCGATTAATTCTACTCTTTCCTATTCCCCTCCCCCTCCCTTTCCTTCATTCCCTTTTGTCTAATCCAATGGACTTCTACTCTTTGCTACCCTTCCCTTGTTATGCATTAGCATCCTCATATCAGAAAGAACATTCAACCTTTGGTTTAGGGGACTGGCTTATTTCACCTAGTTTGATATTCTCTAGTTGCATCCATTTACCAGCAATTGTCATAATTCCATACTTCTTTATGACTGAATAATATTCCATTGCATATATATACCACATTTTCTTTATCCATTCATCTATTGAATGACACCTAGGTTAGTTCTGTAGCTTGGCTTTTGTGAACTGAGCTGCTGTAAATGTTGATGTGGCCACATCACTATAGTATGTTGATTTTAAGTCCTTTGGGTAGAAACCAAGGAGGGGATAGCTGGGTCAAATAGTGGTTCCATTCCAAGTGTTCTGAGGAAGCTCCATACTTTCCATAGTGGTTGCACCAATTTGCAGTCCCATCAACAATGTATGAGTGAACCTTTCTGCCCACATCCTCTCAACATTCATTGTTACTCGTATTCTTTATAATTGCCATTCTGAGTGGAGTGAGATGGAATCTCAGTGTAGCTTTAATTTGCATTTCTCTAATTGCTAGAAATGTCAAACATTTTTTCGTATATTTTTTGACATTCATATTTCTTCTTCTGTGAACTGCTTGAGAGAAAATCCTTACCACCTGTACCTCAGATAGAGCCTTAATCTCCAGGTTATACAAAGAACTCAAACAACTTAATGCCACAAAAAACAAATAACCCGCTCAATAAATGGGCAAAGAAACTGAACTTTTAGGATTTTAAAAAATTATATTCTAAACCTCTGCTATAACTCACATATTCCTTTTTATAAATTCATAAAATACATGGTGTTTTGTGAAATAGAAGGGCTTTTCACTCATCTAAACTAATGGGGCTAAGGCCTATAAAAATTGGTGATAAACCTACATCATTAAGGCAATTGCAGTATTTCTATTATCTCGATTTGCACAATGTCAACGTATAGTTGTATAATATTTAAAAGTCTTAACATTAATTTGGTGTCAACTATATATAATCAGAGATATGGTAAATTATTGTATAATGGTGTATTAAGAATTGTAATGCAAAATAAATAGATAAATAAAATAAAAGTCTTAACATGAAATCATTCTAGTAACTGGCAATCACGAGAAAGGTTCCACTTGAAAGGGTCATTTTCTCTTGTTGCTGCGAAGGTTAAATGAGGTAACAGATGTTCAATCTATAGATTTATCACCAATCTTGCAACATAAGTAAATAATCAATGATGTGAGCCATTATTATTTTATGGCCCAGAGAAACCAACATTTTAGCTACATTGAATTCAGATACAAGCCGCAGAAAGGGCTTAAACAACAGTAGGTCTAGACAAGTTAAAATCTTTAATGTCAAATGATTTACAGTAGAAGGGGTAGAGAAAGAAAAGGGGAGGGGAGGGGAGGGGAGGGGGGATAGTAGAGAATAGGACAGACAGCAGAATACATCAGAATCTAGAAAGGCAATATGTCAATCAATGGAAGGGTAACTGATGTGATACAGCAATCTGTATACGGGGTAAAATTGGGAGTTCATAACCCACTTGAATCAAACTGTGAAATATGATGTATTAAGAACTATGTAATGTTTTGAACGACCAACAATAAAAAAAGTAAAATAAAATAAAATAAAATTTCAATTAAAATTTAAAAAAAAATCTTTAATGTCAAAGTCCAAATTTTTATTATCTATGCCTGGGACAGTGGCTCTTTTAAAGAGGTTCTTCTTCCAATTAAAATGTTATCTCTTCTATTTATCTTTCCTAGCCTAACTTTCTTCCTAGTAAATGTTCAGTGACTTTCAAAGTGGCGAATTCAAAGAACAATGTCCAAGGACAGAAGCAATTAAGATGATGTGATTAGAGGTGGGAAGAGATAAGAAGTTTACTTAATATAAATCATCAGGATTGAGGTGAGGGGTGAAGTTTCTGAAAACTTGGCAGGTGAGAGGAAAAGAAGAAGTGAATAAAAAACTAAAGTGAGACTGGGGATATAACTCGGTTGGTAGAGTGCTTGCCTTGCATGCGTGAGGCCCTGGATTGAATCCCCAGCACCACCACCCCCCCCAAAAAAAAAAAAAAAATCAAAAGTGAATGTGAATTTAAGTGGTCTATTTCTGGATGCACACACATGTTTTAAAAATGGTTGCCTGGAGCAGCAGGGCCCCGGAGACCCAGGCCAACTGATTCGCGTGGCCTGCCCTGCGGCTACAGAAGGCGTGGCGCCTCAGTGAAGCCATTAATTGGCAAGCAGGGAGGTTAGGGAAGGCCATTAGGTGGAATCCCACCAGCCAAGCCCACACGGACCCTTGGGCCGAGCACGGGTTCTCAGAAGGGGAAGGAAGCGGTACAGTCCCATCCCCCACAGCGGACACTCCGCCGAGGCAGTCAGCGGCCACCATCCGGGAAAGCTGAAGGATACACCGCCACTCTCCTTCAGAGTGCGACATCAAAACAGGTCGGTGTCATTCAGCTCACCCCCCAGACAGCGGGAATTCGCATAAAATCTCTCCTAGGCTTGCCGGGAGAGGGAGTATCAAGCTGAGCCTCCATACAGGCTAGGGGGAAACCAGAGACACCTGACCTCCAACCCCTCCTCCCAGTAGCAGCCAAAAGGAAACCTGGCTAGCCAGCGCTGGGGGAGGGGCAAGCAGAAAAAATCAAAGTGATAGAGTGCCAGGGATCCCAGCAGCCTGCAGCAGGGCCCCGGAGACCCAGGCCAACTGATTCGCGTGGCCTGCCCGGCGGCTACAGAAGGCGTGGCGCCTCAGTGAAGCCATTAATTGGCAAGCAGGGAGGTTAGGGAAGGCCATTAGGTGGAATCCCACCAGCCAAGCCCACACGGACCCTTGGGCCGAGCACGGGTTCTCAGAAGGGGAAGGAAGCGGTACAGTCCCATCCCCCACAGCGGACACTCCGCCGAGGCAGTCAGCGGCCACCATCCGGGAAAGCTGAAGGATACACCACCACTCTCCTTCAGAGTGCAACATCAAAACAGCGGACACTCCATCCAGGCAGTCAGCGGCCACCATCCGGGAAAGCTGAAGAATACACCACCACTCTCCAACAGCTTGCAACATCAAAACAGCCAGCAGCAGGACCCCGGAGATCCAGGCCAACTGATTCGCGCGGCCTGCCCCGCTGCTACAGAAGGCGTGGCGCCTCAGAGAAGCCATTAATTAGCAAGCAGGGAGGTTAGGGACTGCCATTAGGTGGAATCCCGCCAGCCAAGCCCACCGCCCACGCCCGGAACAGGCCCAGTGTCCTGCCAGCATTGTAGTCACGACACCCCAATTGGAATAGGGACAGAGCAGAGCCGCCTTCCACTCCCGGAACAGGCCCAGAGAGCCGCCAGCGTGGTAGACACGTCACCCCAATAGGAGTAGGGGCACAGCCGTCGCCCGCACCTGCAAGGGAGACTTTTCAAGTATACAAGAACAACATAAATAAATAGGGGGTAAATTTCAAAACACAACAGTTGCACCAAGCAGAAAGAAACGCAAGCAGTATGAAAAGACAAGGAAAGAAAGGACCACAAGCAATGCAGGTCAACTCAACTTTAGAAGAGGTAATAGCTGCAACAGATGGAATATCAGATAAAGAGTTCAGGATATATATGCTTCAGATGATCTGGAGTCTCAAGGAAGACATGAGACAGCAAAATCAGACAATGAAAGATCACATTGACAAACAAATCCAGGAAGTAAAAGATCAATTTCACAGGGAGATAGAGGTAATAAAAAACAAACAAATTGAAATTCTAGAAATGCAGGAAACAATAAACCAACTTAAAAACTCAATTGAGAATACTACCAGCAGAGTAGATCACTTAGAAGAGAGAACATCAGACAATGAAGACAAAGTATTTCAACTGGAAAAGAACATAGACAGCTCAGCAAGTCTGCTAAGAAACCATGAGCAGAACATCCAAGAATTATGGGACAATATCAAAAGACCAAATTTAAGAGTCATTGGGATACAGGAAGGCACAGAGCTCCATTCCAAAGGAATAAACAGTCTATTCAGTGAAATAATACGAGAAAACTTCCCAGAATTGAAGATTGAGACAGAATCCCAAATCCTAGAAGCCTACAGGACGCCGAATGTGCAAAATCATAAGAGATCCACACCTAGACACATTATAATGAAGATGTCCAACATACAGAATAAGGAGAGAATTTTAAAAGCTGCAAGAGAAAGAAAGCAGATTACATTTAGGGGTAAACCAATCAGGATAACAGCTGATCTCTCAACACAGACTCTGAAAGCTAGAAGATCCTGGAATAACATATTTCAAACACTGAAAGACAATGGGCTCCAACCAAGAATCGTGTATCCGGCGAAATTAAGCTTCAGGTTAGAAGATGAAATTAAAACCTTCCACAATAAACAAAAGTTAAAAGAATTCGCAGCTAGAAAACCATCTCTTCAAAAAATCCTTGGCAAAACATTACAGGAAGAGGAAATGGAAAACAACATTGAAAACCAACAATGGGAGGTAGGACAGTAAAGGGGGGAAAGTAGTCAAAGAGGATAACAAATCAGGTTTAGTAACATCAATAAACAAATATGGATAGAAGAACAAACCATATCTCAATAATAACCCTAAATGTTAATGGCTTAAACTCACCAATTAAGAGACACAGGCTAGTAGAATGGATCAAAAAACAAGACCCAACAATATGCTGTCTACAGGAGACGCATTTGATAGGAAAAGATATACATAGACTGAAGGTGAAAGGTTGGGAAAAATCATATCACTCATATGGACCGCGGAAACAAGCAGGAGTGTCCATACTCATATCTAATAAAATAGATTTCAAGCCAAAGCTAATCAAAAGGGATATAGAAGGACACTTCATACTGCTCAAGGGAACCATACACCAACAAGACATAACAATCATAAATATATATGCCCCAAATAATGGTGCAGCTGTATTCATCAAGCAAACTCTTCTCAAGTTCAAGAGTCTAATAGACCAACATACAATAATCATGGGAGACTTCAACACACCTCTCTCACCACTGGACAGATCTTCCAAACAAAAGTTAAATAAGGAAACTATAGAACTCAATAACACAATTAACAACCTAGACTTAATTGACATATATAGACTATACCACCCAACATCAAGTAGCTACACTTTTTTCTCAGCAGCACATGGAACCTTCTCAAAAATAGACCATATACTATGTCACAGGGCAACTCTTAGACAATACAAAGGGGTAGAGATAATACCATGCATCTTATCTGATCATAATGGAATGAAACTGAAAATCAATGATAAAAGAAGAAAGGAAAAAGCAAGCATCACCTGGAGAATGAACAATAGGTTGCTGAGTGATCAATGGGTTTTAGAAGACATCAAGGAGGAAATTAAAAAATTCCTAGAGTTAATTGAAAACACAGACACAACATATCGGAATCTATGGGACACATTGAAAGCAGTTCTAAGAGGAAAATTCATTGCTTGGAGTTCATTCCTCAAAAAAAGAAAAAACCAACAAATAAATGATCTCATACTTCATCTCAAAATCCTAGAAAAAGAAGAGCAAAACAACAGCAAAAGAAGTAGAAGGCAAGAAATAATTAAAATCAGAGCTGAAATTAATGAAATTGAAACAAAAGAAACAATTGAAAAAATTGACAAAACTAAAAGCTGGTTCTTTGAAAAAATAAATAAAATTGACAGACCCTTAGCCATGCTAACAAAGAGAAGAAGAGAGAGAACCCAAATTACTAGCATACGGGATGAAAAAGGCAATATCACAACAGACACTTCAGAAATACAGAAGATAATCAGAAATTACTTTGAATCCTTATACTCCAATAAAATAGAAGATAGTGAAGGCATAGATAAATTCCTTGAGTCTTATGATCTGCCCAGATTGAGCCAGGAGGATATAGACAACCTAAACAGACCAATAACAATAGAGGAAATAGAAGAAACCATCAAAAGACTACCAACTAAGAAAAGCCCAGGACCGGATGGGTATACAGCAGAGTTTTACAAAACCTTTAAAGAGGAACTAACACCAATACTTTTCAAGCTATTTCAGGAAATAGAAAAAGAGGGAGAACTTCCAAATTCATTCTACGAGGCCAACATCACCCTGATTCCGAAACCAGACAAAGACACATCAAAGAAGGAAAACTACAGACCAATATCTCTAATGAACCTTGACGCAAAAATCCTCAATAAAATTCTGGCGAATCGGATTCAAATACATATCAAAAAAATTATACATCATGATCAAGTAGGATTCATCCCTGGGATGCAAGGCTGGTTCAATATACGGAAATCAATAAATGTTATTCACCACATCAATAGACTTAAAAATAAGAACCATATGATCATCTCAATAGATGCAGAAAAAGCATTCGACAAAGTACAGCATCCCTTTATGTTCAAAACGCTAGAAAAATTAGGGATAACAGGATCATACCTCAACATTGTAAAAGCAATCTATGATAAGCCACAGGCCAGCATCATTCTGAATGGAGAAAAATTGAAGGCATTCCCTCTAAGATCTGGTACAAGACAGGGATGCCCTCTCTCACCACTTCTGTTCAACATAGTCCTCGAAACACTGGCCAGAGCAATTAGACAGTCAAAAGAAATTAAAGGCATAAAAATAGGAAAAGAAGAACTTAAATTATCACTATTTGCAGATGATATGATTCTATACCTAGCAGACCCAAAAGGGTCTACAAAGAAGCTATTAGAGCTAATAAATGAATTCAGCAAAGTGGCAGGATATAAGATCAACACGCATAAATCAAAGGCATTCCTGTATATCAGCGACAAATCCTCTGAAACGGAAATGAGGACAACTACTCCATTCACAATATCCCCCCAAAAAATAAAATACTTGGGAATCAACCTAACAAAAGAGGTGAAAGATTTATACAATGAAAATTACAGAACCCTAAAGAAAGACATAGAAGAAGACCTTAGAAGATGGAAAAACATACCCTGCTCATGGATAGGCAGAACTAACATCATCAAAATGGCGATATTACCAAAAGTTCTCTATAAGTTCAATGCAATGCCAATCAAAATCCCAACAGCATATCTTGTAGAAATAGATAAAAGAATCATGAAATTCATATGGAATAATAAAAGACCCAGAATAGCAAAAACAATACTAAGCAGGAAGTGTGAATCAGGTGGTATAGCGATACCAGACTTCAAACTATACTACAGAGCAATAGTAACAAAAACAGCATGGTACTGGTACCAAAACAGGCGGGTGGACCAATGGTACAGAATAGAGGACACAGTAACCAATCCACAAAACTACAACTATCTTATTTTTGATAAAGGGGCTAAAAGCATGCAATGGAGGAAGGATAGCATCTTCAACAAATGGTGCTGGGAAAACTGGAAATCCATTTGCACCAAAATGAATCTGAATCCCTATCTCTCGCCATGCACAAAAGTTAACTCAAAATGGATCAAGGAGCTTGATATTAAATCAGAGACACGGCATCTGATAGAAGAAAAAGTTGGTTATGATCTACACGCTGTGGGATCGGGCTCCAAATTCCTCAATAGGACACCCATAGCGCTAGAGTTAACAAATAGAATCAACAAATGGGACTTACTCAAACTAAAAAGTTTTTTCTCAGCAAAAGAAACAATAAGAGAGATAAATAGGGAGCCTACATCCTGGGAACAAATCTTTACTCCACACACTTCAGATAGAGCCCTAATAACCAGAATATACAAAGAACTCAAAAAATTAGACAATAAGATAACAAATAACCCAATCAATAAATGGGCCAAGGACCTGAACAGACACTTCTCAGAGGAGGACATACAATCAATCAACAAGTACATGAAAAAATGCTCACCATCGCTAGCAGTCAGAGAAATGCAAATCAAAACTACCCTAAGATACCATCTCACTCCAGTAAGACTGGCAGCCATTAGGAAGTCAAACAACAATAAGTGCTGGAGAGGATGCGGGGAAAAGGGCACTCTTGTTCATTGCTGGTGGGACTGCAAATTGGTGCAGCCAATTTGGAAAGCAGTATGGAGATTTCTCGGAAAGCTGGGAATGGAACCACCATTTGACCCAGCTATTCCCCTTCTCGGTCTATTCCCTAAAGCCCTAACAAGAGCATGCTACAGAGACACTGCTACATCGATGTTCATAGCAGCTCAATTCACGATAGCAAGACTGTGGAACCAGCCTAGATGCCCTTCAATAGATGAATGGATAAAAAAAATGTGGCATTTATACACTATGGAGTATTACTCTGCATTAAAAAATGACAAAATTATAGAATTTGGAGGGAAATGGATGGCATTAGAGCAGATTATGCTAAGTGAAGCTAGTCAATCTTTAAAAAACAAATACCAAATGACTCCTTTGATATAAGGGGTGTAAACAAGGACAGGGTAGGGACGAAGAGCTTGAGAAGAATATTTACAGTAAACAGGGATGAGAGGTGGGAGGGAAAGGGAGAAGGGAAATTGCATGGAAATGGAAGGCGATCCTCAGGGTTATACAAAATGTCATATAAGAGGTAAGGAGGGGTAAGTCAAGAGAATACAAATGGAAGACATGATTTACAGTAGAAGGGGTAGAGAGAGAAAAGGGGAGGGGAGGGGAGGGGAGGGGAGGGGGGATAGTAGACAATAGGACAGACAGCAGAATACATCAGACACTAGAAAGGCAATATGTCAATCAATGGAAGGGTAACTGATGTGATACAGCAATTTGTATATGGGGTAAAAGCGGGAGTTCATAATCCACTTGAATCAAACCGTGTAATATGATGTATTAAGAACTATGTAATGTTATGAACGACCAATAAAAAAAAAAAAAATAAAAAAAAAATAAAAATGGTTGCCTGAGGTAAGGTGAAAGAGAGGTTGCTGGAGAGGTCGGCGTAGGTATTTGTAGCAGGTTAAGGTCCGGGCCTTTGCTTTTGGTTTGAGTGATAGTTTTTCAGGCACTTACTACTTTGTAAGTTTTTAAAAACGCGGCCACAAGAAAATCTGAGACCAGCTATTATAGAAGTAGCTTCCAAGACTGAGAAAAATATTGGGGGAAAGAGACCAAAGTGGCAGTTGGAACCACAAATAAACTCTTAGAAATAAATTTGATACAAAATATATAGTCTAGTTGCTCGCAGTGGCGCACGCCTTGTGATCCCAGCAGCTCCAGAGGCTAAGGCAGGAGGATTGTGGGTTCAGAGCCAGCTTCAGCCACAGTGAGGCACTTAGCAACTCAGTGAGATCCTATCTCTAGATAAAATACAAAATAGGGCTGGGAGTGTAGCTTAGTAGTGCAGTACCTCTGAGTTCAATTCCTGGTACCAAAAAACCCCCAAAAAACAAGAAAAACAAAGAAATATATACTCTTAGGGTCGAGTAGATTGGGATTCACCGCAGCTTTAGAAATTATGCAATTTGCCTGGATGTCCTAATGTAAAAATAAGGCAAGCAGGTTAGACAATCGAGGATCTCTTTCAGCTTTAACATGCTGGGCCTCTAGATCCTTCCCTGTTGACATCAGTAAAACTTGACTGAAACCTAAGTGTTTCCATGGACTTCCATTGCTCCTAGTAAATAACTTGTAAAATTGTAAGAAATGTGGGGGTGGGAAGGAAGCTTTTGCACTTAAAACCGAATAGAGAAAATTGTTGAAGGCAGTCATCCTTGCATCTGTCTATTTGATTTGGGGAAAATAAAAATCTAAGTGCCTGGGACATGAGATTTCTCCTAATAGCTAATATGACTTGTGGTGCTACATTCTATGTAGCTATTTTATGAAATCTATTTCCAAAATTATAATGGAAAGCAAATAACGGAAGCTGGTTAAACCACAGTGGAAAAAAATGATATATTTAGAGCAAAAGAACTACATTTAAACTCCAATGTTGCTGGTTAGCAGCGATTTGATCTTACATGTCAGTTCACTACCCAACAGCAAGCCGGACACATTGGTTGCTCGCCCATGACTTATGAGACAGGAAGATCTATCACAAGTTTGAGGCCAGTCTGGGTAATTTAACATGACCCCAACTCACAATAAAAAATAATGCACGGAGAAGCTCTGTGGTAGAGTGCTGCTGAGTTCAATCCCCAGTATTGCAAAAACAAAAACACAACTACCAAACAGCAGAGACCTGGTCAGGAAAATGAGATAATAATACAATTTTCAGAGGGTTACTGTGAACATTTTAAGGAATAATATGATGCAACTTTATGAAATGTTAAATGCTGTATTCTGCAACTGGTTTTATTAGACCCACTGATATGGATTGTCTAGCACAGAGTTCAGCCCACTGTAGGATACTTTTTTAAAAAAATTATTATTCTTTTATGTTTTAAAGAAAAAAGAAAACCACTGTTACACCAATGCAAAAATTTTAAATCCTTGGTTGTAAGAGTGATCAAAAGAAGTCAACTTGTTCTTTCAAAAGAAGTCAACTTGTTCTTCTTGCTTTCTTGATTTCTGCCAAGAATTCACAAATGCCCTGAAAACTCTGCTGCTCATTCACTTGCAAAAAGCATGGTGAGTCAGGAGGGCAAAACCTTCACTCACCAGCTTGATCGTTCCAGGAAAAGGCCAGTTCTGTTTGGTATTATTCACCAAGACAAAGTTTCTTTTGAAAACTGGTGATGTCTATTCCTTATTTCAGGTGGAAAAAATAACATTTGCATAAAGCAGGAAATGATTTTCATTTCATTATAAACACTTTAAATCTGTTAGGAACTGAAGTGATAAGAAAGCAAACGTAACTCCAGAGCAAGTTACTTAACTTTTATATTTATATAGGAATTTTTGTCACCTTTATTGTCAACAAAGAAACATTGTTTGAATTAACTCATCCATGAACTGCTAATTCTGACCTCTCTCTAGCACAGTATTGGATAAACATTATGAGGCCATTGTTTTGGACTAAGATTCTAAACAGGATTAGAAATCAAAATGAAAGTTGGGAGTGATAGTGCACACCTATGATCCCAGAAGGTTGGGAGCCTCAGGCAGGAGGATTGCAAAATCCAAACCAGCCTCAACAACTAAGTGAGGTTCTAAGCAACTTAAAGAGAACCTGTCTCAAAGTAAAAAGGGCTGGGGATGTGGCTCAGTGGTTAAACTAAGACTGGGCTCAGTTTCTGGTTCCAAAAAATGAGAAGAAGAAAAATGGAATCATTCATGCAAAAGTCAATAAGCTGAAACTATCCTAATCTTCCTAGAAGTCAGAATTATAGAAGTATTAGGGAAATTTTATAAACAGGCCAGTTTCAACTGGCATGATAATAAAATTCCCTCTGCCTTAAATCTTACACAAAATCAGGTAACCTGAAGTAACCTGATGCTAACCAATTAGTTATTTTCCTAATATTGGATCTCACTGTCTCCACCATACAAAGAAATAACTGAAATGTCCAATCTCTTTGTTCTGATTCTGTTTTCTTCAGCCTTTCTCTGTATATGAAACCAACCTCCTTTGCTTGGCTCATGAGAACACTTATTCTATTTTTATGGAATGATGTTTTTCCTCATTCTAGCATAGAAGTTGTCTTTTAATGACTATCAGGCAGGATGCATTTTGATTATTATTACTTTATTAATATTATTATTACAGTATCTTTGATTTTAAATGATTGCCTCAGACTCCATCTTGGCATCATTGGTCAAACCATCAATTTTCTTACTAATGAACCTCTTTGTCATGGAATTTCACAGTTTTTTTTTTTTTTTCCTTCCAGGTATGCTAGAAGCTTCACAAAAATGCTTGCTTTATTCTAACAACAGCCTGGATGAGAGTTTTGTTTCTCACTCTGCAGGGCAGGATGACGAGCCTTAGTGAAGCTGAGGCCAGAATCACAAAATAAGTCAGTGGAAGGGCAAGTACTGGTCGCCTGATTTGCTGGATTCTGGATCCTGGACTGAAAGGTCCATGGAGCCATGCCATATTGGGGTGGTTATTCCATGGCACTCTGCAGAGGGCGTATCGGTTTGTTGTTGTTGGCATTAACAAAAACCAAAGAGATTTTTTGAGTGGTTAACTTACAAAATAGATGGAAGGTGAGGGAGTAAGGTGGGATGAGACCCCCCCCCCCAAAAAAAAGACCCAAAGTAAGACTTAGAAACACTTCCAGACATGTAGGCAGCAGGACACGTTCTGGGCTTTACCTTAGAATGAAGACTCCAAAAGCTGTTTTCATTGCCTCAATTTAATTTTCTAGTAAAGTCCCAAGAGAGAGATACCTTTGGCTCAACAAAGATTCCTTGGCTAAGGGAAGACAGAGGTCCTGATCATACACAGTGCCATTAAGACTGCTTATAACAGGGTGAAATAATACCCCAAAGGAAGTAAAGGTGCTCTAAGGCAGGGAAATGGGTGCTGAGATGATGCACCTTACACCCCCCACCAAGTCAACAAAATTCCATATGCAATTGTTCTCCAGGGCATGAACTTCACATAATATTAAGAATACTCTAATTTCACTTAGTAGTCTACTATGGAGCGTTCATACATGTATTTGCTCAGGTGCTTCTCATATTGAGCTATGAATAGACTGGTAAAATTTTCACAAGTAGTTCTTGCACAATTACATAATGCAAAATATAGTATTTTTATTTGACGTAAATGACCATGTTAAGGATTCTAAGAAGGTCTATATTCGGAATGTGGTGAAGAGTGCCCTTTTATTCACAGCTGCTGTGATTTACGGAACATGAGCTGTCCTCTCTTGTCCTTGATGTTCTCTCTTGTTTCTGGTCTGTAGCACATCTCACCCAGCTGCAGCAGCATGAGACATCCTAGTCGCAGTCAGAGCAATAGGGATCCAACCACCCAGGTGGAAACAGGCAGCTTGGCATCCAAAGGGTGTGACAAATGCTCTTAGACTTCCAAATAGAATTGGTGGAAACAGCATGATAGAAAATCCAAGAACAGTCTCAGCTGAATTCTACCAAGCCATGAATGAAGCGATGCCAATATTTCTCAAATTGTTCTATGAAACAGAAAGGGATGGACCACTTCCAAATTCATTCTATGAAACCAGCATCACACTCATACCAAAACCAGATAAGGATACATCAAAGAAAGAAGACTATAGATCAATATCCCTGATGAACTTAGATGCAAAAATGCTTAATAAAATATTAACAAATCATGTTCAATAACATATTAAGAAGATTGTACACCATGACCAAGTTAGTTTTATTCCAGAAATGCAAATCAATAAATGCAATTCATGAACTCATGTAATCAATTTATGTGATCCATCAGATTAACAGAATTAAGGATAAAAATCTCAATAGATGCAGAGAAGGCCTCTGACAGTACCCATTCGTGACAAAAATACTAAAGAAACTAGGGATAGAAGAACCTACCTCAACATATAAAGGCTGTGTATGAAAAAACTCAAACCAACCTCATGGTAAATGGAGGAAAACTGAAAGCATTTCATTTAAAATCTGGGACAAGACAAGGAAGTCCACTCTTACCACTCTTATTTATTACAGTGCTAGAAATTCTAGCCAGAGCAACGAGGCAAGAAAAGGAAATAAAAGGGATAAAAATAGGAAAGGAAGAAGTCAAATTATCACTGGGTGCAGATAATACAATCCTATACCTAGAAGATCCAGAAAACACCACCAAAAGACTGCTGGAGCTAATAAACCAATTTGGCAAAGTAGCAGGTTACAAAATCAACATACAAAAATCAATAGCATTCTATATACCAACAGTCAGCTCATAAGGAACCAGGAAAACAATTTCGTTCACAGTATCCTCAAAAAAAAAAATTAAATACCTAGGAATAAATCTAACCAAGAATGTGAAAGATCTCTACAATAAAAACTATAGAACATGGCCTGGGGCTGTGGCTCAGTGGCAGAGTGCTTGGTAGCATGCGTGAGGCTCTGAGTTCGATCCTCAGCACCACAAAAAAATAAATAAGATAAAGGTATTCTTTCCATCTACAACTATAATTTTGTTTTTTTAAAAAACTATAGAACATTAAGAAAGAAATTGAAGAAGACCTCAGAAGATGGAAAGACCTCCCATGTTCATGGATAGGCAGAATCCATATTGTCAAAATGGACATACTACCAAAAGCAATACAGAAATCCAATTCAATCCCTATCAAAATAACAATGACATTCTTCACTGAACTAGAAAATGCACTCCTAAAATTCATTTGGAAGAATAAAAGACTCAGGGGCTGGGGATGTGGCTCAAGCGGTAGCGCGCTCGCCTGGCATGCGTGCGGCCCGGGTTCGATCCTCAGCACCACATACCAACAAAGATGTTGTGTCCGCCGAGAACTAAAAAAAAAATAAATGTTAAAAATTCTCTCTCTCTCTCTCTCTCTCTCTCTCTCCCCTCTCTCTCTTTAAAAAAAAAAAAAAAGAATAAAAGACTCAGAATAGCCAAAGTATTTTAAGCCATAAAGAAGCAATTCAGGAGGCATCACAATACCTGACTTCAAATTATACTATAAAACTATGGTATCCCAAACTACATGAGACTGGCACAGAATAGAAAACACAGAGACAAATCCACATGTATCAGTCATCTGATACTTGATAAAGGAATCAAAAACATATATTGGAGAAAAGACAGCCTTTAAAACAAATGGTGCTGAGACAACTGGTAATCCATATGTAGAAGGATGAAATGAGACCCTTATTTCTCACCCTGCACAACTCATAATGGAATCAGACCAGAAACTATGCAACTTCTACTTAGAGGAAAACAGGGTCAACACTCCAACTTTTAGGCACAGGCAACAACTTTCTCAATAGGACCCCTAGAGCTCAGGAAGTAATGCCAAGAGTTAATAAGTGGGACAGCATCAAATTATAAAGCTTCTGCATAGCAAGGAAACAATTAGGAGTGTGAAGAGAGAACTCACAGAATTGGAGAAAATCTTTGTTAGCTATCTTCTGACAGAGGATTAATATCTAGAACATATAAAGAGTTAAAAAAATCTTTACACCAAAATCAAATAATCCAATTAATAAATGGGCAAATGAATTAAACAGACACTTCTCAAGAGAAGAAATACAAATAGCCAACAAATATGAAAAGTTGTTTAATATCATTAGCAGTTAGGGAATTGCAAATCAAAACTACACTGAGATTTCATCTCATGCCTGTCAGAATTGCAGTTATCATGAGTGCAAATAATAATAAAAGCTGGAGAGGATGCAAAGGAAAAGGAATACTTTTAGTAGGACTGTAAATTATTATAGCCACTGTGCAAATCAGTACGGAGGCTCCTCAAAAGACTAGGCATGGAGTCACTGTATGACCCAGTTATACCACTTGTCGGTGTTTACCCTGAAGAATTAAAGTCATCTATTACAGGGATACATGCATACCCATGATTATAGCAGCACAGTTAACAATGGCCAAACTATGAAACCAACCTAAGTGTCCATCAACAAATGAACGGATAAAAAAAAAATGTGGTATATATACACAACTCAGTTTTATTTGGCCATAAAGAAAAATGGAATTATATCCTTTGTAGGAAAATGGATGGAACTAGAGATCATCGTGTTAAGCAAAATAAGTCAAATTCAGAAAGTTAAGGGTCATGTTTTCTCTCATATGTGGGAGCTAGAGAGGAAAAAAGAAAAGAAAGATGGAGGTGGATCTCCTAAAAATCAAAGGGAGATCAATAAAGGAAAGGGACCAAGAGGTGGGAGGGAGGAAGGAGGGGGGAAATTATATCATTATACTGTGTGTATGTACAAATATGTAACAACAAATTCTAGCAATATGTACTACTATAATGCACCAATAAAAGAATGTGGAAAAAAACAAAAACTAAATTAAACTAAATCTAAGAACAGAGGACAGCCCCCATTTCCAAGCCGACTGGGAGTCAGTATCAGGCAAGTTTTTCTGAAGTGGTCTAGTTTACTCCACTGAGCTGTGGCTCAAGGGGCAACGCTCCAAATTGCTCATCTATCCTCTAAACGCCTCATTAATCTCTAGAAAAAACTGCCACATCTGTCGATGCAAATCTAGTCCATTTCCTACTTGGTTCACTAGTTACTGTAATTGTGACCTTCCTATTCATTGATTCCTGATCTGGACTTGGCAGACTTGGCCCACTCTGCCTGAGCCAGCTAGTTTTGTAACAGACTGCTGGCTTCCACCTTGGTCGTATGTCTGCTCACCTTCCTGATCCCCAACTCTCATTCACTGTGGCACTAGACAGGTCACTAATGGCACTCAGTCTTGGGCCTGGCTCGTCTCTCCTTCAAGGGGAGGAAAAGAGCATGAGGGGGAGCCGGGGCAGCTGCAGGGATGCTGGATTCCCCTGCTGACCCTCAGCACTGCTGCTGGGACCAGCTCTGCAGAGAGGAGGAGAACAGGGGCTGAAAGATGACTGAGACTTGACTTTGGAGAGTGAGTAGCCCCACTTGCTCAGTGCTTCTGCCTGATATTTTATTTGCCCTCCTCTGATTTCACTATTACATCTTTTGTGAGCAATGGCAATCGTGAGTCTACACAAGAATTGGGGCTTGGTCATGGGTGACATAAGGCTAAGATAAAGATTTAGCTAGAATATTTCTGCATATACCTAACATAGTGGAATACTTAGGATGAAGAATAAACTGAATATGATACTTCTTAATTCCTATTTAAGAGCCCCCCTCCATAAATACTTTTTGTGGTCGTGGGAATTAAATCCAGAGGCACTCTACCCCTGACCTACCTCCCCAGGCCTTTGTATTTTTCTTTTGAGACAGGGTCTTGCCAAGTAACTGAGGGTGGTTTTGAACTTGTGATCCTCCTGCCTCAGCCTCCCAAGTCATGGGAATTATAGGCATGTGCCACCATATCCAGGAAGGACTCCTATTCTTAAAAGACCTTCTTAAGAGAAAATTCAGGTTATATTTCTCTAAAGATATTTTTGTTGTTGTTCTGTTTTTCAGCCTTTCAAGCCCTTCTGAGAGTGGTTTTCATGCATTCATATGTCCATTCTCACAGCGGGGCTGAGGAACTGCTCCATACTACATTAGAATCGTCATGCATTATTTGTTTTTTTCAGTAATGCTAAATGATTCTTTGCAATTGCCTCTTCCTACATCATGTCCCCAATATTCTTCCTTATCTTTATAGAGATATTTATTTTAAATTCCCATTCTGTCTGTTCTGCTGGTTCTGCTTTCTCTTGACTAGAGTGTTCTATTTATTGTCTGTCTGTTATATGGCTCTTGTTCCTTGGATATCACAAAATTTCCCACTGTGAACTGATCTTTATTACTTTAGAACAACAGCTCCATGGCAATGCTGTGGGTTTTTGTTTGTTTTGTCTTTTAATGTAAAATATTTAGAATAGTGAACAGTGAGAAAATCACACTGTCAAACTTGCTAGGTACGGTGTACTATATTTGTTTTCTATGACTCAACAAATGATCCCAAATAGTAGCTTAAACCTGCAGTCATCCCTTTGTATCCATGGGAGATTGGTTCCAGGACCCCCATAGGTACCCAAATCTGTGCCTGCTCAAGTCCCTTATATGAAATGGGAAAGGATTTATATATAACTTACATACCTCTTCCTGTGTAGTCTGAATCTTCTCAGCTGAGCACAATGGCACACACCTGTAATCCCAGCAACTTGGGAGGCTAAGGCAGGAGGATTACAAGTTTGAGGCCAGCTGTGGCAACTTAGAGAGACCCTTTCTCAAAATAAAAAACCAAAAGGTTTGGGGGCTGGGGTTGTGGCTCAGTGGCAGAGTGCTTGCCTGGGACATGTGAGGCACTGGGTTTGATCCTCAGCACCACATAAAAATAAATAAAATAAGGGTATGGTGTTCATCTACACCTAAAAAATATTTTTTTCAAAAAGGGTTAGGGATGTAGCTCAAAGGCAGAGGTGCCCCCAGGTTCAGTCCCCAGTATAAATAAACAAATACATGAATAAATAAAATGTAAGTCATGTCTAGATTACTTATGATGCCTAATACAATGGAAATGCTATGCAGATAATAAGAAAAAATGTGCATACCTGTTTACTACAGATACAATGTTTTGCTAATATTTTTAATCCATGCTTGATTAAGTCTATGGATGCAGAACACAGAGATTCAGAGTGCATCTGTACACCCATTTGTTACATCATAGTTCTATCGGACGTCTACATGGGTTTAACAGGTTCTCTTGCTGAGGGAATTAAAGTTCACAGTCAAGGTGCTGTTTGGCCTAGGCTTTTCTATCTGGAGGTTCTGGGAAATAATCTACTTCCAGGCTCACTTGGGTTGTTGGTATAATTCAGATTCCTGCCATGGCTAGACTGAATCTGCATGTTTTTGCTGTGATGCTCCCACGACCTAGAAGCTTCCCTCAGTTCCTTGCTTGTGGCAATGGTACATCAAGTCCTTCTCTAGCCTGAATCTTTCAACTCCTTCCAGTTGAAGAAAACCCTTTTAAATCTTTTTAAAGGGCACTTATGATTAACATATGCTCACTAATCTCCCTTTTCGTTTCATTTAAAATCAATCAATTAGAACATTAATTTGCTTATGGTGGCCACAATGAACTATCAAAAATTGGGTGGTTTAAGCAACAGAAATAACATCTCATGGTTCTGGAATTTAAAAGTCTGAAATTAAGGTATTAGCAGGGTTGGATCAATGCGTTCTGTGCCTCTCTCCACAGCTCAGGGAGGGTTGGGCATTCCTTGGCTGGTAGACAGTATTGTCACATTGAAGATGGTTCTTCAGATTATCTTCCCTCTATGGGTACCTGTCTTTACAGATTTCCCCTTCTTTATAAGGACACAAGTCATGTATGATCAGAACCTTCTGAAATGTCATCATCTTTTTTTTTTTTTTGGTGGGGGGCAAACCAGTGATTGAACTCAGGGGCGCTCAAACACTGAGCCACATTCCCAGCCCTATTTTGTATTTTATTTAGAGACAGAGTCTTAATGAGTTGCTTAGCACCTCATTTTTTGCTGAGGCTGGATTTGAACCCAGGATCCTGCTTCCCCAGCTTCCCAATCTGCAGGGATTTCAGGCAGTGTACCACTGCAATCTGGCTATGAAAATGTCATCATTTTAGGAGCTACCGTTGTGGCTCAGCGGTAGAGTGCTTTGCCCAGCAGTATTTGAGGCCATGAGTTTGATCCTCAGCACCACATAAAAGTAAATAAGTAAAGGTATTGTGTCCAACTACAACTAAAAAATGATGACATTCACAGGGATTGGGGATTAGGGCTTCATGTTTTTTTTTTTAAACCTCTAATAATTAGTAACCTTAAATTACATCTGCAAAATCCCCTTTTTCCATAGAATAGAGCAAATCACTGGAGTATTGCTGGGGTAAAGCCCACAGAGGCCAACTTCACATGGCTATTATTGCCATTTTTCTTATAGCACCTGTTTATGAAGGGCTTCAGACTGTGCTCGCAGCACTTGAGGACTTAGTGTTCTCTAGAGTGTAGCCACCTAGGGAACTTCTGAAAGATCTAGAGAATTAATTGCCTTAAAGAAGTGCTACTAAACATGGAAGCCATTAAGTCACTTTTAATTTTCTTCAGTTAATTGCTGATAACAAAAATATTGTAGATTGCTTTAACAGTGTTATCTTAGAAAATATATACATTCCCAATATAGAATAGCAGGGAATTAAGATATTCAGAATTATCATTACTGCAGTGCAATCTTTCATTTTTGAAATTTAGTTAATGTGAGTGTTGTAAAATAAACATTTTTTTAGAGAAAGCCATTGTCTTATTAGACTAAGCTCCTACCCTGGGTCCCAACAGACCAGAGTAAAAGTAAAAATAAAGTCACTCATGTTAAAGTTCCATGTCACCCAACCAGAACTAAGTTGGTATCTGACCTTCCAAGAAATAGGAATAGAGAGAAAACAGCCAAATTTCCCCAACAGGCCAGTTTCACCTGGCATGATAATAAAGCTGCCTTTGCCTTAATCCTTACCCATAAAAAGGTAACCTGAAGTCACCTGCTTTAACCTGTCATTTTTCTATTGCTCTATTTCTGGTTCCTGCATTACAAGGAAATAACTTTGAATGACCAATGCTCTTTGTTTCTGATTTTTTTAAAATCATTTCATTGGTACATTATAATTATACATAACAGTGGGGCTCAGTATGTCTTCTCTGAACATGGATGATATGATTTGATCTCATTTGCCAGCATGTTTCTGATTTTTTTAAAAAAGCTGTGTTATAAAACCAATCTCTTCTGCTCAGCCCATCAGAACACTTGTTCTATTTTATGGAATTAACTTGCCCAATTATGGAATTGAAAATAGACCCAATTAAGATTCATAAATGAAATTGTCATAATTCTGTCCTTTGAAAGCACGAAATACATTTGCTAGAATTTCAGCAATGTTTGATGCCCAAGCAAACAGTGACATCAGCAAAAATAAATTTGTATAGCTGGGTGCAGTGGTGTGTTGTGAGTCATCGTGGACTATGTGTGGACCAAATCTGCATGGAAGCCCACTGAATAGGAAAATCTGGTATTTGGGAACTTCTAGTGGCAGTTCCACTGGTTAAGACCATCCAGATACATGCGAATTTCTATTCAGCTCTGCCTAAAAGATCACACACAGCACCAGAGATGGGGTGACCTACTGCAGCCAGATAGCCACACAGCCTCTCAGAGATGGGTGTGGCCTGCCAAGATGCCAATCAACCTATTGACTGCAAGACCTCATGAAGCAAGACTCCACCCCTGAAATCTTTTCCTTGCTTTTGAAGTGCTCCCTTAAAGAAAACTATCAGAGCCATTTTCTAGTTGTTCAGCTCCAGCTCTGTGTGGGCTGGACCTATCAGGTGCTTCCTTTAAACTATAATTCTGACTCTGTCTTTTATTTCTTTACTAATTATTTCAGGTGGTTTACCCCCTCCTGGACAGGAAAAAATTACCCCGGCGAGGTGCGGGCAGCCTCACGATAATGATGCAGGTCTGCAATCCCAGGGACTCAGGAGGCTGAAGCAGGAGGCTCACAATTTCTGGGCCAGCCTGGGTAACTGAGTGAGACCCTATCTCAAAATTTGAAAACAACAACAACAAAAAAAAATGTCTGGGGATGTAGCCAGTAGTACAGTACCCTCAGGTTCAAACTCTAGTATTATAAAAAGAAAAGAAAAAAAAAAGGGACTCATGCAGAGATGTGGTAATGGTATCTGATACCAGATAAAGTTAGCAGTACTTGGTAAAGTTTCTGGGTAAATCTCTTATTAAAAAAAAAAAAAGTTTATAGAAAAGTCTATAGATCATAGTGTGAATTACATTTGAAATCTATGTTTTAGGGTCTTAATGACTCAGTAATTAGTGATATCTTTGTTCCTTATTTTTACCTTTTTTTGTGTGTGTGGAGATGGATACCAGGGATCTAACCCAGCTGTTCTCTACCACCAAACTATATCACTAGACTTTTTTATTTTGAGACAGGATCTGGCTAAGTTACCCAAGCTGGCCTCAAAGTTACAAGCCTCCTGCCCAGCCTCCTTTGTAGTTGGGACTGCAAGTGGGCATAACTTTGCCTGGCTAGTAAGTGATATGTTTTCTAGAAGGAAATGGATAGTGGTTACATTAGTTTGCTACAGGTTCCATAATGGAATACCACGGAAAGGGTGACTTAACCAACAGAAAATTTACCTTCTCATAGTTTTGGAGCAGAGAAGTCCAAGAACAAGGTATTAGCAGGCTTAGTTTTTCATGAGGATTCTCTCCTTGGCTTGCAGATGGCTGCCTTTGGCTTTTCCTCTGTGAAGGTGATCCCTGGTGTCTCTTTGTCCAAATTTCCTTTTCTTATAAGGGCATCAGTCCAGATTGGATTAGGGCCTACCCTAACAGTCTTGTTTTAATTTAATTTCCCTGTCTCCAAATACAGTCATATTCTGAGTTACTGGGGATTAGGGCTTCAACAGATGAAACCTGGAGAAGAGAATGACACAATTTAGTCCACAACAGAAGTTAATTTTATGGGTTTTAGAGTCAGTAGTACCTGGTGTCCAAAGTCATGCTGCAGTAATAAACCACCACCAAACAGGCAAAGATTTACTTCTTGTGCACACTGCATGTCCAGGGTAGATTGGCTGGGGTCTCTACCTTGCATTGTCCCCATTCAGAACTCAAGCTGACATCAGTATCTGAAACACTTATGGTGGCTGAAAAAAGAACTGGGGCCAATGTCACACATAGACTTTTCAAACGCCTACTCAGAATGACATATCAGCGCTGTTTCTGCCATTTTGGAGCCTGTGGAGGCCTGCTGGGAACAGGACCTCAAAAGGCAGATATGTCTGGAAGGCTGTGGAGCAAAGCCATTTTTGCTGGCTATAAGCGGAGTCTCCGAAACCAAAGGGAGCACACAGCTCTTCTAAAAATTGAAGGTGTTTATGCCAGAGATGAAACCGAGTTCTGCTTGGGCAATCGATGTGTGTGTGTGTGTGTGTTCAAAGCAAAACAACACAATGACTCCTGGTGGCAAACCAAACAAAACCAGAGTCATCCGGGAAAGGTAACTCGTGCCACGGAAACAATGGCATGGTTTGGGCCAAATTCCAAAGCAACCTTCCTGCTAAGGCCATTGGACACAGAACCCACGTGATGCTGTACCCCTCAAGGATTTAAACTAATGGAGAATAAATAAAGATGGATTTGTGGTCTTGTAAAAAATAAATTAAGTTTACCTTTCACTAACTACAGAAATTTAGATGGCCTTGCCTACCTTCAAGGGAAATGAGCGGGCTAGGGAGATTAAAAATCTGACTCGTGATTTATTCGTTTAGTGCTGCCTTAACATAATATCAGAGCCTGGGTAATGCATATGTTTTAGAAGTTGATCTGACTCATGGGTCTGACAGCTGGGAGGTCCAAGGTGAGGGACTGCATTTCTTGAGGGCCTTCCTGCTGTATTTGACAGGATGAGAAGGCATCACCTGGATCAGAGAAAAAGCAAAGGGGAAAGAACTTATCAGGAATTCACTCCAGAGATAGCAGCAGTAATCCATTCAT
This sequence comes from Urocitellus parryii, assembly GCF_045843805.1. Classification (NCBI taxonomy): domain Eukaryota; kingdom Metazoa; phylum Chordata; class Mammalia; order Rodentia; family Sciuridae; genus Urocitellus; species Urocitellus parryii. The sequence continues at coordinate 56,997,589 of NC_135540.1, forward strand.
GGGGGCTCTCAATATTGCTGCATTAGGGATTAAATTTCTAACACATGAACTCTAAGAAACACAATCAAACCAAATCATGCCTGGAACATTAATGGAAACCACTTACTATTGAGTAACATTAGCAAGTTATTCAACCTTTCTCGACTTCATTTTCCTTAATTGAAAAGTAGGATAATTCTAATGTTAATACCTACCATAAAAAGGTTCTTGTGAAGATTAAATGAGATAAGGAAAAAAATGCACTTAGCAGTGTCTGGAAAAAGGTAAGTGCTCAAAAAATATTTGGTATTGTTATTATTACTAATAAGGTAATGCTAGGATTTTCCTATAAGACGGGAGAGCTATGGTGTTCTGCTCATCCCTTGTCTTTTTGAATGAGGCAGCAGAAGCCAAAGTAGGTAAACGACTATCAGATGGACAGAGCCCAGGCGTGAGTACTCACTATTGCAGCACTCCATTTTCCAGGCTGCCTTGCTGTTCAGACTCTGGTTATATATACACGTTGTCTGAAGAACTAATAATAAGTGATTTAGAGTTTGGAAAAGTTTCAGATCTTACCTCTGCTGGACTGGAGGATGAGGCGTGCTTTAGGCAGAGCCACTTTATAGGTCAGCGACAGTGACCCCCTTCTAGGAACCCATAAGGAAGAAACCAGATGAGATGCTGAAAATGAGCGAACAAATGGGAAGAAAAATGAGCTGCGGAACCTGCCAGCTGGCACCTCTGTTCAAGAACGAGAAGTCATTTGAGTCGACAGTTGACTATGAACCAACTATAGAAAATGCCAGAGTGTCCACAGCTGCCCTCCTCACATGCAGGACTCCTTTGCAAACATATTTCCTGACCTAATCACTCTCAGCAGGGAAGTGGTCTGTCTATTGGGAATCACAAGCAAGGCACTCTCTGTAACTGCTTGGTACAAAGCAGTCTTGCTTTGGAGAGTCTGCTCTTGCCTGGGTTTTGCAGAATGTGCAGCAGAGGAACACTCGATTAGCTTATGCTTCTTCCAGCTCTTGGAAAATAGTACCATTGTAATTTAGTAGTAACATCTCTTGAAAAGAAGTACTGGCAATAAAAGTTTAAGGAACAGTGCTGCAAAATGCAGAGTTTCTTAGAGAGCCAGGATTATCTGGAATAGATTCGGCCCAGGCATCTCCTCTCAATTGAGAACAGAGTATGCAGTCTGTCTGGGTGACCCTATCATAACTCTGGCTCCCACTCTTTCAGCCATATGACTTTTACAGGTTACTTAATGTTCATAAACCTTCTTTCCTATCAATAAGATAGGGATGATAATAAATACCTTAGGGGGACACTAGAATGATTAAACAAAATCCATGATCAAGAAATGTTAGCTAGCATCCTAGTCCTCATCATTACCCTCTCAAAGCTTTTCAGACCCCAATTGAACATTTTGAGAAGCTATTTTTTGAAATCTATTCTTCTCTTTGTAAATTGAGAAATGCTAACTACTCTTTTATTATTTATTTGTTTGTTTGTTTGTTTGTTTATTTTTGCAATACTGAAGATTGAACTCATGCCCTCACATATGCTAAGCAAGCACTCTACCACTGAACTACATCCCCCCAGCCCTCTATTTCTAAAATACTTACTTATTTGGCAGAAAGATTAGCTTAGTAACAAACTGTTAAAAGCAACTCTCTGTTTCTAGAATTTATCCTTATTATTTTAAATAAAAATAAACTGCAGACTAATTTATGAATGCACTGATGTTAAAAGGTGTGCAATTACTTTATTGATTTGAATGCATGGGCTTTATTCCCCCCCAATTTTAAAATTTCATTTAGCCAGGTCTGCCAATCCCTAGGGAGGCTTGTTTTGCTCAGCAGCTTCCTCTGATGCAGGCACAGGGTGACCTTTTCCCAACCTTCGGCATTCAGCTTTTAGGAAAAGGGGAGCTAACAAACTAATTAGACTGGCAGCTTAAGAAAATATCAATTGTGGTGCACACCCAGGCCAAAAAGGCTTACGTGCACAAAAATTGAGTACCGGGACCTCCCTGGCCATTCAAGACTGCTAACCTCGGATTTTATCTCATACTTGGAAATTGGTTTTGTTTTGCTATGTTTCACACTTTGGCATACACCAGAGAACTTCAGCAAACTTGGGGAGTACAAACCTCATTTAGAATGATGGGATCTATGCTGGGAAATATCATGTCCATGCAGATTTAGAGATGTTACTCAAGCATTTGTCTAATGAAAATACACAGATGCACAAACTAGTAAAATCTGCTTTGCTGCTGGAATTGTGACACCAGCTTAAGAAGGGGTTAACTTTTTGTGCCACATAAAGGCCACATTCATCAATGGTTGACTTATGAAATATGGTGTTTTCTGCCAGTTCCTGGCACTGCCCCAGACCATACATTGATGGAACTGGAATTTAAGGCCTTGTGGCTTTTGATCCAAAGTTAAGATTGTTTCCACTACAACTTGCTATACCATACCCATCCCTCACAACCCCACCAAAGTAAAAAAGAAAAAAATCGCTCATGCTGTTTTTGCCCTCTTTGTCTAACTACATAGATTTTACTCTGATATCTTGAGAGATAATTAGGGTACAACAAAATTTTCTCCAACTGAAGATCAAATTTACAACCCAGGTTTTCCTTCATGGTACCAGTGATTGAGTTTAGTGTTAGTCTTCATTTAATCTAATTAAAAAACAAACAAAACAAAAAAAAAACGTAGTCAGCAAATACTTTGGTAATGCAAAACTCTCCCTCCATGTAAATTCGGTGAGAAAATGGTTCTGGGTTAAAGTTGTCCATTTTGTTTAGTAGATTATGTTAAAAAAAATTTAAATGAGTCTGTCTTTCCTTACAGAAGCGTTACAATCCATTCACCATGTTTAAGATGAATTCACCTCTTGTCTTCTGGAATTTAACAATACAGAACTGTGGCCCAAGACGTAGCCTACATTTCTGCCTTTAATTATCAATATTTCACTTCTCACACCTTGGCTTCTTTGATTCTCTGACCTCAGAATTCTCACTTCCATGCTAGTTTCTCTGCCTAAAATTCTATCTCCATATACCCCAATTCTACCTAGCTTCTAAATCCCAATATAAATTTCCAACCTGTTTTCCCAGAGAAGTCTTTGTTCATCCATTGCTCACCATCACCTAGTTCCTCCCTCTTTTCTCTGATAATCCCATGCCATTTCATCTGAATCATTCCTAGAGATGTCTGTTTGCATTTTAGTTATTAATGTATATGATGTCTCCTACCTCTAGTCCACAAGATCCATGGGGGCAGGATCTGTATCTTAGCATGTGAAATGATGTCTTCCCCTCTTTTAGCAGAATGTCTCAAAGCAGCAAGCATTCCATAAATATGATTTGCTCTGCAGCCTTGCTTTGTTCTTCCAGATCCACTCCACACCTTTTTGTGCTTATTCCAGGAAGCTGAAAAATTAGGTTTGACTGGAGGAGGGAAGACAGGGGTGAATTTGGGTATCTATCCGCCAGCTTTCTCCTTTTGGAGTGACTAGAAGTTAGTCCTTCCTTTATCAAAGGGCACAGCTCTTTTAGAACAGCTTGTCCCATGGCCTCAGGTCCCAGCTCAAACTCTTCCATGTTTTCAGGTTCAGAAATACAATGATTCTAATAGCCTTGCTGTGCTATCCTGTCCTTGAGGTTTTCTTCTAAAGCTGGGTCAGAGCTGTGGTACAGGTAGAAATGCGGAGCTTAGTTTTAAGGTGTTTAAGGAGAGTTTGAAACAGAGTTCTGTAGAAAAGAAATTGACCACATTTTGCTTTTCATAACTAACACCAAACTTCTTAGGAAAATCACATTTGCATCATGACTCCTACTTTGTGGGGCATGGTGGCATGCATCTGTAATCCCAGTGGCTTGGAAGGCCGAAGCACGAGAATTGCAAGTTCAAGACCAGCGCCAGCAATTTAGTGAGTCCCTAAAAAACTTAGCAAGACCCTGTTTCAAAATAAACACAATAAAGAGGGCTTGGATGTAGTTCAGTGGTAAAGAGCCCCTGCTTTCAATACCCGGTACAAAAAAAGAGGGAGAGAGAAAGAGAAAAAAACAGCATCAACTCAGAACACAAAAGCAAACAATTCAGACTTCTGCTGTAATCATACATGAAAATTGTCATAAAAGTTCTTCATTCATTCACTGCTAGTTAATAAATTGCATCACTACTTTGAGATTAAAAAAAAAAAGAACTTGCCAGTATTTAGAATGAACCCAAGTGTAAAGTGGACAACATGTTTTATTCTCTTTTATGTCATGCTCACCATATTATCATTTCACTAAGCTGATGTCTCCATCACCAGCATTGCTTTTTAGTTAACAAATATAAAAATATGTAAGAAAAAACCCTTTGAATTTGTAAAATTTATTTCCACATTATTGTGGAACTTAACATCATAAGAAATATGTTCATATGACTATTATTATTTTGCTATAAACATGTGAAGAGCATATGTGGTTGCATAGCTGGTTAATATCAACCTCTCCTTGAATGTTTACCAGGGGCCATGTTCTGTGCTGGATGCTCTATTTGTATTATCTCACTGATTCTCCTGATACCAGGATGAGGTCAGTCTCGCTATTACCATGACTTTAGAGATGAGGTAACTGGGGCTTGAAGAGATTAACTTATTTATCTGAGGTCTCCTAGGAGATAAGCAGAGCAGCCAGGATCCCAGGATGTGTGGACCCAACCATGTCAGGAAACAAAACTAGAATAAATCGTTCACTCTGAAAAGGGAACAGGACACCACATTTCTGGTGGTCCTCCATCCCCCTATGTCAGACTTATTTGTGGAGCAGTACAAACCAAAAAAAAACTTCTCCACAAGCCTGTCTGTCTTTGTAGATTCCTATTCTTTAGGCCTGAGATGATATCCAGGCACCCAGAATTTTCAAGGTTTAACAAAGGTGACTCTGAGGTACAATCAGAACTGAGAACCACTACCATTCTGTACCATGTTTGCAGAGGAAACTTTTTTTTTTGTACCAGGGATTGAACCCACAGGCACTTCACCACTGAGTCACATCCCCAGCCCTTTTTATATTTTATTTACAGACAGGGCCTTGCTAAATTGCTGAGGCTGGCTTTGAACTCGTGATCCTTCTGCCTCAGCCTCCTGAATGGCTGGGATTACAGCCTCATGAATGTTGGGCAACACCCAACATTTCTTTTTAATTTCCATCAAAAGACTCACACAACATAGAAACATACAAAGTCAAACAAATATGGATACATTTCCATTGTATCATGCTTTGTTTTCAATATTTCCATCATATATATATATATATATACATATAAAATGCAACCCAGAGGTGCTCTACCACTGAGCTACACCCCCAGCCCTTTTCATTTTGAGACAGGGTCTCTCTAAGTTGTCTAGGTTGGCCTGGAACTGGCGTTCCTCCTGCCTCAGCCTCCCAAGTCCCTGAGATTATAGGCCTGCATCACCACACCTGGCCTCTAGCATGCATTCTAATATCCACTGGTGAAACTAGTTCTTACGATGTGAGAATTAGATTGATTAAAAGGCAAAATGGCACGTGTGTGCTGCTGGGTTTTGGATCTCAGGTATTCTGTTCCCTGCACAAATCGATGTCACTATCTTTCATACTCAAGAGCTGCAGCTGACCATGCAGGTGCACAAAGGCTGCAGTCCGCTGTGTGCTTGCAGGAGGCTCCTTCAGAAATGATTCCTTGCTAAGTCATTCATGGCAGGACCGTCCCTGCTTGCAGCTCTGCCTTTTCCCCACGGGCTGTTGGGCCTTAAAATAACTTGCCTTTCCTCTGACAGTTCTAAGATGTATTGATGGTCTGCCCGGCAGTCTCCCGGCCCTTTCTGCTGAAGCCCTGATTTTTATTTTTTCCAGAACTGAAGTTCCATCCCACCCTAGAGCTGGGGATGGAGGCATGGAGGTTTATTTGCAGAGATGATCGTTCCTGAGGAGACCGTGCCTGCACTGTCCTGATTTAGGCAGCCCCTTACTGAACTGGGTTCCCTGCAAGGTTTCCCTAGCACCATGGGGAGGGAGCGAGGCTCCTGCAGCCAGCTCAGAGACTGAGCTAGTAAGACCTGAAGAATGGCCAGTTGGTCACTGGTGGCCTATTACTTCTTCCAAGTGCAGTGATCTTGGGTCTTCTACTTTATAGTAATATTTGCTTAACAAAACAAACAAACCTTGTTAAAAAGTCTTTCCAAAAGCAGCATGAAGATTCCTCAGAAAACTTGGACTGGAACCACCATTTGACCCAGTTATCCCACTGTTTGGCATATACCCAAAGGGCTTAAAATCAGCATACTCTAGTGACACATCATTGTTCATAACAGCTCAATTCACAATAGATAAGCTATGGAACCAACCTAGATGTCCTTCAGTAGATGAAGGGGTAAAGAAAATGTGGTACATATACACAATGGAATATTATTCAGCCATAAAGAAGAATGAAAACTATGGCATTTGCCTACAAATGGATGGAACCAGAAAATATCTTGTGGATAAGCCAATTCTAAAAAAACCAAAGGCCAAACGTTCTCTCTGATAGGCAGATGCTGACTCACAATAGCCTGGGCATCAGGGGAGTGCATTGGACAAGGCGGATTGGGAGAAAGAAAAGGGACATGGGAACAGGAAAGGCAGTAGAATGAATTGGACATAACTTTCCTGTGTTCATTTATGAATAAACAACCAGTGTAACTGCACATCATATACAACTACAAGACTGAGAAAGGGTCAGGAAGCTGACGTACTTATTCCCTCAGATCCCTCTCTTTGTACTTTCTACTATTTTTCCTACAAATCTAACACTGCTCAAAAATAAAACCTACTGCTGGGTGTGGTGGCACAGGCCCATAATCCCAGTGACTCAGGAGGGTGAGACAGAAGGATCACCGAGTTTAAGGTTGGCCTCAGCAATTTAGGACCTAAGAAACTTAAAAAGGGCTGGGGATGTGGCTCAGCAGTAAAGCCCCTCTGGGTTTAATCTTCAGTACCCAAAGTCAATAAATATAGCCTACTAATAAAAATAAAATAAATGAAATAAAGCCTGTTAATAAAGCACATATATGTATATGTATATATGTAAATAGGAATGTGTGGCAAAAAATGAGCAGTATTTTCAACATGCTGCATGCATCACAGTGTGAAGTGTTCTTAATAGTGGTTTTCCTGGGCTTCTCGGTCATCTTCACTTCATTTAATCCCAGGGAACCCCCACTGCTTCAACACAGCTGACAGGAGGGACTCTATCCCATAAGAAAACTAAGGGCCTGCATTACTGATGTGCATTTCCATGACGAGGGTTTCAAGAATCTCCTAACTAAACCAAAGCAGTTTATGTAACAAGGACAAACCAGGTCATTTTGCCCTTGGAAAGACTGACATGGTTTTCACATTGGGTATTTCTGCTCTTCTACCAAGATCTCTTTTTCTGACAGCAAGTTCTAGCAGAAGAGATGGTACAAGGTACACTTCAAGGGTAGTCATAAAATATCCATAATGGCCTAGGGCCCCAGGCAGGAGTAATCAGGGACACACTAATCCTGAGGGCCCTTGCTGACCTCTGTGCTCAGCAGAGCATGGAAGGAAGTGTCTCCCCGTTCAGGCACCCATGTCAGGCTAACGTGCACACGAGGAAAGTAGGGCATCTTTAAGCCATTAGCTTATTTCACTTCTCCTTTCAAAGTCTAGTCGAGTCATGTACATTACAAATTGGAAGTTAGAAGCGGGGAAAGTCAAAGAAGGAGACTGAGTGCCAGTTGAGAAAAAACACACAACACACACTCACATACAGACCAGTAAGATTTTGTCTAAGACATACTTAAAGACCGGTGGAAATTCAAAGTTTGGGGCATGGAAAAGTAGTGACAGAAGGTCAGAAAATTGAGAGAAAGACTGGGAAGAAACAGGAAGATTCCATTACCAATGATTTGGGGTTTTTTTTGGTTTTGTTTTTTAAGTAAAGGGTAGGGTTGGGAGGGTGGGATACAAGTTCTTTCCTAAATCGTGTGGATTCTGCAGTAAATCGTGTGGATTCTGCAGTGCTGAAGGGGCTCTGGAGCTATTTTTCAGTTCATAGATTTCCAAATGTACTCTGTACAGCTCAAGAATTTTCTGAAGTTCCTCTAGAGCCATTTTTCATGGACAAGTCTAAGTAGGCTTAGCCATGGGCCTCCACATAGCTTTACTTTCTTGTTTTGGGTATTGAGGGTGTACTCAATTTATTTGTGTACTTGAGAAAGGTTTTCACCCCTTCAAAGAAAATATTCTTTTAAAACCCACCAGTTTAGTCTAGGCTCAGAGAGAGAATCCTCTAATGCTACAGAAGCTTCCTGTTGTCATTCTTTCAGATTGAAAATAACTTGAGTGTCGCTTCCTTCCCCCAATCAATTTTGTTAATGAAAAACCTACTTTGAGGACATTGAATAAATCCCACTACCCCAAAATCTCCATGGGACTATCTAAATCATTTTGTTCCCCTTAAGTACTAGTATAATCTGAAGAAATACCAGGCATGCTTGAAAACTGAAATTTCTGTTAAAATAATAAATTTAAATTATAAATTATCACCTTTATAAGGAAGTAGTGATTCCAGATCCTTAGCTCTAAAGATGATTTACTTTGCCTCTGTTTTGATCTATTTTTAAGAAAATAAATCAATAATAAATACTATTTATTTAATTCAATAGAATCTTGTATGAAACAAAGTCTTCCAGTCCCCCCTCTGAAATCAGCTTTCCTTGTACTTATATAGTTGTAAACACAGAAAATGTGAGAAATTTGGCTAAATTTGTATTTTTCTTGGGCTACATCTTGTAAGGTGACTTTTAGCCCATACAAACTCCCAAGAGTTTTTCTAGAATGGAATTGCTGAATTATAGGATATTCTCATCCTCAAATTTACTAAATAAAGCAGCTAAATTGCTTCTAATTTTATTTCTCCTATGTATACCTTGCTTTATTATATTTTGAAAAGCAGATTTTTAAATAAAGTTCATCAACTTTTTATTTTATATTTGATAACTTTTTGTGTGTCCTAAGAACTCTTTGCCCCAAATATTTTATTCTAGAAATTCTAATTTTTTAATTTTTATTTAAGTTTTTGATCAATTTAAATTAATTTTTGGCATGGTGTTTAAGTGAGTCAAGATTTGTATTCTTTCATAAAACTGGTATCCTCTATCCATTTATTTCAGCATTACTTGTTGACAGAAAGAAAAACAGAGATGAAGGAAGAAAGAGGGAAGGAAAGGACAAGAAGAGAAACTATCCTTATGAAGTACTTTGGTCTTAGAACATTAATTATCCATATGTATGTGGATTTACCTATCTCTAGTTTTTCATTCTATTTCATTATTCTATATATTTCTGTTTTTGTTTTTGGTTCTACAGATTGAACCCAGGGGCACTTAAACACTGAGTCACATCCCCATCCATTTTTAATTTTTATTTTGAGACAGGGTCTTGCTGAGTTACTTAGGGCCTCACTAAATTGCTGAGACTGGCTTTGAACTCCCAATCCTCCTGCCTCAGCCTCCCAAGCCCCTGGGATTATAGGCCTGCACCACTATCCCTAGTCCTTTCTTTTTACTGATGTTCTCTACTTGATGAGTTCTTCACATCTTAGTCTGTCTGTGCCGCTCTAACAAAACACCATAGCTTAAAACAACAGAAATGTACTTTTCGTGGTTTGGGGTCTGGAAGTTCAAGATCAGGATGCCAGTGTAGTCAGACTCAGGTTATGGCTCTCTTCAGGGTTTCAGACTTTGGACTTCTTGCTGTGTCCTTACATGATGCAAGGAACCCCACAGCTCTCTGGGACCTATTTCATACAGGCACTAATCCTGTTTACAAGGACCCTTCCTTGATGATCTGATCACCTCCTAAAGGCCTCATCTTATAACACTATCACATTTCTGATTGGGTTTCAATAAAGCAATTTTATGGAGAAAACATTCTGACCACAGCAATACAAACTCCCTTTAATTCTTTAATCACAGTTTTTCACTAGCTTTAAAATATTATTTATAATGTTTTTTTTAAAAGATTTTATCCAGCATCTGGTCCCTTCAAGGTGGTTTCTATTAACTATAATTTTCTCCTGCAAGGGTCATGCTTTTATTATTGTTGTTGTTGTTGTTTCATTTTTTGTTTCATGGTTTCATAAGTTTTTTTGAAAATTGGATATTTTGGAGAGTGTATTATAACAGCCTTTGATTTGTATTTTCTCCACGCAGGAAACGCTATCTGCTATTTGTCTAGTGATTTCCCTGGATGATTCTTTAAGTCTGTCTCCTTTGGAGTGTGTGGCCGTTGACATCTTCTTAGTTCTTTTTTTAAACGTGCTTCCTAGGATCTTTCCTGAATCAGTGTCTCTCAGTAGTTATGCCACGATTAATCAGATGGTTTGCTTGAACAGCTTGAAATCAGTAAGGATTCTACCCTTTGCCACTGGCTCAAGGGCTTGTTGATTGCTTTTAAACTTCAGGGAGTTTAGAATTCTGCCCCAGATTTCACTTTCTGCATGCACAAGACCTGACAGCCAACGACAGTTAAATCGCAGCCTCTCCCATGGGTTTGTGTGGCTTTTGTATGCAGGCAAACTTCTGGAGCCCTAGGGATCCTTGGGAGTGTTTCAAGGTCTTCTAAGGTTGCCTCATTCATTTCCCAAATCTCCTTTTTTAAATTTCTCCCTAATCTGCTGATCTGTTACTTGTCCCAACAAGCACAGCCTCGTGGTAACTGCAATGTTGGCCTTCCCTACTCATTTGCCACAGAGATCATTAAAATTTTCATCAGTGTCTTTGGGCATGTTTCCCTGCATTCTCTTCCTCCCAGGCAGACCCTGAGGTTGCCTGTCCTTGTTGCCTGCCCCTGCCTGAGAACTCAGTGCAGTGGAGCTGATGGAATGGGGTGCAGAAAGACAGCAACCCAACCTAAAAGTTGTAAGAATCCATGGACTCCCACAGTATAGAGGCCCAATAGATTTTCTTTTCTTCTCTTTTTTGTTTATGGTACTAGAGATTAAACACAGGGGCACTCTACCACTGAGTTACATCTGGGCCCTTTTTATTTGATATTTTGAGACAGGAAATCTTACTAAGTTGCTGAGGCTGGCCTCAAACTTAGTATCCTCCTGCCTCAGTCTCCCTACCTCCTGGTATTATAGGTGGGTGTCACCACGCCCAATTGAGGCTTAATAGTTCTTCTTAAATAAATGCTTTTCAAATTGTTGTGTTTTTGGTCAACACCCAGAATCTTAAAATTATTGTTTTTGAATTTTTTTCCCAGTTTTATCATTGTTTTGTGGAGTAAGTATGTGCTAAACTTCTCTCTCAGCTCCTCTGGAAGTCCTACCCCTTCAAGGTCTTTTAAGATCTAGTCTCTAAAGCTGCACAATGTTATATTTTTAATTTGTTTTAGTACTGGAAGTTGAACCCACCAGTTCTTTTTATTTCGAAACAGGGTCTTGCTAAATTCCCAGGCTGGCTTCAAATTTGCAATCCTCCTGCCTCAGCCTCCTGAGTAGCTGGGATTACAAGTGTGCACCTCCACCAAACACATTACTTCTGCTTCATTCTGTCAATCCAGGCAAGTCAACAGGCAGCCATGTTAAGAGAATGGAGAAGCAGACCTCACCTCTTCATGGGGAAAGTGGCAGGAAGTTGAAAGGCTACGTGGTGAGTGTAGACTACAGGAGAATTGGCACGACCATCTTGCCAGCAATCTATCACAGTGTGAGAAGAGGTAGAAACACAACAGGCAGAGATGTGGATACAGATACGGATCCTGACATGGACAGAGGCACACATCCAGGTAATAATAATCTTTGTGCCCTTACCATTGAGAAGCAAAAGATAAGAGGAGACAGAAATAAAAGGAATTATTGAAAACAAAGCTTCTATTATAGATCTGGCACACAAAGTTTTTGCAATGCCCAAATTAAAATAAATTTAAGTAAAACATAATGTACTATATTTTTTTCTTTTTAAGTAAAACTGTTTGGAGCAGGACAGTGTACTTAGAAAAGAATTTTTTTGGGGGGGGCGGGTACTGGGGATTGAACCAAATGGCACTTAATGAATGAACTATATCCTCAGCCCCTTGTGATTTTTATTTTGGGACAGGGTCTTAATAAATTGCTTACGTCCTCACTAAGTTGCTGAAGCTGGTCTTGAATTTGTAATCCTCCTGCCTCAGCCTCCTGAGTTGCTGGGATTACAGGTATGTGCCACTGCATCCAGCACAAAGGCTCTCGATCACCAGAATTTCATATTCTGATTCACTAGCACGGTTAGCTGTTGTGTAATCCTAATGAGGCAAAATCATGATAGTCTCCTGTGCAGAGAGATCTTCCCTCTTAAAAACTTGATGAGATAAATACTGCTAATGAGGGAACCGAGAGATGAAACAAGTTGCAGACATTGCTGATAAGCAGTAGAGTCAGAATTTGAACTCAAGACTATTTCTTCAGTCTGTGCTGCATCCCAAACAGTGTCCTCTATACTACCCTCAGTCTGGATTCTTTTAGGTCCTTTCAAAGTCCTCCAATCATATCTAGGAATAGGCAAGTATGTGCCCTGCCCCCCATACCCATCACTCTTGTCTATAACATAGTGTCACTACTTCCTCCTCTAATGTCCCTTCCTGTCTTTGCATCCCTGAGGTCATGGCCTTGAGTCAGACAAGTCCCACAAAGGTGATGCTATTGTGTTGCTGCTCCACAGCTGGCTCTGGCCTGCCAACGGCCCTCCATGCCATGCTGAGGCTGCCCACCAGACGATGCAGTCAGTAATGACCAGCTGGTACAGTGTTGCCAGCCCTGGCAAAATCTTCTATTGGTGCTGCCTGATGTCACAGCCTGCCAGCAGGAGTGCTGACTGGAGCCAGGCGTCCCTGCTCCCTCCGCTGCCCCACAGGTCCAGGTAAAAGTCGAAGTGGGCAAGCTGAGCCAAAGACAGAAAACTATTATCTTCAGAATTGGAAATCCTCTCCAGAGCCAAACAAAAACTACCAATCAATTATCCAGAGCTTGCCTTGGCTCTTAGAGATGTGTTTCTTAAAGTAAAACTGTTTTCAAACATTCAACTATGACAGCAAGGGCTTTTAAACATACTGTAGATTATGAAACACTTTGTTCTTTCCCATGATGTTTCTCTAGAAAAATTAAAACAATTTTAAAGCTTACCCTCCCCCCCCAAAAAAAAGAATTGGAAATCCTCCTCCTCCCTCCAAGAATTAGTATATTTGCTAAGTTATTGTTCTTTTAATTCTCTTGCTTTTGAGATTATTCACGTAGAAATCTATTCTTTGAGTATAGTGGGAACATAAAGAATTATATATTTTAAAAAATAGCTAAAAGGAAAGTGAAGTTGGCATTTTTGCTTTGTGACAATAGGATAATTAGGGAGTATGGATTTTTTTAAATTTGCAAAATGGTTAGAAACAATCTCTGTTGTACTGAGGCAGAAGAGACTATAAGTCAGAAAGAAGATTTATTTCAAAATCAAAAACCATTGGGATTCTTCCTGAGATTTGCATGCATGAGCAGTTCTATTCAAAGGGGCAATCCTGTCCTACCAACACTGCTCCTTCTTAGTCTCATTTCTGTCATGTGTATTTAGGGGAAAGCATTTTCATGGAGCTAATGTTTTGCATGGATTCACATCCAGTTAAAACACCTTTGTATATCAGGTCCTAAGTCATGGCATTCAAGTGTAAGCTTGTCTATGTGTCTGAATGATTAGGGTTTTGCAAAAGTCTATACAAATAAAGTTCCATCAGTGTCTTTCTTTTTTGCAGCCCTGAGGATTGAACCTAAGGCCTAGCTCTCTACCACTGAGCTACACCCTCAGCCTTTTAAACTTATTTATTTATTTTGGTACTAGGGATTGAACCCAGGAACAGTCTACCTCTGAGCAGCATTCATAGCCCTTCTGTTTCTATTTTATTTTGAGACAGGTCTTGCTAAATAACTGAGACTGGCCTCAAACTTGCAATCCTCCTGCCTCTGCTTCCCAAGAACTTGGATTACAGCCACATGCCACCATGCCCAGCTTGAGACTTGTTGAGTAAGCTACACTTGATGAGTTAAATTGTTGTGTAGAACTGTATTTGGCACATACTAAATCCATGTGTGTATTACCTTTGGCCATTCAGAATATGGAAAGAGTAGACAAAAATAACATAATAGATAAAGTGGTTGTCGAGTTAGATAATGTTACATATTCATCCCAATAATCCCTCCTGTGTCATAGTGCAGCAAGATGTCAAGAAGTGAGGTTAGTGGGATTTGAAGGGGATGTTTAAATTGGGAATAAGCTCTAAAAGTTTTTATTTTAGTACTGTTTGTTCTTGTCTTATTTTGTTACTTACTTTTAGAAACATTTTAGCAGAAAGAGAAAATACCTATGACTTCCCCATGTAACTGGTGTGTTCATGCATTAGTTTAGCACAAAACTATCCCCTGGGAACAATCCAAAATATAATCCTCTGACTGCAGAACTTGAAAAAACTGTTGCTGCTATTGATACATAACATACTGCTACTTTGGGTCTTTTTATATAAATATAAATACACTCACACATATACATGTATATATTGAATTTTTGGAAAATTTATCTGTGCTGTCAGCCTTGGAAAAAGTATCCAAGTTTATCATCTTTATTTGGCATCGTACATCAATTAACAACCACGTTGGATAGGTGTGACAGTGCACACCAAAATCCCAGCAGCTCAGGAGGCTGAGACAGGAGGATTACAAATTTTGGGCCAGCCTCTGCAATTAAGCAAGGCTCTAAGCAATCTAGGGAGACCTTGTCTCAAAATAAAAAAAGTTAAAAAGGATTGGAGATGTAGATCAGTGGTAAAGCTCCCCTGGGTTCAATTCCTGGTACCAAAAAAGAAAAATTAACAAAACAAAATCATATCAGTTTACAAATGCTAAATTTATTTTTTTTCATTTGTACACAGGTTAATATCCTCTATTAAATATGTAAGATCTTATCTACAAGGGTTTGATTACAGAAATTAATAAGTATCTCTAAATAATGAAAAAAACCAAAGTATAACCCTCAAGCATGCATGTGTGTGTGTGTGTGTGTGTGTGTGTGTGTGTGTGTATGTGTGTGTGTGTGTGTGTATTTTTTTTTATGGTACTGGGGATTGCACCCAGGACTTTGTGTGTGTCAGGCAAGCACAGTACAACTGAGCTACATCCCAGCTGTCCTCAAGCCCATATTAGCAGAAAGCAAATCTTTCTCCCTTGCTATGCCCCAGAATGCCCCAGAATGCTTACTCATTATGCAGGACCACCCATATCTGCTTTTGGCTCACTGATAAAACCAGAATTCAGCTCATGCCCTCTCTGAGAATGACCAACTCCATCATTCTATGAGAACTTTATGAGGAGCTGGGTGTCATAGCATGCTATACTCCTTCTGCTTGCTGATGCAGATAAAAACCTAGATAGCGTGAGGAAGTTCTCCATTCCCACAGCTGGCATGGCGTCATGTCTCTGTGCCCTACTTGGAGGTGGTTGCTGCAATCAGCAGTGGTACTGCGAGGTACAGGAAAGTTGTTACCACCACAAAGAGTGCCAGAATCAAAACTGGGCCAAGCTTCCCAAGGGACAGTCCTTAGTGTCACTCAAACCTCCACTCTCTAGATACAAAGACCCCCTCATGCCCACTCCACCAAGGTGGATGACTAGTTTGGGATGGATTCTAGTGTCTTTCTACCACTTCATAAACGGGAACTCAGAGTTTCCCTGGCCACACACTGAGAGCAAAGGGCAGCTCACAAATTCTCTCTTCCACCCTTATGAAACTTTTCTCCCAGAAACTTAGCTTCAGAGACCTGCCTTGACTTAATCAGGGTACATGGGTCCATCAGTTTTGATAGTTTCTGTTGTTCTGCCTTCAAATTTACTACTCTTTACTTCCATTATTCCCATTCAGTGTAACTTTCAGCTCAGCCATTGTAGCTTTTATCTCTAGAAGTTCAATTTGGCTCTTAAAAAGAAAAAAAATAAGAATTTCTTCCATGTCCACTTAAATTGGGGGGGGGGCAGTACTGGAGATGGAGTTAGCTACGCCCCCAGCCCTATTTGTTTGCTTGTTTATTTAGGTACTGGGGATTGCACCCAGGAGCATTCTACCTCTAATCTATGTTCCCAGACCTTCTGCTTTTACTTTATTTTAAAACAAGGTCTCACTAAGTTGTCCAGATTGGACCTTGAACTTGTGATTCTCCTGTCACAGCCCTCAAGTAACTGAAGATTATAGGCATCTACTTAACTTTTTGAACAGAAAATATAGCTGTAAAAATTGTTTGGGTAATTTTGTCTGCTAATTCTAGCATATGAGGCAATTCTGGCTCAACTGATTGATTTTTTTTTTCTCCTGTTTAAGGCATCGATTTCTTTGAATGCCTGGTAAATTTTGATTGCATATGAGACATTGTGATTTTATTTTGTTGGATGCTGGGTATTGCTGTATTCCTATAAATATTCTTGAACAATGCTCTGGGATACAGTTAAGCTAATAGGAAACAGTTTGATCCTTTGTGGTTTTATTTTTAAAGATTTATTAGGTGGGATCAGAGTCATGTTTATTCTCCAGCTATAATTATTCCCCACTACTGAAGCTAAACCCTTCTGAGCACTCTATCAAATGCCCTGTGAATGATGAGGTTCTCCAACATGGCTGGTGGGAACAGGAACCTATTCAGTCCTGTTCAAGTGCTCAGAGTCTCCCCTCTAAGCTGATTGGGTGGTTCTCTGATCTCTGATAAATTCCTCATGTGCATGGAGTGTTCTGCTGCATCATCAGGGGCACACCTTATAGATCTCTAGGCTCCTTTTTCAGTGCAGTTTTTTCCTCTTTGGTATTCTGTGCTATGAACTCTAGTCACTTGGTCTCCCTGGATTCCCAGCCCCATCTATTCAACTCAAGGAGTCTGCCAGCAACTCTTAGGTTGCACTTCTTTGCACCATAGCTTGGAAACATGCTCAACAGGATAAAATGGACAAATATAGGCTCATCCAACATGTTTTTCTGTATTTTGAAAATATCTGTCAGTTGTTGCCTTGTATCTGGCATCCACGACATATTTCATAATTTTTCCTTTTTCTTTTTTTTTTTTTTTTTTTTTTTGGTATTGCAGATGGAAGGATAAATCAAGTCTATGTTACTCCTTGATGAGACGTGTAAGTCTACCCGAAGCCATTCAGATCAATAATGTTCTATTTTGGAAAGAAGAATTAGGGGAAGTAGTACTTTGAGAATATGTAAATAAGAGAGATTTATGGATGGTAATTTACTGAAATAAATAATATACAGCTGTTTTGCATAACACTTCACAAAATATTGAGAAAAACAGACATTATGTCAAACAAATGAGAAAGACTGTGGGGAGAAAGCCAAACCTGCTCTTGAAGCTGCTATTGGATTGGGGTCTTAATCTCTTTCCTGTCAAAGAAGCTCTTGGAATTCTTGTACAAAATTCTCCCAAATCTTTTTAACATGTTCAGATGCCATGTTTGAAGTTTCTTTTGTGGGCATGTGTGTGGGCATTGAACCAGGGGTACTTTACCACTGAACTGTGTCCCCAGCCCTTTTATTTTTTCATTTTGAAATAGTGTCCAAATTGCCCAGGCTTGACTGGGAACTTGTGATCCTCCTACCTCAGCTTCCTCGGTTGCTGGGATCACAGATGTGTACCACCTTGCCCAGCTTCCCTATTTGAAAAGTTTCTACCCACACAATTCAATTTCTACCCATCCTCCTCAACTTTTTAACTCATGGGAAAGAGAATATTTGGTAGAATATTTAAAAATAATAGTGACAGCAGATCCTTCTGCTCTGGAACTCACGTAGTCTGGCCCCTGATGTGTGGATCTGGGATGGAATACAGAAGGGAACAGTCTGACATACAGCAGGAGTGAGATAAACCTCACAGTCACACCCCAAGGATGATTGATATGTGGTCACACTTGCCAGATTTATTGCATTATCCATATATCAGGTGGATACAAAGCAGCCTGGCACATACCTATGAAGCCTGGGTGATTCTCCAGGAAAGGGTTATGGGAACCATCAGAGAAAGATAGAGAACTTATCTGTCCCTTGCATATGTGAGGATAGACTGATCCAAGAAATCCCTGTTCCCTTTCTAAGTTTTAACAAAGGCTAGTATTTCTAGTAACCTCCAAAGTAGAGATCAGATTTCTCAAAAACTTATAGTCACCCACATGGAAATAAACTTTTAATTTTTAAAGTAACTTTATAAAAGTGACAGCTTTAGATGCTGCAAGGAACATAGAAGTGTCTGAAATGGGAGTGACACTGTGATCTAGTGGGGAAATAAGTCATGCCTTTATTCAAAGTAACACAAGGGAAGGAGTAAGTCACAATATAAAGTGTCAAAAGAAGAAAGGTCACAGAGTTAGCAAATAATGGTAAGGAAAAAAATCACAAAATTTTGCTGAGCGTAGAGGGGCGTGCTGGTAGTCACAGTAACTCTGGAGGCTGAGGCAGGAGGATCACAAGCTCAAGGCCAGCCTCAGCAACTTAGTGAGTCCGGTTTCAAAATAAAAATTAAAAAGGGCTGGGGTATAGCTCAGCAGTAGAGCATCCTGGGTTCAAACCCCAGTACAACACAGGCAGACAGACAGACAGACACACACACACAAACACACACACACGAGAAAATCATAATATTTAAGTTCAGAGAGATCAGAGAAATATACAGTCACTAGGCTGGGGTGGCCTTAAAATGCCCCATGAAACTTGTAGGGATCCTGTTGTGCTTAATGGGATTTCAGTGAGAATAGTCTTGGAGTGGCAAAGACTCATGGGGACTTATTCCCATATAACTTTCACGTCATGGCAATACTTGCAGAGGTAAAGTTTCATGAAAAGTAAGGTGGCAACAAGTGTAAAGTTCAACATTCCCCAGGGCAGGAACTCTAAAACTTTACATCCTAGAGTCAGCTGACGCCCCGCTGCTCCTGGGCTCTCCAGCTGGGATAGTGGCACAAAACCGCTTCTAAATTCTTACCTCATCAAAAAGGGGAGGGAGGGACGGTCATTGCTCATAAGTCAGGGATTGGTTCATTGAGCACATAATAGTGCGAGGAATTGCCCATCATCTTATCGTTACCTGCTTCAGTGGACATGACGAATGGGTAAGAGGTAAAGCTGTTTCAGTACTGCTGCGTGTGTTCCTGCAGCGTCATCTTCCTGCTGCCTCTGTAGGTGTAGCTTATGGACTGATGCTAAGAAAACTGCTGAATCTGGAATTGCTTGCCAAGGAAGCAGAGGAAGGATGATGTCGACCCCTGCAAGGACACAGAAGAGCAATGATCCTGCCTGTATCAAGAGAACAGTTGGTGAAGTTGAAGACTCATGGGATTGGACAAAGAAAAATTAAACCCATAAAGAGGGGAAAGACAATGCTGTGTACTTTTTCAGAGCACCTTTGCTCTGAAATCAAGGCAAGTTAACAGAAAGGTATATATTCCCAGTGAAGTGGGAGTCAGGGCCAGTGGTCCTTATAGTTAGAACTAGTATCTGGGGCTGGGGCTGTAGTTCAGTGGCAGAGCATTTGCCTAGCATGTGTGAGGCACTGGGTTCGAGCCTCAGCACCACATAAAAACAAATAAAATAAAGGCATTCTGTCCATCTACATCTATAAAAAAGAAAAGAAATTTTAAAAAATCTAGTATGGAACCCTCCATTTCATGGTTAATAAGTGAAAGAAAAGCATTCCCCATGACTATTTCCTGACTTCCTTGTGTCATTCAAAATAGAAAGCATGAATTTCAAAATCTCAGATAATTTGGTGTTTTATTTTACAAAATTACAGGTACCATTATAATTACCCTTTAAAGATCAGGAAATCTTTATTTCATTTCCTACTTCCTATTATACCTTGGACTTTTAATGTCAATCTTAACTCTGTTCCCATCACCCTGTGAATTTATCATATAAATTTTCAAATACTATTATCATATAAGGAAAGAACTCAAAAAAAAATATGGGGGGTGGGTGGGTATGGTGCCAAGATCTTTGTTTTTTATTCTCCACTACCTGTCAAAAATGTTTAAATATTTCTACTTGAAGAATAAGGGTTATTAATTTTTTTATAATGGGATGGAACCCTGGAGTGCTTGACTACTGAGCTGTATTCCCAGCCATATATATATTTATTTTGAGACAAAATGAAAGGCCAGCTGAGGCTGGCCTTGAACCTGTGATCTCCAGTCTTAGTTATTTAAATCACTGTGGTTACAAGAGAGCACAATTCTGCCTCCCTGAAGGATTAATAATTAAATGCAAGAATTTCAACTTAATTTATTTTTTGTCAAAGGATAGAATTGCAATTTAGTTTTAAATGTCTAATTGACTTTATTTTGCCGTTTTAGAATCAGGCAACACTTCCTTCCAGAAAATAGAATAAATGTTTCAATGAGCCAAACAGAGAGGTTGGTTTCATACACAGAAAAGGTGTATATATATATATATATATATATATTTTTTTTTTTTTAAAGTGGCTTTGTCATTTCAAACTTACTTTCCTTGTAAGGTGGGGGATAGGGAGACAAAACAATAGAAAAATAACCACCTGGTTAACATAAGGTTACCAGTTTTGTGTAAAGATTAAGGTTAAGGTAAAGATAAATTCACTATTATGCTGGTTGAAACTGGCCTGGTTAGAAAATTTGGCTGTTATCTCTCCAATCCTGATATCTAGGAAAGCCAGATAGACAGCTTAGTTTCAGGTTGATGACATAGAACTTTATAGCACAAGTGACTACCTTTTCATATTTAGCCCATACAATTAGGGCCAGTGCAGAACCTTAGTTCAAAAACATGTTCTCTTATGTGAGCAGAGTACGTGCCTGTCATCCCAGTGTCTGAGGCAAGAGGATCCCCAAGTTTGAAGCCAGCCTGAGTAACCTAGCAAGACCCCTTTTCAAAATAGAAAACAAAAATGTCTGTGGATGTAGTTTGGTGATCGAGTGCCCTTGGGTTCCATCCTCCCACAGCATTGTAAAAATAAATGAATAATAAAATAACATTTAAAATTCTATAATTTTTATTTAACATTTCCATTTAAAAATAACAACCAACATCTGGGTGTGGCGGTGCATGCCTGTAATGCCAGCGGCTAGGGAGGCTGAGGCAGGAGGATCTCAAATTTAAAGCCAGCCTCAGCAACTTAGAAATGCCTCAAGCAACTTAGGGAGATTCTGTCTCTAAGTAAAATATCAAAAGGGCTGGGAATGTGGCTCAGTGGTAGAGTCCCCCAGGGTTCAATCAACAAATAAAATCACTTTACTGCATTATCATATCAGTAGTGGAGTTGTTTACTTTGCATTTAAATACCAAGTTGGAGAGACACTTCAGGGTGCATTCATTAGGCAGAGGTGACTATGAAGCATAGAGAGGCAGATAACCATACAAATTAATATTGTTTAAGTCACTGTGCAGGATAGTCATGCTTGTGTTTTACATCCTCAAAAGTCCTCAAAAGTCAAAGATTAACGAAAAGCAAAGGATATGGAAATAGTCCCCATAGAACTTCCCTTATCTATAACTGTTCCCTACCCACCCTCCTGCCCTGTCCTGAGTGAGCTTTACCACCAACCACAATCTTCTCCCATGAAGTGGTCCTGCTAAACGCCATAAAACCCAGACCCTTGTTGTAGCCTGTCACCACTTTCCCTCTAGAATATGTGCCCCTCCACGGCTTAATACAGCATCACTGATCCGTCGAGGTCTGTCTCCCTGTCTTTTTCTTTTCATGTTCTCTTTCATTTGCTTTCAAAAAGCACCATGACTCTACAACCATCATTGCAATCAAAGCCAAACTCCTAAACTTAAATAAGTTTTTTAAATCTTTTATAAAGTGTTGATTCGTCAATTGTCAATTGACTGCCTTTTATGTGTCAGGTGCTGTGACACAGAAGAAAATACCTAATATTGAAAAATAGCTAAGCCTATAACTAATAAACATTCAATTTCATTAGATGTAATGAAAAGAACCCTGGTTTGAGTAACTAAACTGGGCTCTCTGTGACCTTTGGAAGGTTCTTTAGACTCACCCTGGGTTTAGTTGTCTTACCTGTTTACTAGATTATATCTAAATTTCATTGCAGTTCTATATGCCATGTTCTTATGAAAGATCAACTTCTCTTTATTTTTAACTCAGTGCAAGTATAGGTGGTATGGTTGAATACATTTTTAACATGAATTTAAAAATCGGTAAGTCATTATATTACTAAAGATGCTCTGAATTCCCATTTGGCCCAAATTCTACACCAGATAGTACCCCCAGTCCTATTAACTTGCCAATAAATACTGATTCAAGGTCAGGGCATGGGTGTGGGAAGGAGTGTGACTGGAACTTGGCTAGATAAGAGACAATTCCCCTAAATGCACAAATTGCTGATAACAAGGCCACTTCACCTGTGTAGACTGAAGGTCAACACAAAGATTCATTGAGTAGGCTGATTTCTGATTACAGGAGCTGGTAGGACTCTTTGCAAAAATTCTGGAGAATGTTGGAAGGCAGGGTGTGGAACTGCCCATGGACTGAAAAGACACTAAGAGCTTGAGAATAATGACAAAGAGAAACTGAAAGAACTGGAAGGAAGGGCTTTCTCTACTCAAAGGAGGAGGGAGACTTCTTATTCCTGAAGCCAGGTAGCCTTTAAAGGAGGATCAAGCCAGGTGTGGTGGTGCACGAAATTCAGGAGGATCAGATGTAGGTGATGTGCATCCTCAAAGTTAATTTTTATTTACCCCCCCCCCCCATTTTTATATGCCTACTGTATCCCTGGCACACTTCCAGACAACGGGGATACAAGAAGAGTCCTCATTTGGTGGAATTTACATTCTAGTTGGGGAGACAGATAATACACATTAAGGAAAGACTAGGTGATGGGAAGAGGGCTTTGGATGGGAAGAGGGCTCTGTCTGCAAAATATAAAATAGGTCAATATGATAGAAGGTGCTAAAGAGAGTCAGGAGCCGTGGCACATTCCTGTAGTCCCAGGACTTAGTTGGGAAGCTGAGGCAGGAGGATCACTTGAGCTCAAGACTAGCCTGAGCAACAGAGTCAAGTAAGTAAATAAGCAAGTAAATAAATAAATAAGGAAGCAAGCAAGCTAGCTAGCTAAAGAGGAGAGAGAATGGGCAGTAATGAGAAAGCTAATGGAGTCTACAAGGTCCTCCCTGAGGAAGTGACATTTGAGATAAGGTGTGAATATGAGGATCCCTCCTTGCAATGATGTTGGGGAAATGTGTCTTAAGCAAGCAGAATTGGAGATGGGATTCTGGAGTGTTCAAGGAACAGAAGGAAAGTTGGAGGGAGAAGAGCCTGACCCAGGAATAAAAAAGGGACCTCGGAGGAAAGTGCAGGGTTTCAATGTTGCTCCAACTGCATTGGGAAGCTGTAGCCTAGTATTGGGTTCCTTGGTTCTTGTCTAATCCAAAGAAAGACTTTCGAGACATGGGATGTAATGCCAAATTCGTGGGACCCCAATAAACCTCCAGGAGCAGAATCCGATGCAATCACACAAGAGTCTTTATTGCAAGCTTGAGCCTGGACTCAACCGTTCCCAACGCAGCGGTCCAGAGGAGTGAGCCCCGACACTTAGTTCAGTGAGGATTTATGGTTTTTGGGGGGGATACTCTATGTGTCACAACATCACACAGCAAATCATTTCACACAGTGGGAAAGTCAAACAACAACTCTTAACATTGATTAGCATATTCATTGTCGGGAACAAGTCGGGTAAGAGTGATTGGTTAGCTCAAGAGGGGGATAGTTTGAACTTATTGGTTTAAGCCGATAGGTATGTACCGTGATGAACTACTTGGTTTCCTAACGTGTTATCAGTCACCGAAACTACCAGGAGGGTCACCTGGCATTTCTGGTATCTTCCCTGTCTCACTCTGATTTGGTTGTTGCTATAGTCCGAATTAGGCCTCAAGCATTTTTTTGTCTTTTCAGGAACTTGCATTTGCTGAGTCAAGGACGTCTGGTAGGACAAATGACTCAACAAGGTAGCTATGTGCCTAGGAACGTGTTTTCCAAGGACAAGGGTCACCCCACTCCCCCTTTGGACAGGCCCTGCTCTGAGGTACAGGCTGGTTTTTCAAAAATGGAGTCACGTCAGTTTCTCAGGGTCAGCATAAAGGGTTTATTAAGCGAAGTAAAAGTACACTCCAGATGAGAGAAAGTGGCCCGCTACAGGTTTTCTACACTGCAGGTTTTAATATTTGGTCTAGAAACCTCCCTCCTCATGTATTTTGTGCTTGGGGGGTGCTTACCCTTGTCTCCGTGGCTCAGTGCGCCTGCGCTGATTCCACCGCTGGAAAATTTCCTGTCAGCACCTAAGTGAAACTTTGCTGTGTTAGTTTTAAAAAACTACTATGGCTGCTCTGTATATTGTTTTCCTAAAGTATTTCTTTAATTAAAAACACTCAGATTTAAAAGTATAAAAGAGTTGCTTGACCTGCAGGTGTGTCTGAATGTCGGGCATCTTTAATAAAGGATGGATCAGGCATGTTTGTTGACTGACCTGTAATCCATGCAGTAAAAGCAATTTCCCCAAGAAG
Organism: Urocitellus parryii; assembly: GCF_045843805.1. Taxonomy (NCBI): domain Eukaryota; kingdom Metazoa; phylum Chordata; class Mammalia; order Rodentia; family Sciuridae; genus Urocitellus; species Urocitellus parryii. The sequence goes on from NC_135540.1 coordinate 57,022,231, forward strand.
GAGTAATAGGCAATAAATAATGCCTGACACCCAGGAGGGAGGAGGGAGTGAGAGAGATAATCAGAGGGGAATAGATACTTCTGGAATGGGAATCTCAGTCCCAGGTTCTCCTGATTCCAGGAAGCCTTATACCTTCCTAAGAGCAAACAAGTTGCAGGTGACGTCCATCACTCAAAGCTGATTTTTATTAAAAAAAAAAAACAAAAAAAAGACCTTAAAAAACATGGAAAATTGCAAAGGCTGGGCAGCACAGATATAGAATTAAATTTCCCTTAACAAATGAAAAGTATAAGATAATGATGGAAAATGGATTTATGTTTTATTTAGAAATGGCATAAATCTCTCTTCTTAACTTATTTAATTGATCAAGATTTGGAGGAGGGTTATTATTACATCATAGGAAAGTGACAAATGCTAATTTTCCCAGAAAAATGCTAGATTTTCCCAGAAGAATTTCACAAAGATATGTGTGTGTGTGTGTGTGTGTGTGTGTGTGTGTGTGTGTGTTTATTTACGTGGAAAACTAAAGAAATATATATTCAGGTGTATTTAGAGAAAAAGGTCTCTAAATCAAATGAAAGTAAAGGTGATAACATAAAACTACAAAAGAATGTCCATAATTATATAGGAAACCAAAGAAAACCACAGTTTTTAACATTTTCTGTTTTTCTGTTTTTTAAAACTACATATTTTTACAACAGCAATTTCACATAGTACATATCATTTTGTTTGTTTTTATCACTTTATTATATATATTTATATTTTCTTTCTAAACAATAAGCCTAAATTTAGCTAGTAACTAAAATAGTTAAATACAGCATCACATTGAAAGTTGATTAATATGCTTTAGAAAAAAAGCTGTTTAAATGCTGTTGCATGAACTATGTATGACATTTTAAAAATTTTACATATAGTGTTAAAATTCTAAATTTATAGCAAAACTAGGAAAAAGTGTTTTTCTTTCAAGTTAGATTTTATCTGGCCCTCATGTTATCCACGCATTACACCTGTATAATATTTTCTATGAAACTGACATCATTCAATGCAGAGTGGGGAATAATGAAGACATTACAAAACCAAGTGAATGACTCTGATCTCAAAATACTGTTGGGGAGAAAGAAGATACATAATATGCCAAGAAAGTAGGAAACAAATTTAAAGTATCAAATAAGTATGAGACACTATACACAAAAATTCTATAGAATGTTATTCTGTAGAACATTACAAAGAGAAAATGATTCCAAGGAAAAGAGGTTAGTTTCTTTGGCTGAACACATGTGTGTGCCAGATGCTGTGTCAGATATCATGAACACAAACTCGCATGAGGCCAACCTAGAGCTCTGCAGCTGTGCTGTCTGCTAGGATAGCTGCTAGCTATGTCAGTACTTGAAAGTATGGGTCAGTTTATCATCTTAACACAAAACACACTAGGTTTTGGTTTGTTTGTTTGTTTTTGGTTGGTTGCTTGTTGGGTTTTTTTGTTTGTTTTTTGTTCACAGGGATTGAACCCAGGGACAGTTAACCACTATTTTGGTCAGCTTTTTCACTGCTGTGACTAAAAGATCTGACCAGAACAATTGTAGAGGAAGAAAAGTGTATTTGAGGGCTCACAGTTTCAGAGGTCTCAATCCATAGAAATCCGTTCCTTGGCTTTCAAGGTAAGGCAGAACATCATGGTGGAAGAGTGTGGCCGAGGGTAGCAGCTCACATGATGATGATGAGAGAGAGAGAGAGAGAGAGAGGGAGGGAGGAGAGAGAGAGAGAGGGAGGGAGGGAGGAGAGAGAGAGAGAGAGAGGGAGGAGAGAGAGAGAGAGGAGAGAGAGAGGAGAGAGAGAGAGGGGAGAGAGAGAGAGAGAGAGAGAGAGAGAGAGAGAGAGAGGAGAGAGAAAGAGAGAAAGAGAGAGAGAGAGAGAGAGAGAGAGAGAGAGAGAGAGGCTGGGGATGTGGCTCAAGCGGTAGCGCGCTCACCTGGCATGTGTGCGGCCCGGGTTTGATCCTCAGCACCACATACCAACAAAGATGTTGTGTCCGCCGAAAACTAAAAAATAAATATTAAAAAATTCTCACTCTCTCTTAAAAAAAAAAAAAGCAGAGAGAGAGACTCCAATCACCATATACAAATGTATACCCCAAAGTCACACCCCATTCCCACCTTCTCCAGCTACATCCTACCATTTCAGTTACCACTCAGTTGATCCCTATCATAGGATTAATTCACTGAGTTAAGACTCTCACAACCCAATCATTTCTCCTCTGAACATTCTTGCATTGTCTCGGACATGAACTTTTGGGGGATACCTCACACCCAAACCGTAACAACCACTGAGCCACATCTCCAGCCATTTTTATTTTTCATTTTGAGACAGGGTCTCTCTAAGTTGCTAAGGACAATGCTAAGTTACTGAGGTTACCTTTGAATTTGTAATCTTCCTGCCTCCACCCTCAAGAGTTGCTGGGATTACAGGTGTGCCTGGCACACACTAAGTTTAGGTTGTGTGTGTGTGTGTGTGTGTGTGTGTGTATACCTAAACCATTAATTTTTATATTAATATATTCAAAATTTTGTTTTGTGTCTACAACATGATAATATTTTGGACATACTGGTCTAATTATATTGCTAGAATTAATTCCATCTGTTTCTTGTTTGTTTGTTTTTTAATGTGACTACTAGAAAACTCAAAGATAAATATATGGTGTACAATGAATCAAAATGCATCTTCTGTCATGTATAACTAATTAGAAAAAACAAAAAAAATTTTAAAATGTTAAAGATAAACATATGGCTCATACTATATTTCTATTGGTTGATACTGCTCTGGGTTTTTAAAATCCAAACAAGAAAATAACAGATTAAAGCTATACAAGATAACCTATATATAGTGCCAAGAGGGTAGGGGACATAGCTCAGGGATAGAGAACTTGCTTCGCATGCACAAGGCCCAGATTCAGTTCCTAGCATGGTGTGGGGTAGGGGCAAGAGATGAGAAAGAGAAGCTACAAACTCTCAGTATAATATACTCAGCAGTCTGTGAAGAAAAGGTAAGTGTTGGTCAATGTCAAGGAACAATGATTGTTAAATGGAAAAATGAAACCTGAAAAAGTGTAGAAATATACAATGTTTTCTGGGGAATGATTCTATTTAACTTTAGACCACCGGAACTTGCAGGTAACGGTGAACTACACAAGTGGATATGGCCAAACAGAGTTTTGACCTTGAATCTCAGGAGAAAATTTGGATTAGTGATGAAATTTGGCATTCTTTGAACAAATGATTGAAGTCATAAGAAGAAGTTATGGAAAGGTTAGAAAGAAGGAAGAGAAAGCATCTGACTTGTGGAAGAACATTTAGTGGACAAGAAGTAAGGACTTTGGAGCAGACAGAATGGAGACAGAATGGGGTAAGAAGAACCAAAGCAGGGGCAAGAGAATGATATTGTTTCACTCTTCATTCAGTAAGCATTTATTAAATACCTACTCTATGCCAGGTGTTACAAGAACTTATGGAGATAAAACAATAAATACATGGTTTGGATAGATAAGAGGTAGATGACTGGTTAAGGATAGTTGTGGATGAAAGTAGAAAGAAAAATCTACAGATCATTGAGCTTTGCACAAAAAGACAAATGACCAAAGCTATAACACTACCAAAACAAGAGCCTAAATTAATCAGACAGGAAACTCTGCTTTAGGCTATATCTCAACTTTAGCACCATTGACATTTGGATTAGATAACCAATGGAGAGGCTGTCTTGAACATTGTAGGGTATTTATCAGCATTGAGGGCCTTTGCCCTCTAAATGCCAACAGAAATCCACCCCTACCCCAGTCATAATAATCAAAATATCTCTGGATATTGCCAACTGGGAAGAAGACAGTTACCTTTAATGAACTGGCCTAAAGTAAACTTCAGTGATTAAGTAAAACTAATATGTATGGTAAAGAATATTAAAAGTCATGCTAGCAGATAATTTCTTTGACTCGAAGTAACTTAATACTGTGGAGTTTATTTATTGCTTATGTAAGGATCAGTTAGTGTGTGGAGTTGGAAGGGGCTGTATTTGTTCAAAAACCCAGAATGAGGAGGAGGAGGAGGAGATGAAGGGGGAGTAGGGGAAAGGAAGAGAAAGAGGAGGAAGAAGAAGAAGAGGAGGAGGGGAGGAGGAGGAGGAGGAGGAAGAGGAGGAGGAGGGGGAGGAGGAGAGGGAGGAGGGGGAGGAGGAGGAGGGGGAGGAGGGGGAGGAGGAGGGGGAGGAGATAGAAACAGAAACCCAGACTCCTTCCATCTTGTGACTCTTTGGTCTTCACTCTTTGCCTGTTGTGATTTTCCTGGGTATCAACATATAGCTGGCAGACAGTGTAAGAGAGAGCATAGAATTACAGAGGTGGCTCCTGTGGACCAAATCTGGAAGAAGCTATTACTTTTCTTCACATTCCATTAGCCAAAATGGAGTCACATTTCCACAGGGGAGAAAAGAAAGGCTGAGAATTGTCCATCTGTGAGTCTGAGAGGAGGGAAAATGTGTTTCATGAACAATTAATTACCCAGTTACTACCAATAAGCCAATAGTCACCTTGTATCTCAAATGAAATTTTGTCTTTAATTATCAAATTCAATTGTCTATATATAAATAAAATTAATAAAATTATAGATGAATCTTTATGTATTTATTGTTATGTAGACAATGTTGCTTTAGAGTCAGAAATATTGACTTTCAGTTGCTAAAAAGCAAAAAAAAAAAAAAAAGAAAGAAAGAAAGGAAAAAAAAAAAAGAAAAAAAGAAAACACTCATTATGTATTGCTTCATTAGCAATGGGGAGAAATTAGCCATGCTGGCCTTCATGGCAGAATGATTAAGTGTTAAGACTGAAGTCACAAGATTGGTTCAGAACTTGAACTCATTGCCAGAATCAACACAGAAAAATGACCAGGTCTACCCCTTGGACATAGATACGGGTAAAGTTATGTCATACTTATAATGCTGTAGTTGAAACACATGAAAAATCAACCACCAAGAAAATGAAATAGCCTTTTTAAAAATAATCTGAAATAACTCACTCGACTTCTCAAATCACCGACTTATTTGAAAAATAGAATAACAATCAACTTGCTTTATAAATTTGTGCATGATAAGTTTCTAGTCTTATTCTCTTGGTTTTTGACTAGGCTAACATTGGTCATCATGTACTAATAAGCTAGGTGACGCACTACCTAGGTTCCAAGACTACTTTCTGAATACCCCCAGGGAGATGGGACACCCTTGGAGGATAAAGAGTAATGCAATGTCTAGCCCAGCTCAGTACATGTCATGGGAGGGGGTCCTGAAAGACTTGATATCCAGATATCTGTCTTATATGTTAGATCTGGTAGTAAATTCTTCTTTAGAAACTATTATACATGTTATTTGTTAGCTAGGCTATCTGCAAAGGTCTATGTAGGCCTTAACATAGCAAAACCACAAAATTATTCATGGAGAGGTCTGGAGTGGGGTCATAAATAGTACCAAATGTCTTCTATTTGATTTGGAGTCAGCCTGGTGTGATAAGTGGCAGCTGGGGCTCATAATAACTAACTCATAGCATTGTTGAAGTGTATTAAAAAGACAGCAAATAAAAGACATCTGGTCCCAACTGTGCACCAAGAAGGCTGGCTCTGTGTCACTCTCTTCTTCCACCTGAATGCAATTACATTTACAGAGCAGGAATGAGAGACGGGTAAGTGAGAAATGAAAGACACAGACCATGCAGAGACACACACCAGAGTTGATTTGTCAGGGCTGACAAATAAAGGCCATCTCTCTATAAGAGAGAGAGAGGCAAAACAGGCTTGAGTTCTGGGATTTTTTAATAGGGCAGGCTCAGGAATCAGAGCGGAGTGGGTCCTCATGAGGGTGGTTAAGAGTTGGGTTCATATGAGGGAGTGGTGAGCTTTCTCAGAAACGCCCTTGGGTGGGGAAAGCAGAACTTTTTTCCTTAAAATGGCGGCTGTCACTTAAGATGGCCGTCCAGATGCTAAGCAAGGACCTTATATCTTTGCCCACATTTGTTTCTATGGTATTCTGAAATGCAAATAAAACCATCTTTAGGAAAATAAAATTGGGAGCTGCTGTTCCTAAGCCATCTCTAGAAGCAGTGTGGAGCCCAGGGTAAATCTCCTTGTACATTTCCCCCTCAAAGTAAAACAAACCTGCTCCTGAAAGATCAAGCTGAAGTAAATATCCATGATAGGAAATAAGTGCAGGCTATGAGGGTGTGGCCCAAGTTCTTCTATATGTGTAAAGAGAGTGTGCGTGTGAAGGACTGTGTCAGTGAAGTGTGTTCTGGAGATTAACTTGGGCTGTTCAAGTTGTTGTTTCTGTTATATTCCTCTTTACCAGTAGGAGCTACCGAAGGAATAAGTAAGCCAGACTTGGCCAAGGAGGTATCAAGGGATGCGGCACACTGCAATTTTTTATGCAGTGATAAAAGGAAAGAATCACTTAAGAAAAAAAATGTGTCTTCATCTTTCCCCCTCTCTACTTCTGTCTTTTTAGTTTGATTGTGGTAGTGAGAGCTGTGGCAACCAGTCTGAGACCACACTATATAGAGGGTAGAGGGGAAAAACAGGCAGAGATGAATTTCTTGATATGACTGAGCTGCTAAAATCACACTGAAGCTCTGTAACTCCAGATTTCTTGTTATAACTTATTCCAATTAGGATACTATTTTTGTGGTGTACATGATGTGAAGTTTCACTGGTAGAGTATATACGAGCATACGAAAGTTATGTCAGATTAATTCTACTATCTTTCCTATTCCCCTCCACCCTCTCTTCCCTTCATTCCCCCTCTATTCTTCCACTCCCACCCTCCCTTGTTGTGGGTTAGTATCAACATATCAGAGAAAACATTCGGCCTTTGGTTTTTTGGGACTGGCTTGTTTCACTTAGCATAATATTCTCTAGTTCCATCCATTTACTGGCAAAAAATATAATTTTATTTTTGTTTAAGGCTGAGTAATATTCCATTCTGTATATATACATCACATTTTCTTTATCCATTCATCTATTGAAGGACACCTAGGTTGATTCCATAAACCATTCAATCCAGTTATCCCACTCCTTGGTCTATATTCAAAGGACTAAAAATCAGCATACTACAGTGACGCAGGCACATCAGTGTTTATAGCAGCTCAATTCACAATAGTCAAGCTATGGAATAAAAAGTATCTTGATTTATGAACTTCAAAATAAGTTTTTTCTCAGCCAAGCACTGGGACACAAACATGTAATCCCAGAAACTTGGGGTGGGGGTGCCGAGACAGGAGGATCACAAGTTCAAGGTTAGCCTCAGGAATTTAGGGAGGTCCTGAACAACTTAGCAAGACTATGTCTCAAAACAAAAACTATAAAGGGCTAGGGATATTGTTCCATAGCAAAACATCACTGGGTTCAATCTCCAATACCAGAAATAAATAAACAAAATTTTTCTCAAAAGGAATCTGAAATTCTCATATGTTCCAATCCATTATTGACTGTGCCTGATAATTTCACACATGGAAAAATATCTGAATCTTAAGTAAAGAGACTGTAAGCAGTCAAGCTAAGACCCTTACAGTGCATGCATATAAATATCTTAGGCCTATATTCAAAAGAGACCAGATAAAGCAAGAATGAGTTCACTACCTGAAACTGTAAGGGTCCGGCGAAGTGTCGGAGAAAGAGACCACAAGAGACCAGCTTCATGCAATAAGCAGGGGAGAGTTTTATTGAACCAGCATGCTGGGGCCCTGTGTTCACTCAAGAAAGGAGAGCAGCCCAGAGCCCAGAGCAGTGGTCAAGCAGAGCTTAAGTACACTTTTTGGAGAGGGCGGGGGGGGCTTTGCATACATCAGAACAAATCATCATGAGGCGCGGGAAAATTGAACAACAACTCTGAGCCATGATTAGTACATTCATTGGCGGGAACAGGCTGGACAGGGGTGATTGGTCACTCCTAAGCGGGGTACACATTTGAACTGATTGGTTTTGGGGCCCGGATACCTACGTGCCGAGCTACTCAGAGCCCTTAGCTATTAAACAACCAGGGAATCAGTGGAAATATTTACTGGGCAGCTCCAGTATTGTCCTAACAGCTAGAGAGATTACAGGTTCTGGGGCTAGCAGAGGAATTTTAACAATACCTAGTCTTTTACTTTTTAGCCCAGGCCTTGCAATTTAGAAACTTTACAATGCCCGGTCTTTTACACTTTAACTCAGACTTTGCAGCCTAGAATCAGCTTAGAAATTTTACCTTTACAAAACCCCTTTAAATGCTAAAGGAAAGCATGGCTTCAAAGTAAAGAATCCGAATGTTTTAAGTCAAATAACTTTCCAGGTTAGCTGTTGACAACAAGAATAAAAATAAATGAGGTCAAGCATTCAGAAGACAGAAGGAAATGACTTCTAAAAATAGTGTCATTTGCTTTGAACTTTTAATAACATTGACCAAAACAAATTCTAGAATGAAAACCTCAGAAATCAGAAGTGAATATAAAATTTTCCCAGACATCAACTTAAGGAAGGATTCAAGTAAAATCAGTGGAGTCATATTATTTATGTGGAACTACCAGGATCCTAGTCACTGAACAAATAATTGATGGACCCTGTTAACAAATATTCCATAGTGAAGGTAATTACAAAGAAAAGTCATAAAAGTCCTTTGAAACCTTGAGCAAAAGCTATTATGTCCCAAAGAACAAAAAGAAAATTCTGAAGAGTACCTTCAGAAAATCAGAAACAAATTAAAGAAGGTATATTTTGTGGAAAAAGATGATATTCTACCTATCCTGACCCTCTTTCACTTAAGAAGAACCATTGTCTTGAAAAATGATGTTTTCACTTGTTTATACTCGGTGTCTTTTTACCATTTTAAATACCTTACATATTCTGCCTCTCACTAAACGTGTGCTGAATGAATATATAAAATCCATTGTATTCACTTAAAATAACAAAAATGTATTCTTCCACATTTTGGGACACCAGAAATTCAAAATGAATTCAGCTTGACCCAAATCAAGGTGTCAGCAGGGCCACACCCACTGTGGGAGTTGTAGAGGACATTCTGTTCCTTGCTTCTTCCAGCTGCTGGTGACTGTCAGCACTTCTTGGCTTGTGGTCACATGGCTCCCACCTTTAAGACCCACATCTTCAATTCTCTCTTCCCTCTGTCTTCACACTGCATCTGTGTTTAAAATCTCTCTCTCCTTTCAGAAGGGAGTGTAAGATTGTGTTTAGGATTTGCCCCAATAATCTAGGATAATTCCCATCTCAGGATCCTTAACTAAATTACATCTGCAAAGAACCACCCACCTCCTTATTGTTTTTTTAAACCTTATAAGACAACATTCACAAGTGCCTGAGATTAGGATCTTGACCCCTGGGGGGAGTTGGAGGGCATTTTCTGGTTTAAGACAAAAAATGTTCTTAAAGAACAATAAAAAGGCAGTTAAAGCCTTTGACTTCCAAGGAAAGCAGAAACTGAACCCGACTTTATTAGTTAAAATCAGTGTGGAGCTAGATATGGTGGCCCACACCTATAATCCCAGTCACTTGGTAGGCTGAAGAAGGAGGATCATGAGTTCAAGACCAGCCTCAACAACGTAGTGAGGGCCAAGCAACTTAGGCAAGGTCTTGTCTCGAAATAAAAAATAAAAAGGACTGGGGTGTGGTTCAGTGGTTAAGCACCCCTGGGTTCAATCCCCAATACTAAAAAAAAAAAAAAAAGTTAGTGTGGTAATGAAGAAAATCAAACAAAATAGCTAGCACTAATAAATAATAATTGGAAAAGTACTGGCCTTTCTTCTGAAAGAATTAATTACTATCACCTAAGGGGAAGAATAGGTCCATTAGAATGTTTATGGAGAACTTGATCCAAAGCCTTCTTTGCTAGTGTAATTCACTTGGACTCTGTAGGAAATAAAAGAGCATTCAGTGATATAGTTTCCCTACACCAACATTAATTTTGCTGACTTCTGCAGATGCAAGAGAGAAAATGTTGCCAAGAATTTGGACACTACAAAGGCTGAAAGGAAATGCTGAGTAAATTAAGCACTTCAGGAAGTTTAAAAGTTCTATGGAAATATGAAACTATTATTTAGTGCACTGTGAAAAAAATATAAAAAAATATATAATTTTGAAATTCCTGGAACAACAGAAATCTAGACTATATTATCACTATTATTTTTCTCCTGCTATTTCTTTATTCACCTGCTTTCTCCCAATATAATGCACATTATGGAACTCACTATATAAAAGCAGTTCAAAATTATAGGAGTAATAAACTCTTTCCTTTTGTTTTATTTGCTTTTCTGAATATTTTCAAAACATCTACGTGCGGAGAACAAAGCAGAGGTTTACATACATGCCTTTAAGAGTATTTACTAATATTTCTTTTAATGTTCACATTTTGAAATTTGTTCTAAAATTTCTTGCCTAATATATGTTCTTTGAAAAGTCAATATTTATTGAGTCAATAAATATTTGTGGATTGAGCAAATGAATGAATGAATGGTGGCCTAGAGACACTTACCAGGAGGGTGGCAAGCTGATTCTCTTCAGAGGAATCCAAATGAGTGACAGGAACAAGATTCACACTTATGAACTGAGAAGCCCTGGCATCCATGGAAGATGGATGAGGGAAAGATTTAGACCATCAGTCTGTAGATCCCAGAAAATCCTGCAGGACAATCAGTCTTGGAAACAAAGAAAAGAGAAAACTTATTGTTTCATTGATTTTTACTTTTTATTGAATAATTTCCCCCTTCATCTTTGAAAATCTTCCTTCTTCCTTTCTCTTGTCTTTATCATCTATCCCTCCTTCACATTCTCCTCCTTTTCGTTTTCCCTAGTGGGTATTTGCCCATATTGTGTCAATCATTGGACCAATTCATCATTTACCAACCCACAAAAAATAAGTTGTAGTGTGCCGAGCATTTTCCATCTGAAAACTACTCCTAACAGCTGCAATCACTTCCAGCTCTTAAAGTTTATTTAGTCCACTTAGTTTAAATGGGAACTGAATCTTTTCAAACAGTTGCTGAATCCTAATAAAAGATGATGAATAAAATACAGGCATTGAAAACATCAAATGGATTAGACAGGATCACAAAGAGCATTGCCAATATGGATTCAGAATTCATAGTTAGCAGAGTCATAGAAAATGTCTCCCTGCTTCCATTCTAAGCCTGTAAGTTTGAAAATGTCTGGATCAACCATGGAATTATGCAGAATTTACATGCGTGATAAAAGTGGCCCTATAGCAAGATGGAGAGGAACTGGTTATTATCTTCCCTAAAAAAATACAACTAAATAGTGGCAGATTCTGCTTCTTCCAAGTTGTGAACCCAGCTTGCCACTTTTGTTTGTTGGTTAACCATGGGGTTCACCTCAGATCAACTGAGAGAAATAAAGAACCAGCCAAATAATCACACTGTAGTGTCAGTCGTTGACAACACTTCTGGAGATGGTTCTGGTGCTCAGGTGAGCCTAAGGCACGTCATGTATACAGAAGGCCAGGTAGCCTCAGTGCAAATGTGTACTCCTTGGACTTCACAGCTTTAAGCTGAAGCTTCAAGTGAAAAAATAAAAAGAGAGAGAAAGAGGCACACTCTAGGTGTTTCGGTGTTATGGTGATTCCAACATCACAACATACCTGCTGTGGGAAGGAATTGGTTAAGAAGTACCTCTGCTACTCAAGACCTGATATGATCTCTTTCCCTCCAAGGTATGTCTTTCCAGGTGTTCCTGGAATTTTAACTGATTTTGTTTTATTTATTTATTTTTATTTGTTGTAATTATTCTATTTTAACTCAACATTTCTGATATACTATGTCCATGAATGCTTTCTATTCTGGATTCTTGGTTCCTTTCCCCTTCTTTTTCTTTTTTAGATTTTTTTTTAGGTGGTGTTGAAGATTGAACCCAGTGCCTCACATGTGCTAGGTGAACACTCTGCTACTGAGCTACAACTCCAGCCTTCCTTTCCCCTTCTTGTTCATTTGTTTATTCATAAGCCATCAATAATGCGTCATCAATATTGCGTCAAATGGAGAATGAATATCAGACTTGTATTTTAAATAGAAGATGATAATGTACACTGTCAAAAGCTTTGAGAGCTGTGATCTAGAATCTACAGTGAACAGCCATCACTAGCCTGGACCTAATTAGTGAAAACTGATCAGGAGTAGCCTTTCCAAATTACTTTTATCAGGGTAGGGATTGGAGCTCAGTCGTAGAACATTTGCCTAATACAGGCAAGGTCCTGGGTTCAATTCCTCAGCACCAAAAACAAAACAAAACAAAACAAAAAAACAGAAAGAAAATATTTCAAATTACTTTTATCTGATATAAATTCATTCAACATAACTTTATCCAACATAAACTATTTCATCTAGAAGGGCTTGTGTGATGGTTCATTGGCCTCCTTGTAGGAATAGCTTCTCTCTTTCCTCAGTAGTGGCCTTGATGGTCACTGTGGATTGAGCATGGAATGAGGGTTTTCAAGGTCAAGAGGATGCTGCCACAGACTCTGCCTTCCAGTGTCAGTGACACGAAGGACAGTAGGTACAGCTGCAATGAGAACAAGTGTTGAATTATAAAAACTAGGTGAGTTTATGTTTAGTAGATCCTAACCTGTTGACCATAGATAGGTTTAGTGTATGTCCTGGCTCTGCCACCCTCCTGCCCCACCTGTCTGGCTGTGTGTCTTATTTCTATCACATTTAGCAACCTTAGTATGCTGATCCAGTTAGGATGCGGGGCCCCTCACTGAATGCAGTCAGCTTTCACAGACAGGTACTAAGATATCATGGTTGGAACTAGGCGATAGACTCTAAATTTACACACACACACACACACACACACACACACACACTACTTACATGTATTTAATGTATTTTATTTCTTCTAGCAAAAACTGCATGTAAGTACTGACTCTTTTATGATGGAATTCCAGGCAGAGTAGGAGGGATGTTTTATAGCAAGTAGCCATTCTCAGTCATCATTAAGTGTATTCTACCCCAAAGGTCTATTTTCTTCTCTGCCCAGTCTATGCATAGAGTCTCATATTACTGTTTTTCTAGATGAGGTGGAGTTTGTATATGTTTGCTTATCTGATCATTCTAAAAAATGCTTCTAGTTTAATATAACTTCATATGTACCTTCTTCCAAACAGTTTTTCTCTTCACTTTTTCTTTCATTATGTTGAGGTAAATTTGATTCCTATTTTGCCTTTTGTTTTTGAGACACACATATGATTTCCAGCCGCTTGCCAGGGAGCTGATGGGTCCAAAAATATCTGACATCAAACATTTAGTGAAATGTCAATCTTCTCAACAAAAAGGGGGTTTGAGCTATCCCTCTCCTTGGTCTATACCCAAAGGACTTAAAAACAGCATACTACAGGACACACCACATCAATGTTTATAGCAGCACAATTCACAGTAGCTAAACTGTGGAACCAACATAGATCCCCTTCAATAGATGAATGGATAAAAAAAAAACGTGGCATATATACACAATGGAGTATTACTCAGCTATAAAAGAGAATAAAATCATGGCATTTGCAGGTAATTGGACGGAGTTAGAGAAGATAATGCTAAGTGAAGTTAGCCAATCCCAAAAAACCAAATGATATAAGGAGGCTGATTCATAGTGGTATAGGAAGAGGGAACATGGGAGGAATAGATGAACTCTAGATAGGGCAGAGGGGTTGGAGGAGAAGAGAGAGGGCATAGGGTAATCAACGATGGTGGAATGTGATGATCATTATTATCCAAAGTACAAGTATGAAGACACGAATTGGTGTGGATATACTATGTATATAGTCAGAGATATGAAAAAATTGTGCTCTATATGTATAATAAGAATTATAATGCATTCCACTGTCATATATAAATTTTAAAAAAGTAAAAAAAAAAGTGGGGGGGGGCTCAAAGGGCTAACATTCAGAAAGTTGATTTGCCGAGTTTAAACATACGGCGATCTCAAAAAGTTTAGAATTGCTTCCAAATGTGAAATTAATGAATACAAGATAGATCTATAATTCACAAAACCATATCTCCTCCTTCTATTAATTCTTTTCCTCTTAGTAGTATTTCATGAGAAAATGCAAATATTAGAATATAGTAGACTATTTTGCCTTAAATAGGTCATCCCACCCCCATTCATTCGTTTGTTTAGTTTGTAACAGAATAGTTTAAAGCAACATTTCTTAGAGTGTGTTCCTTGGTGTTCCCTCACCAAAAAACAAAAACACAAACAAAAAAAGCTCACTTTGTTAACTAAACGTGGAAATTACCCACATAGTGTTTCCTCTCAGAGTCTCACAATGTGTGTTACCATCTGGAGACTGTGAAAGAATGGAGGACAGCAAAGAAGATTTTAACTTACTCTCTCGGTCAGCATTCCCTGTCCTGCCAGCATATCTATTAATACCCATAGATTGTACTTTGGGAAATAATTTTCTCCCAAGTACTTAATCTTTGAATATTTCTCCTCTTTACAGAATAGAAGCAGTGTAATGTGGTAATTAAATGTACAGACTTTAGATACACACACCTGCATTCCAACCCCAATTTGCTGTTTACCAATTATGCTACCTTCAACAATGACACCTCTTAAGATGTCAGTTTTACCATCTCTAAAAATGGTCATCCAAATAGCACCAATCTCATAGGGTTGTTGGAAAAATTTCAACAACTTCTATAAATTACTTTGCATAGTGCCTGGCATATAAAAAGTTGTCAAGATTTGCATTATTATTTTTGTATTGTTACTATTCCAAATGACTTGGGTGCCTACATGTACAGCTACCCCTAAATATGGAAGTCATTGTGACTTGCCCGGACCCTCTGTCATCCAGATGCGATAGGTTTGCCTTACAGCTTGGAGAAGTGGTCCTTGGATTTATGAATTACTCCAAGCACCCAATCTAAGGACTGTCCAGAGGGCAGAATTTGAATGTTTATATAATAGGAAGAAAAAGAATGGAAACAGTTTCTTGGCAAGCGACCTGATGAAATAGTGAAATTCAAGAAGCCCTTCAATTAAGAGAGAGAATGTGAACACAACAGGAAGAAGACCTAGTGGCAAAGGTTGAGTTTTTCTCTCTAAGCACACCTCTTACCCAGAGGCTTTCTCTCTTGAAAGCTGCTGACAGAGCTTTAGGGGGGGAAAAAATCATTCTCCTTTGGCTGATAAGCGAAGTCCTGTTTTATGTTTAACTTGCTCCAGTGTGGGAGGGGTAGGGGTGGGGATGCGGTGTTTATAAGGGGAGCTGGGGCCATGTTCCTGTCATTCCCTGTCTAGGATTCAGCTCCTCTTCTGGAGTCCCCATCCCACCCCCCTCGTTTCCGCCCTCACCCTGGAGTGGCTGGTGGGAACTTGAAGAGACTGGAAAAGACGCAAGAAAGCAAGAAAGCCGGAGGAAGAGGTGTGGTGAAAGTGAAAACAGGCTGCCAAACCAGGGGACTCTCTCCAATTTAAGAAGGAAGTCAGCTGACGTTAGTTAAATTTAACATCCCTCTTATGTGTAACATTTGACTTCGGAAACAAAAAAAAAATGAACTTTGCAGAGGAAGAGGGCTCTAAGAGATACTGCATTCAAACCAAACATGTGGCTATTATCTGTGCGGTGGTGGTGGCTGTGGGGTTAATAGTGGGACTCTCCGTGGGCTTGACCCGATCGTGTGACTCCACCGACGGCACAGCTCCCACAACTCCGGCGCCATCCCACCTTCCTCCCCGGACTAGCCCTTCGGCCCTTCCTCCCACGGCCAGACCTTCAGAGCCCCCTCCCCAGGGCCCCAGCGCCTGTCCTGCCAGCGAAGATGCAAGTGGAGATTGGAAACATTTCAGACTGCCGGCCACCGTCAACCCCGTGCACTACGACCTGGAGGTGAAGCCCCTGATGGAGCAGGACACGTACACGGGCAGAGTGACCATCTCCATCAACGTGAGCGCACGCACGCCTCACCTGTGGCTGCACCTGCGGGACACCTGGATCACCCGGCTCCCCGAGCTCAGGAAGCCCTCGGGGGAGCAGGTGAAGCTCAGGAGGTGCTTCGAGTATAAAAAGCAAGAGTATGTGGTGGTGGAGGCCGAAGAAGAGCTGGCCCCCGTCGGTGACAAAGGTCTCTACCTCCTGACCATGGAGTTCGCTGGCTGGCTGAACGGCTCCCTGGTGGGGTTTTACAGAACCACCTACGTGGAGAACGGGCAAGTCAAGTAATATTAAGTTTCGCTTTACTTCCCCTAAGCCCACAGACCTCCTTTCTAGTTCTTTTCTTTTTTCACATTCTACGTTTTAGTTATTTTATTGGTCTGATCTTTATCTGCCGTCCTCGTGGGTTTCAATTCTCCAGTTCTCTCTGTTAACTCTGAGAAGCAAAACTTCTTGCCCTGCCGTATTTTAAAAACCTATCATAAAATTTAATTGTAGTGAATGAAATGCCTGGAGGGGGAGAAAAGCAGTAACAGGGAGTCCTTCACTCAACCAGGAGGAATCATGATGTACTGCATCCCATCCTTTATATTTACACAAACTATTTTCAGATTTTAAAGTTTAGGAGTTCAGTGAATTTCACTAGTAATGTTCTTGGGCCATTGGGCAATGATTTTATACTAAGCTTTTAAAGTGATGTTACACTACATCCTGAATGCTATTCCCCATCCTTCATGTATCTAAGTGAGCAATCAGTAAATGTCAATGATTATTTTGTCCAGTATATCAAAGAGAGACATTGAAAAACTGCATGAGATCCACAGAATTGTTTTTTTATATCTTCATCTAGGAAGGAAGGAAGGAAGGAAGGAAGGAAGGAAGGAAGGAAGGAAGGAAGGAAGGAAGGAAGGATCGATGGATTATGTCTTTCTTGTATCCTATGGCCAGAATTGTCCTTCCTTCCTTCCTTCCTTCCTTCCTTCCTTCCTTCCTTCCTTCCTTCCTTCCTTCCTTCCTTCCTTCTTTCTTTCTTTCTTTCTCTTCTTTCTTTTTGGTATTAGGGATTGAACCTAGGGGTACTTAACCACTGAACCATTTCCCCAGCCCTTTTTATTTTTATTTTTTTTTAATTTTGAGACAAGGTCTTGCTAAGTTGCTGAGTCTGGCTTTGAACTTGAGATCTCTTTCCTTCGCCTCCCCAAAGGCTGGGATGTATACTACAAACACGTACGTGCACTACGGGCCGGGCTTCTCATTCTTAAATATTTACAGGAATCAGATTTTAAAGATTGTGTAATATCCTGTTGTATGAAGGAACAGAAACTTTCCCCTAATTCCCTGATATTGGGTATTTGAGTTGCTTCTAGTACTTTATTATTTGAAAAAAGTTAGAAAAGGGCATAGGTATACATATGTTTTTATGTATATATCTGTTTATTTCCTTAGGTTAGGATATTATCCTAAAAATAAAAGTAGTAGTAGGCCAAAGGGTACAAATATGTCAAGAAACTTGTAATACTTAGTTTATTCATTAAATAAATAATACAAATTCATTACAGAGAACTTGTAAAACAGAGAAAATTATAAGAAAAAAATAAACATTCCCCGTAAATCACCCAAGTATACCCAAGTAAATCAACCAAGTATAGCCATTATTAGCCTTTAGCCAGATACTCTGTCTTTTTTCTGCACACAGATAAACATGGTGTTATTGTATTGCATGGTGGTATTGTGTAACATGATTTTTCACTATATCATCAATACTTTAATACGTCATTTGTATTCATCCACAAATGGAATATTTGATAGGCCATTGGATAATACTAATGTAATTTTTCAACTTTTCTACTAAATGTGGGTAAGCTGCTCCTATTTAACACAATGAACAGTTAGTAAATTATATATAAACATTTTCTAATATTTCTATTAAAAATTCCTAGGAAATCGACCAAAATTATGTCCCAAATTACATTCTCATCAGTGATATGTGAACAGGTCTGTTTCTCTGAACCTCACCAACAATATGATGGTTTTTTCAATTGTTTGCCAATTTCATAGAGGAAAAGGCTTAATATTCTGAAGAATATCCACCTTAAAGAGATTGTAAAACTTCATTAGTGTAAAGTGAAAATAAGCTAAAACTTTTAAATCATTATCACTAAACTTTTTAAACTGCTTTTTAGTTTAAAAATTTGTGAAGATAATAGAAATCTTATCTGAGGGAAGCCATCAAAATATTTATAGAATAAATAAGATAGAGGGGCTGGGGATGTGGCTCAAGCGGTAGCGCGCTCACCTGGCATGCGTGCGGCCCGGGTTCGATCCTCAGCACCACATACCAACAAAGATGTTGTGTCCGCCGAGAACTAAAAAATAAATATTAAAATTCTCTCTCTCTCTCTCTCTCTCTCTCTCTCTCTCCCTTTAAAAAATAAATAAATAAATAAATAAGATAGAATTTCACATAAGAAAGGTTCAAAAATATGGAACAAGTTTCCATTAATAAATTTCTGTCACATAATTTATAAGTTTAAAAAAGCATTTTATACTCAAATGTGATTTTCACTCTGGCTCTTTGTGTTATTTTTCTGTACCAGTTAATTTTACCAAAGTAGATATACTTGAGAGCTGCTCACTCTGAAACTCAGCTGACTTAGTTTTTGGTTGGCAAATCCTAGATGAGGAAGGACAGGGCTTGGCTAGATTCTCGAGGAGGCTTGGTCTCCTGAGTTTGCCTGTTTTCATTAGTAGCAGTTGCAGTTGAAACTCTCACATTACACAGATGCTGCCAGTTCCGTATTGCACACACAGCTCTGGAGGATTCTGGCATTTACTCAATAATCTCATTTAGGCTAAATGGAATACTTTTTTTGTTTTTCTTATGATGAAATATTTCAGGCACTTGAGAAAAGTGCATTTATGTTTTGTTTTGTTTGTTTTGTTTTGTTTCAAGCCTGTGAGTAACATCTTGACAATGTAGTTAGTCCCTAGTGGTTCTCATCCCCTGAGTCCACATAAGGACTGCCAAGGTAAGGTCACAGGGCAGCACCATTCTGTCATACTCTTCAGTGAACTTTGTCTTATGTGATGTTCATACAATTTTAAATATTACCATACTGTTTCATTTTAAGTATGCAGTCAAAGTATATTTTATTTATTTATTCAATACATAAAAATTGGACAGGTTTATGGTGTGTTTTTGATGCATATATTCATTGTGTAACGTTCCCAAAAGGGTGAGCAATCTGTCTCCACACCCATTTATCATTTTATGGTGGTGAAAACATTCAAAATCCTTTCATCCAGCTTTTATGAACTGTATTATACATAATCTATAGTTACCATATTGGGCAATAGTGTCCTGGAACGTCTTGTTATAACTGTAGCTTAGTATAACTGTAGCTTAGTACCATGACCAGCTTTTCTGCATCCCAGCTCTCTCAACTACCATCACAGCCTCTGGTAACCACCATTTTACCCTCAACGTCTAGGAGAAGTTTTTTACATTCCACATATGAGTGAGATCCTCCTGAATTTGACTTTCTGTGCCTGTCAGTTCACATAATGTCCTCGGTTTCAATCACATTGCCACAAATGACAGGATTTCATCCTTTTGCGGGTGAATAGTATTCTGTTATGTATGTATATCATGTTTTCTTTGCCATTCATCAGTTGATGGATACTCAGGCTGATTCCATGTTTTGGCTATTGTGACTAATGCTTCAATTAATGTAGAAGTACAGATGTCCCTTTGACATATTAATTTCATTTTCAAATTCTATTTCCTGACCTTTCTACCTTAACATAAAATTTAATTCTGGGGTTGAGTATCAGTTTGGGATATCAATCTGTGACGGTCTCTATGCATTCTAAGCATGATTGCACTCAGTAGTAACCAAAATTACTTGATTTCTGCAAACACAACCAGGACCTGAATTTCACAAAGAGGAGATGAGACAATAGTCCATGATTCTTTTTCTCAAGATTGAGAGGTGGAAAAAAATAAGTATAGAGTTCCTTAGTAATAATAATAATATCCACATTGTCTTAATAGTAACAGAGAGGCTGAGAAATGTTGCATCACTTTTCCTTTCTTTCCCACTTCTTCCTACTCTCTAGACTGTTATTTTAGAGTCTAAGAAATACCACTTAACTGTAACCTTTGGAATGTTTCCCTCCCTACATTTTTCCCCTCCACTTGTACTCACTGTGTTATATAGGGTTTCCTGTTGTCTTCTTCTCAAAAAGTTTCCCTCTACTTAAATCTCCAAAGTATGTATTTTCTTCTCCCAAACACTCAGCATTTCCTTCTCAGTATTTGAATTACTCTTGCACAGAATTTCCCAAGGTATATTCTATAGCATTCTGGTTGTAAGGAATCTTAGTAGATATTGCCAGCAAAGAATCAAGGGAGGGATTCTGTGGCCAAATCAACCAAAGAAATAATATTACGTACATAATTTGGTTTGCTTTTTAATCATGGGACTTTTTGGAAACTTTTATTTGATAATGGCCGTCATGAATCTTTGACAGACTGCCATAGTACAGTTCCCATACTGTGACTGTGGAATCTACAGTGGAGTTCCTGAGAAGAGACGGTGGTTCTCCTGTTTCCCACCTAGTACACAGCAAACCCTCAAATGTCATTGAATGACTACATGGGAACGTTTTCATTCAGGTCCCCATCTGACTGGTGTTCCCCTACACCTGCCAAGACATTGAAATTGAAATTGACAAAGTTGCAGCCCATTTCCCATTAATGAGTTCCACTTTCACTGGTGAAATTTTCTCACTTAGGGTGGAAAATTAGCCTTGGCTCCTTATCTCCCCATGCTATGGAATGGAAGAGCAGTTTGTCAAATCTTTGTTTGACTTTGGAATGCAATCTTTATACTTTTGTGACTGAGAATCATTAGAATTGACAGAAAGTACAAGAAGAATTTAAAAGAGGAGCAGGTCTTTTCTAATTTGGGGTTTTTCAAGGTGGTCCTTCATAACATTGGGAGGATTTCAACTGAGTTTTGATAAATGGGATTTTAATAGGCAGAAGGAGATGAGAAGATAAAAGCAGGTGGATGCCAAGTCAGAAACTCATAACGGGGGTAAGAACATTAGTTTGTGGTCTCTGATTGGAAGAAGCTAGCCAGGGATAACTCTGGGAAACACACAGGGAAGAAAAAGAAGGCTAGCTATGACAGAAACTGTGAAGGAGGAATTAACTGGTAACTCTTTGGATGTAGATGGAGAAGGAAAGAGACAAATCAACATCTAAGTATATGGGAAGTACTGAAAAGAGATGAGCATCAATCAGATAGTGGTTTTAGGATAGAGAGAAGAGGACACAATAGAGAAAGTAGAGGGAAGGTAGTCAAGATTCCCAGATCCACTGACTGTGGAGAAGGGCTAATGTTATGGGTCTCAGATGCCCGAGGTATGTGATCTGAGTGATGGCTCTTGCCTTTAGTTGATATTGCAAATGGAAGAAAAAAAGTACGGGTTTAGGAAGGAAGGCCAACTTCAGTGTTAGGCCTGCTGGAGACCTGTCAGACATCTGAGAAGGTACGACTAGTGAGCACTTGAATAAATATATCTGAAGTTTGTAATGAGATTTAGGCTCCGAGTAGAAGCATCAGTGAGATGCTCACAGTCAAGTGTGTGGGGCAGGTGGTATATTCTCATGCACAGAGGTGTACACTCAAGCATGGGTAGTTTTGATCTTAAAATTTTCACTGTACTCAGCTTATTCTTATATTCTTAGACTGATGTCATGTTATCAGTCTGCCCATTATCAGTAAAGAATTAGATTTGGGGAGAGGTTTTGTTTACTTGTTTAAAGAGGTTTCATAATTTTCTTTTGGAAGTGAGGAAATAACAGAAAAAGATTTTTACTTGACCTTGAATATCCAAGGTCAAGCAATAAAAAAACCAAGCAATTGGAAATTAAATTATTAACTGGTTTATTCAGACCACCATAAAACTACACTGAAGACTGAAATCTAGATGAGCCATCCTGCACTGACTAATGAGGTTCCCTACACAATTCTGGAATCCTTTACTTAGTCTGCATAGACATTTGGCATCAGAAGCCCTTTGCTTAAGGATTTCATCTGGACTTGGTAGTTATTTTGCTGGTTCAAGTTATTAAATTGCTGAACATAGCCTGAGAGTGTTCACTGGAAAAAAGTGTTTTTTTTCCTCATAAAAAGTAGTTTATGAGATGATCAGGTAGGTTTTTGTTTGTTTGTTTGTTTTTTAAAGTTGATTCAGAGTGAATTGGGCTGTGACTTGGATCTCTTCCTCAGCTGTCTCCAGAGTCACCTTGATCTAATGTGCTTTGAAAAGTCAGAAGGATGTTCTTCCTGTGGATGAATTAATAAGTTACAAGGAATTTCTTTTTAACACGCTAGGTCTAGCAATTGACTTAATGTGACACAGAGAGGCCCCTATGGAGAAGGGTTTCACAGCAGCACATTGGACTGGCATAATAGCTATTCAGGACATACCCAAGAGTCACTTCCAAATGTATTGTGCTATTTATTAGTCAGACTTTTCCATTAATTTGTAAAATAGTTCATTAGATTTTTAAAAGAAGAAATTTGAATCACTGAATCAAACCTCCCAAGAGAAGTTGTGATCTACAATTGCTTTACATTGCTATCTCATATACCTTGCCTTCAAGTTTGCATAATATTTTTAAAAATTTAGTCATGTTTATTGAATTTGACTATATTAATAGAGGCTTTTAGGTTATTTAGTCATCCATGAGAAAAATAAGGGATTACCATTTTTAAAAATGGTTTATTACCTATAATATTTATATACAAGTTATTTTGTTCTAATATATCAAATGAATAAATTATAAATACTTTAGATTATGTAAAGTGCTATATCAGAAAGCATAGTTAGCATAATAGATTTTTAGGAAATACAATGAGGTGTGTCCTAAACCTATCATGTAAATTTCAAGGGAGTTTCAAATATATTACTACCTATATTCTTCCCCCTCCTATGTCCCCCTAACCTTGTGAAGAGGCTAGACATGCTCTGGTGACTAGGTTTTACAGTTTGAGGACACTAAAAGTTGGAAGGTTTTGTGACTTGCTTAAGAATCACACTTAAGGGATCAAAGTAAGATTAGAATGTAAGAATTTTTAGTTTTAAAAGAGGGCTTTACCCTAAAATCATATGATCCTGCAGTTTAACAAAGAAAAAAAAAATACCCATTTTGTGGCCCTGCTGGTTGATGAATGTCACTTTGGCTGCACTGATGTAAATCCAGGTCACTGTGATGGAGTTGGACTTACTGTGATTTGCTGGGAAGACCACCAAGACGAACCAAGCCAGATCTGCCCCAGGTCCATGTGCAAGCTCAGGAGTACTCTGATTTCAAAAGGCAGGTTTTGCCTATTATCAAGCAGAACCTCCTTTAAAGAGCACTAAAGGACTGAGAAGCCTCCTCTCTCTTGGGTCCTTAGGAGTTTATCTAGCATCTACCCAAGGACAAAATAGAGTATTTGGAAACCTGCACAATGGCTATTATTTGGAAAATGATCCACTCCCTCCTTACTTTCCCTCCCACATGAAGTCCCCCACCCTTTCCCAAATTAGTTAGCTGACTTATTGATTAAGGTGAAGCATTTTTACAGGGAGTGACTTTTCCTTTTCCTCTGCTTCTGGAAAAAAAAAATCAGATTCCAGAATTCGGAAGAACAAAAGCAACTGACTTATCATAGGGTTGGAGCTTGGTGGATCACTGTACACAACTTAACACTCTGGGAAAGTGTGCAAGTTTTTATTCTGATGCATTTGCACTCAATATAATCTATAAGATGTTAGGAACTTCAGTTTACCAAATTGTTAACACCACACAACTCATCAATAATTATTCTATTGCAGAATAAATAATTTAACCCAGATTCAGAAGTCATTTACATCTTGTCCCTTTTCTTTTCTCTCTCTCTCTCCTTTCATCTCCCTCTTTTTCCTTCCCCACTTTCACTCCTCTGTTCCCTCCCTCCCTTTCTCTTTCTGTCCACCTGCTCTCCCTTTGGAGAATACAGTGAGGGCTCTCTCCCTTTCTCTTTTAATATCTGTATATTTATTAAGTACAGTGGTATCCTCTAACATTATCACAGTACAGTTACCAAAATCAGGAAATTTAACATTGATACAATACAATTATCTAATCCATGGTCCATAATCAAATTTACACCCAGTTATGTTCTAATTGATTTTTTTTTTCTGGTCCAGAATGCAATCTTGACTCATGCATTGCATTTAGCATCATGCTTGTTTGTACTCCTTGAAACCAGGACAGTCCCTTAGCCCTTCTTTATCATTCTCAGTGTCAATATTTTTGAAGAGCATAGGCATTGTTTGGAGAATATCACTTAATTTTAGATCATCTGACTCTTAGGATTTAAAAATTCAAGTTAAACACATCAGGAATATCACTGTATTCCTTCAGGAAATCACATCAGGAGACTGTTGATTATACTATTATTTGTGATGCTACTTTTAATCACTTGCTCAAGATGGAATCCAACAGTGATGACTGCCATTCGGACTGGAGTCTGTTTTAAAGTTACAATTTCTCCTTGATAAGTAATTTTCTGAAGATTCTTTGAAACTATGCAAATATCCCTCATCAAACTTTTACCCACTTGTTTGAACATCCACTGATGATTTTATTTTCTTCTTTTTCTTCTCTTTCCATGTTTTCTTTTTTTTATTGGTGCATTATAGTTGTACATAATGGTGGAATTTGTTGTTACATATATGTACGTGCACACAATATAACAATATAATTTGGCCAATATCATTCCCCAGTATTTCCTGCATCCCTCCCTCCCTAGGGTCACTTTCCTTTACTGATCTCTCTTTGGTTTTCAAAACACCTTCCACAACATCACTTCTTTTTTTCCATTTTCCTCTCCAGTTTCCATGTATAAGAGAAACCATATAATCTTTGACCTTATGAGTTTGGCTTATTTTACTTAACATAATGGCCTCAAGTTCCATCCATTTTCCTACAAATTACATAATCACATAATTTCATTTTTCTTTATGGCTGAATAAAACTCCATTGTATCCATTTTCTTTATTCATTCATCCATTGATGGACACCTAGAGTGGTCCTGTAGTTTGGGTCTTATGAATTGTACTGTTGTAAGCATGGACATGCACATGTCACTATAGTATGATGACTTTACTTCTTCAGGGTAAATACCAAGGAGTGCTATAGCTGTGTCATACCGTGGTTCCACGCCTATTCTTTTGAAGAACTCCCATGCTGATTTCCATATGGTTGTACTATTTTTACGACCCCAAAATAGTATAAAAGTGTTCCTTTTTCTCTGCCTCCTTACCAGCATTTTATTATTGTTTGTGTTCTTGATGACTGCCATTCTGATTGGAGTGAGATGAAATTTACCACTGATGATTTTGTAAGACCATTATTCCTACTAAAATTATGAGTTTGCAAACTAAGAAAGAGCTTTCCTTCCTCCCTATTTATTTATTTGTTTTGAAAATCAGAATAAGGATTCATGGATTCATGAATTCCCTTATTTATTTTGATTTCCAGTTCTCCCAAGTTTGTCCAGTGGTGCTCACGTCAAGCAGGCTCTTGTGTCCTTTCAACTTGTTCCCATGATTCTTTGAATATTTCCTGACTTTTTGGCACAGTTAGATATTCCAAGATCATCTTGGAATTTTCCTGACCCAGCACCAGAATAAGCCATTTCTCCAAGGAGCCCTGGTTTCTTTCAGTAGAGAATGATATTTTAAAGTCATCTGGGAACTAATTGTGCTCATTACTTCAAGCCTGTCATTGTTTCCAGTCTTGCTCAGTAGATAAAGCAAGGGCATATATGTCTCTGTATTTCTGTATCATCTGCTTTTTATACTTGTATTTAAAATCATTGAAATCACAATGAAACATGTCATTACAATTCAGCCCCACAGAGTACAGTTTAGTGTTCCCTTTACAAATATATAACTCCCTTACCCAACAGTGAGGAATCTACTAAGCTAAGGAAGCTAACGAAGCCCTATCATAAAGATTATCTTCAATTTTTTTTATTTGCCTGCTTAGGAAATGGAGAAGGATGTTTTCCAAATTGCTAACACATACCATTGTGAAGTATACAAATATACTTCATTGTGTTCAACATTTATTTACACTTATTTTAGATAAAATACATTGAAATGTACAAATCTAATGATCACGATTCAAGGAACTTTGACAAATATGCCCATCTTTGCTATCTATATCTCTATGATGAAAACAAAGTTGTCCAATCATCTGAAAATGTCCCTTTTTTCAGTCAACACTGTCCTGAAAGATAGCCAGTCTTCTGGTTTTATTTATTTTTAGTATAGATTAGTTTTCTTGGCCAAGTTTTTAACAAGAAATTTTTTTTAGATCCAGATAGCTTTTGGAAAAAATTCAAAAATTTTACCTAGGATGGATGTTGACCTATGGCATATTACTTTTTAGGTAAATTAGTGTATATAATAAATCCTTGAACCAAAATAAAAATGCAGAGTGTTCCCATGGCCTGTTCTCCTCATCTGACTGTGCTGAACTCTTCTTTTGCCTCAATTACCTGGTTCACTGGGTTTCAGCTGACCACCTCTCAGTTCCTCAACTGCACCAGGTTCTTTTTTTACTAGAAGGACTTGGCACTCGCTGCTCACTGAGCTAGAACACATTTTCCTTATTCTTCACCTGTCTGGTTTTTTTGTGATTATCTAGACCTCAGCACACCATCATTCATTCCAAGAGCTCCCCTTTGATTATTCTACCAGAAATTGCTCATCACTTTTCCTGGGTCACTGTCGACCATCTCCCCTGGTTTATTTCTGTTTAACTCTCATTGCTCTTCTAAATGACTGAGTTGTTTGGGTGTCTATCTTTTCATAAGATATCAGGGACCTTATCTATAAAGTCTTTGTTGTTTCCTCAGCACCTAGAATAATGTGTGTGTGTGTGTGTGTGTGTGTGTGTGTGTGTATAGGGACAACACCTATTTGTGGGACAAATGAATGATTGATAACTTAAGTTGGCACTCTTTATGATAGGCCTTCCTTAGCTTCTGAGAATCCTGAAGAACAAAATATTTTCCTTTTACAAATTATTAATGAATATAAATCAACATTGCTTTACTTTTCCTTTCTTTTATACTTTTTACTTTGTTTAGTTTTCCAATGAGCAAATACACAACACTGTTGCCTTATTTTAATATGTTTACAGGTATAAAATGTATATTTAATTGATTTTGAGAAGATTTTTCAGCAAAAAAAAAATATTTTCCTTTTGAAATTCTAGAAATAATAAACATTAACATTTTAGTGAACACAGGAAAATGCCTAGAGTCACAAGAGAATGCTGATGTTTCAAAAATGGGCTTTTAAAAATTTAAAAAAAAAATTGCTGGGGATGCTAAGACATGCTAAGCACCTGTCTACCACTGAGCTACATCCCCGGCCCCAAAAGGTGGATTTGTTTTAAATCAGGCCAAAGTTTACTTTACCTGGGGAATTGCTCAGCACTGCCTCTGCATGAAGATGAAACTGGATTTCTGTCTGTGGTATAACATAAATAAGACAGAATGTGTCATTCGGATAGGACCTGGAGATGCTGGAAGATACTCCTCTGCTCTGTGACAGAATACAGCTGCTCGCTACCTCTAGGACAGTTAGAAACAGGTCTTTGAGTTTAGCTTTGTATTTATCTCTTTGTTGCTCAATGAGTTTGGGATAGAGAGAGTCATGATTCATATTTTATTTTGGCCCACTGAACAGATTTGTAAAATGTGTAAATATTCAAATAAAATACAGGAAGTTGTTTGTCTCTGGATTTTCATGGATTTGCCAATCTAAAAAAACCCAGGACAGACTTTGACAGTTATTTGATAATTTTCCTAGATGGAACCTTGTGTTAAGAAATATAATAGTTATAATCATTTTTTTTTTTTGTATAGGAATAAGAACATAGGGTCTGTCAAAAGACGCAGCATGTATTCTGTCTATGTGTTTATTTCTAAGGAGCATAGCGGCCACGGACCATGAACCAACAGATGCTAGGAAATCCTTCCCATGTTTCGATGAGCCCAACAAAAAGGCAACTTACAACATATCCATCATCCACCCCAAAGACTATCATGCACTTTCAAATATGCCCGTGGAGGTGAGTATTTCTTAATGTTCTGTTTATGCAGATAGTCTGTGTGTATAATATCAGCTAAAATACCTGATTTGCCATGGAAGAGAAACCATTAAATTCTAGAGCTAAATGTGCACTCATTGTAGGTTTAGAAGATTCAGAATACATTTTAACACTCGCTTTTGCTTTGAATTCTAGTAATCACAGTCCAGTAAAGAAGTCACCTCCATGTTTCTGTGCAGGAGAGAAAACAGTAGACATCCATTGGCTGGGACTTTGCTCAACTCACAAAATCCCCTAATAATGATGAATTCATGACAAACTAATGGAATTACAGGCTTAGAAATATTTCTGGGCCTAAAATAAAACTCAGTAGTTTTATTTTCAGCTGAATATAAACCCAGTTTTTAAACACCGAAAAACTACTGTGAAAAATCTTAAATACTGGGTTGTAGAAGCCAACTCCAGCAAAAAACATGCCTGTAGTTTTTTTTTTTTTTTTTTTTTTTGAGAACAGGAAATGTTTGTCAACTGCTGGATAAATAACAGGCTACACTAATTTCTGCCTGTGTAATCATTAATTAACATAAGACTCTTTCCTCTATAATTGGTAATGTAGTTAACTAGAATATCATTACCTCAAAGTTGAAGTTCAACATACTTTACACCTTTGACATGTCAAAGAGTAGGTCTCATCTTTAGGTATAATTATCATTTATTTAGTACCAGAAGGACACTGAGGCTGAAATTATACCTCTGATCTTTCTGATTCACTGCCTGAAATGTCATCACTGAAATTCTTCTCTTTTGATAATAAAATATCCCTTGAAAAGACAAACACAAAACAAAAACATTAGAGGGTTAAAATGTAAACTGTCGTCATCCATGCCATCCATGCCATCCATGCCTCCATGTGAACTAGCTTCTAAACTTGATTTCTTTTGATATCAGGCACATGAGAAATTAAGTATGGTTGGATAAGAGAGAGGAAAGAATAAAGTTAAAGTGTGACACATTGACCCAGAAGATGGGTTCAGGGTACAGCATCATCAGAATGTCTTGGCATGAATGAGGGAAGAGAATGGGAGGGGGAAAGCAAACTTACCAGTCTCGGCTCACAGTCTCCCCACATTACCTTTCATTTCACAGAGTTATATTTCTTGACCTTCTTCTAGATCCAGACAATAGAGCTGGAAAAGGGAAAATTTTCAGGTCATTAGGAGATCAACACTAATACTATTCGTCTTTCATCGTGGAGTGACTACCTTACTGGAACCCGAGCACTTTTCTATAAGCACATACACGTAATGTCAATCATAGATCAATTCTAGTTCAGCCTCCCTCATTTAATCTCTTTGTAAAGCTTCCCACTTAAATAGAAGCTATAAGAGGAAGTGGAAGCATTTAAACAATGGTACCAAGAATTGAGAAAGCATTCATTGTTGAAGTATTAGGATTCATGATTGACAGGGAGGACTGCAGAGCTGGTGTGGAAAAAAAAAAAAAAACAGACAGAGAAGGAGTATGTCAAGCACTGGAATCCTTCTCTCTGTCCATGGTAACCAAGGCACTGACTTTAGAGGCCATACCTTGGGTCTTCTATGTAGACAACTAGAAGTGGAGAAGAGAAGCCACCATTCATTTATTCTTGATAGAGTGATTCCCCTCCGGCATGTACTCAAGTCAGCAAACATTTACTAAGTTCTTTCTCCCTGACAATATTAAACACTAGCCTATCCTTTATTAACAGATCAAAATACCCCCTAAAATATTATGGTGAGGATTGTTGTTTAGTGTAGAAAGATAAACTCTCATCCAATTGACATCATAGTCCAAATTCTGTTTTTCCTAGAGAAACCCAATACTGCATATAATTCAGTTACTCTTTCACAATACTTAAAATAATGTGAATTTTCCTTTAGTCTTTTCAACATCACCACAAAAATTTTTACTTCTGAGCTTTGGCAAAGCTCCTGAGTAGAGAGAAGAGCTGGGGCGGGGGTCACCATTTGTTTGTCTTGGACATGATTGATCTCTTGATAAATGAAAAATTATCTTTTGTATTCTATAGATAACAGAGTCAGTGGATGACCAATGGATGCGAACAACTTTTCAGAAGTCTGTTCCCATGAGCACTTACCTGGTGTGCTTTGCTGTACATCAATTTGTCTCCATAACGAAAATGTCAGAAAGTGGAAAACCCGTGAGTTCCATTATATTTTAAATATTTACCACCTGTGAATTTGTAGTTAGTTTTCTACATTTTTTAATAGATATTGGTTTGTTTTCTGCATACTAGGCCAGAAAACTCCATCAGACATCAGGGTCTGTGAACTTGAAAATATATCAAGCAATATAGAAAAATATAAGCCAAAAGACCACAGACAGAAAGTAAACAAATAGGAGAGACACAGATATGCATGGCCTTGAATTATTTTAAGGGGGAAAACTCACAATGAATCAAAAGCTGGATCCCAAGTACACCAGCATAAATGTATTTAAATATCTGTGCATATTCAATTTAATAAAATGGCTCAGTGCCACTGGGTGAGGTCCCAGGAGGAGAGACTCCAGGGAGAGAGGAAGAGACAAGAGAGAGCCAAATGTCCTTTAAGTAACCAAGCACTGAGAAGTTGGGGCCATTTCTACATGTGTGACTTAAAATAGGACAGCACCAAAGTGTCAAACGTACTTTTTAAAAGTGTGAGAAAACATAAGCAATCTTTTTTTTTTAATGAGGATATCTAGTTTAATAATTTCCTTTTAAAAAAATCAAATAATTTTACGCTTTTTTCCCTCATTTTGGAGGCCCCCATTTTGCTTATGCTCTGAACACTGACTTCCTCTATAAAGCACGTTAACCCAACTTTGTGCCATCGGTTTTATACGTGTGCGTAGGAACTTATGAAATATTTGCAGTATTATTTAAAAAGGGAGGACCACCACCCCATTATATGGATGGGAAACTAAAGCTTAATGAGTTCAAGTAATTTGTTCATGATTCAACTGATAAGTGTCAGAGACTCAAATTCCATTTTTCACCCCAAATACTGTATCCTGATGAGCCTTCTGAGATGTAATGTTCTAAAAATATCTTACCTTTTCACCAGTCATTGGAAGGGAAGAGATGGGTCCTTTATTTCGGGTGAAATTAGCTCCTGGGGAAATTTAACTTTATCTTGGTTTAGGAGGATGGACACTGACATATGCTAAACCTTTCCAGATGGCTACCTGTATTCTATCCGTATTTCAGTGAGTAGGGAATGTCCAAAGACCTTTCAGAGGGGCTACACATCATGACTCATCCATCTTTGTATTTTCCTTGCCACATATGTTGCTTCGATGTGACCTTCACTCATGGTGAAGGGGACTACCAGTGGCAAACAGATAATATTAGATATGGAAAAAAATGGCATCAGAAAGAGGAAGTTGTTTTTTCTAGGGTGAAATGAGTGCAGTCAATGCATTCCTCTTGTTAAAGGCAGAGTTGAATACATCCATGAAGCTTTCCGCCCCCCTTCAATCTCATAGCAAACATGGAATTTTGTCTGAATGTGCTTTCCTCATACCCCACAATTCAATTGCATCGTTGTTTTTTATTCGGTGCAGGTGTTTCTCACACCAATTTTTAAAAAATTACAATTACTTCTAGGCAAGTTTTTCTATTTTGGGTAGAAACACCAAGCCAAAGTAGAAAAGATTCCAGTAGGTTCTACTAATCATATAATTTCATAAATGAGAACAATGCAGCCGGACACCATGGCACACACCTGTAATCCCAGCGACTCAGGAGGATCACCAGTTCAAAGCTCGCCTGGGTAAGAGCGAGGCACTAAGCAACTCAGTGAGACCCTATCTCTAAATAAACACAAAAAAAGGGCTAGGGACTAGCTCAGCGCTGGTTAAGCACCCCTGATTTCAATCTCCAGTACCAAATAATAATAATAATAATAATAATAATAATAATAATAATGCAACAGCCAATCAGCAGATGATATTATTCTTGAAGTTCCTTTCTTTTCTTTTTTATTTATTTATTTTATTTTTTATTCTTATTTGTTATATATGACAATAGAAAATGTATTACAATTCATATTACATATATAGAACACAACTTTTCATATCTCTGATTATGTACAAGTATATTCACACCACTCGTGTCTTCATATATGTACTTTGGATCATGATGAGCATCACATTCCACCATCATTTCTAACCCCCTGCCCCCTCCCTTCCCATGCCACCCTTTTGCCCTATCTAGAGTTTTTCTATTCCTCCCATGCTCTCTCTCTCTACCCCACTATGAAACATCTTGATGCTGGTTGTTTTAATGAACCATAATAACAGCTATTATTATCAGGTGGTTAGTATGTGCCCAATACTGTTAAAATACTTCTTTTTAAAGTCATGTTTGTTGAGATATAATTTATATATGGTAAATTTATCCTGTTTAGTTTTATAGTTATATAAGTTATATAAATTTTGATAACACAAATATAAAAAATGACAACATATATATGGATATATAGTACTACTGTCAAGATACAGAATAGGTTAGCTTGTGCTCCTTCTTTTTTTTAAACAAATGGAGAAATTAATTTTAATACATTTTCATTTAAACCAATGGATTACCAACATAATTTGCAAAGAATATAATTGTTAGTAAGATAGTAAAGTATTTCATGTTCATTTTCTTTGTCCCAGTAAGTCTTTGGAATCTAATGTCTATTTAACACATACATAGCACACCTCAATTCAGACTAGACACATTTCAAATTTCAGTAGCCTCATGTAACCAATGGCTGCCAATATTGGCTCCTTTCTCCATCTTTCACCTTTTGGTGAGACATATGCTGTAGGCTACATGATAAGTCCTCTTGTTATGTGGTTTCTTGTTGAGTTCCATCAGAAAGGGACATCAAAGAGATTACTTAAAATATACAAGAGTAGAGCAAGGTGTTTTATTCCTCCCTATAAGATTCTATTAGGGGACTGGGGATGTGGCTCAAGTGGTAGCACGCTCGCCTGGCATGCGTCCGGCCCGGGTTCGATCCTCAGCACCACATACAGGGATGTGTCTGCCGAGAACTAAGAAAATAAATATTAAAAGAATTCTCTCTCTCTCTCTCTCTCCCCCTCCCTCTCTCTTTATAAAAAAAAGACTCTATATTAGACTGTGAGTTGTTTTCTACCTGCTTTTGGTGGGAATAACTTCAGTTAGGTCACCTTGTCCTACAAGTTTTTCATAATGGCTCTCTCTTATTTCACCTCTCACCTCTCCAATTTTACAAAAGGAAAGGTGCTTCACAAAATTTGTTAGTTTCTCTCAACCTCTCCCTTACCTTTATAAATACCTTATTAAACAATTTTTACTCTGATTAAGCTTTTTCATCCTTGAATCTTGAATAATGATTTTTAATTATAAGAGAGTAAAATATACCTCATCTCATATCACAGGGAATGTATATTCACATACCAAATTAATTATATGTTAAAATATAATGTATAAAATGCTAAAACTTTTAAAGAACATATTTGTGTAACTTTGTGAAGAGAAATGGAAAACAAAATAATATGAAATAAACAAAAGCTTAAAAATTAGATATTATAGTTAAAATTATTATGTGTAAACATTTATTAAAATGAGTTGAAAGAGACATGAATTATATTACAGCTAATTTTTTTTTAATTTTTGATATTCAGCTTGACTTGGTTTCTCCTTTGGTTGGCTTATCCCTTATTGTAGTTCTTCCCTTTGCAGATTTTCATTGTTGTTTTTTATTTTCTCCTCATGGAATATTTTGCCAAGAATGTTCTGTAGTGCAGACTTTCTTGCTGTAAATTCTTTTAGCTTTTATTTATCATGGAAGATTTTTATTTCATCATCAAATTTGAAGCTTCATTTTGCTGGATATAAGATTGTTGGTTGGCATCCATTTGCATTCATAGCTTGGTGTATGTTGTTCCAGGTTCTCCTGGCTTTGAGAGTCTGGGTTGAAAAATCTGCTGAGATACAAACTGGTCTTCCCTTATAGGTAATCTGATTTTTTTCTCTTGCAGGCTTTAAAATTCTATCCTTATTCTGTAGGCTAGGCATTTTCATTATAATGTGTCTTGGTGTAGAACTGTTGTAATTTTGTACATTTGGTGTCCTGTAGGCCTCTTGTATTTGATTTTCCAGTTAATTCTTCATGCTTGGGAAATTTTCTACTATTATTTCATTGAAGAGATTGTGCATTCCTTTGGTTTGAGTCTCGGAACCTTCCTCTATCCCAATAAATCTTAAATTTGGTCTTTTAATGGTATCTCATAATTCTTGGATATTCTGTTCATGGTTTCTTACTATCTTCACTGTGAGGTCAACTTTATTTTCAAGAATGTATATTTTGTCTTCATTGTCTAAGTTCCTGACTTCCAAGTGATCTAGTCTGTTGGTGATGCTATAAATTATAGAGTTTTTTTAATTGGCTTATTGTTTCTTTCATTTTGAGGATTTCTGGGTTTTTTTGTTGTTTTCATTATGAGGATTTCTGGGGTTTTTTGTGTTTTTTTTTTTTTTTTTTTTTTTTGTTGTTTTCTTTGTTGGAGTGATCAACTTTTCCCTGCATCTACTCACTTAGGTCGTTCTTCAATTCCCAAATCATTTTAGTTATGTATATTCTGAACTCCTTCTCTGACATTTCACCTACTGCACTATCTATGGACTCTATGGTTGTAGTATCATGGTTTGTTTGGGACACTTTCCTCCCTTGTTTTTTCATGATGTCTATGAGTCTTCCTCACTTGAGTATAGATTTGAGGTATTACAGCTTCTGCCCTATTGTCTTATAGTAGGCCTATAGGTTACCAATACCTCACTTTTAAGGGAGAGATCAATATTACAGCACTCAATGTACCCAACGAGCAGCCATATATTGGTTAGCTTCTATTTTTACATTACAGTTTTGTCACTATAATTAGAAATGATGAGTTCGGTTATCTTCTACCTTACAGTCAATAGGTTTGCATAACGGTTTACAGTTTCTAATGGTAGAAGGGGGCCTGGGTAGTTGGCTGAGATGTTTATGAGGTAGAATGTTAGAATATGGAGGTATTAAATTATATGACTAGTGAGAGGGTAATCATAAGAAGTTGGCTGTTAGTAGGAGAAACAAGAGAGAGAGGCAACCCCATGCAAGACTCCCTGTTACCTCAGCAACAGGATAATTATTAGCACCCCTAGTAGAGATACCTTTCATGCAGCCAGGCCCACAGGGATCTTGGTGATATCTTACCAGGTCTTTATTGTTGTCCCTTGATACAAGCGGCAATGTCCCAGTGGTGGTGGCAGCCGCAAGCCTATCTGTACCCTGATGTTGGGCTGTGGAGCCACGCTTTGCTGAATAATGAACCCCAGTGCAGGGTGGCTCACCCTGTATCTCTGTGTCTCCGGGTGCGGGACAGGACTCTCCTCCCGATCTCTGGGCCGCGGTGTCTTGAAGTTATTTTCTAATAATGTTGTTGAGCTTGAATTTCCAATATCACTCCGACCAAGGATGTTTCCTTGTAAGGTAGCTCTACTAGTTGAGTGAGTCATTGAACCTGTACCATTCAGCTAGCTGGGTTCTAAGGATGGATTTTACACAAAAGATTTAGAGTGATTTAATGAAAAAGAGAATTTGGTGAAAGATCCCGAAAGTCCTGTAAGTAGTAAATCTTTCTTAAATGGTTCTATGATAAGTGAGAGCATAGCATTCTGTCTTAAATCAGTGAAGCTTTTCATCGTTTGGAAGAGGAACAATGCTAATATTGTCATGATATATTACTTTCTCATCATTAATTTAACAAGAGAGTAATAGAAGCCAAACTTCCTTTTGAAACTTCCCAGATGCTCTGAGTCAGAATTCCAAGAAAATTAAAATGTAAAACTGAAGCCACTAGGTGCCCCTTTCCCTTTCTTCCACCACACACCTACCCACCTCTTTTCTCAGAGCTGGGGGTCGAACCCAGGGCCTCATGCACGCTAGGCAGATGCTCTCACTGAAAGCACATTTACAGCCCTCTACCCCTTCCAATCAAAGATAAGCAACCAGAATGTTCTCTCCTGCAAAAATCTGTGGGACTGTTGTGCCCTTCAAAAGTTGGACAAAAGTTCAAGGGAGAAGTTTGAAGCCTCCAGTGTGAATGTTAGTGCTTCAGAGTAAATTCCACTTCCTTGGCATCCGGGAGGTTCTCCCCTGGCTCCCTACCCACTCACTCTAAACTAAAATCTAATAGTTGCCATCACAGAACAAAATGCTCCCAGTATGATTTCCTACTTCAGAGAGAATTACAGGAAAATCAACCTACTTAAATCTACGGAAATGTAACATCAGAGGAAACCCATACCAGGTGGCATGGTCCTACATTCTTAGAGCTGAACAGACAGCCTAAGACACACAGTATATGAAAACAAGCAACAGGAAAGAGAAAGTCTGAGACAAATAGAAACACAGTGGGAGTGAATTGCAATAGCTGGAGAAACAAGAGAGAATTTTTTAAAAGCCATAACAATGAAGTATTCATACACCTGTAATCTTTAATTAGTAAGCTCAAAGATTCAAGAAGATGTGCTCATTTTAAAATAAATACAAAAAGTGACACGGAAACAATCAGAAATAGTAATTAGAGTTTAAAAACATGATTTCCAAAACATGGCCTTGGTCCCACCCCCACCCCTACCAGGTGATCAATTCATTCCAAAATCAGAGCCTAATAAGCCCATAATTTCATTCTGCCCACTTTTTTTTTTTGTATTTTTATTAACTCCATACAGGCATTCATATTGTTGCAAGCCCTGATAGGTCTGGTGGGTTCCGATTTTTATAACTTACCGATCATTTCTGAGTGTTAGGAGCAGAGAGGATCCATCAAAGGATTAATTTTTACCATCTTGACCTGAGGTCATTACTTTTTCTGTTAAAAAAATAAGTTTAAAAAAATTAAGTTGTAGCTAGATAGTTGTTGCACACACCATTTTTATTTTATTTGGTACCAGGGTTTTAACCCAGGGGTGCTTAACCATTGAGCCACATCCCCACTCTTATCAGAAGATGATCAATAGACACGAACAATAAAGACAGGCACAGCTGACCTGCAGTGCTCCCAGCTAGAACCCTGCAGGCCTGGCTTCTGTCCCCGGTGATGGCAGCAGTAGAGGCTTGCAAAATGGATTCTTTCATGTGGTCTTTCCAAGTTTAAGGACCTCATCTCCGACCTCAACACAACCTTCCAGAGTCTTGCTCCACCAACCTTTCTTCCTCTCCCTGACCCAGGTAACTTTCATCTAGTCTTTTAAGACAGTAGAATCTCAATGTCTCTCCATTTTCTCTCCAATATATGATTACAGCAAAATCTCTGGTTTATTTTTTTTTTCCTGGCTTTCAGTTTTTATTGCTAAAAACCTTTCCAAACAAGGTTCTTGCAAATCAAAAGATCTCGCTTCAAAATTTATAGTATGGGCACCAAGAATCTACTTTGGATGTCCAAAAAGTAAGTTTTGCCTTTCCGCCCTCCATTTGGTGGCAGTGCCATTGGCAATGTGGGTACCCTGTGAGATCACTCACATATAAGGAAGTGCAGACAAGAAAATCACAAAGGCCAATAATTCAGTGTGTTATCTTTAGTGATATTAAGGCTGTTTATGGACATATTTTTAGAATCATTATGTGTCAATTGCTGTGTTTGCATTATCTTATTTAATCCTTGCAATATTTCTATGACACTATTATCATTATTATCTCTATTTTGTAGCCAGGAGAGTTAGATTTCAATCTGATGAGTAGAGAGAAAGTATGATGTAGAAAAATGAACCTTGTTCTGAATTCTAGTGTCAGTGTGTTTTGGACTTCATTTTCTCCATGCATACAATGAGGAAGTTTACTTTTATTTATTATCTGTTTATTTATTTGGTACCAGGGATTGAACCCAGGGGTGCTTAAACACTGAGCCACATCTCCAGGCCTTTATTTTTTTTATTTTGAAACAGGATTTCACTAAGTTGCTTAGGACCTTGCTAAGTTGCTGAGGCTAGCTTTAAACTTGCAATCCTCCTGCCTCAGCCTCCCAAGCCAGAGGGATTACAGGCATGCACCACCAAACCTGTTAGAAAGTGTATTTTTTTAAGAGAGAGAAAGAGAGAGAGAGAGAGAGAGAGAGAGAGAGAGAGAGAGAGAGAGAGAATTTTTTAATATTCATTTTTCAGTTTTCGGTGGACACAACATCTTTATTTTATGTGGTGCTGAGGATCGAACCCAGTGCCCCTCAAATGCCAGGCGAGTGAGTTACCGCTTGAGCCACATCCCCAGCCCAGGAAGTGTATTTTTAAATCTCCTTCAAACCCTGAAAATTTAAATAGAGGTTTACAATCCTTATCTAAACCCTTACAACCAGTTGTGTGCTGGAATTCCTGAGTTTTTGGATTTGTGTAAAATGATATGTTCAAATGCTGTCACTGCAGTGGCATCGGGGGTAGCATCTTATAAGCACATAATAACATTATGATTAAGAAGATTCTTGATGTTTCTGCCTGTATTTTAATAGCAGGGAAAAAAATAAAGATCATTAAAAAAAAACTCCTAGGAAAAGACAATAGAATGAATTGGACAATACTTTTCTATGTTCATATATGAATACACACCCATGGTACCTCCACATCCTGTTCAGCCATGGAAATGAGAAATTATACTCCATGTATGTATGATGTCAAAATACATTCTACTGTCATGTAGAACTAAAAGGAACAAATAAAAATTAAAAAAAAAACTCCTATAAGTTCAGATAAGTTGATACTGCCATATTAATTTGTTTAAAGACAACAAAAGCTTTTGATTTTCAGAGCTCTGGGTTTTAAGGTCATGGCTAAGGAATTGTGAACCTGAGAAAGGACTGAGGAAAATGAGCATGGATGATATAAAACATTATGTTCCAGATTCATAGAATTGATGAAAGAGACATTGCATGGGAAATGCTTTTCACAGTACCTAAAACAATTTAGGTACTAAATAAGACTAGCAAGAAATCATAATAGTTCCATTGTTAAGCTTTGTACTTGATTTTGGTGGCAGAGACATAAATAATCATCACTGACTGTAAAGATGGCACGTGGTCTTATTACATTGTTCTAAGAAAAGTTGACCTCAAGGGACACATAAAGGGAGTGACAATGATCAACCAGGAATCAATCAGGACTCACGTCCCATCTCTGAAACTACTGGACACATTTGAATGAAACGGATAATATTAAAAACTCTAAAAGCCTACTTTATAATAAGTTCCAATAGGTTAAAGGAAAAGCACAAAAATAATGGTAAAGCCAGTGCATGGTGCCTCCCCAAAAAAGAATCAACTGAATCTAGACTTTAGAAAGCCCAGACTTTCACCACTGACATTTGTGCAATGGATTCAGTGTTTTGAGGTATGACTAATAGTTTCTGGTGGAGGTATATCCAGGTAGTATAATTTGCTTAGGGAGCTTACTCTTTTTTAAAAATTAAATACGCACATAAAAGTTTGGTCCTTAAAGCATTATAAATCTCACATTTATGTATGACGTTTACAAACCTTATGTTCATATTTATATATAAAGTTTGCAAACTTTATATTTAACCTTTAATAAAGACCTTGAATAATAGAGGCATGGCTAGTCATACACTTTTTTCAAAAAAAAAAATTATATATATATATATATATATATAATTTTAAGTTGTAGATGGACACTCTACCTTTATCTTATTTATTTATATTTTTGTGGTGCTGAGGATGGAGCCCAGGGCCTCACACTTACTAGACAAGCACTCTGCCACTGAGCTACAGCCCCAGCCCTAGTCATGCACTTTTAAAATGTCATCTCGGTAAAGCAAATATGTGGATTAGAAAGAGGGAAATTGTTATTGAAAAGTGTTGACGATTCAGAGGTTATTTATTTACTGCACTTTGTCCTGCACAGAATGCCGAGACTTAGCAGATGATTGAGAGTTAACACCTTCACCAAGGGCCAGAGAAAGGAGAGAGGGATGTCAATGGAGCTTATGTTGAAGACAAGGTCAGAGAGCAGGAAAAGCACACAGAGGGGGAGCAAAGGTGTTGGCAGAGGAGGGTAGATGCTTTCTAACGCCCCAAATGCAGACATCACAGAAATTCTGCAGTTCAATGCTCCTCCCCCAACACACGCTATTTGGGAGCTTCAATTGACAGACAATGTTGGCTCATTACAAAATTAATGGGCCATACCTATATAACCTGTGATTGCGCAGTTCAGTCGCTCTAACAGTGGTCATAAAGTATGATCTACAGCCTCGCTTTGAAGGGTCATAGATCACAGATAATCTGCAGACTGGCTTGGCTGCAAAGACGAAGCATTCTTCTGTGGGGCAGGGTTTCACAGAAACAGAAGAGAAAGGAACTGCTTTGATTTGGATTGACTCTACATCGATACCAATCTTATCTAAAGAAACCTCATTTCTTCTGCTGTCACCATCAATATTGGAAAAAATATAGAGGAAGAAAAAGTGAATTTTATTGTTTCAGAAGCATGCTACTTCAAAGGAGCCCATGAACCAGCGTGGGAAATGAGCTCTAAGAACACATGGAGTCTCTCTTCCCGTTGCTTCGCCTAGGGCAGGAGGCCTCATGGTTGTCTGTTCCTCCTCTTTGTCAACGTTCTTTAACTCCCCATCATTGTGTACACCACAGAAGCACATAGTGTGTGTGATGGAGTGAATCAAGAGGACCTGTTACCTTCTTATGTGTTTAATGGTAGAGAATAGATACAGCAGAAAATCTGAGAAAGTTTGATCACACTAGTTGGTTCACAGAGGGAAGACTGTGAGACTCTAGATGGACAACGTGACAATCCTGTGTGATCCCACTGGCTTTAGTTCCATATGGTCGGTTACCCTATTATCTTTGTTTCATTCAGTGAGCACCCACTGGATCCTCAGTTTCACATAACTGCTTGGAAAATTCATGTCACTATTCACCAAAAGGACAGGGAGAAAATAGGTCACTCATCATTTTTGACAAGTTAAAAAAAAAATCAAAGAATGTTGAGATGATCTTTGAGTGAGTTGTGTTGTTCTTGAGCATGTATTTATTTTTCCAAATCAGGCAAGAATGTCACCCAGTGCATATGAGAATCATGAGCCAGTGCTGATAATTTAAGAATTTGTCCTTTATCTTATTGGATCTTTCTACTGTTCTTCACTGCTGAGAAAAGATGACTAAAGATGTGTGCTGTCATGAACAGCAAAACCAGCAATGCTCTATAAATGGTGAAAGAAAAGAGTAGACATCTTTTTTTTAATTATTATTATTCTTTTGTTAAACCTTGAGTTATCTGTTCTGGTTAGGGCCGTGGCCTTGAATTTACTAGGTATATCTTTTGCTTTCCCTGAGGGTTTTTGATCAGACCTTGGGGTGAGTATGCATATTTCACTTGAACTTCTCACAAACCTTCAGCCGACTCTAGCTGACTGTAGCTGACTTCAGACTCTGTCTGTAGCACCTTTTTCTTTTTTGCATACAGAGAAATGCTGAAAACCTGTGGTATTCTTGCACATAAACCTGATGTCTAGGAACCACATCTACTTGCATAATAACATTATGATTAAGAAGATTCTTGATTTTTAAAAAATATCATACAAACTTAGAATTGGAAGAAAATATGCTTGGTTTGATTGATAAATCTTGTCATAGCAGCAAGAAATAATACCCTAGCAAATTTAGAGAGTTGATGTAGCTTTTGAAGATGACTCCCTTTCAGGAAAATTTTGGATCATTATATTTTAGGCTCTGTGAACAGAATAGTTGAAATAAAGAAAAGATGATGTGGAAAAGCTGGATAGAAGAGCACAAGGAGAAACATGTGTTTAGGGGCTTTTTAGATGAGAATAAAAATCACAGGAATTCATATCCTTAAAGACAATCTACACACATGCAGAGAAAAGCAGAGACAGAAGACGGATTAGTGGGTGGTTTGAGGGTTGAATAGATGCATAGAATTTAAGAAGAAAATATATTTATAGATAGAAAAAGTAATAACATCTTTTAATGTTTTGAACCATTGCATCTTACACTTTTTTGTTTTGGGTACCAGGAATTGAACTCAGGGGCACTTAACCACTGAGCCACATCCCCAGCCTTTTTTTTTATATTTTATTTAGAGACAGGGTCTCACTGAGTTGATTAGGGCCTCCCTAAGTTGCTGAGCCCGGCTTTGAACTCTTGATCCTCCTGTCTCAGCCTCCAGAGCCACTGGGATTATAGGCATGTGCCACCATGCATTTGGTGTCTTACACTATTTCTAGTCACTAAAGTTGCTCAATGAGTAATACAATTTATGTGGACCTTTTACACACTGGTGAAGTGATTTGTCCACAATCACACAGCTAGTATGAAACAGAACTGGAATTCAAATTAGATTTATCTGACTCCAAAGCCCTTTTGACTATAATACATATTATAGTTTATTTGTGTTTTATCAAATGCATAATTTTCACTGATTTTTTTTATTTTGTTAGCTCACTATTTATGTCCAGCCAGAGCAAAAACACACAGCTGAGTATGCTGCAAACATAACTAAAATTATATTTGATTATTTTGAAGACTACTTTGCTATCAATTATTCTCTTCCTAAATTAGGTAAGAATTATTTTTTTCTATTTTTAATATCGTCTTTGTTTTTACCTGAGTTGATTCATTGCACCTAATTAACTATCATCCCTAAGTCCTTTTCTTATATGTGTACTATATGTGTGTGATACTGACTAGATGATGTTGAGACATCCATTCTGGATTCTTCCAAAAATAATGTGTATACTCTGTTTGGACTTATGTACAGTGTTTATTTACAAACAAAAATGATCAAAAATAAAAGTATGTGCACCGAACTGCAGAGCTTATTAATGATGGAACAGAAACAGCAAACCAGATTAGCTTAAACAACCAGCATCCATCCCAATAGTGTACATGCCTTCCCAACATCTGTGGGCTAGAAAAGAAGAGGGGTAATTGATGTCGCAAGAGTTCCATGTGCTTCCAATCTTCCCATTGTTGTGCAAGACTAATTCTAGATTCTCCAGCAGTTAAAATGAAATGCTGGTGCTCCTTCCAGAAACATCTTTTTTTTTTTTCCCCTGATATGGAGGGAGGCATGTTTTCCTTTTAAAACAAAAGTCAGACTGTAACCAGAATAGTGTGGGTATGACATTTCTATAAATAGCAGAAATACCTTATTAATAAACTTGAGTGGTGTTGGCAGAACTTTAAATTTAAGACCCATAGAGTTGCTTGTAGTGATGAAATGAAGGCAGTGAAAGAACAAACCAGCCAACAACCGGCTTCCTTGCTCTTCTGTCTGCCCTTCCTTAATAAATTATCAATGCAAAACAACTCGAATGACAAATTTCCTACATGAGAATAGCTATGACTGGGAGCAAGTTTGTATTTTTTTTTCCCCCAGTGGAAAAGGTTCCCATTTTTTTTTTTATTGCTTAACAGTGATTACAGAAGGAGACAAAAAGAGAAGCAAATTTTCATCCAAATCAGAAAAATAATTAATAAAATATGAAGCAGCTGAATTCAAAGGATTCCCCCCCCCCCCACACACACCCCCCCTTTTTTTTTTAAAGAGAGAGGAGGAGAAAGAGAGAGAGAGAGAGAGTTTTTTTAATATTTATTTCTTTCAGTTTTTGGCGGACACAACTATCTTTGTTTGTATGTGGTGCTGAGGATCGAACCCGGGCCGCACGCATGCCAGGCGAGCGCGCTACCGCTTGAGCCACATCCCCAGCCCCACACACACCCTTTGTCTCACTTGTACTGCCCAGATGTAACCTGGGAAGTGGAACTCTGGTGAATTTCTCTGGCTCTTCTGCTTTCTTCCTCCCTCTCTCTTGCTCCTTCTTTATACTCTTTTATGAACATTTTTAACCCTTTAAGAATTAACTGCATCATAGAAGTAACTTCTACACTCATTACACTCCAAAAGTTAAACGTACTAGTGCTATTTAATTATAATTATAGTGCTATTTAATTATAATTCCAATACTCAACCAGACACGATATTACCAAAAAATTTTATTCAGTGATAACGTGCAAATTACACTTCACAATATTTTGAAAAATATCAGCACTTGGTGGAGATACTGCTCCATCCTTTCAGGGATATTCTTATGACAAAACAATAAAACCTAAAAAGTAAACTACTACTATAACTTGACTTCCACTTAAGATATATCCCTTTTTGAAAAGCTTTATGC
Organism: Urocitellus parryii; assembly: GCF_045843805.1. NCBI lineage: Eukaryota > Metazoa > Chordata > Mammalia > Rodentia > Sciuridae > Urocitellus > Urocitellus parryii. The sequence goes on from NC_135540.1 coordinate 57,066,634, forward strand.
TTCAGAAATCTTTATTTTAACCAGAAATAAAGGGCTTTTCTTTGTCTTGTTTGTTTTTCAGGATCTTTTTATTGGCGCACCATAATCATACATAACAGTGAGATTCGTCATCATATCTGCACCTGTATACAATATAACAAGAAAGGGCTTTTCTTACATATTAGATGAAAACTTCAGTTTATTTCCACTTTTGTCCCTCATTTAAATTCTATATGTAATGAAAAAATTACATGCTGATTATGGTTCATTGACCAGGGAATCTGTATTTTCCACTAATCAACTGAGCATTTTCTATTTCATTTAGAAAATTTAGCTGCTCGAGGCTTCCTCCTTTTGCCAGGTATTAGGTCTATTATCAGCCTCAGCAAACATAAAGAATAAGAACTCCTCACAAAATCCGACACTTTAGACCTGGAAGAGAAGGAAGAAAGAATATAACCAATTCCATGATTCTCCAACTTATTTAATACACCTAAGTGGATAGTTAGCTATTAGATTGGTGGAGAATCAGGTGGACCTCAAACTGTATAGAATTAAAGGGGAAAGGAAGTTTCGTATTCTCTATTATTCTCTATTCTTGGTTAGAGATTTATTTCTGTGCCCTTAGCCACTCTTTATTTCTCAGTCCTGATTTGAAGACTCTCTATTCTCTTTCTCTTCACAGCTTATCTTCAAAACAGATACTTTTCATAAAATAAGTGAAAATCATGGAGGGGGGAGAAACCTAATATAAAGAAAGTACATATAGAGAGTAACAAAAGACATAAAATTATAAAGCCTTGAAAAAAGAAGGCATGAGTATTCTTCTTTTTAGGAAAAAAAAAAAAAGACACGTTGCTATCTTAGAGCCAAACGGAAATACTCCCTGGAAGTTTTAAGACCAAAATGTTTGAATAAACCATTACTGTTTCTCACTCTAAGAAATTATTTTTAGATTTTTACAAAACATTCATCCAAAGAACTGAATTTGGTAAGAAATGCTATGAACAAATGGAAAGAATGCATTTCTCACTGGAGTCTTTCTTTTTCCATAGATAAAATCGCTATTCCAGACTTCGGTACTGGTGCCATGGAGAACTGGGGACTTGTCACTTACAGAGAAACAAACCTGCTTTATGACCCTCAGGAATCAGCCTCATCCAACAAACAGAGGGTGGCCACTGTGATTTCCCACGAACTTGTGCATCAGGTGTGCATGGGATATTGGCATCAAGTCAACTTTTTTTTTCCCCCCCGGTTACTAGGGATTGAACTCAGGGGCACTCAACCACTGAGCCACATTCCCAGCCCAGCCCTGTTTTGTATTTTATTTAGAGACAGGGTCTTACTGAGTTGCTTAGCGCCTGCCATTGCTGAGGCTGGCTTTGAACCCACAATCCTCCTGTCTCAGCTTCCCAAGCCGTCGGGATTATAGGCATGCGCCACTGCACGTGGCTCAACTTGCTTTTGAAACAGACTTAAAACCATAGGAATAATTCAAATTATCTATGACTTAGCAAATAAAAAATAGCTGATTCAGAAAATCCTGCATGGAGACCATTCTTAGTGCTAATACGTATTTAACCATAAAGAAACTTAAAAAAAAATATTTTGCCATTGGTAAATACACAGACCTTCCTATAACTTTATAGATTCTCAGTAATATCTAAATAAAGGTAATAAGGCAAGGAGAATTTAATATCATTTAAAGATCAGCATAAGTAAAGCAGGAAATAAATACAGTGCTTACCACTTCTCTGTCACAGTGTCGAAATTTAGATGGATAAATAACTGTTTTGAAATTTTCTAGTCTCTTCTACCATAAGAAGAATTGAACTCTATCTTTATTGCTTATCATTTCAGTGGTTTGGAAATATTGTAACCATGGACTGGTGGGAAGACTTGTGGCTGAATGAAGGATTTGCTTCTTTCTTTGAATTCCTGGGAGTAGACTATGCAGAAAAAGAGTGGCAAATGGTGAGCCCAGAGCACATGCATTCCAGATCTCTTCTTTTCATTATACAAAGCACAATAACGGGCCAGTGTCAGGATCCAAGGGTAATGTGCTTTGGGAAGTTCATTGTGAGACTAGGGTGAAGCCAGCTGGCTTCCAGAGAACTATGCTTAAAGCCAATGCCTAGTCCCTACAAGGCAACTGACCACCACATCAGATATCCCTGAGAGATGTACTTGGGGATATCTTTGAGAGAATCACTTAAAAATACATGTTGAGGCAGGGAAAAAAAAAGACAGCCAACATAGAAAATGCCAACCCTATGTTCAAGAAATATCTATGTGCTAACCCTTTGAAAAATGTCTGTCTTATTTTTTAAACTATTTACCTTAGACAGGGTGCTCTAATAGTGTGGTGAAGAGATAAAAGAATAAACTTAGTAGTTAGCTACAAGTTCAAATCTCAGACACATCATTTCTTAGATTCATGACAGAAAAGTGACCTTGAGCAAGTTACATAAGCTCTCCTTAGTTCTCTCTTCAGTGTTCAATAAGGACATTGTTCTCTATCTTAGAAGCTTAAAAGCTTCCAAAATATACATATATTGACTATTAACATAAAGTGTACCCCTGAGGGACCTGGAAAAAAAAATACCCATGTAAACTCTATAGTTTTTTGTTTGTTTGTTTTAGAAAACTTATCTGTGCTTTGTATTTATATTAATATGGTCTTAGTATTCTTATTCTGATTGTACCTATGAATGTGTGTGTCCACAGAGATATAAATGTGGGAGTAGAGAATTAGGAGATTGTGTTGGATGTAGAATACTGCCCTCTACTGGGAAGAACTAAAAATATAAATGCCTGAAACCCTTGCCATTTTCCTAACCTGCTTTAAAAAAGTAAAAAATCCAATTTGCAATTATTGCTTCTTTAAAATTTTAATCTATATCATGATTTTTTATCCATAGAACTGTTGACATCAGGGACAAGATAATTCTTGTACCCATCTTGCCCCAGTTGTGACAACCAAAAATGTCCTCATATACTTCCAAATGGCACCTGAGGACAAAAATTTCCTGGAGTAGATAAGAACCACTCATCTACACTGAAAATGTATGATTTTATAATTTATTGAAAATAAACTACATAAATAAGAAAATCATTTCAGCCTTCTTTCAAAGGAATCCAATGCCCTTCTTATATCAAACTGTTGTAAGAAATTATGTTTCAATAGTGTCTGATACTTTAGTTTCAGTGTTTCAAGAACACTGATAAAATTCCAGAAAGATTTGGTATGCAGTTCTTGAAATTGCAAAAAAAATTAATCATACTGTATAATATATTCACAGTTTATCTGTTCCTTCATCCATTCATTCATTCTTCATTTAGGAAAACTAGAGAGGACCCAAAAATAAATAAAATATATTCTAAGCCTTTAATGAGTTCCTAATTCAAAGTCTTGTTGGTGAAGGGGTCAGATAAAGAAAAATGTTTTGTGAGAGAACTTTATAGTATCACAATAGTGAAGCCTTATTTTTTAAAAAATCTAAGCTTTCTTTTTCTTTGTTTTCCATATTTTTATTGGTGCATTATAGTTGTACGTAATCGTGGGATTCATTGTTACATATCCGTACATGTACACAATGTATCAGCCAATATTGTTCCCCAGCATTTCCCCTTTCCCTCTCTCCTTCCTCCACCAATCCCTTTCCTCTACTGATTTCCCTTCAATTTTCTTGAACCACAACCCTTCCACATTTCCTTTCCTTTTTTCTCTCTAATTTACACATATGAGAGAAGACATGTGACCCTTGACCTTCTGAATTTGGCTTTTTTCATTTAACATAATGTTCTCAGGTTTCCTTCATATTTGTGTAGATGACATACTTTCATTCTGTATAGCTGAATAAACTTCCTTGTGTATATATATACCACATTTTCTTTAACCAGTCATCTGTTGATGGATACTTAGGCTGATTTCATGATACTTGGCTATTGTAAATTGTGCTGCTGTAAACATGAGTATGCATGTTTCACTTTAGTACGATGACTTCAGTTCTTTGGACTGAATACTGTGGAGTGCTGTATCTGGGTCTATGGTGGTTTCATGCCTAGTCTTTTGAGAAACCTCCATACTGATTTCCATAGTGGTTATACTTATTTACAATCCCACCAACAGCATAAAAGTGTTCCGTTTTCTCCATATCCTCTCCAGAATTTACTGTTGTTTGTATTTTTGTTTTTGTTTGTATTCTTGACTGCCATTCTGACTGGAGTGAGATGAAAGCTCAGTGTAGTCTTCAGTTGCATTGTAGAACCTCCTTTCATCAGTGAAAAAACTCTGAGGGCTGGGAAGTTCACATGAGCTTTCACATAGACAATAGATATTGAAGCTAAGACCGCAGTCCAATTTCCAGATACTGAGAATAGGATTCTTTCTATGCAAACTGCCTATATATACAAAAATCAAAATCCAAGTCAAAACTAAACTTAACTAGCAGTCATCATTTGACAGCAGTATCTTGCCTATTATAAATAGACACCATAAAATTGGAAAATGTCAACAAATATGCCATGCTCTTCTTTGGAAAATATTTTAAATTAAGTAGGCTCAATAAAGTTTCTGATTTTTAAATTACTAATGACTTAACAAAGTTAAATTTCAGATTCTTATTCTTTAAGAAATAAAATCATAATAGCAGCTAAGGTGTTAGGTTTTCCTTTCATGCCAGGATCTATGTCAAGTGCTTACCATGAATTATATCTTCAATCCTGTGCACAAGTCCACAAAGGAGATGCCATTATTACCCCTAGCTAGTAAGGGAGGGAACTTGCTTAAAGACAGCTTAGAACCAATGAAGTTGGGCTATATTCTTAGGCCTCTCGACCACTCTGTTTTGCTGAGAAACACGAAATGAGAAGTGATTATAAGAACTGAAGAATAAGCTAGTTCTTTTTTATTAATTATGAGTCATCCAAATTCCAAGGACAAATTCACAGGAAATAAAAACTGAACCTCAGCTTCAGCAGATTGACATGCTACTTTACTTAATCCTCAGAACAAACTCATGAAATGATGTCACTGCTCCCATTGCACAGATGTGGCTATGGGGCTTAAAAAGTTTGGAATAGTCCAAAAGTCACACAGAAGTGGCAGAACAGAATTCATACCCATTTTTTGTCTTTTTGGCCTGTTTATAGGAGAATGAAGTCAAAGCAGTTATAAATTGAAGAAGGGAATGAAATCAGTACAGATCAATCAGTGCAAAATATGACTGATTTGAAGGCCTACTGTTTGTTTCAAATAATTTGAGTCATTTATATTAATTTTCTCTCAACTTTTATTATATATGGTATTACAAAATGTGCACCAGTCTAAATGAAGTGCTCTATTTCTTTGGCTCGTTCTGTCATTTCAGCGTGACCAGATATTACTTGAAGATGTATTACCTGTACAAGAGGAAGATTCTTTAATGTCTTCACACCCAATAGTCGTCACCGTGTCAACCCCTGATGAAATAACATCTGTTTTTGATGGAATATCCTATAGCAAGGTGGGGAACTGTGGCATTGCTTTGAAATCTTCCTGTTTACTGACTTTTCTTTCAAGTAGAGGCTAAAAATGGTAAGAATGGTATTATACCAAGTGGGCTCTGATTTTTATAATTAGTAGTAATTTAACAGTTACATTTTATAATCTGGTTGCTTAAGGATCAAGATAATGATAACTGGGCATTGCCACAGGATTTTTGAATTCAGTGTTTGAATTTTTCTCTTTTAATTTGTGCTTGTACCTGCTTCCTGCTTTCATTCTGATAATTGAACATTTAGTCTTTTTTTTTTTAATCAGGAATTGAATCTAGGGGCACTTAACCACTGAGAGACATTCTCAGCTTTAAAAATATATATATATTTATTTTTTAGTAATAGGTGAACACAATGTCTATTTTACCTTATGTGGTGCTGAGGATCAAACCCAGTGCCGCACATATACTAGGCGAGCTCTCTACCTCTGAGCCACAACCCCAGCCCACCTCAGCCCTTTTTTATATTTGATTTTGAGATAGGGTTTTGCTACGTTGCTGAGGCTGGCTTTGAACTCACGATTCTTCTGCCTCAGCCTCCTGAGCCCCTGGGATTACAGGCATGTGCCACCATGCCCAGCAAACATTTAGTCTTTTTTTTTTTAGTATTTATTTTTAGTTTTAGGTGGACACAATATCTCTATTTTACATTTGCGTGGTGCTGAGGATCAAACCCAGTGCCCCATGCATCGTAGGGGAGCGCTCTAGCACTGAGCCACAATCCCAGCCCCAAATATTTAGTCTTTAAACATCAAATTTAAAATTGTTTTAAAGACAGTATATCTTACTTTTCTGCTATGTGGTCTGTCAGTGAGGAATCCCATATATGTGAGCACTTTTTCTAGTAGAATCCTTTAATGCTCCCAGTAAACTTAAATCTAAATCAGTTAGAAGGAAATATTCTTATTCATTTTTAGATAAAATTTAAAGATGACTTATTAGCATTTTATAAATGAGGAATTCTTATCCAATAAAACTTTTATGAAACACTGCTGAAAATCTATAAGCCAAAGTTTTGTGCCACCTGTTCTCTCCCACAACAGCTCCTGCAGTTTCTCCTTCACATATATCCCATTCCTATATGTCACATCATTTAAAACTTTATTTTTGTAATTTCCAATCTGGTTTCTTGTGGTTTACCCACTACATTAAGTTACTCAAAAACTACTGCAAAGTAATACAGTTTGGTTTGGGTTTTTTTGGGGGGGCATTGGTTTTTTGTACCAAGGACTGAACCCAGGGGTGCTGAACCACTGAGTCACATCCAAGACCTTATACAAAATACATATATATATATATATATATATATATATATTTTTATGTATTTTTAGTTGTAGTTGGGCACAATACCTTTATTTTATTTATTTTTATGTGGTGCTAAGGATCAAATCCAGTGCCTTGCTCATGCTAGGCGAGAGCTCTACCACTGAGCCCAAACCCCAGCCCCTCAAGACCTTTTTATGTTTTGTTTTGAGATTGGATCTCACTAAGTTGCTTAGGACCTTGATAAATTGCTGAATCTGGCTTTGAACTCATAATCCTCCTGCCTCAGCCTCCTGAGCCACTGGGATTATAAGCATGCATCATCATGACCAGCATTTGTTATTTTAAGTGATGCCTAAAATATAGTTTTATTTATTTATATCATAATTATTGAAATAAATACTTATTAAACTTAAGTGAAAAAAATATGTTTTAGTATTTGAAATTTATAGCATCATATGTTTTGGCTTTCCTTCTCATATTATTCCCATGGTGTCTTTTTTAGTCTTCTTTAATTCTTTTTCCCTCATATTATCAATGATTCTTTTTATCTTTCTGTTAAAATGAAAATTTCTTATTTACTTAACAGTCTATTTCATTAACTCCCATGGGAGAAGTTAGAACAAGTTTCAAACACCCAGAGTCCTAAGTATACCCAGGACTTACAATATTAGGTCATAAATAAATAAATATGTTTCTATGACATATAATAGTTTTCTTACTATGTCTGAAAACAATTTAAAATGCTTGCTAAATTATGGTAAAAATTACTAAGTAGGGGAGGCAATGTTTTTCTGGTCAGTTACTCAAAAGTTTATTTAAAAATCTTATAAATAGTGCATCTTAATATAAATCTTATAACATATGAAAGGAAAGTAGAAAACAGGTATTCATCAGATTGTTCAGAAAAAAGAAAACCACATAGACAAACTACTTTTACAAAAAGATTTTTGTAAATCTAAATTATATACTATTATATTAAATTGATCAGATAAATCTTCAACTCTCTATGTCCCTCTGATAAGTACAATACTTTTTTCCTGCATGGAGATACATTTTATAATTTGTGAGAATATTACACTGAACTCTTTCTTCATTCATCAAAGCCCCTGATCTTTTGACAGTTTCTTTCATTTACAAAGCTCCATCTGCTGGTTCATTTGGAGAAGTGCAATAATCATTGGAACGGTAAGTCACCGAAGTGAGGGCCGTTTCATTTAGCAATTAACTTTACCTTTTGGTTATTTTAGAAACATAGATAATAGGGTGTACTAAATGGAATTTTTATCCTAAAATCTATAATAATATAATTTAATAGAACAATCTTCAAGAAATAATCTCACAAATATGATATTGAAATATCAGCCACAGTAATGATAAGTGACATTTCTCTATATAATATTTATTAGTTTTATTTGTCACTTCTTTTCCCATCATAGGGAGCTTCTATTCTTAGAATGCTTGAAGACTGGATAACACCAGATAAATTTCGAAGAGGATGTCAGGTATGATTTATACTTTAAGTGGTATCGAAAGTAAGCTACACTGACCTGTGACAAATGAATGTTAAGAAATGTTGCTCATTAAGGATAATTCCTCTTTCATTTTCCTTACTCAGGGATAGAAAGTACGGCAAATGATAAAAGGTTATTTTACATCCAGTTAAATGCCTATATTGTGTCTAAATTATCAAGTTCCAGTAGTTTCATGGAGGAGTTTAAACAGCTTAGTTATCTTTGATACACTTTACATGTGTTCTAGCCAGCTCTGGCTCCCATAGCAAATTAGTCTTGATGGCTCAAACAACAGAAATTTATTTTCTCTCAGTTTTGGAGGATGAAAGTCCAAAAATCAAGATGCTGGCCAATTTAATTCTGGTGAGAGTCCTCTTCCTGTCTTGCAGATGGCCACCTTCTTGCAGTGGCCTTACATGACAAAGAAGAAGCACTATGGTTCTTTTGTAAGAACATTAATATCATCAATAGGGTCTCACCCTCAGTACCTCATCTAAATATGAATACTTTACAAAGGCCCCACTTCTAAATACGATCACATTGAGAATTGGGTTCAGCATACGAATTTCAGGGGAACACAGTCATTCAATGGTAATATGATATGAAAATTTAAATCTATCTGTAAGGGTCTTCCCTTTACAGCGAGAATAAGACTTTTTCTTTATGGCTGGATTGGAAAGCAATTAATTTAAATATCATTTTTATGATGGAATCAATAAATAAAGAAGACCAGCTTCCTTTCAAAAAGAGAAAATTTAAAAACTTTTCTAAATTTAAATTTTTCACACATCCCACTTAAGCATATTTTCCAGTGGATGATCTGGTTTCAGTTTTGTTTTTCTTGCAGACCTTTATCCAATTGTCTCAGGGTTGGTGTTTTATAATATGTATTATTAAAGCCATTATAATGTGTCCCCATAACTGCCCTATCTGCAGATTGGTCCCCTCTCAGCCTAGAAAAGGAAACCTGTTTCTACCTCTTCCTTCTCCAAACTCCCTACTGTGATAACCCAGGTAGTCACAGGGAACAGTGTGGATGACATCCAACCCATAAAGCAGAAGCAGAAGACAGGTTGGAGCAGAGCCCCCAGTAACTCGCACATGGAGGACCAGTTCCTTTGGGGGATGTGATTCCCCAGGACAATGCCTCCATTCCTAAAGCTCTCACTATGGCCATCTCTTCTCACGTGGCACTTAATCCTATGATGCTCAAAAGGAAGCAGGCCCCTCCAGACCAATATTAAGATTCCCAAGTGACTATAAAAGTAACAAATAAGACTAAGATTTAGGAAATATTTAGGGATTGCACTACTATATTTTACTCTTTTGTTCATTAATAAAATATTCTGTGTGGACGTGAGATGCAAAAGGAGAAGCTGTGCTCTTGAGCTTACATGTACATGAGAACATCTTGTAACTTTTCCATCAAACTCAAAATTTTTTTTTTAACCTGGGGGTGGGGAGCTTTTAATCACTGAGCCACATCTCTGGGCCTTTTTATTTTTTAATTATGTGACAGGGTCTTGCTAAGTTGCTTAGGGCCTCACTAAATTGCTAAGGCTGGCTTTGATCTTGCGATTCTCCTGCCTCAGCCTTCTGAACTGCTGGGATTACAGGCCTGCACCACTATGCCTGGCTCAGACTCAGATTTCATCTCATCTTTTCTCATTGTGAGCACCCTATGGAGGAACTTTCTCTTCTACATCTTTTGCATATTCTCCAATGCCTAGTAGAAAATGTTACACATACTAGGTGATACAGAAAATGTTTGTTGAATGAATGAATGAATAGTCTATAATAAATGACATTGTAGAAAATAGAAATAAAAAAGAAATTTCATTTTCAAAAATTGAGTTAAAATTGCATTTGCAAAGTTTTCATTCTAAATCAAATTTTCACTAATAAATCACACATCCTTGGTATTTTCAGAGCAGACTTCAAAGACTGACTTTAAAGCTGATCTTTCTTATTCACTTATTTAGAGAAGGGCCAAAAAAGTCCTTAAAAACAAATAGCTAAACTAATAATTCAATAATACACATTTCCTTTAACCTAATATCTATTATCATTAATTTAAAAAGTTGTCCCAAACTAACATTTCTCAAGTTGAAATCTTCCTCTACCCTAACTATGATCACATGTAATGCTAAAACCTAACTGCCATGAATAGATATTAATTTTTCATACCATTATAGTGCTATGAAATGAATTATAAAAAGAACCACTAAAATATTTATCTTTTTCTCTCAAATAAAAGCTAATATCTAAAAATAGCATATGATCAATATATTCCACATTCAGTAAGCTCTCAGACCAGCTGGGACATTCTTTCACATAGTTCAGGCACCTGAAAAATAGACTCCTTGAATTGCAGTCACCACACTATGATTGTTGCCCGGAAGTCCCACAGTCTGTCAGACTGGAATTACTGCTCTTTCCTTACAGATACTGATTCTCTGTCAGAAGTGGCTGCATTAGTTAACCTGGTGGTGATGAATCTGGGAATGGCAGATATCTGTTCTCTTTCATGCTTATCACGCCCCCCAAATCCAACCTCAGGCAACAAAATATTTAGATGGTGTGGGGAATAAAAGCAAAGTCATTCATTATTTTTGATAGATAAATCATTAAAATTTGTCTATTAAAAATAATAGATCATGGGTCATTAGTAACAATATGTGGTTATGGAAAAGAAATGAGAAAGATAATACTTTATTTTTCTTGTAGTATTAATAGTATCCCTGGTAAGACAGGAATGCTGAGCTGGAAAATGTGCTCATGTGTTTTTCCTTTTGGGAATACTAGCAATAGAAACACTGTTCCTTTCCTTCTGTGCTCACGAATGTCGGCTTATGAGGGACTGTGTTGCATAACTTTAGCTGGAATGACTACATTGTGATTATTTGTGGTAAAGAAGGAAAGTTCTTCAAACAGAATATTCAAAAGCAGTCATCTAAGCAAAATAAAAATTAACACCTTTTCATATAGTGTTATATAAATTTCCATTCAGCCTCTAGTTTCAGAGAAGCAATAAATTGCAATTAAAAAAATAACAACCACCATGATGAAATCCACACATACTGATCCATGATTCAGAATTCTCTTCATAGTAATCTTAGGCAAATCTCTTCACCTTTGTAGGCACTCAAGGTAGTTAAACAGAACAGTTTTCTTCATCTAAAAAAATGTGGGCAATGTACTAAGTAATATTTAAAGTCCTTCTAGATCCAAGATTGCCTGTTTCTAAGCTCAAGACCTTGTGAGTATACAAATAAAACCTAAATTAATTTTAAGAAGATACTCGTCAATATAAATTGTCATTAACATATAGGCATACCAAGTAGTATCATACCAAGTATTCGATTTTTTTTTTTTAAGATATAATGAATGATTAGTGCAATACTCTGGAATCAATACCTAAAAATGAGTTTCTTCTCTCTTCCTTTGCCTGCCCTCTGGTGGTAGTGCTGAGAAGTGAATTAATCAAAAGAATTTAAAGAAGTCAGTGTTTCAAATGGGCCTCCGTGCTCCCCCAGGCTTCCTGGGGTCTCACAGATCTTGTTTAATTTCTCTGTGCTTGGATTGGAGAGGAGTTTAGAAGATAATGTGACTTAGGTACAGCACCTATTGAAAATTTACAGCAACCTAAGAGGGAAAATGATATGCGCTAAGTTAACTATGAAGAACACCTAAGGAGTCAGAGATTCTGTGACATCCACCTGTAATTCCAGAGACTCAGGAAGTGGAGGCGGGAGGATCCTGAATTTGAGGCCATTCTAGGCAACTTAGAGAGATCCTGTTTCAAAATAAAAAAATAAAAAGTGCTGAGGATGTGGTTCAGTGGTAGAACACCCTTGGTTCAATCCCAGCTCTGGAAAAAAAACATTTTTTAAAAAAAGAAGTTTCTATTTATATCTAAGATTTCTTCATTTTAGGGTTTTTTTTTTTTTTTTTTTTTTTAGGAGGGGGAGGGAGTGGTATTGGGGATTAAACCCAGTGTGATTAACTACTGAGTCATATTCCCAACCCTTCCTTTCTTCCTTTCTTTCTTTTTCTTTATTTGAAACAGGGTCTCACTAAGTTGCTCAGGACTTTGCTAAATTGTAAGGCTGGCCTCAAACTTGCAATCCTCCCGTCTCAGACTCCCAAGTATCTGGGAGTAGAAGCATGCAACTACCATGTCAGGCTTAGATGTCTGCATTTTAAATGGGAAATAATTCTAGAAAGTAACAGGAGTGATGCAGCAGGACAAAAGAAACTTCAGAAAGTTTCCTGCAGAACCTCAAGCAGTGTCCAGATATGGGATGAGAAGACTGGGAATTTTCTTTGGGGCTCTATCACATTAGATCTGAAAATTCATATACATAAAAAGGTTTTATGAACAGAATAGCCCAAAGAGGGAGCCTTCTATTTAAAGATTCATATTTTGTTATTATTTGAAGAATAAAGATTTATTCTTTAAGTTTAATAATGTCCTCACTCCATCCATCATCATTATTATTGTTATTGTTAAAAAGACTATACATTTATTTCCTTAGAGCAGAGGTCAGCAAACTACTGCCTATAGACCAAATCGAGCCTACCACCCAACTTTCTAAGTTTTGTGAAGTAAAAGGGCTTTCTACATTTGAGAATGGTTAAAAAAATCAAAATAGAATATTTCATAACATGAAAATTACATAGAATTCAAATATGAGTGTGCATATATATGGTTTTTTTTTTAAAAAAAAAGCTATGCTCATTCATTTATACATGGCCTGTGGTTGCTTTTGTTATAGAGGCAGAATTGAGCAGTTGTGAGTAGGGCTTCAAATCATGTTATAGAACTTTGAAAAGGCAGCACTGACTTCCAAAGTACTTGTTATCTTTTACATACAGATTTACTTGGAAAGATTCCACTTCAGGAATGCAAAGACTTCAGATTTTTGGGAAGCACTGGAAGAGGTAAGGAGGAGTATACCTCTAAGTATTTCTTGTTCTGACTTACAGAAGATTTACTAGTCATTTCTTTCCCTGACTGTTCTATTTTTTTCCCCTTGTTTGTAAATTAATTAATCTCTCTCTCTCTTTTTTTTAATCTTAGGCAAGTGAGAAGCCGGTGAGAGAAGTAATGGACACCTGGACTAGACAGATGGGTTATCCTGTGCTAAATGTGAATAAAACAGGTGTCACACAGAAGCGTTTTCTGCTGGACTCAAGAGCTGATCCTTCCCAGCCACCTTCAGATTTTGGGTAATTCATTTCAGAAAAAAAGTAGAAATTTGGCAGAAATACCCGTCATTTGCTTAGATATTGCTCTCCAGTACATGATCAATGTGTTCAAATAGCCAGGTGGTCTCCAGGTTCAAAATGGTGGACTGAGCACACGCTGCTCTTCCCAACGTATGAATGAGTGGCGGAATGAATGTACTAAAATCAATAAACCCTTAAGAGTAAGGAAAATAAATGGGTGGGACTACATTCATCACAGAATTTTGTGAAATAAAAACAGAAGGAGAAATACTGACAGAAAACCAACTGAGGAAAATGCAGCTAGATGATAGTAAAGGGACCTCCCTGTCCCTAGACAGGGTCAGGGCTCAGTGTCAGCATGAAGAATGCACAGCAGGAGTGAGAAGCCAAGCTGAAAGTAGGACAATTTTTATGACGTCTAGAAGTAGGACTTGTGCTCTTCCACTTTCTCCATCCACTACCAGTCCTTTCTCTACACAGAACTCTAAGAAATCTGGTTGTGACCCTGGGGCAAGAGTACAGAGGGCTGTTTACTAAAGAAGTAAACCAAAACAGTGGAGGAGAGCTAAGCGTTTCCATTTCATTAGGACTCCCAGACTATAGCATTGACCTTTTTCATAAGTGTTATTTATTGGCTTTCAACTTTTATAATCAACCAATGGATAACATGTAACGGTGTTGTTATGGTGGCAGAATACATTGGAAATATAACCTATCTTACCATTATAATCAGAAAAAAGAAAACCTGACAGAAAAGAGGAGGTGGAAAAGGGAGAAAAAGTGGAAGAGAGTGTGGGGTACTTACTCAGTGGTGACAGGTCTCTTCCCAGATTGGTGACGTCGTGTTGTCCGTCCGTGCTGCTGTTCTGGTAGCTCAACCCTGGAAATAGTGGGAGCATCATGTGAAAATGGGCAAATGCTGTTTTGTCCTCTGAGAGCTGATTGTTAAGCAGCAACCCTCCAGGGACTGTCCTTGCTTAACAGTTAGGAAAGTGGTAAAAACTTCATGAAGCAAGAGTGGTGGAATGAGAATATTATTTAGGGGTACATTGTAACCTATAGAAAACTAAAAATCATTTTATTTTAATTTTTTTTGGTTAAGTTTTAAAAGGGAAATAGAAAAGAAAGCAACATAAGCGCACCAAGTCACCCTCCAGTGGATGAGTTAATACATATTGTTTAAACAAAAATAAATAAATAAAGTTAGGATGCAGAACTAAAACCAGAAGCACTTAAAAGTAGAGATGCTGGGGCTGGGGATGTGGCTCAAGCGGTAGCGCGCTCGCCTGGCATGCGTGCAACCCCGGCTCTCGATCCTCAGCACCACATACCAACAAAGATGTTGTGTCCGCCAAAAACTAAAAAATAAATATTAAAAAAGTTCTCTCTCTCTCTCTCTCTAAAAAAAAAAAAAAAAAAAAAAAAAGTAGAGATGCTAGGGACTGAGGTAGTGGCTCAGAGGAAAAGCACTCGCCTAGCATGGGTGGGGCACTGAGTTTGATCCTCAGCACCACATAAAAATTAAATAAAGGTATTGTGTCCACCTACAACTAAAGAATAAATATTTTTAAAAAATAAAAATAAAAAAGGAGACGCTGAATAAGGTGCTGGCCTTGGGGTGGGGAAGATGGGAAGGAAAATGTGGTTATTCAACAGTTTCCTAGTTTGTGATTAATGATGAGTTTATGTAAAAATTTCATAAATTTAATTCTCTTGAGCATTTATGCAGCACTTAGGAGCTTAATCAAGTTCTTTTGTGTATAGCATTTATAAAAACTTAGAATCAAATTCTTCTAAACACTACCAGTTACAATTTCATTAAATTATTTTCTAATTTCCAAATACAAACACCTAAAGGTTTATAAATCTTTTTTTGAAATTATTTGATATATTTTTAGAAATTAACAATTTAAAATACAAATACAGTTTATCAAATTAGAGTGACATTTTTTCATCATGTTAAAAATCAAATCCTCAACTTTACCAAGCAAGATTTTTCTAGACAATTGAAACATGGATACTGAGTTCAGGTTTTCTAAATATTTTAATTAATATTACAAATCCAATGTGTTGTGTTCTCTGATGTGCTAGGTTTTTAAAAATGTTCCAAAGACTGTAAAAGTTGATACAGCATGTACAGCATAGCCAGTGATCTCAAAACTCATTCCATTTGCACAAGTTCAACTTGTACAAAGTCTTGATGATATGAGCATTTCTGCATAACTTATTTTGTATACATTTCTGGGGTGCCAACCACCCCACCAACTGAAAGGTAAAAATCAGACTCTCAGGACACCCAAACTGTATACAACATTTTGGGGATATCATCCTGGCCAGCTGACCATGCTGAGTCCCTCCTAGGTAGGTTACTAGGTGAACAGGAGCTGCATAGCCTATCACTGGTCCCCGGACATTGTTCCGGTTTCATCCAGTTCCAATTTTTATTGTCCCTTCTTGCAACTTTGAAATATTTAGTTGGGGTAAAGAGGATTTGAACTCATGCTCACCCAGGTGCTCTGCAATCTCCATTGCCTGATTCTCACTGAAGAGAATCGTCCTTCTGCTCTCTTTCTTAATGATTTCATTGGCATTATTTTATAATTCCTGTATAAGTCATTTGGTGAGCTCAATTAGTTAGTAGCAATTAGAATAACATGAAGAATGAGAATCTTAAGCTATGAAGAAAGTATTTTGGAAAGTGTTTAATAACTATGAACCAGTTCCTTCATAGTTACTATTGTATGTTCTAGCAAATTACATTCACTAACTTTATAATAGTGTTGGAGCTGTTTGATATTAAAATTTAAAAATATTTCTCTCTTGTGAAACAAGATTTCTTTGGGAAAGTTTCTTGGTAATTATTCTCTCTTGTCATACATGCCCACTGATTGGCTGAGCCTGAATTAATCGGGAGAGAGGGATGGGAGATGGAGATGGCGGGGATGAGGTCACAGAAAACATCTGTTTACCAGGATGAGATATTGAAGGTGAGCAAATTGGTGCAAAGGGAGTAAAGCAAACTATAATATGGAGGAAGTCCTCAAAAGTTTAAAAGGAGCTTTGTGCATATAATGTGTAACATTTACTAAACCTTGACTAAGTAGCCAGCACTATTTTAAGCACTTTAGATGTGTTTGATGAGAACAGTTGAGGACAATGAGGCAGAGAGAGAGATTAACTTATTCAAGGTTATTCACACGCACAGTAAATGATAGAGCCTTGATCTGAACAGAAGGCAGTCTGGCTCCAAGAGACTGGAAGCAGAGCAACTGGAAAAGTGGTGGGAGACAAAGGTGGGGAGAAAGGCAGGGACAGGTATGCAGGCCACATGAAAGATTTTGGACAACAATGTGCAGATTCAAGGATTTTAAGGAGAGAATTGGCAAGATTTGCGTTTTTCCAAGTTCCTTGCTCGCTACACTATGGGGACATGTGTGGAATCAGGGAGGCCAAGTAAGATGACATGGCAGTGAATGACTCATGTGACAACTGGGATTGATGGGCCCAGAGTAGGAGGGTGGCTGTGGCTGGAAGTTGTGGTAGATATTCCAAAGATTTCAGTTAAACATTTTCAATTAAAAAATAAACAACAGCCGGGTACAGTGGTGCACACCTATAATTTCCAACTGAGGCAGGAGGATCACAAGTTTGAGGCCAGCTTGTGCAAGAGAGACCCTGTCCCAAAATTAAAAATAAATAAACGAATAAAAGGACTGAGGGTGTCCTTCAGTGGTGAGTGCCCCTGGGTTCAATCCCCAGTACTACAGTAAATAAACAAATAATATGCAAGTGACTTAATCAGATGAATTTGCAGAAAACAACTTCTTTTTTAATTCAGGACTTTGAGAATTCAGTCACACTAACAGCACACTCGGGTATTTAAAAAAAATAAAATTGCCAAAACACTTTACTGTCCAAGGTATGAGAGAATGGAGAGCACTCAGAATTATGAAATTAACTATTTCTAAGGTGCTGGCTGGAAAAGCCTGAGGCACTCACCTGGTAGGCCATTATCAGCCTGAGCGGGAACCTCAGGAGCTCAGCTCTGTCACAGACAATGAGGTTCCAAGAAGCTGGGTGTCTTCCTGTAACACAAATTCTGAAAATCAATAGTTCACACCAGCACAAGGATAATACCAGAACCCACACCAATATGAAGACGCCCAGGGAGTGTATGTGTACACTTCTTTACTTTTTATTTCAAAGGGGAAAGACTGAAATTGAGAAAACCTCTTTATTTTTCACTCTTTCCTCTTCATGATACAGGATTGAAATGTAGATTTGACTTACTTTCAGGTGATAATTCAATGACAAAAGTCAGCAGAACAGTTTCTGTGATGGTTCTGTAAACTATGAACTATTTCTTTTGTAGTTATTGTTTCATGTTCTAGTAAATTAGATTAGTCGTATTAAATACTTCTACAGTCTTTAGATATTTGGGGGAAAAAAAGAAAGAAAGAAAACTTGTTGGGCTGGAGATGAAACTCAGTGGTAGAGCATTTGCCTAACATGGGTGAGGCCCTGGGTTCAATCCCTTGCACTGGAAAAAAACAAAAACAAAACATTCTCTCTTGCAAAATAAGTTCCATTGTGAAAGTTCCTCAATATGTTTCCCCCGTCTCCTGTCCACTGACTTGTTAAACCAAAGACAGTCAACCAGTGTTGATTGGATTTTAACTACTCTTTGGCTATAAATTCCTCTCCACAAAAACAAAACAAAACAAAAAAATTATTACCAAGTGAGCTAAATATATCAAGAATAAAATCACTTTCTACAATAAATTACAATATATCTTTGAATTTTACTCATGAAACTTAAGAGTATGAAACTATCTTAACCCATTTTTCTCTAATATTTTTCTTGAATTCCTACTTTCAGATACTATTTTTATTTCATTTGGATTCATAGAAGCATGATTTTTGGTGACCATTTATCAAAAATCAGTATACTTGTCCCAGTTTTGTAAAACAAAAGCAAGGGGATGTTATGCATGAATAGGAAAAGAAACTTAGAAAATAGGTTTTTCCCTGTTGAGAATATTTGTTAAAAATCATCAGTAGCTCCTGAGAAATAAGAAAGAATACTGTTTTCTTCACTTTATTATTATTTTTTTTTAAATCAAATCATGTACCCAGAAAGAAATGGGACCTATCTCCAACCCCAAGGTTCATCTTTTCTCTGATCAGATGTGTTCCTGTTGGGTGATCTGTCAAGTTGTACTGTGAGATGAATGGCCTCTTCTAAGTATGCTTCTCACTGTTTAAGTAATCCAGATGAGGAAAGTATTCACTGAATAGAACCTTTTATAATTCAAAGGACCCATCCATGCGTAGGCTTTTGCTTTAACATTATGGCGGCAACCTTCTCTTACAAATGGGCCACTTACCACGTCTCCAGCGGGCAAGTTTTCTTTCTTTCTTTCTTTTTTTTTTTTTATATATACCTTTATTTTGTTTATTTAATTTTATATGGTGCTAGGGATGGAACCCAGGGCCTCACACATGCCAGGCTAGCGCTCTATCCCTGAGCTACAACCCCAGCCCTGACAAGTTTTCTTGCCTTGAAAGTCCATCCATTGTAAACAGGCAGAAGAAGGGAGTCGGTGTGTCTTTCAGGGGGTAATTAAAGTCAGTTTCCTTGGAGAAAACTAGATTGGCCACTTTTAGTATTGATGGAGCCCATTTCATGGTACCTTAATCACACACTTAAAAAACAAATCTTGATACTCATAAATTTTAGATGATGTAATTTTCATTTCTTGAAATTTTGTATTCCCAAATCTCTTATTTTACTCAGTTTAGATTAGGTTAGATTGTGTGATACTAAAAATTACCAAATTGTATTCATTTTTGTCTTAGGATGATCTTAAAATCCTCAGGGCAATATTTTTTTTTATTTATTTTTTATTTTTTAGTTGTAGTTGGACACAATACCTTTATTTTATTTATTTGTATGTGGTGCTGAAGATCAAACCCAGCGCCTCGCATGTACTAGGCGAACACATTACCACTGAGCCACAACCCCAGCCCAGGGAAATATTTTTATACATGACCTTGGTAGTATAGCTTCTGTCCACTTTTAGGCATGGTGTAGTCCTACTGACCATGTTTTTTAGGGTGATAGCCAAGATGTGAAGTCACATTGTGCACATCCCAACACAGCATCCTCTGTTATTTCCGTTACGTTTGGCACTGGAGAAAGATGAAGAAATATTAGTTTGCATGGCAGCATCAAATTAACAGAGCAGCGACAGAGCAAAATATGTAGGTTGTGGTTATTTAACAATGCCTGTCTTCTGAGAGGCTGCAAGGGCTCTCAGGATAGCTTCCCTAAAAGCAAACCCTGAGATGATCATGTGAGTGAAAGTGACTCCTTAGGAAGTGTCTCTAGGAAGGATGGTCACGGTGGGCATGGGATAGGGAAGGGAGGGGAAGGGAAGGCAGTCCATCAGAGGTGCTATATGAAGCAGTCCTTTGCACAGTAACTGGCTCAGTCCTGCAGAGAATTTCTGGAACCTGTGCAGAACACTTCAGAGTGTTCCAGAGTGTTCCCGATGGATGGGGTAAGAAAGGTTCTCAACTTTCAACCCATACCAATCAGTCATTGTTAACTAAGGATGGCATCCAGAAGAATGCAAATTCCCAGGAATTTCTGTTTTTCCTGCTCAGGCAGTTTGAGGACAGTCCTCTGACAGAGAGACTTAGGTTTTGGTTGCTTCCAGGGAAAGCACATTGGAATCTGGGTTTCTAGGGGATAAGCATCAAGCTGTGTCCACAATAGGACCCAAGAAATAATTTATGTACTGGTTTTATGAAATTTATAGCCAAAAATTCCACTTCAATAAAATACTCCAAAGGACCCAGTAAAAAGTCCTTTAAAACACTTCAATAATATAAAGCAGAGGATTACTTTTTTCACATAGATAGCAAAAATCTATTCTTGAATGACAAATTTTATTATATCCTAAATGGGAGAAATGTCAATCCTAATTTTCTGTTAAGGAATTGAATGTTGACAGAGAAACCAACTTTGAGTAGCAATTCAAACCAGCTATTGGTACCTAGATTCATATTCTCTCTAGATACATGAGATGATGCATTTGTGATTGAGAGGAGAATAATCAAATGGCATTGATGATCTGTTTTTTGATATTTCAAGACTAAAATATTGGGAATATATTATATCCAAATACAAGCTACCTCTGCATACCAAGTAGCTAAGGAAAACAATTGGAAACCCCTGAAACATCTGATAATTTTTCCCTTTAGAGCACATGTATTCTCATGATTCTAGCTAAGAGATACTTAGAAAAGAGCGTGAAACTTTGAAGGGAGGCAGGTTATGGTGGTGGTACAATTTCAATCTAACTTCTAAAATGTATTTCTTTAACAGAATTTTACAGACTGCCTTTTGAATTTTAACAATGTTTTGTTCTCCTTAACAGAAGCCATCAAATATAAAGTGTACATAAGCATGTATTCAGATGCTCAATATTATATGTTATATTTATGCATTTTCTTTATTTCAAAGCCTCAAAGCTCTTCATTGAATAATAATCTTCATTTTGGATAATTTTTGATGCAAATTTCCATAGTTCATAAATTTATAGAAATTCAGAGCAATTACCTGACCTATTTTTATTACTAAAATATGATTTATTAACTGTATTGGTTGCATACTATACATTGGGTGATTATATAAGGAAAACATGTTTGTCTTGATTTTTATTTTTGATTTTTTATCTTTTAGTAATAAAGTTAAATTTTTCTCTTTTAAAATTTTAGTTACACATGGAATATTCCAATTAAATTTACTGAAAATGATACAACACATAGTGCCTTCTACAATAGGTCAGAAAAAGAAGGTAAATATTATCAATTGATTGATTTATTCTTTGAAATGGTGTTCTACATTAAACTAAGTGTGAAGAGTTACCCATAGGCTGAAAATTAAATAAATTTTAGCTTAAAGAAACCTCTTAAATAATTTATTGATGATTATAAATCTTTATCTGCAATAATGACTTTTCTACTTTGAGATTTTTTTTTAATCATTTACCATGATTGACATACCCAGCCTTGGGAGATCAAAGTATAAGTTTGCTTCCTTCTCTTCATCTTTCCCTCTCTCTTTCTTCCTTTTTTATCTTTTTACCAAACAAATAAGTCATTGAATTTCTTAAAATGTTATGTGGCAGGCCTGGGTGTTTTTTTTATTTTTTTTTAACGTTCTCATTAAATTAGACCAATCATTTTCTGAAAGTTTATCTCTTGTTCTCTCCATTGATTTGTCTTTTTCTTACTTGAAAAATTCTAAAGTTGATTCCATAGCTTAGCTAGTATGAATTGTGCTGATATAAACATTGATGTGGCTACGACACTATAGTATGCTGATTTTAAGTCCTTTGAGTAGATACTGAGGAGTGGGATAACCAGGTTAAAAGGTGCTTTAGTTCTAAGGAAAACCTTCACTTCTTCATCCTCTGTTCATTCTGTTCCCCAGTAATCTTCTTAGAATGTGGATTGGTCAGTCATACTCTTGCTTTGAGCCATTAAATGGTTTGCTTCATAAACTCACAGGAAGTCCTTCAGCTTATCTCTTCAGCCTCTTTTCCCTTCAGTCCTCAACCCCTCTACTCTTTGCCAACTTTACCAAACCATTTTCTTCTCTACAAGCAAGGTATGCACTTACTACTATGCCTTTCCCTCCTCATCTACCCGAGGGAAAATCCAAAGGCCAAATGTTCTCTCTGATGTGCAGATGCTGACTCACAATAGGCCAGGGAGAGGGAAGAGGGGAAGGTTCACACTTGGACCAGGGGAGTGAGGGGATGGGAGGGAGGATAGAAATGGGAAAGAAAGAGAATGAATTGGACATAGCTTTTCTGTATTCATATATGAATACACTACCAGTGTAACTCCACATCATGTACAACCACAAAGGTGGGAAGTGATACTCCATGTATGTATAATATGTCAAAATACATTCTTCTGTGGTTCTTATATAACTAAAAAGAACAAATACAAAAATCAAAAAAAAATTCTAAAGTTATATAGAAACAAGGAGACATTATCACAGATCTCCACGTCACCAAAAAAATAATAAATAAGACAGGTTTTAGCACTAATCCCAGAAGAACCTTGCTTTTAATACTTTTACCAATGTACTTGTTTTATGTCTCAAAACTTGTCTTTTATTTTTATTTTGCAGTCCTGGGGTTTGAACTCTGGGCCTCTTGCATGCTAGGCAAGTGCCCTTCACTAAACTATATCCCCAACCCTTTTTATTTATTATTTTGAGACAGGGCTGTCACTAAATTCCTGAGGCTGGCCTTGAACGTCTGATTCTCCTGTCTTAGCCTCCAGAGTCTCTGGATTTACAGGCATGTGTCACTGCACTCAACTCAAAACATTTCTTATGTAAGACAAACTAGACTGTGTCCTTGGCTCCATTCCATCAGGACTTGGTCTCAGGAGAGCATTGGGCTTACACTTTCACCCGTGGCTACTTAAGGCCAAGCAGATCACTTGTCTGTGGTTATGGTTTGGATATAAGTTGTTCCCCAAATGCTCACATGTGAAACAACGCAGGAAGGTTCAGAGGAGAAATGATTGAGTTGAAGTCTCAACCCAATCAGTGACTTAATCTCCCTGAGTGGGATTAACTGAGTGGTAACTGAAGTGGTAGGGTGTAGCTGGAGGAGGTGGGAATTAGGGTGTGGCTTTGGGGTATATATTTGTATCTGGAGAGTGGAGTCTCTCTATTTTCTGTTTGTCATGTTAGCTGCTTCCCTCTACTATACTCTTCCGCCATGATGTTGGGCCTCATTTAGAGCCCCCAGGAATAGAATTGGCCTTCTGTGGACCATGAGCCCTCAAATAAACTTTTCCTCCTTTAAAATTGCTCTGGTCAGATCCTTTAGTCACAGCAGTGAAAAAGCTGCATATGCCTATAACATCCTAAAATGTTAATTATGTCTGAGTTCATCTGGCAAATAAATTTTATTCTGTTTCCAGTTGATTTTTTTTAAAATCAGCTTTATTGAGATATAAGTTGCATACCTTTAAATTTACCCATTATTTTCTTATTTTACAGTGCTGGAGATTGAACTCATGACCATACACATGCACAGCACACACTCCATCACTAAGCTCCATCCCACTCCACAGTTCATCCATTTAAAGAGTAAAATCCAATTTTTTTTTTTGTATATTCATAGTCACATCAGCACAGGCAATTTAGAGCATTTTT
Organism: Urocitellus parryii; assembly: GCF_045843805.1. Lineage (NCBI taxonomy): Eukaryota > Metazoa > Chordata > Mammalia > Rodentia > Sciuridae > Urocitellus > Urocitellus parryii. Next base: position 57,090,414 of record NC_135540.1, read on the forward strand.
ATTACCTCAGAAAGAAACCCTTACCTTTATCTATCATCTCTCCATCCTCCCATGCCTCAGCCCAAATTGAACACTAATCAAATTTCTACATCTATAGATTTACCTCTTCTGTACATTTAATGTAAATGAAATTACATATATATATATAATTATATATAATTTATATATAAATAGCATTTTTAATCTTTTTTTATTTAGCTTAATGTTTCCATGGTTCTTCCTAGTTGTTGCATGTATCAGCATTTCATTCATTTTTATTGTCAAATTATATTCCATTATATGGATATGTGACCTTTCTTTATACATTTATCAACTGACAGATATTTGAATTATTTGTACCTTCATCTCTTGTCAGTAGTGCTGCTATAATCATTTATGTATAAGTTTCTCTGTAACTTCCCTAGGTTTTTTCCCACTTTTTTTAAAAAAAAAAACTTGTATTATAAAATCTTTTGTGATTTTTAGATTTTCTATAAACTCTACCAGCTTTGCTATTATGGAAGTAAGACTCTTCTTTAGGCTCTTCTTGACAGGAATTGCTATCACAATGAAACTTTCCCTTTATCATTTATGGTAACAATTATTATAGCATTGTGGTCAACATTCTGAATTTCCAGATCAATACCATTCTGTCTCAGTATTTGTATTCATTTAGGTTGTGATTGACTACTAAGCTGTATCTCTTGTGGTCTGTCTTCCGACCATTTTCAGATTCGTAAGCACATTTGCCAAAGGAAAATGGAAAAGACAGAAAGAACACACTAAAGAATATGTAACAGCCCTGGTAAAAGACATAAGAGAAGGTTAGGATTTCATTGGGAGGTTTAACTTTTTACCACATTTTCCCCCCCAGTGGTCACCATGTTTAATGAAGGTTGGAAGAATGTCTTGGAAGCAGCTTCATTTGCTGTTTACAAATTTAAAAGCATGAATAATTAATCTATCCTTACAGTTTACCCAGCATTTTCATGGCGTTAGGATCCCATAGCAGTGAATTTTCAAGATAACTAATGCTCACTCTAATACATCATAAGTAAATTTTAAGAGATCAGAATAAACAACCTTCTAATATTTATTGTGTACTCATTAGATAGATTTGGAATGTTGAATTTGATCCCTTAATTAATCAGTTATTTCTTTCAAGCCAGTATTTATTAAAGCTAACTGACATGCCAGATACAGGGGTAGGCCTGGAGATAATGTGAGAGTAGGGGAGAAGCATGACCCCTTACCCTGTGTGGACAGTTGTCCAGGGCTAGGTCAGCAGGTAGATACAATACTGTCCTAAGTGGCTGGTGTGGTAACTGAAAATAGTGAAGGGAACACACAGGACAAGCACCAGCCCAGATGTGGGGGATCAGGGAAGATTACTAAAGAAAAGGATTTCTAGGCCAAGAGTTCAGGGGCTACTGATAGAGTATAAATGGGTAACAGGATTGATGGAGTCTTGGGGGTCCCTGTACTCTGAACAGGGAGTGTTAGCATAGAAAAGAGAGAGGGAGCTCTCACACCCCTTTCTACCCTTGAAGTATTATGTTTAACACATTTTCTTTTTTTCTGTAACTATTGACTTACCTTTGTCTCTCCTCCCACGGAGTATTCCTTGAGGAAAAGAAACTTATCCCTTATCCGTTGCTGTTGTTACTGTTCCTGGCCACTTAGCCAGAAACAAACTAGACATCTCTTCCTACTTCAAAGTGCCTGCTCCATTTTTAGGCTATGCAATAAGTTCCTGTTTCCTGTTTGAGAACATCTTCAGCTCTCCGCTCGGAGCACAGATGACGAACATGTCCTGAGTGTACTGAATGGGTAACCAGCTCATGTTACCAATCCTGCTGCCCTCCTCTTGGTTTCTTTGATGACTCATCAGTTAGAAACTCCCCAGGCAATAGTGGGACTTCCCCCCTTCCCACCCCAGATCTTTTTTATTTACATTCATATTTTAAGCATTAGAAAAAAATTAAACATGTACTCTCTAACCAAAGATGAATGAACGAGGACTTCTATCACAAACCTGTTCAGGCTATTCCAAGGTGCCCTAAAAACCTTTCCTTTTAAACTATAGTTACTAACTAGAGCCTCTTTTAAATGAATTTATCTCTGTTAAAATGAATTTATTCTTACCAAAATATGTTTCTTTATCCTCAATGCTGTTATTTCCTCGTTGGGATTTTATTATAAACATAGTCCTTCTCAGGACTTTCTCTGTAGAATATTTTATGCTGCCGTTTCATTTGTCATTGTTCCTTTATGTTTCCAACAAAATCATTGTCATTTAAGCTTCCTATGCTCTCTTTCTTCTTTTTCAATTAACCTTTAAGCTTTCCGAAGACACAAACTGCACCTCGTTTCTTGTCTCCTTTTCACTCTTATTACTAGTGCTAGGCACATCCTGAGAGTTTGGTGAGTTCTCGCTTAATGGACTGTCACCTGTGTATGGTTTTGTAACCTCTCTTTCTTTAGTATCAGATACTATTTTGGCTATTATCGATGCTTCTACCTTTAGTGTTACATGGACCTTTTTACTTCTAATTTGCCTCTTTCTAATATTTAGTGTGATCTTGGGTAATCACCTTGCTAAAACATAATATTTTTAAATAGTCATCCATAAATACATAGGAGCTGAGGCCTAGGAGAGATATAGACAGGCTTTATAGCTCTAACTTCCAGATTCAACTATCACTGGATACTTTAATAACCGTTCTGACTATCATAAAAACAGGGTTTACTAAACATTAATAATGGCTATATTTAAATATTTATTACCAAAATAATGGTGAGCATGTAATTTTATATACAATGACAAAAAGCAAAGGTCTTCATTTTTTCAGCCTGAGCCTCATGGAATGTGCAAACTTTGGATAATTATGGACACCATTTTGGTGGTTTGGAAACTAAGTTTGTTTTTTCAGCCCTGGTCAACCAAGTCTTGGAAGATTTATTCACCCAAACCAAACATACAAGAGATTAACCAAGAATGCTAATTTGTTAATTTACCCACAGATAAAATATCCTGGCCTAGTAAACCAGCATACTCATGTCAACTAATTGGTGTCTCTTCCCAGGGGAAAAGTTTACTTAGTAAGGATTAGGGCAGAGTTAAGGTAAATCAGTTATTTTAAGATGTCATCAAACTGTGATAGCCTGATATATTGCATCCTCCAGGTGACCGTAATTATTTTACTTAGAAACTATCAATAGTAGCCTGATGCAATAAAGTTTCTTGTTTGTGCAAGAGTTCAAAGAAGGTATTTCTGACTTGCCATCTCTCTTGGGTGGCTCTCCATCAAATAACAATCCTGTTTTCTTCCTTCTTCGGATTCTATCCCCTCTTGGAAGTTAGAATTCCTTGCTAGATCTTTTGTATCTGAGCAGAAACAGAGGAAGTTAATTGAGAGACTAGGTCTAGAAGTGCATCTATTGCTTTTGCCCACATATTATAGCCAGTTCTCAATGTGTGCTGCTACCTAACTGTAAGAAGGCTAAGATGTACAATTTAGCTCTATACCCAGGAGGAAAAGGGAACAGTGTGGTGAGCCACTAACAAGTCCCTGCCACATACACTGTTCTCTATAGGACCAGAACTGTCAACAAGCCTGGAACACCTGTGCCATCTCAGTTGGGCCCCTTCCCTGGGCAGACTGGAGACACTGGCAGATCTTCACTATCTAAGACTCTTTTGCAGTTTTTCTTCCCAGTTGCCAGAATCATCACCACTGACAATCCTTCCCCATGACAGAAAGGTTGGCATTTTCTCAGACTCCTGCTTGTTTCATATTAAAACTACTCCTTTCTTTCCAGGAAGATTGTAATAAACTATTTGCTAAGATCTGGGAGCGACCCTATAATTATTGCTAATATAATCATTAATACTTTCTTGATTGGGCATTTTGTTGTAAACATTATCCAATTTGACAATGGATCATGTTACCTTTAGTTTCAGAGATTAAAATGTTCTTCCTTGACCCCACAAACGGACAATGCATCCCTGTTTGAAATTTTTAGCTCTTTAAGTTTATTTTGTGTATCATGAGTCAAAAAGTACTGCTCTTGAGTCTTTTGTTTTACTAGTTAAGTGATGCACAAAATTTAAAAAGATGTAAACTCTGTCATTACATGCTAAAATTTAATCTGCTCAAAGAACTAGTGCAATACAGCCTTTATAAAGAAAAACATTTCATTCTTTAGGAATCTCAGGTTATTGCAAGCTGTCTTCTTGTCTAAAATTTGTTATAATTATTTATAAAAAATAGTAACATTAAAGAATGATTGTATATGCTCTTTTGGAAAAGGTAATTATCAGTCTCCATAAAAAAACAACAACACTGCTCTTAATAGTCAGAAAAAAAACTAATAAAAAGTAAATGGAGAAACAAAAAAAGAAACACACCCGTACTTCTCTGTGTCACCAGGAATAGGCTCAATATTTTAGTCCTACTTACTTCATTATGTAACTAAACCGCCAGACAGTATTTTGCTGCTGACAACTGTTCTGAAAGTAGCATGAACTTGGAAAGTCCTTAACTACTAACTTCCTGGATCTCAGCTTCCTCATCTATAAAGTGAGAAAAATCACAGTGACTCTAGACAGGCTTAACTGGAGACATATAAAGCACACTAAAATACTGCAGTATTTAGATGGATTGCCAGGAACTTCTCAATGTTATTTATATTTGCTTTGCTATTTATAGAACTGGCAGCCTATCCCCTTTCATAATAATGGAGATAGCTACCATCTGTTGGACACATAACTATGTGACCAACGCTTTACCTATGTTATCTTATTTAATCTTTGCAACAGGCCTGGGGGATTTTTATCCCTGTTTTACTCCTATTGAATGGGGACACAGGAGTCCAGTGATCTGGCCAAGGTGACAGGGCTACTAAGCCACAGAGAAAAGACTTCATCCTAAGTCTTTCAGACTCCAAAGTTCATATTCTTTCTTCTGTAACATATGGCTTTCTGCTTAGCAAGAGACTCTCCTCCTGATACAAACATTCAAAGTATAAGGTTGCCAAAAGATTAGCTTCCTTTCAACAACTTGTCCATGGGAGAATGACAAAGAAAGATTAATACTACATGAGTGAGGTAAGGGTTTATAATTTGTCAAGTACCTACTCTGAAAGTTCCTAAAGAAACGTATTGTCTTGTTGAAGAGCTTGCTCATATATTATGAAAAACTACTGTGTCCTGGATATTTTCCAGACCTTGCAAACACTTCCAAGAGTTAAATCATCTTTCCTCCCAAACTGACTTACCTTCCTCTGTTCTCGAATGGCAACACCATTATTCATCCAATCATGCAAGCCCTTTTCCCTTCCTCCAACTGTCCACATCAGGTCAGAAGAAGGATGGTGTTGGTCTTACCTGTAATCACCTCCTGTTTTCATCATCTCTGCCTTATCCTTCTTGCCCTTCATTATAACAATGGATTCTAAATGAGTCTTCTTTTCTCTAGAAGGTCCTCCAAAATATCTCCCATAAAATGACCTTTCTAGAAAACAGACTTGAGCATATTATTTTCCTGCTTAAAAACCTTCCTTATCTTCCCACCTCTCAGAAGGTGAATTCTCGATGCATGATCTTCATTGCAAGCTTCATCTTCTGTTTTCCAGTATTTTCTCCATTGTCATTACACTCAACTAGTTGAAATTCCTCAAATATACTAAGAATCCTTACGTCATTATTTAAATTGGATATTGTCCATGCAAACAAAAAGCATAGGAATTAGAAAGTTATGCTAACAAATATTGGTCATGTCAGAACATAGCTATGATTTTAAGTGTATATGCTTAATTTAAAACATAAGTCTCTATTCCTTTAGTATTGGGCTTCTAAAATCTTTATACTAGGACCCTCTGTAAATATTGGATGTAACTTTAGAAAGTTAATTTGATGAATCCATTGATTAAAAATGTTGTTATAATCAAAATAAGGTGATAAAAGATCTTACCAAGATAAACAAAATTGAAAGAAAAATTATGACAAGTATTAAAAAATCAAGAATGTTCCATTTGGATTCTAATTCATTTGCAGGTCTTCTTGACACTTTAAAAGCTTTACCAGGGCTGGGGATGTAGTTCAGTGGTAGAGCACTTGCCCAGAGAACATAGGCCTTGGTTTCAATGCCCAGCACTGCAAAGAAAGGATAAAAAAATAAAAAGGAGGACCACTGATTCTCAAATCATTATTCTTAGCAATAGCCATTTTCACCAGTTTTAATGGTTGGTTAAATGTTTACATTTTTATCCTCTCCCCAGGCAGCCACAATAAACACTTTTCATGTAATGAATCCATTGTGATTTGGAATATATGGACTATCCCAGAAGGCGTAGGCTTCTCTGTCTTTAGGTGTTGTTTTATTTTATTAAAGGATTGGCCAGCATAGAATTATTTCATTCATTTGGCAAGCTTCTGCCAGTAAGAAATGTAAGTCACAAACGACAGGACACTTATTGACATTACTTATTTCTTTTTCAGCTTATTCACCCCAGTGACATTTCTAAAGTTAGGCAACTAAATAAGAATTAGGCTTTGGGGCTTTGGATCCAAATCAAAACTTGACTCCTTGAGCTAATATTTCTTTTCTTTTCTTTTCTTTCTGTCCTCTGGGTCTAATTTCTCTGTGTTTACAGTATATGCAAACATGTTTCTCATTAGTGTTTATTTACTACCACAGGAATCACTTTGAACCCTTATGATTCTAGTGGAAATACTTTTCTCAAAATAAATCCAGATCATATTGGGTTTTATCGTGTAAATTATGAAAAACTAACTTGGGACCAGATCGCTGGGAATCTTCTCTCAAACCACTCGGTAAGAGACAGCAATGGTTATGAATTGTTTTATTTTTATTCTAAGAATAGCATTTTAATGAATGATATTAATTTTTCTCAACACATTTTCATTTAACTATGTTTCATTTTTTTACTTCTTTTTTTTTTTTTTTCATTTTTCCCAGCAATTTTCTTCTGCTGACCGTGCAAGTTTCATTGATGATGCTTTTGCCTTGGCCAGGTAGGTTTTATAATGAGATCGGATCATTTAAGATATTGTGGGTTTTCCCATAAATATTTGCTTAAATGAATTACAACATTTAAGTATTAATCAATTTTAGTTTAAAATAGTCAAGCCAGGGCTGGGGATATGGCTCAAGCAGTAGCGCGCCCGTCTGGCATGCGTACGGCCCGGGTTCGATCCTCAGCACCACATATAAACAAAGATGTTGTGTCTGCCAGAAACTAAGAAATAAAATATTAAAATTCTCTCTCTCTCTCTCTCTCTCTCTCTCTCTCTCTCTCTCTCTCTCTCTCCTCACTCTTTCTTTAAAAAAATAAAAATAAAAAAAATAAAATAGTCAAGCCAATATTTTAAACATCATTGTTTTTATTGGCCCTCTTTTTAAAAAAGTTTATGTGTTCCTCATAACCAAACTGCTGATATTAGCCCATCACTTATACACAAAAACTCACACACCCTATTGACTTTGAGTATGGGTTGTTCTGGATCAGAGGCCTTGGGCTAATTAGGAGTGATATTGGCAAAGGCTCAAAAGTGTACCTTCACAAAAGTGTACCTTCACAATTTGATTTAATAAAAAGGTAACCAATGTGTTTTATTAATTTGGTTTCATGACCCCAAGCTCATTGTAAAACTTGCCTAGAATTGTCAAATCTTGTTCAGGTCATTGGGGAAGGAGCCATGGTGTGCCACGATTTATCAGAATAAGATTCCATTTAAGAAATTTGTCTCTCTTTTTTATTTCTCATGATCTGAAGGTAATCTGTATGTAGAAAAATGCGATCAACACAAATTAAGGGAAGAGAGGATTCTTAACCATGGTAGCTCTAAATTTTTTTCAGATAGTTGAACACTAGTTGATTGTTCAACAAGTATTTATTAAGTTCCCAATACTTTGCAGAAGTTGGAGACACAGCCCATTTATTTCTCTAACTTTGTAGTGACTTCACTCTAAATATGGGGAAGATATTGAGAATGAGATGTGACTTCCTTATGTAGCCTCCCATGGCTCCTTTGTCTGGGTTGGGTGTTCCTCTTTTGGGTCCCATCTTCTCCCACAGTATTAAATCAACATTATTTATCAGTTGTCCATTTCACCCATGAAATTAAAAGTTTCATGAGGGTAGGCACCCAAACCCAGCTCATGGCTGCATGTGGCTGTTAAAGTTGATGCTCAATAAATATTGCCTACAGGGATGGCTGGTAGAGATGGCTGGCAGGATCTATAACAGCAGCAAAAGGCAGAGGAGAAGTATTTTTTACATGGACTTCCTGGACAGCATATTAGAAGTCAGAAAACCTTGGCATTTTTCATGGAAGAAATAATAGGTTAAAAAGCAGGCTTTTGAACTTGATTAAAATCCTGATTTCATGTAAACTTAAGTCTTCTAACCTCTCTCTGGTTCAATTTCCTTATTAGTAAAATGGAAATGAACTTATAAGGCTATTGTGAGGAATAAATGAGATAGACATAAATCACCCACCATATGACTTTTCTGGAAAAAATGCTCAGTAAATTGTATTACTTGACCAAAATACATAAACTATTGATTATTAGCAGCAAAGATAAGATACATTTAAAAAAGTGATTCTGAATTTGTAGACTTTATAGGTGGTGTAGAATATAATGCTCTTTAGTGAATTCTCAAGTTTAATCTGCCAGATATGTAATAGATTAATTTTTTCATTTCAATGCAATATGCGATTTGCTCATTTAATGGATATGTATTGAGTACCTACTAGGTATAAAGCACTGTGTACACCCTGGGAGACTAAGTAGTAAAAGAAGATGACTGATAAGGATTTTTAAACATAACAGAATTATTTAGAATTTCTTTTTCTGGAAAACTCTTCAGATGCACTGTGTACCATGACCTCTTCCAAAACTTAGCCTCTGTTAAAATTACAATGAATTGCAGTATCTTTATCATTTAATTCCCATCACAACACAATGAAGATGGCTCTTTTTGTTCTGAGATGAAGGGAACAGCTCTTGAATACTTCTCTCAGGAACTGGATATAAAACAAATAGCTCAAACTATAGAAAAGACCTTTTTTTTGCATTTCTCAGCTCCTTAGCCATGACCTCATAAAATTTTTAAGAAATATGGGAAGGAAGAAAGTGAAACTAATTTAAAAAGCAAACCATATGGAGAATCACACCACAGAGCTGGAAATACCTGAGTTAACACCTGGCCCAGTTTCCTTCTACAACATATGAAGAGAACTGGATTAAGAGAGGAGCAGACTCCACCAAGGCTGGTGACAGCTGTGTCCTTCCCACTCGGAAACTTTAGGAGGGAAGAAATGTGCAGTTAAGCAGATAAGTACCTGTGGAAGGATTGGAATTTACACAGGTCTATTGAGGTGTTAAAAAAAATTAACTTTATGTTTAATAATCCGGCTAGGCACAGTGGTACCCACCTGTAATCCCAGCAATTTTGGAAGCTAATGTAGGAGGATCAAAAATTCCAGGCTAGCCTCAGCAAATTAGTGAGATCCTATCTCAAAATAAAAAACCAAAAGGGCTGGGGATGTAGCTCAGGGGTAGAATGCCCCTAAATTCAATCCTGAAAGAAAGGAAGGAGAAAGGAGGGGAGGAGGGAAGGAAAGAATATAGGAAGGAAGGAAGTAAGGGGGAAGAGGGAAAAGAAAGAAAATTCTCAACCAAGCCTGGCCTTCAAATCTAGTTTTTTTTAATTGACTTAACAAATGTGGTTTGAAACCCAACATTGAGTAAGAATGTTTTCTGGTGTTGAGTTCCATAGAAGGAGAGACTGAAGTGGAGGTTCTCTTACAAATCATGAGATTTGGGGTAGGAGGGCAGGAAAAGGGTGGGAGGAAAATGGTGCCCAAGATGTCCTCTCATCTGAAGTCTGGCTTTGCCAGATTCTAGCAGGAAGCTGTGAATTGTAGGGGAGCAAGTTCAACCAGGGAAGCTGGTTGACCTTTTGTATTTCTGAATTGACAACCCTTGGGAACGGGTGGCTGTTGCACAATTTCTTTGGCAAGATGGATGTGTTTGGCCAAGGGCTATTTTCTGGAGAAGGGAGAGCCAGGAACCCACAGAGCACCATGAAGGAATCTGGCGCAGGCCCTCCGAATGTGTTTGTCTTTCTTTCTTTCTTTTTCTTTTTTGGTATCAGGGATCGAACCCAGGAGTGCTTAACCACTGAGCCACATCTCCAGCCCTTTTTATTTTTTATTTTGAGACGGGGTCTTGCTAAGTTGCTTAGGACCTCCCTAAATTGCTCAGACTGGCTTTGAACTCGAGATCCTCCTGCCTCAGCCTCCAGGGCAGCTGGGATTACAGGCATGCTCCACCATGCCTGTCTTTGTCTTAAAAACCATTTTTAGAGTAGAGCAAGCAGATTGGGGGAGGGAGGAGAGGAGGGAAAGGGAAAGCACTGTGGAATGAGATTGGTCAAATTATGTATGTGTACAAATATGGCATAATGAATCCCACAATTATGTATAATTATAATGCACCAATTAAAATAATTAAAAAAAACCTTCTTAACACTTGTTCCCAATCAGCCATATCAGCATTGTCTGGGAACTTAGGAGAAATGCAAATTCTTGGGCCCTACCCAAAAACTACTGAATCAGAAACTCTGGGAGTGGGGCCAAACAGTTATGTATTTAATAAGCCTTCCAGGTGTTGCTAATGTGTGCTTAAATTTGAGAATTCTGGCTCTAAATGATACTGCTCTTCTGATTCAGTAAATGGAAACTTCAAAGTAAGGTGCTTTGAGGAAAATGAAAAGTTGGTTGTCAATTCAGAAATACAAAAGACCAACCAGCTGGACTTCCCTTAAGCTGGACTCACTCCCCTACAATTCAAAGTTTCCTGGTGGAATCTGGCAAAGCTTAACTTCAATAAATACTTTTAAATATATATACATACATATATATGTATATATGTTTATTTAATTGCAGATGAACACAATACCTTTATTTTATTTATTTATTTTTATGTGGTGCTGAGGATCAAACCCAGTACCTTACATGTGCTAGGCAAGCGCTGTACCACTGAGCCACAATCATAGCCTTCCATGAATACTTTAATTCTTTAAGTATTATCCATGTATTTATTATCACCAGCAACAATTCACTCCCTGTCCAGTGTTCTGGTTCTGTGACTCAGACATCAAGAAAATTAACAATACCAAAGTAGAACCACTGCATATCAAGTGTACTTGGATAAAAATAATAGACTAGGATATTAATTTTTCAAAGAACTTGAATATATCATATTTAGTCAGGACCTTTAGATCCTTGGTTTTCCTCCTTCTGCCCAATTAGACAATTCTCTTGGCTTTTGTAACCAAGGCCCATTCCTCTGAATCTTTTCACTTTCTAGAAATGTGTGACCCACTTGGTTTCTGACCAGAGTCTATTATTCTTCCTAATTTTTTTCTTAACCACTTCACTAATTTCATCCTCAGAGTGACAACTATTCTTTAGAAGTTTCCCAAGAAAATATTGATAGGCCTAGATGTTGCTATATCCAGTTGAGAAAGTATAGAATCACTAACATTAGAAAACTTTCAATTAAGTCATAAATGTCAACACAAAATTCTATAATTTTTTAGTTAATAAACATTCTTTATAATAAGCTACTCCATTTCTCAAAATTCTTTATGCTTTTGTTAAGGGAGACCGAATGATCTTGAATAGAAATCCTTCTAGATCAGAGCAGGAACTGAGAACATATGAAGAAGAATCAGATCTTCGAACTGAAAACAAACTATATTCCTATCTTTCCAATACTCACACATTTTCTAAGCAAACTTTTAAGGGAGGAATCAATACATAATTACATTATTGTTTATTTTTAAAATGATCTCAAACATAATAGCACTCAATGCGTCAATATCCTAAATTCAATAATTTTTAAAAATCAATCTTTAATTTAAATTTTCAATATGTGATTTGGAAAGACAGAATTTCCATCTAACGTTCTTTTGGAAATCTAGGCTACAATTAAAAGGTGTAACAAGTCCTGAGAATATTGATTTCAAAAGGTTCTAAGATGTCTTAGAGGAGAGGAGAAGTTAGATTCTTTAAACTTTGAAATGTCAATAGTACCTTCAAATTTTTTGGAAGAGAAAAGTCCATTTTTATTTATGAAGATTACTGGGAAATGTATAAGAAAATAGATGTTACAACTGGAAATATAAGCTCAGTTTTAATGCTTTGTTTAAAGCATCCATGATTCGTACTGCCCTTCATGTTTCTTCTTCATATTAAATGTAAATGATTTCAATAAAATACACTTATAATGAAGTCTTTATGTATTCTAATCAGTTTGTGAACTTAAAATTTAAAAGCTTTTATTCATCATTATTAACCACATATCAAAATGGCTTTGGTTTCATCTGAATTTTTGCCATAGTAACTTTTTAAAAATGTACATCTTAATATTATGTTTTCTTCATTCTATTATCGCACTCATATATCATTTTGAACAAAAACCTTTGGATTGGTCCTCAATAGTAAGTGCAATTTCTTAATTGATTAATAAAAGAATTCTCATTAACATGGAGTACTGGGGATCCCCCATATGTTGCTACTTTTAGCCAAATGTAAACTAAAATCTGTTTTCTAATTAGTTATGTATGTGTGCATATTTTGTTTTGTTTTGTTTTGTTTTTTAAGAGCTCAACTGCTGGGTTATGATGTGGCTCTGAACTTGACCCTGTATCTCAAAATGGAAGAGAACTTTTTACCATGGCAGAGAGCCATTTCAGCCGTAACTTACATCATTAGCATGTTTGAAGATGATAAAGAGCTATACCCCATGATAGAGGTGATGTTGCTGCTATAATAAAAATATAAACGTTTAGTCATTAGTAAAATAGGATGGTTTCTGAGGGAAGAAGCTCCTAGGGGACATATCATCACTACCTCACAAGTGAAAACAAAGTGCAATCTTAAGGAGATGCTATCTCTTCTTTTTCAATTTGAAGCATATCAGTATGTGTAGTTTTGTATATTGCATAAGGTATATATTTGAGTATTAGAAGAAATACAGTAATAAATATTTTATTTAAAATTTATAATATTTTAAACTCTAAATACTAACTGGATCTTACCTTAAATGGATTTATCTCTGTTAAAATGAATATTCTTCCCCAAATATAATATTTCCTTATTCTTGAGGCTGTTATTTCCACATCAGGATTTTGTTGTAAAATAGTTATTCCGAATTGCTTTGTTACATCTGTGGCACTTTGGAAGTTCACTTGTAATTTCAAACAAAATCTGGATTTGAATTTCTAGCTCTTTCACTTATTAAATGAAGACGTTGGGCAATTAATTTAATATTTGTAAATCTTAGCTTCCTTTTGAACAATAGGAACATCAACACTCATCTGCCTTTGGGAGGATCAAATTATATGGAAGTTCTCTGTAAATCCTAAATATCAGTTATTTTTATTATTTCATCAATATTTGAACAACTTTCTTAATGCTAGAACTGTGTCAGGTGTTTTCTACTTATTTCATATATTAACTAAGAAATGGAGATTAAAAAGGAATTACCCAGCAAGGTGTAGTAGTGCATACCTGTAATACCAGCAACTTGGTAGTCTGAGGCAGGAGGATCACAAGTTTGAGGTCATCTGGGCAACTTAGCAAGACTCTGTCTCAAAATAAAAAAAAAATTAAAAAGAGCTGGAGAAGTAGCTCAATTGTAAATGACCCCTGGGTTAAATTTCCAGTACCAAACAAAAGAAAACACCTGGGCATGGTGGCACACACCTGTAATCATAGTAACTTGGGAGGCTAAGGCAAAAGGGTCACAAGTTCAAGGCTGACCTAAGCAATTTAGTGAGGCCTTAAGCAACTTAGCAAGAACGTGTCTTAAAACAAAAAAATAAAAAGCACTGGAGATGTTGCTCAGTGGTCAAGCACCTCTGGGTTCAATTCCTTGTCAAAAAAAAAAAAAAAAAAAAAAGGCTTACCCAAAGTTTTGTAAAACATTAGAGAAAGATATCCAAGGTGGTTTATGTCCCCATGATTGAAGCAAAATTGTAATATGATTAAAAAAAAAAAAAACAACTGAACACATTCCTTTCTTAAAGTCAGGCCCAGAGTTTTCAAAACTAATAGGAAAATTCTTACAACAAGGGACTGCAGATTACAATAAATGGGAGACTGTTGATAGGTAGCAAATTATTACTCATGGTAATAACCTGATGTTTTTATTTCAGAAATACTTCCAAGATCAAGTGAAGCCCATTGCAGATTCTCTGGGATGGGATGATACTGGCGACCACCTTACAAAGTAATTTTTCACCTTTTAAAAATTAATCTTCATTTAGTATTTATTTGTGTGTTTTAAGGCATGTTGAGAAGTGCTTAAACCCTGGCTTTGTGTTTGCCTGTTTTCTAAGGTTACTCCGTGCCTCTGTGTTAGGGTTTGCCTGCAAGATGGGAGACCCAGAGGCCTTGAAGAATGCTTCCCAGTTATTTGAGGACTGGATAAGGACAGGCAAGAGGTGACTATTCACCTTGTTTTTATTTCTAGAAGACTTTAAACTGAGAAATGAGCCACTGACATCTCTGAAACCTTGCTTCCTTGTCTAGCATTCCTGTCAATCTCCGGCTTTTGGGTTATCGGTATGGAATGCAGAACTCTGGAAATGAAGTTTCATGGAACTATACTCTAGAGCAATACCAGAAAACTTCATTAGCTCAAGAAAAAGAAAAACTGCTCTATGGATTAGCATCAGTGAAAAATGTTACTCTTTTGGCAAGGTAAGTGTTTTTTTTTTTTAAATTTTTTTAGGGTTTTGGTGTTTGTGGTTCTAAGAATCAAACCCAGGACCTCACACATTCTGGGAAAGTGCTCAACCACTGAGAAAAACCCCTAGTCCAAGTTGGGATTTCATTTCATTTATATTAATGGTGTTTAGTAGTTTATATGTCACAGTCTCTTAAGACTCTGATTAAGAAAGTATTATGTCTTTTTCCCCAAAAAAATCCATTAAAAAATATTTTTCATGTAAGAAAGAAAATATCCATCTTGTGATTGAGCAAAAGAATAAAGAAATGTAGTCTCATACGAAAATGTTCTGGAGGTAGGTTTCCTGTAGGGTGCAGTGATATTTTTATCCAGAACCCAGGCTCCTGTTCTGCCATGCTCAAGGTGTGGGATGTCTTGTGACTTCCAAAGCTCCAAACATGTTGTCATAACACAAAGATGCTCAATAGAGGATGAAAGGCGTGAAAGAACATATCTTCACAAGGTTCTGTCTTTATGATTAGAGGACAGTTGTGTTTACCTCCCCTTATGATCCAGAACAGACTGAGATGCAATCAATGTGGGTCACACTCCCTATCTACCATTTGCTCATTTGCTGAATAGGATGGACTTGAATTGATTTGGGCCAATCATAAATCTTTGGGGTTATGGTAACGATCTGCCTTCCCTAGGAACCAAATATATCTAAAGATTCCCAAACTAGGCTCTGTCATCAGAGAAAGAGGAGTTCTGCCACAGTGTGTACCCACATGTGTATATACACATGCATGAACACACACACACACACACACACACACACACATACATTTACATTATTACATTATACCCAGAAGGTACAAAGACTTCTTGAAGCCCATCTATGAATCTTTTCTCACTCTTCACCTGTGCCCCAAATTGACTGGCTTGTGCCTTAATTCATTTTTTTTTCTCATTTGTAGTATGAGTTACTTATCATTCATTTTACCACCACTTGAGTGCCCCTTCTATGTAGGTCTAGACATGTAGATTATGGAAATAAAAATAAATAAAACATAATATCTATCCTTGAGCAACTTACAGCTTCTCGGGAGAGGCAGAATGTAAACAGTAAACTACAGAACAATACAGTTTGAAAGGACTACAAGAGAGGTTTGCTTTTGCCTAGCAGGGCCAGCAATATGCCTCCATTACCTTAAATATGTGCCAATTCTTCAACTTTCTGTTATAAGATAGCCCATTAGGAACCTGGTCATTTTAACATCACAGGTACCCCATTAATATGTATAATTTTGTGTTTTTAATGTATCAGTTAAAATAAATTTAATTTAGATTTAAAAAGAATTTGATCATTTTAACATCCCTCAAAACATTATACTTATCATGACTTTCATAGCATTGTGCTGATTATATCTACTAAGAATATATTAGAAAGTACTTTAGATGCTTTAGTAAGACTCTTGTGGGCCAAGTGGTAAAGGATAAATTGTGCAAAGCTTTAGGAGCCCAGCACTTCAGTGCAGTTCCAGGAAGTTCAATGGTTTCATGCATGTTGAGATATTCCCTCTAAGGTAAAAGACAAGTTACCACACCTTAAAAAAAATCATTTTAGTGGACTGCTTTTATTTTATTTTTTAAAGTGGTGCTGGGGATCAAATCCTGGGCCTTGTGCATGCTGGGCAAGTTCTCTATATCACTGAGCTACAATGCCAGCCCAGTAAACTTTATTTTTTTTTAATTGAGGCAATTTGGGGGCAGGGGGAGTGGAGGGGTAGGGGGGAGGCTGGGATTGTGGCTCAGTGGTAGAGCGCTGCCCAGCATGCATGAGGCACTGGTATCAATCCTTAGCACCACATAAAAATGAAATAGATATTGTGTGTCCACCTACAACTAAAAACTAAATATAAAAAAAAATCAAGGCAACTGTCCTACATTTGAGTGTGTCACTTCAACCACCTACAAAGTCTTTCAGTTTTTAACGATGACAGAACAAAAGAAGGCCCTCTGAAAAATCCAGGCTATAGTAAAAGCTTTCCTAGAATTCCTTTCTTATCTGACACATATGATAAATATGTTGTATTTCATGAGTACAGGTTTACCTCCTGCAAGTACAAAAAAGGGTAGTATCTTTATTTGCTCTCTGATTATTTCCAAAAGTTTGCACGCTGTTGAGTGACGAGCCAGTAAGATGGGGAACAGCTGATACTAATTTTGTCTGCCAGTCTAGTTTTTAAATCAGTTGTTAAGCTACAATTCTAATTTAAATGGTCTCATGGAACAAATGTCCAGTCTTCTCAAGTTCCTTTTCTTCCACATGTTCCTCCTATACAGGGAGGCATAAGTCATCTTGTTGTGATGGAGAAAGAGAATTCTAGTCCTTCCTGGTTTTACCCTAAGGTGTTGACCTATTTTGGTCATGGACCAGAGTCCGCTGGGTTTTTATAGATCATGTTTTACCTGCTTGGAACACTGTACATTTTCCAGACACTAAAGCTGTGTTCCTGGTCATTTTCTTCTATTCATGAAGTACCTGTGCTGTGTGACCTTTTTGTTTTCCCAGCAGCCCTTTGGGCAATCCTATATCTTATTATTAGACTGAAGAATCTCCTAGGTTCCCCTATACAGTTCACAAGTTAAGGGAACCAGGAGCATCACCTTACACCCATTAACATGTTCACCTCACTCTGCCTACATGCACTGACAGTCACCTATACCATAATGGACTTAGCACAAAGGTAGGTACTCAACTGCAGGCCCACCCTCAGAGGACTGGAGAGAGTGATGTTGTTCAGTTTCCCAAGTGACATGGACTTCCTTTAAAGCTTGAGTTTTCTCCAATCTCAATTAGGGTACACATCTATGGTCAAGTATGTTGTTTCTTGACATGCTAATAAAAATGAAAGAAATGTAGAATTATCTTTTTTCTTTGACATAGGCTGATTACTGAAACTTTCTCACAACTCAAATTGAACACTCAGCCCTTGGTTTAGCTATTATCTTTTATTTCCCTAAAGATGTGAATGAATCATGCCAATTGGCAAGAGGCCATGGAAACCCAACACTAGAAGAATATGAAAATTATATCAGCAATAGATATCTATTTTTCAGATGTCATCATAGTGAATAAAATATGTGCTGATCTTCTTTGGAAACACTCTTCTAATACCAATATGCCCTTATGTAGAGCCTCAGGGAGAAATACAACTCTAGGTACAACCACTGCATAAATTTAATAAAAGTATCCATTTGGTCATTTATGTTCATATATTTGCATCATGCTATAACTAGAGCCAAATAATCTAATCAATAGATTACATTTGGAGGTTGTTTCTTATAATCTAGGGAAAAGCAAACAAGTTTTGCATTTTCCTACAGCAAATAAGAGCATAAAACTATTAACCATTTTTTTAAAAGAGCATAAATATTTTATCTTAATTTACTAACTTCTTTTTTTAAATTTAGTGGGATAACACATAAGTGAATTGTTTATGTTCAACTCCATACGTTTATTTTTTAAGGTTGATCATTAAAATACTATGTTTTTTTTCTATTTTTAGTATTTCTAAAACAATTTAAATTTTGTGGGGGGAGGCACTAGGAATTGAACCTGGGGTGCTTTACCACTAAGCCATATCCTCAGTTCTTTCTTCTCCCCTCCCCCCTTCTCATCCACCTCTCACTCAGATGTCTTAGTTGTTGAAGCTGGCCTTGAACTTACAATCCTCCTCTCTCAACCTCCCTAATTGCTAGAATTACAGGTGTGCACCACTACACCTGGTAATAATTTTTTAATGTTCCTATAGTTCATATTTCTCAAATTCTCAAAATCATGGGCTAATCTTTAAAAACAGTTAAAAATATTGAACCTTTTAAAATTGTGTTTCATCATTTATCATATTTAACTCACTACTGAATTGCAGGAACAACAGTTATACTGTATTGGCATTTAGCTAACAGTGAACATTTTGAATTGTTTTTGTTTGACTTCTCTTAGGTATTTGGATTTGCTCAAGGACCCAGACCTTATTAAAACTCAGGATGTGTTTACAGTCATTCGATATATCTCCTATAATAGCTATGGGAAGAGCATGGCGTGGAATTGGATACAGCTCAACTGGGAGTACCTAGTCAACAGGTATGATGGTCTGTGTTGTCTTTGTTTGATATTATTTACAAATTCCTTCCTTTTGCTCTTTGGTGTACTTCTACTGACATCTATACAATATCTGAAAAAACACATCCTCAGAGGTAAAGGAAAATGGTATTTACCTTCCAAGTAAGCAACATACTAATGAATTTTAACCACATTTTTTTTAAATGGAAATTATTGTTTCCAAACAATCTATAAGATTCTGAGATCTGGAGAGATGGCTAAATGGCATTATTTTTAGTTTGGGTAACATAATTCTTCTCATTGTGCTAGTTGCTAGGATAATGCCAGGCACATATTTAGGTCTCAATATTTGAAACTTAAACGAGAATTCCTGAAACTAGGCTCAATTTAGAACCCTATATCTTATTGAGGTTATATGGGTGATACTGTATGATCTCCTCTGACCAGATAATTACACTTGTATTCTAAATAGTTCCTTAAATAGTTCTGAATAGTTCTTCACTGACATTAGCAGGGTTTTGGGGAGGTGGTGGGAGTGGTGAAGGAAAGTTTGAGGATTTTTTTGTTGTGGGAATTGAATCCAGGGCCTCAGGCTTGAAAATCACACATTCTGTCATTAAGCTACACTCCCAGCCTGGTAACAACAGTTCTAAAATGGGACAAGAGAAGAGCAAAGTCAGTGAAAGAGACACTTTTCCAAACTTCTTAAGAATTCCTTAAGCCCCATGCAGAAGAAATATTGCTATTCTTGGTTCTGATCCTCTAAACGCAATTTTCATGAAAAAAGCATTTTTTAAAAAAATTGTAAAATAAATACATGCCTCAAATAAATGTGTAGCTGGGTGCGATGGCGCATACCTATAATCCTAACATCTTGGGAGGCTGAGGCAGAAGGATCACAAATTCAAAACCAGCCTCAGCAAAAGCAAGGCACTAAGCAACTCAGTAAGACCCAGTCTCTAAATAAAATACGAAATAGTGGCTCAGTGGTTGAGTACCCCTGAGTTCAATCCCCAATACTAACAAAACAAAACAAAACAAAACAAATAAATGTGTAAAGATTGGTGCACATTTACCACCTGTAGTCCTCACCTTAGGAAACAGCTTCTGTTTTCCCTTCCCACTCTCTCAAGTCATCCAGAGGCACCACCTACTTGGTAATGACTGCCATGTGAGAAATACCAACTACAACAATCCTGCTGTTTCTTTACTCTTTTCTATTCTACTCACTAGTGGCATTGTGGATATTTTATTTCTTTTCCTTCTGAGATCCACATTATATCTCCAGCTCTCAACTAAGGTGTTTCACATTGCTTTTGCCTATTCATGATAAGATTTTTACCTTTTGTATTCTTGAGACTAATGAGTGTAATTGTTATCTGTCTCTAAAGATTGGCTGGTGTATGTATGTGCATGTGTGTGTTTGTGTTGCTCATGTGCATCGTTCATTTGTTTATAATTTTTTCAATGAAATATTTGGTTTAGAATGAATAAATGTACCTGTTAAGAACATGCTGTTGCCGGGCATGGTTGTGCAGGCCTGTAATCCTAACAGCTGAGGAGGTTTAGGCAGGAGCATCACTAAAATCAGCTTCAGCAACTTAGTTAGACCTTGTCCCAAAATAAAAAGGGTTGAAGATGTGACTCAGTGGTTAAGCAACCCTGGATTCAATCCCTGGTACCAAAAAACAAAATAACCAAACAAACAAAAAACCATGTATGTTATAACATATGTTCATATTATACAAGGTAATCTGTTCATTTTTTCTCCCAAAAATGAAATGCCTAATGACACACACTGTGAATTTTGTTTTAATTGAAATGCTATGAAACTATTTTTATTTTTTCTTTGGTGTATGATATAAGGAACCTATGTAAATAAAACACAGTATTTACTTTTGAATTATTGCGAAAAGACAAGTAAAGAATGTTTTATTTCACAAAATAAAATGGTCATTCCCTTACTATTTATTAAACAGAGTATTTTTCACGGCTTATTTTAATAATTCTAGTGTAACTTATTTCAAATATTGCATTTTTCATTTTTAAAAATTACTTATTTCTTTTTGTAATATTTATTTCTTAGTTATAGGTGGACACAATATCTTTATTTTATTTTTATGTGGTGCTGAGAATCAAACCCAGTACCTCAAGCATGCTACTCGAGGACGCTACCTGCAAGCCATAACCCCAGCCCAGTTCATTATTTCTTAATTAAAAAATTAAGAAATAGAAAAAAATAGGTTTTACCTGCCATAAAGGTCATAAACATCTAGCCTAAAATAAATGTATTAGACCTAATAAATTGAATTTTTTCCTAAGGAAAATAAATTGCATTTCCAGAACTGTTCTAAAACTCTTGCCCAAGCCTTTGAGTATTTCTTCACAATCTAATGATCTTTCATGAGGCATTATTTTAAATGGCCCCAAACATAAAATTGTATAATAACCACATGTCTGACAGTTACACAAAAAAGCAATATTAATTATGTTTGGTTTGAATAAATAGAATTTCCCCATGCAAAATTATATGACAAATTAAGCAGAAATGAGCCAAATTTTTTTCCAAACTGTGTTTTCAAAATTTTAAGATAAGTCGTTTTACTGCTTCTATTTCTGAACTACTTATTGTCATTCTAAAATAATCTACATTTTAAAATAAAGCTTTTGTTATGTGATTTCTATGACAACTAATGTCCTTGCCAGTTTGAGCCTTGACCACAAAGTCCCAAAGATACTTGGAAATTATTATTTGTTTCTTCTACTAAACTCTTAGGTGAAACTGTGAAGTTGAAAGAACCCACTAAGTCAGTAGTATGGTATAATAAAGTCTGTTTTTAGTCTGTGGCAACAGATGAAAAATCAAGTCAATAATTTTGGCTTAAAGAACATGATCAAACATGACCGAAACTAAACACTATCTCATAGACAACATAATTTAATAAGAACTTAATTAAAAGTTCTGTGTGCATCAAAATAATTTCTTATGGGTAACACAGTAATACTTACATAAATATTAAGCCCAAGAAGATAATTTTTATATAATTTTCTAATTATTTACAATATTATTAAATCCTTATTTTAGTTTAAAAAATAACCAATATGATAAATATCCAGCATATTTCCCCTGACTTTCTATTCTTGATATGATATTGGTTTCTTGGGATAAACATATTTGATTCTCTCATTTCTAGATTTACACAGGTACTTGTAATTTTTATTAATCTATTTATTGCTAGCTCTCAAATATTTTCTTTGATTGTTTAGTCACTAAGAACAAAACAGAAAGGTACTATGGAAATTGTAGGTCATCGACAAATTCTTATTACCTGCATTGTAGCAGACTTTAAATCTCATTTCAGAAACTCAGTATGTCTTTCTTCTTAAAATCCCCTCTTATTAGAGAACTGATTTTTTTTCTTTTTTTTACAAAAGGCAGATAAGCATTCTTATCTTGTTTATGATGCCTTTTATAGTGCAATATAACCTAGAAATAATTTTGTTGTCACATTACCATTTTTCCTCTAGTCATTTTCTATGGTTATTTATTTATTTTATAGAAATGGAATTATACATGTGACTTTATAATTTGATTTTTTATACATATCCCTCTATCTTGTGGATGTCTCTTCATGTCTTTAGATTGGTTTTTGAATGTTGTTTTTAAGGACCCAATAGTATTTTAATATATTTTAGTTTACTTAGCCATCTTTTAGACAATGTCATTGTTCCCTGACTACTATAAATAATGTATTGTGAACAATACCTTTGAAACTGAGTTTCATTGTTCTTTTCAAATGTCCCTGACAATAACTTTGGGATACAGTTAATACTAGAAGTATTACTACTGGGTTAAAGCATGTGTCCGTTTCTGGAGTTTTTGATAAATATTGTAGAATCATGAGACAGAAAAATTTCACTAACAATTGCCCATTTGTCCAACCCTTCCAATATTCAAGATTGATATTTTTAAGTATTCTTGGTAACTGAATAAATAAGAATTAATATCTCATTTTAAACTATAAATCTTCCATCCAATAAGTCACGTGGAGCACCTACCATGTGCTAAGCATTATGATTGGTGTTGGGGATGGAATATTTAGGAGAAGCAAACCTCATTCTCTGTCCTCATAGAGCTTAGAGTTTAGTAACAGACATCAATAATATGTGAAGAATCATACAAATGCATGTGTACTTAAAATTGTAACAACTACCAATAGAAGTAGTTCAGGGTGTACCAATATAATATAAAGGGGAAAATAGAATATCATCTCTACAATTCTGTTTTGGTACTTAGCTTAACCAGCTTGTTTTTAGATCATGTAGATCTATACTACACTACTAAGAATTTCTCCTGAATAGAATTTTTCTTTACTGTGTTTAACTTACTTTGAAAATTACTTTGAAAACATACAGATCATAACCCACAAAATGCAAATAGCTATAGACCAAATAGACCAAGTGGAAAGAAGATGGAAGAAAGGGCTTCCCTAAGGACATGATGGTTGAGCCAGAGGAAGTGCAGGAGTGAATTAGGCAGATAGGAAGTGAAGCATTTCTGGATGAAGACCTGTTAGGAGAGAGAAAGTAAAGACCAAGACTTGCAGAGTCATGTAAAAAGTTGGACTTGTGTCCTAAGCAATGATGAGTCACTGAAGGTTTTTAAGTAAGAAAGTGAAATGATGAATTTTACTTTGAAAAGAAGCTCTGGTGGTAAGATGAAGGGTAGACCTAGATGGGGGCCAGAGTGGGATTTGGGAAAAGCTGTTAGCTGCTGTGATAGTCCCAGCAAAAGCCAGTGACAGATTGGACTATGGATGTAATGGTAACGATTAAGAGACAACAATAACATTTAGAACCTGGTGGTAGATTGGAAATGGAAGATGAAAGTGAGGGGACAAGAGTAATGCCTAGATATGAAAAGAAAAGTGTATTTGTATGTTTCTCTGTGAAACAGAGGCAAGGATATCTTTAGGAGGGAAGAAGCAGTTTCAGAGGTTGGGAGAGTGAAAAATCTTTGAAAAAGGTAATGCAGAGAGGAAGTGAATGAGTTGGCTAGGGTAATATAGGAGCATCATCAGTGTGAGAGTCCATTTAAGTTAAGTTTGAATTCATGAATTTATAATGAAACAATATAGGGAAAGTTCAGTGACTTTCCTTGACAGAACTTGACCACCTGATAGAAGCTCAGAGAAAATGGGTAGTTGATTTCACCTGAAGTTAGAGTTTTTCCAGACATAAGTTATTAAAGTACACGGGAGTTGAGGGCATACAGCAAAAATGTTATTGGAAGTGGTAGATAATGTTACCTGAACTACCTAAAGAAATAAGTTGAAAATAAGGAAGATCTAATGGTCCAGGAGAAAGTAGGGGTGGAGATAGCCAAGGGGGCAGAAATCCAAGAATGGTCATAGTAGAAACTAAAAGGTAGATTTTGTCATGGAAGGTACATAAATTAAGAACTTCAGGTGCAAATTACTTATGGATGATCACAAGGTATCATGGGAATTTGTTGATTGAAATAGAGTGGAGAATATATCATTGGAAATAAGGTCAAGAAACTAGGGAGCTAACGCGGTAAAATCACCTCATGATGGGATAGCCTGGAGGAGCCAGGTGCCAAAGGGTAGTGTATTTGAGAGGAAGTAACCAGAGAGAAGTCTTTCAAGGGAGTGAAGGAATAATGGTCTAGGAGCAGCAATGGGGAGCATGAGCACTCCATTCTCCCGAGCTGTTACAACAAAGAAAGGGGGAAAATAAGCAGGATCTCCCTGACAAATAGTGTTTCCAGCAAAGGGACAGTTCCACATGGTTCCAGAAGGCTAGGCAGAAGGTTCAAGAGACACAGGCACATTTTGGATCATGAATGACGACATTAGGAATGAAATGTGTGATGGAATTAAATTCAGTGGTGTCTATGGTAAATAAGAGTGCACACTGGCCCTACCGTACAAAAGATCGTGATTGAATACTAGACTATTTCAACTTTTTCCCAGGGGCAACTTTTCATTCCTTTGCAAATATCACATTACCGTATTTCACCATCTTACACTTTCTAAGTTTCTTTATATGATTAAAATATTTGTTCTATATCGTATCTGTTACATGATTTTTCCCTAGTTCATTTTTTACTTTTAAATTTGTTCATGGCAGATTCTTTTTTAAATTTGTGTAAAACAAACTTTACCAGTTTTTGTCTTCATAGATTTTGCTTTTGCTAGGTGATAATTTTTAAAGATTAAAATTTCTCCTACTATTTTGTATGTTGCTAAATCTTCCTGTATCCTTCCCAACATTCCAGTGCTCCAGCTTTATACAGAATTTTGTGGTTACTTTCCTTGCACTGTAACTAATGGTGATATCTGTACCTGTGTCATACCTATTTATATGATGGTCTGTAAGAAAATTTCTGCATCTTGCTCTTAACCAGGGACTATGCAAAAATGACAGGAATAGAATATCATATCTACAATTCTGTTTTGGTACTTAGCTTAACCAGCTTGTTATAAATCATATAGATCTATAGTACATTACTAAGAATTTCTCCTGAATAGAATTATTTTTACTTTAATTTGTTTTCTTACTGTGTTTAACTTACTTTGAAAATTACTTTGAAAACATTAAAACATACCCCCAAAATGCAGATAGCTACTAAAGCTTCTGCTTTCCAAAAGCAGAGTTAATAGCCTATGTTCAAAGTTCTGCTCCCGCAAGAAGATGCATGGAGTAGCTGAGTTTCTGCTTTATTGATAAGAACTGGGCCCAGTGTCTACACCTAGCTGCAAGGAAGACTGAGAAATGTGGTCATTAGCTGAGTGCTTCTGTGTGCAGGAAAAAAAGTATCTAATTGGAGAATAGAGCAAACAGTCCACCATATCTAAGGAAGTGGTGTGAATCTGTCTACAAAGAAACAAAACAATAACAACAACAAAAGCCCACAGAAGTTACTAAGCATTTCTCCTGAATAGAACTATTTTCAGTTAAATGTGTTTTCTTACTGTGTTTAACTTACTTTGAAAATTACTTTAAAAAAACACAAAAAATAGATCTTTATTTCTAGAAAAAGATTGAAAGCTCAGGCACTTATACTCCCTTTTATTCCTCTACTTTTCTCTTCAGATTTACACTCAATAACAGAAACCTTGGCCGGATTGTCACTATAGCAGAGCCATTCAACACTGAAGTACAACTCTGGCAGGTACGAAGATAAATTCCTCTCTACTTGTCTAGAAAGGAATATAATTACACCTTTTTTCTCAAATAGAAGTGGTATTATATCCATTCAAATAAAACAAGACAGAAAGAGAATGCTTGTATCTAATAAAATGTACACCTATTTTTTTTATAAACTGAAAAAACAAACTTTAAAAGTTGAGAAATATGAAGCCTTAGGTTCACCAAAGCCTGAACAGCGTGTTTCCCTTTTCCTGGTAACTATAACTCTGATCAAGATTTGATTCAATTCAGAATTCATTGTTTTGGAATTTTAAAACTAATCCCCAATTTCTGAATTTCCAGGGAGGAAAAGTGTCCATTAATACTGGACAAAGAAAGATCGTTTGATGTTATTTAGATTTGAAGATTCTTGCTTATGTTAAGAAACAAAATGATTATTTTTTGAATGGAAAATACTACTATGACTGGGTTTTGGGGAGAGTTTTGGAGGGTAGAAAGGAGAATAGAACCAAGTTGAACAGAGATCTTTTTTATGAATGATCTGAAATAAATGAACTGAAAGCACATTAAAATACTACAAACTCTTGGAGTGAGAAACTAGATAAAACCGCCATTCCACTGGCCAGATTTTCCAGGTAACACCTGAGGAATGCACAGAAAATAGAAAAGTGAGCAGGAGCAGAAATGGGCATGCCAGCCACTGGCATGCTGCCCTCCTTCCCCACCCTGTCAGAGCCTCTTGGCTTGGCAAGCTGGCAGGGGTCCAAAAGCCGCAGGTCATGCTTCCTAATGGAGAGGCAGATCTCAGTGCCTTGCAATGATACTGAGTGGCCAGGTAGGAAGGAAGCACACCCAGTTTGTGAATGAAATTCTTGAAGAATAATTGAGATTAAAATGGCATTCCTAATTATTTCCCTGTCTTTTCTAGATGCAGAGCTTTTTTGAAAGATATCCAGAAGCTGGAGCAGGAGAAAAACCTAGGGAACAAGTGGTGGAAACAGTGAAAAACAATATTGAGTGGCTAAAACAAAACAGAGAGACCATAAAAGAATGGTTTTTTAACTTATCAAATAACAGTTAATATGTTCAAATGTCATATTTTTTTAATTTGTGAAGTTGTTGTTTTTCCTATTAAGCATTTGATGGTCTAAATTTAGAAGCACTAAGGAGAGAGCCTTAGGAATGGATACTGATTTTGCTAAGTACTGTGTTGACGTCTTGCAAAGCTTTTAAATTGTTCCTCTTTGTTTATGAAGGAAGATACTAATAGAGTATTTAATATACTCAGGGATTTCTTCTAAGTGTACTTCATAGGAGATTCTTTACAAACTGAAGAGAATTTAATAGTCATTTTAATGTCTTTAAATATCATTCTTTGTATCTTAAATCTGTGAAAATAGAACAATTTGGTCTTAGCTTTACATTTTTAGTACCAAAGAAACACCACTTAATCTTCTCTCTTGATTGATTTTTAAAGTTTAAATACCAGTACTTGAGGGACATATTACCATCTTAATCTTTATTTTATTATTCAGAGTTACACAGACCTAATATCATTTTATTCACATATGTCTTACTACTTTAAATCCTACCAAAGTAACCTGGGCTTAAGTTTTGCTCAAGGATTGCATGAATTAGCCAAAGAAATGGCTGAATGTTGCCATTGCTCTTATAAAATCAACAAGAGAACTCTTCTTTCTTTTTTAAAAATAAATCTAAATTATTACCTTGAAAAGAATATTGTTTTTTGATGTCATTTTACTCTTGAGTAAACATGTCAGCATCATTCCCCAAATAATTTTTCAAGTTGCAAATATGATTCAGGAACCTGCCTTTTTTCATGCTTGGTACTCTTCTTTCTCCATTCTTTACAAAGCTCCTTCAAATATGCTATGAAATTAGAGGGAACATAGTGCTTAACTGTGCTCCATGGATTTTAGAGGAAAAAAGCTAAATAATTGGAAACTGTTCAGGAAAGAGAAAAGGTGGATTATTCCATAAAACTAAATGGAATTAGAATTTAGCTTTGACCTCACCTAGCAATCTAAGTGTGAAAACGGGGAAACTCATGGACATCTCCAACATGACTCTGCATATCTGAGGATATATCTTCTTATAGTTAAGTTTTATATATAAATCCTTAGATCCTAATCCATACAGAATAGCACTGATCAAATTTATATGCATGACTTGATTAAAGACATCAATTTCATAGAAGCTGGTGGCCAGAATATGTTTAATGTGGCACTCGATGCCTAGTAGATCCACAATGTAAGTCCAATAGGCATTTATCTTTTGATAAATGTCTGTGTCCCAAAGTGCTATATCTAGCAAATCTAAATTTACTTGTAACCTTTGGAAGTATAGGGCAATTCAGGAATAGCTTGATAAAAATTGAAGCACAGGGATACAGTCAAAATCTTAGTAATTACTTTATTTACACAACAATATGCCCTAATCGTGTACTCCAAACTGTGATTGTGAATTTTGCTACCACCGTTTCTTATCACTTCGAAATTCACACAGCTCAACTAGCAAATTCAAATGCAGACTGAAGACAAAAATGATACAAAATAAAACACTTCCAGCCAAATTTTTTATAAATATTATTGTAAATTAGTTCAGAATGAAAAACACATTAACCTTATAAATCGTCAAGAAAACCCTAATAAACTCATGGGGATTAACATCCTAACTTCAAATTCTGGCCCCAATCAGAACCAGCACTTAAAGTCCATGTATTGTTTTAAGGGACAAATAAAGAAGTAAGATGGTTCATCCTTCTGCTTTGTGAAATAAATAAAAATTTTAAATGAAAATATAAGTTTGAAGAAGATGGTAAATAAAACAGATTCCAACTTATCAAATAAATACATATACATATGTAAATGGAAAGTCATTTAGTATACACACACACAGGATATTTATTGTGAGGAACTGGCTCATGTGATCATGGAGACAGACCAGTTACCATCAGCCATCTGCAAGGAGATCTGGGAAAGTCAGTGGTATAATTCAGCTTGACTCTGAAGGTCTGAGAACCAGAAGAGCTAATCCAAGTTCAAAGACAGGAAATGATGAGATGAGATGTCTCAGGTCAAGCAGTCAGGTAGAAAAGGGGAAGTAGAATATTCCTTTTCTTCCATCTTTTGTTCTATTCAGGATCCCAAGGCATTAGATAGACCACCACGTTGGAGAGGGCAATCTACTCTACCAAGGAAGTGATTCAAAGGCCAACTTCTTCTAAAAACTCCCTCACAGACAAACCAGAAATGAGACTTAATCTGGACATCCTGAAGTCCAATCAAATTGTCACATAAAATTAACAATCACAGTTGACCTTATGGTCTTCATTCATTCATTCATTCATTCATTTAATCATTCATTCACATAACTAATATTTATAAAGTTTCAGTCATATAATAAATCCCATTTTATGTTCTGGTCATCTTAAATTAGAAATGGATTTAAAAGACACGTGGGAGGAAAATGAGTTGAAAGGATAATGGAGGAGGATGGGAGAAATAGGGCAGAGAATGTCAACTAACCGGCAATTCATGTTTTGTCCTGATATTCCACCTGGAGAGCCTTTAAATGTTAACATGGCTACATATATAGGCCAAATGTTGTGAACTAACAGCAATTTAGATTATATGATTTAAAGGTGTGCTAGATATTGCCCGCTGGCAGGGGACAACATTTCTACATTCTTTATGTCCCATCCTTCTTTATTGCACAGCTGAAATGCCAAACACAGCACTCCCCACACTTCACAGGTTTGAGGTCCCACCAATGATGTGAACTTTCATGAGATTTGGAAGGAAATTAGAGAAGAGGCAGAACCTACCTTCTTTCCATGACAGTGCAGGGAAAGACAGTTGTGTGGGAAGGCACGAGTTGGTAGCCTTTGCACTCCATGTCCCTATGTACCATCTCTGTGTAGCAAAGAAGTTCTGATATGACTCTCATAGCTTTCTCATTTCTGGGTGACTTTAGTAAGTCTTCAGTTTCTGGATCAGAAAGACAAGGATATGTCACCTTGGAACCAGCAGCTTGGCACTGACTCTCTTATTTCTATTTCTCTAGTCCTTCTTTAAAATATATATATATATTTATTTTTTTAGTTATAAGTGTACACAATACTTTCATTTTATTTTTATGTGGTGCTGAGGGTCTAACCTAGTGCCCCATGCATGCTTGGCAAGTGTTCTACCTTTGAGCCACAGCCCCAGACCCCCTTAAGCCCTTTTAGTAGCATATGTTTCTCTCTCAAGAAAATCCTTCTATATTTGGAGAATATACTTAGAATATTTCTTGAACTGACCTCTGAATGATATAGAATGAAAATGCAGATTTTATTTTGTTTTGTATTTCATTTAACTCAATGATCCTTTCCTGCTTATTGTCCCTAGTGTGTGTGTGTATGTGTGTGTGTGTGTGTGTGTGTGTGTGTGTGTGTGTATATATATATATATATATATATATATATATATATATATATATATTTTAAAGCTGGTCAGGCATGGTGGTGCATTCCTGTAATCCTAGCAGCTCAGCAAAGCTGATGCAGTAGGATCATGAGTTCAAAGGCAGACTCAGCAATTCAGTGAGGCCCTAAGCAACTTAGTGAGACCCTGTCTCCAAATAAAATCTAGAAAAGGGCTGGTAAAGTGGCTTAGCGGTTAAGCTCCCCTCGCTTCAATCCCAAGTACCAAAAAAAAAAAAAAAAAAAAAAGCTTCAATCTGGGTCCTTTGCTTGGTGTGAATTAATGAAATGGACTGACTCAGAAAGTCCACTCTGGCTCTACTAATTGCCAGAATGTAGGAAAAATTGTGGTGGCCAGCACTTCAAATACGGGTTCCTCCCCATGGTAAAGGAAGGTGTTTCACTTTTGTTTATGATACATACGCTTATTAGAGGCACTATTGCAACTCCACTCCTAAGACTATATCCCGGGGAACTGAAAAACGATGACCACACAAGAACTTACACCTGAGTGTTCATGGAGACATTACTCATAAGAGTCAAAAAGTAGAAATAGCCCAAATGTCCATCAACTATTAAACTTGAAAATAAGCCATAAAGCACAATATTATTTGGCCCTAAAAAGGAATGATCCAATGACACATTTTAATATGGATGAGCCTTGACAGCATTATACTAAGTGAAAGAAGCTAATTACTACGGGCCACATTTCATATGATTCTGTTTCTGTGAAACGTCCTGACTAGGCACATCCACAGAGACAGAAAGGAGATAGGCCTTTGAAGGTCTGGGAAGGGAATAGGTGAGTGACTGCTGAAGCTTTTCTTGTGAGGTGATAAAAAAGGTTCTAGAATGGTAATGAACGTACAACTCTGAATGTACCAAAAATACTTAATTATACACTTTAAAAGGGTGAATTTTATGGTATAAGAATTCTCTCTCAATAAAGCTATTATTTAAAAAGTTGCCTTTCCTCCCTTGGAGTTTCACTAAACTAAATTACAGAGGAGCAGCGGCTCCTGAGGAAGCCCTATCTTCCCTGCAATGGACAGTGACAATTTTCCTTTTGCCAAGGTGTTTACAAAGTGTATCTCTTTTTAAGACTGTTTCTACCTCCAGATTTGAGACTTTGCAAAAAGATTCTTATATTCTGATTCAAAGGTGAAACTAGTTCTTAACATTGCATTCTCCATTATCAGGATTTGAGTTGTTGTTGGCTTTCTTACTACCACGGGGAGAGAGGCTAAGTGGAAAGAGGCAAGCGAAGAAGGTTAGGAGAGTCCTGGCCACATTATTGAGCACCTAGATCTAGCTACTTCCATACTGCATAGACATCGCCTTGTTCTTGGAATCTAATGAGCCTATAAATCTCTACCTTTAAGGTATTTTAAATTCGGTTTCTCTTATTTTCAGTGAAAAGAGTCCCCCAGTGTAAGGTCCCATTATATTCTCTCAAGAAAATTTTATATTACTTGGGGGAGTATGTTATGAAAAAGAAATTGTTAAGGCTAATAGGGTTATTGGCAAGAAGGAAGAATGGAGGGAAGGAAAGAGGGAATAGAACAGAAAAATGATGAAATATGATATGTCAAGAGCTTTGTAATGTTTTGAACAACCAATAAAAAAAAGAAAAGAAAAATGAGAGAGAAGAAAAGAATAAGGGAGTATTTTATTGAAAATGAAAGGAAGATAACAAATCATAATTTTCACCACATATCAGCATGTGAATAGGAAGGAATCTTTACATTTGTCTTGCAATAATTCATTTTCTAAAGGGAAAACCACAGGCAGATTTTTTTTTTCTCCATTGAAAACAGAAAAGTAATAGCCCCAGCCAGTGAGACCAAGGTTATATTCATTATCATTAAAACAAAGGCAATCAGTCCTTCAAATTCCAAACATTTACATTGTTATATGTAAAACAAATAAAAGAACTTCCCTCCCCCTCCCCCAATAAACAGAACAGTACAGAGGAGAGAAGATGTCAATACAGGAAGGAAAAAAAATAAAAACAAAGGAAGCAAGATAAAGTACATGGCCTAAAGGATACTGGATAGTTAATTTAGTCATGTCTCATATTAAATTATGCGTTTTAAAATGCCTAGGGAGCATTTTAATTATGACAGTTACCAATAAAAAATTGTTTTATAATATGTTGCTTTTCCATGAGAAGGAAAAAGGTTGTCAACTGCAAAGCCTCCTTGTCTCTCCTTGAATCCTCACCCTTTTCTGGAATGTACAGGCTCGTCCAATTAGAACAGGACCTTACAATATTCTCCTAAGATTGGATAAGGTTCAGAGGTGAGGATGAGGGCAGTGCAGCTTTTAAGGGACACTGACAACTTTTGTTTTCTATACATTTAACATATCTGACCAGTATTCCTCTCAACCAGAGTTGCTCTCTTTTGTTTTTCTTAGTCTAATACTTCTTTTCCTATATCAAAAAGGATAATTATTAAAAGAAAATGCCATTAACAGGCAAGCCCAGAGCCCTGCACCCAGCCACGGTTCAGTACACGTTCTCCTTAGTGCCCAGGCCACTTTCTCTTTCATGCTAGGCGCCATCTTCATTCCACTTCACAGAGCATTGCACTTGTAAACCTACCTTCTCCCTATTGTATCAGCAACCTTTCCTTCTCTCTTTCTCTTTGCATCAATACAGAATAAATGATATTATTTCCCCAAAAGGCAGAAAAGCAGAACTCTCTAGGTCCCCTTTTCTGGTCTCTCCTCATCTTTACTGTAAAGTTTCTCCAAAGAGTTATTGTGCTTATCTAAAATTTCATTCTTGAGCTCATTCTAATAAGGCTTTCACCCCTACTATTTCTACTAAAACTTCCCTTGCTGTAGTCAGCTTTCTAAATCCACTAGTCAATTCTCAAAGCAAATGCACAGAAAATAAATAATAATAATAAATGGGTACAGACCTTACTGATATTGGTTTAATCTAATGTTAAATTTTAGAATAACTAGACAGATGAATTACATCCTTCAGAAAGTCTATTTTCAATGGAGTTTTGATAATTTTTATTAAAACAGAAGTAAGGATTTTTGAATATAGATGTTCTCTCTTGTTACTTTAATAATCAGATGAACTGAGGGAATCGTTGGTGAATTCTCATGGAAGTTGAGACAGCTGTGTCAATAGAATCCACTCCAAAAGTTGTGCAAGGGTAAGATTTTCCCACATCCATCTGTTCTAACACATACACCATTTTTTAAAATTCCCAGAATTATAGGACATAGAAGGTGACTCCATTTTTTTTTCAATCTGTAAAAGGATTTAATAAAATACTGTTGAACTGCTTCTCAGCCATTTCCCCTTGGAGGAAAATAAATAAATAAAACAATTCTGATTAAATAATATAAAATCTATATGTTTAATCAATGTATTTTGCAATTAACACTTCAAGATAAATTGAACATGTAATCTAATTGGAAGGATCTATTTCAAAATTATAACAATGCCTGAGTAGCATAACTGATTCTTATCCAAGGAGTTAAAGGTCTAGATTTAGGGATCAATGAAAGCTCAAATAAATGTATACACTTTGTAAAAGATTTATCTGTGACATAAGAAGAAAAATCTATGTTCCAAGTTTTAGGAAAAGTCAAAACTTCCAAGTTTATCAAGAAGAAAGCCATAAAAATGTAGATTAAATGTCTGGTAAGTTAACAGATCCATAATTAGGGGATAAAAGGGTATGCTTTTTAATTTTTCTTTTTCTCTTTTAAATAGAAAGTGATAGTCTATACTCTGAGTCCACAGGAAACTTCTCTGATGTTAAGGGTGAACTTACTGCCAATTCCGAATATGCCCTTTAAAGTGGAGGCATCTTTCAACTGGGCCAATGTTCTGTCTCTTGTCTCCTGCTCACTCACTTCTCCTCTCCTCCTCAGGAGAAGGAACCAGGCACACATGACTCAACCTTTCCCTTCCTTCTCCTTCCAGGGACTCACCTAAACCTTTCCCTTCCTTCTCCTTCCAGGGACTCACCTGTCTTGATAGTATGTGTCCTGATATGCTTTTAACAAGGAAGCCAGCTTAGCAACAAAGGCTCCCCCTGTGGTAGGAGAAGTGGGAGTGAATGGGTTGAGGAGGCTGTGCAGGATGATAAATCCACCCAACTCTTGTGTTCATCATTATTGCCACACACCTGAACTATGTCTTCCTACCTAGTCTTTAGCTGTAATAACTATTTAACTCCCCATTGGCTAGGAATTCATCTGGGGACAGAGGTAGAAAAGGATGCATATAAATTCTTGATGCACTTAAAACCAACACCAGGGGCTGGGGATGTGGCTCAAGCGTTGGCGCGCTCGCCTGGCATGCGTGCTGCCTGGGTTCGATCCTCAGCACCACATGCAAACAAAGATGTTGTATCTGCCAAAAACTTAAAAATAAATATTGAAATTCTCATTCTCTCTCTCTCTCTCTCTCTCTCTCTCTCTCTCTCTCTCTCTCTCTCTCCCTCCCTCCCTCCCCCCCTCTTTGAAAAACAAAACAAACAAACAAAAAAACCCAACACCAATTCGGAGGTCCATGTAGGCCTGCAAAAAGCTGTATTTGCTCATCCCCTTCTGCTAACTAATATACTACGCGGGATTTTTGGATAAAGGTAGGATTGTTTTGTTAGAGTAGGTAGCTTGACGTGAAAAAGGGAGATGGAGAAAGGAAATTCAGACTCTGCCCTTGGGCTGCAGCCATTACACTGCCCAGGGACTGCCCTCTTGCAGTCAAACAACTCCCTGTCAATCTGGAGAAAATGGACACCGGCTACGCTGGAAATTTCCAATTTGGCGAGATGTGCACAGGCGCACTAAGCCATGACGGGAAGCCAGACTAACTGGCCCCAAGCACAGAAAATGCCAGGAGGGAGGTTCCCAGGCCAAATGTAAAAACTCGCCAGGTGGGAAATCCCAGGATGTTTCCCGTGTTGGAGGTGGCCAATTCTTGCACCTCAGGGCCTACTTCCATTTCACTAAATAAACACTCCATGCTTTTTCTGTCTTTCCGCTTAAATCTTTGTTTCAGGAAGAGAAAAAAGAAGGAAACCAGCTCAGTAACAGTTTGACAAACATTACTCAGTCCCAGTTTTCCACGATTTGCCCCTGTAGATATCTGTCAGTGCATATTTGTAAATAAAACTAAATAGTGAGCTTTAAGCTCACATATTAATAACAGAAGTTGGCCTTAATGAGTAATTAGAAGAGTTGGCAAGGTCCTAATGTACATAGGGCTTAAGCTTTATCGTGAAGGATAGTAGTACATAGTTAGAGGGAAATTCCAAAGGGGTAAAAAGGCTGTAGTTTTACATAAATTTGACACCAATATAGAGAGTGACTATCAAGGACAACAGTACATAATGGTACATCTGAATTGGTATGGTGATATCCAGATTAGGTGTTGAGAACTAAACTGAGGCCTCTATCTTATAGACAATTAAGGAACCCACTAAAGTTTTTGAAACAGAGAAATAATGTAGAAAATACAGAATTAGATGGACTAATTTGAATTTTTTTAAAATGCAGGCTGCATTGAAGAGGTAAAAGAATCAAATACTAGTAAGCAAAAAGTCAAAGGAGGAAACAAATTGCCTTCCTTTCCATGCCTTGCCACACCTAGGTACAGCAAAACCTTAATCTCCTATTGTTCACTCCTCAATCACCACAGCATGATTTCTGCATCTTAAATGATTCTTACAAATGTACTACTGACCTATTAATCACTAACCCAATGACCATTTTATTCATTTGTTATCTAACCTTGACAATCATTAACAACCAGGATGACTGACCACTCTCTCCCATTAGTTATCTAGGGCTGCTGTAACAGAGTATCACAAACTCAGTGGCTTAAACAAGAGAAGTTTATTGCCCTACAGTTCTGCAGACTAGAGAGTTGAAAGTGTTGGCAGGGGTGATTCCTTTTGTGGGCTGTGTGGGAAGGATTTATTCCAGGTCTCTCTCCTTGGCTTGTAGATGGCTGGCTTCATGTCCACATGGAATTCTCTCTGCATGTGTAGCTATGTCCAGAGTCCCCCTTTTATAAGGATATCACTCACTGAACTAGATCCCACCCTGATGAACTCATTTTGACTTGATTACATCTATAAAGACCCCCTCTCCAAAATTATCACATTCTGAGGTACTGAGAGTTACAGCTACAATATATGAATTTTAGGGGACACAATTCAGCCCTTAGCATCCTCCTTCCTGAAATTTTCCATTCCTTACAGTTCCTTGGGGCTTCCTTGTGGCTTTTTCTCATATATCTCTGACCATGTCTCATTCTCTTTTTCTGCATTGTCTTCCTCCACCTACTCCTTAAATGTTGATGTTTCATCATATTCCATGTTCCTTCTTCCTCTTCCATTTTTATTCCACATGCTATCTCTTGCGCTCCATGTCTGCATGGTGCTAACTCTTGTCTGTGTAGGTAAACCTCCAAAATATGTATTTGAGGCCTCATTTTTAGCCTATGCCCTATATAGACTAGACCTATATATCTGTTCATTCATTCTTTTATTCAATGCATACTTATTGAGTGTTTATGTGAGTTATAAATTATTCTACACAGTGGGAAACATACACAAAATCCCTGCTCATGTTGACTAAACTTCCCATGGAGGAGAGACAACATCTAATAAATATATAAAGTCAGAGAGTGATGAACTATAATAAACAATAACAATGGCAAACAATGTAGCAAAATAAAGGGGACAGAGTAAATAAATGCTATTTTAGTCATGGTGGTCAGGGAAGGGTTTTTGTTTGTTTGTTTGTTTGTTTTTTGGTGCCAGGGTTTAATTCCAGGAAATCAAGCCACATCCCCAGCTTTTTTTATATTTTATTTTGAGACAGCATCTCCCTAAATTGCTTAGGGTCTCAAGAAGTTGCTGAGGCTGAATTTGAACTTTTTCAGCCTTCTGAGTTGCTGGGATTACAGGTGTGCACCACCACACCCTGCCAGAGAAGTCCTCTTTGAAAAGAGAAAATAAAGAGATCTGGATCTCCAAAAGCCAAATGAATATCTCCAGCTAACCCACAAGCATCCCAAACTTTTTCAGATTTCAGCCCAAAATGAAACTTATTGTCCACCCCCACCCCCCTACACACACAAATCTGCTCTTACAGTATAAGCACTCTTCTAGGAACTTCTGAACTTCACTTATCCCATATCTAATTCATTAGTCACTAAATCTCATTCATCAATATTATTTCTGAAATATCTCTCAACTCTAAGTTTTCTTTTGTATACACACATTCACTACCAATTCTTACCTCACCTATCACAGTGGCCTCTTTCCACCCAGCTACGCTATTAGCAGATGAGGTTTTCTTAATGAAAATCTGAGCATGCTGCTCTTTGGCTCTAATAGTCCCTCTCCTTCTTATCAATAGAATTCAAAGCACTGAGCCTATCACTCAAAACCTTCCAGAATCTGCATCGCTCCAAATTTATCCTCTCACAACCAAGCCATTGTATTCTAGCTTCAACTTTTTCATAATGGTCATAGATATAAAATTTTCATTTTTATACTTGCATATTCTAAATAAAACTGATACTCTGGAAAAAATAAAAAAGTGAGCTGACTTTTACTGCCCAGAATGCTTTCTCCAAATTTAATCACTTGGCAAATACTTGTATCATTTCTGTGATGATGTTTGCTTTCTGTCCCTACGGAACTCCATACTTTTGTTCCCACAAGACTAACATCATTCATCATAGCCATTACCACTACTTGCTCCAATGTGTTAAACTGCCAGCTTCTTAAGGTCAGAGCCCTTGTCAGCTGCATCTTTGTATTACTTTATTTACACAGTACCTAGAACACAATAAAAATTCAATAACTGAAACCACAAAACTCTGGTGAAATTTAAAAAATAATGGAAAGCAATTCCATGTTCATAGATTAGAAGACTCAATATTGCTAATATGTCAATTCTTTCCAACACTTGATCTATTGATTTAATGTAATCCCAATTAAATCCCAGCAAGCTTTTGTAAGTACCAATAAACTGATTCTAAAGATTATACAAAAAGCCAAATGCCTAGAAAATAACCAACACAATAGTGAAGTAGAATAAGAATGTTGGAGGATTCAACATTACCTGATTTCAAAACTTAAAATAAAGACATATTCAAGAGACCATGCTGTTTGTGAAAGAATAGATACCTAGGTCAAAAGAACAACTAGTCCAGAAATAAACTACACAAATATAATCAACCAATATTTGACAAAATAGCAAAGGTGATTCAGTGGAGAGAGTATAGTCCCTTTGTAGGAAATGGTGCTGGGAAAATTGGACTTCCAAATGTACAGGGAAAAAAATGAACCACACTTTAATCTTTCACAAAAGTTAATTCAAAATAGAATATAGGCCAAAATGTAAAAGACAAAGCTATAAAATTTCTAGAAGAAAATAAAGAAGACTGAATTTGGTGACGAGTCTTTGTGTATAACACCAAAGCCAAATGCATGAAAAAAAATTTAAGTTGTACTTAACTGAAAATCAAAACTTCTGCTCTTTAGATATGAAAAGATACTGTTAAAGCAATGAAAATACAAACCACAGATTGAGAAAAAAACTTACAAAATACATATCTGATGAAAGTCTAGAATACAAAATATACAAAGAGGGTTAATGACATGGTAGACTACTTTGCCTAGGTTTCTAGCACCAAATGGAGGAAAAACACAAATTCTTAAGATTATATAAAAAGAATAATAACAACCCCCAACTAGCCTATATTAAAAATGGCAAAAGATGTTTGTGACATCTACAAGTATGTGTGTATAAGTTCACACACATGTATTACCACAATGAAAAAATAAGAATATTTACATATACCCTTATATCTATGGCCATATTCTATGTCAAGTATTTACTAGGATTGTTCACAAGTTTTCGGTTCCTTCTCTTCTTCTGGACCTATGGTAAAACTGCATCACCCCACGTCAATGAACAAGACATTGCTGTTAGACTTTGTTTGATCATGGAACTGTATCGTATGCCATTCTTAAGCAAAAGCTTGAAGAGTCAGTAGAACTTCAACATGCTCTCTTTTTCTTCCGGCATAGCCACTTCCAAAGTTATAGATAGTGACTGCTTCATCTACCAGTTTGAGGAGGAAGAACAATGATGATGTGAAATAAAGCCTTAGGCCAAACCTCAATAGTGTTTAACATTAATACAAAATAAAAATTGATGTACTAAAGTTAAAAAAATTTTTAAAAAAAACAGTTCACCAAAGGAGATCTGAAAGATAGTCTACCTATGAAGATAGATGGCATATGAAAAGATATTCAACTTTATTAGTCATTAGGAATTGAAAATTAAAATGAGATACCACTACAAATCTATTAAAATGTTTGGAACTCAGAAACTGGCACTATCAATTGCTGGTGAGGATGTAGAAAACAGAAACTCTTCATTTCATTGTTGTTAGGAATACCAATGGTATAGCCATTCTGAAATCAATTTGGCATTTTCTAACAAAGCTAAACACAATCTTACCATATGATCCAGCAATAGTACTTTTAGGCATTTACCCAGATGATTTAAAATGTTATGTCCACACATACCTGCACATGCATATCTTAGCATATTTGTGTTTAATGGAGAAAAAATTGAAAGCAACCAAATGTCCTTCAATAGGTGAGTGGAATAACAAACTATGATACTCCACACAATGGAATATTATTCAGTAATAAATAGAATTTAGCTATCAATTATTAATATACATTCAAAATTTATTAGCTATCACTTATTAATATATATTCAAGATTCATTCATGTCACAAGAAGGCACGAATTAATCTTGAATGTATATTAATAAATGAAAGAAGTCCGTTTGAAAGGCTACATGGTGCATTATTCTAATCATACAACATTTTGGAAAGCAATTGTAGACAGAAACAGTAAAAATATCATGACTGCCGAGGGCTCAAGACTGGGAGAGGGGTAAAAAGGTGAAGAACAGGGAACTTTTTAGAGCATTCAAACTCCACTGTATGACATTGTTAATGATAAGTATATGACATTGTGTTTTCCAAAAACTATAGAATTTTATACCACAGAGAATAACCTTAAGAAGCATAAAGTAGAAAATAATATCCAGTTAAGAGGTCAGGGGAACTTAAACCAATTAGAAAAAATGACCAGAATTCTAACTATAATTACAGGTATATTTATAACCTTACTAAATGTGGCCGGGGGAAGGTGCTATCCTCTGCATCTGTGAAAATAAGTACACTCTATAAGATTAAGGATACAAGGGCTGGGGCTGGGGCTCAGCGGCAGAACGCTCGCCTAGCACGTGCAAGACCCTGGGTTTGATCCTCAGCATCACATAAAAATAAATAAAATAAAGGCATTATGTCTAACTACAACTAAAAAAAAAAAGATTAAGCACAAAAAGAAACTATACACAAGCTCTGTACTTTTGTTGACACAATTATTCCTTAGAGAAATACTGATTAAGAATTTTGATACTACTATGCACATATGGTGGAATTGAACAATTAAGATGGCTGGGAGCCAGGTTTTGCACTATTGGAGTCGAAGGTTACAGATAAGCAGGGAAGGAGGCTAGAATGATCTACATTGTAATGGATTAGAGTTTGAGGCATCAGCATGAAGTCATGTTTAACTTAATATAGATTCTGATTATGACAAGAGAGTTATTTACAGAAATGTGTATATGTAGGGGTCAGTACACACTCATGTATGTCCCTAGTCTGTCAGTTGATAAAGACTAGAAGCAATAATACTGTAGTAGTACTGAGTACATGTAGCACCCATATCTCAGTTTCTAATATCATTCTCCAATAAAACTATGATTCCTTGGGAAAATGGCTAATTCTAGAACTGGGGAAGAAATATACAAGATGAACCTGTAGCATCAAAAAATGCAAGAAAGTAAGGAAATGCTCAAAAACAAAACAAACCACCCCACAATCACAGGGATAAGTTAGAGGGACAGAAGAGCCCATTGAAAGAGCTCCAAGTTGCCAAAACCAGACCAAGTTGAGCAAGAAAATAAAGTGGTATTGAGTTATAACCCAAAGTACAAAATAATTACTTAAGATCCCACACTTGGTTTTGTCTGTGTTCTATTGCCATAACTGAATACTATTGGCTGATGAATTTATAAGGAGGAACCATTTATTTAGCTCATGGTCCAGAGGCTGGGAAATCAGACAGCATGGTGCTGGCATCTGGAGACAGCCCTCCTGCTGCGTCATGACACGGCGGAGGGTATCACATGGCAAGACAGAGCAAGCATGCCAGCCAGAGCTCACTTTTAGAACAAAGCCACTCCCTCAATAATTTATTAGTCCATTACTCCTCGAGTGGATTCATCCATTAATAAGGGCAAAACCTTCATGACTCATTTCCCAAACATCCCACCTCTAAAAACATTAATATTGGCATTTAGGGATTAAGTTTCCAACACATGAAATTAGGGAGACATATTTAAATAACAACCACACTGATATAAATAAATGATTAAGTAAATTAACAAATGGAGGACACAAATCTCTTGTTGAGAAGGCCATAGAATTAATGTAGATACTCCTTTTTTCAAGGAGGTAGAACACAGATTCCCCATCTATAAGTGTAGACTATGCATAGTGATTTCCTTGCAAAGAATACAGTATTGAAAAGGAAAAAAGAGACAACTGTAATGTGGCCAACCGGACCAACACTACCTCAGCCAGGTGTTCCCAGTCAACATCAACAGTGATAAATCATATCAATAATGTATGCTCTTGATATGGCATGTGAGGATGGCACTTTAATTCTGTAGCACCTAGCCCCCCAAAACCTTAAACCCCAAACCAATCATGAGAAAAACATCAAATAAATCACAATTAAGAGACACTCTACAAAATATCTGACCAAAATACTTGGGATGATATTGGCCAAATTAGATTGTTATGTGTATGTACAAATATGTAACAATAAATCCCACCATTATGATGCACCAATAAAAAAAATTT
Organism: Urocitellus parryii; assembly: GCF_045843805.1. Lineage (NCBI taxonomy): Eukaryota > Metazoa > Chordata > Mammalia > Rodentia > Sciuridae > Urocitellus > Urocitellus parryii. The sequence continues at coordinate 57,132,968 of NC_135540.1, forward strand.
TTAAAAAAGCAACCTGAAAAATAAATAAATAAAATGACTGACCACTCTTCAAAACTGTCAAGATCATCTCAAAACAACAAAAGTCTAAGCAATTGTTCCAACAAAGAGACTAAGGACACATAATAATTAAGCATAATGTGATAATCTGATTGAGATCCTAGAACATAAAAAGGACGTTAAATAAAAACAAAGAAAATTTGTTTAACCCCCAGTACTGCAAAAACAAACACCAAGGAATTTTGAATAAAGTATTAACCTAAGCCAATAAAAATAAAATTCAATAACAACTTACCAAATGTAGTTATTGATTCCTTAACAGTACCCCCCTTTCCTAAATTTCATCTAATAGGATGAATTAGAAATGGCTTGGACTTTGGCATTAAGATCTGATCCAGATCTGATCTCAGTTTCACCTGGATCTTGAGCAAGTTACTTTTAACTTCAGTAAGGCCATTTCCTCATTTTAAAAAGTTGACAATATTTGCTTCGTAAGACTTGTAAGGATTATATCTTTATTGAATACATAAAACACCTAGCACAGTAATAGGTTCATAGCAGGAGATTGATAAATGTTAGAATCCATCCCATTTGCAAGTTACAATGAGATATGGAAGTCAAAAAAGGCAGGTCTTCTATATCATGTAAAAACACTGAATGTTTATTTTAAGTCTCATGTTGTAGATTAATACTTTGCCATCTGACACTTGAGGGGTGGGTATTGCTTGTCAGAAATTAAAATATTTTGAATGCAATATGCCTTTGATAAGAGATAAAGCCTCCATCAGCTATTAGAACTTTTCATAAATCTTCACCTTGTACTCATCCTGTATTTGCTTATTTGAGATCTAATTATGTCTTGCCTATTTGAAAAATCCTTTCTGAATATCCCTTATTTTATTAAAAAGGAAATGGGGAAAAGTGAACAACCATTTAATTCACTATAATGGTTAATAAGAAAAGTGATAGACTCAATGCATTTGGTCATGACTTGTCCCTTAATAAAAAGTGGGTTTTCTTTCTAGCAGCAAAAAGGAAATTTAGTTATATACACCCCAGGTGTATATACTGCCTTAATTTTGAAATACAAAAATATAAGCTAAAAGTAAGAGTGTCTTTATTTTCTATTTGGATCCCAACAAAAATCAAACACAACTATTAAGAGCCAAAAAAAGAAAGGGAGAAAGGAAGGAGAAAAAAGAAGAGAAATAAATGAAAAAAAGACAAAGAAGAAAACAGACTATTTGTGAGGAAAAAAACATGGAAATGTGAATAACAAAGTAATGCAACTTCCAAAATAATTTCCAGTTCCTTCCTGGCTGTGGGATAAAAGCTCTTTTTTCACTAGATTAGTCCTCACATTAAGAAGAGCAGCCTCTGGTGGCAGATTAAGGATTTTATAAGTGGCCCTGCAGAAACCCAAATCCCTTCCTTTTCTTTCTTTTACTACTTGCTCTGAGCAAGCTCAGAGCCAGAACAGCTAATCAACTTTAGCGATTATGTATCATTTCACCTGAATGTCTTTAATACATATATTTTATTTGTACTCTTTTTTTTTTACATGTAGTTGTAAAAGCTACTCTGAATATCTCGAATACAAAGATGAGCTATGAGCCAAATGGGCTAGGATCTGAATCATGATAGGGTGGGGTGAGGAAATATTTTAAGGAACAAGCCATTGTCTGAAATTTTCATAAAGAACAGGTTCGATGAACTTAAGTCCGGCTCTTGCTAAGCCTTCTTTGTCTCCTTATTTAAGGAGTAATCAAATAACTCTGAGGAAAATAGAAATTTCTGAGAAGCAACCTTCTTTGAACTTCACCATTTTTTCAAAGGGATCGCCTTTGGAAGACAGGGATGGGGAGTAGCGCTTCACCACTTGCCTCCCAGGCAGGCAGAGGCCCTGGGTCCACATCCTCCAAAGCAGTGCCTTTCTCCAACTGTGTGAACTCATCAAATAATGAATGATCCCCCCCCCCCATTGCTGCATTTCTCCTTCCTCTAAACTCTATCATCCAAACCCTTGGATTCTTGCCAATTGCGATATTAAAAATGAATAATAAATAAAATGTCCCTCATCACTTATTGCTATAGAAACTGTTGTTACCTTGGATGAACGCAACAAGGGGGGGGCTAGACGTGAGAACCGACCTTAATGGCAGGTGTACTGTGTTGCAAACTCCCTACCCCAGCACACTCACAAAACCACCACGAAGCCTCATGAACATCCAGGGCCAACGCAGTTTGTTTCCACAAAGGACAGAAGCAGGGAGGTGGCGGGAAATCGTTTGAGAGCTGGGATGAAAACACAAGCCGCCCAGAGAGACAGCGGGGAGCTTCACCCATTATCACCTCTCTGAGTCAGGTTCCACCGTCTGGGAAGGAGTAGAAATGGGGAAGGCCGCAGATTTTTACCTGGCGCACCCCTCAAGGCGCCTCGGGGATCGCCCTCTCCGAGCCTTGCTCGGGTGGCCCGCTGAGGTCGCGACGCGCCACCAGTGCAGCGCAGCGCAGCGCAGCGCAGGCGAGGCCCCGCGCCCTGGGCGACCCGGCGCACACCCGCGCCTCCGCCTTTGCCGGGACCGGAGCCGGCAACCGCCTCCACCGCGCCGCGGCCTCGGGGCCCGCCTCTTCCGCAGGGTTGCAGCCCCCTCCTTGGGGCCGGTGCCTCCTCCAGTTCCGAGCGTCGCTCCCCCACCTCTGAGCGAGGAGCAAGAGATGCGCGTGGGAGACCAGGAGGACGAGGACGAAGCCTTAGACTTTTCAAAATAAATGGCGCGCTTGGTGTTGGAAGGGAAGGAGGAGGCCTCGGGCTGGGCGGACTGACACCCTAACCCGACTGGCTCCAGCTGGTTCCTCGCTCCGGGAGGCGGGAAGCGCGCCCCGCCGGCGGGAAGGGCACGTCTGCTCTGCCGGGTCCCTTTGAGCCCCCAGCAGGACAGTCCCAGGCCCACGTGTGGCACAAGGGTTGTACCCTGCCTGGGACTTAGTTCTGATTCCCTGGAATAAGACCTATGGTTCCTTCACTTGCAAAAGGGGGCTGGAAAAATAAATAAATAAACCTTGACTAGCCCTCTACTCCCATGAGTTCCTCCTAAAATTACTTCAAGGGAGAGTGAACCATAAAACAACATTACCTTCTTGGGAATAATTAATATTATCATTTAATTTTTTTTTTTTTGGTGTTTCTCTACTGGTCTTACACGTGCTTTCAAATAAATTAATCTAGATTATGTTTTATTATATTTTATTTATTAAAAATTGCTACTTCCTCCTAGGAGTGCTGCAATGATGAATTAATATTTGCTAAGCACTTGGAAGCGAAAATTACATAAAACTTGGCGGAATCACTCAATTATTATTGATGCAGAAAAACAATAACTTGATGGGACTGGTAACCCGGGCCATCTGCTGTTAACTGAAATCACATTGTGCAAAAGCTTTGCCTATTCAGGCCAAGTGGTGAAGTTCAGGAATAATTATTGAGTAATTTAAATTCCCCAGGAAATGGAATCCTACTTTGAGGGGAAAAGTGAGTCTCCTGATTTTATTTTGTTTTTGCTCAATTCTTGTTATAATATTTTATTGTCTAAGTGGATAAATTCTCAATTTTTATTTATATTTTCTGCAATTTAAAATGAATTATTTTAAGACCAAGAGTGAATTAACAAAGTGAGAATTAAATACTTATTTTTCTTTCACAGGAACCCTACTATTTTTAAATTTAAATACATCTCCAAATAATTTCAAATATTTTTACATCAACCATTAGTTACACAATATTGCTGGCCAGTAGACAGGAGTAGAGTTGACATATCTAATTTTTCAGAGGTGCATGTTAACCGGGACAAAGATAGGCATCACATCTAGAATTAGATTTCCATTTAAACTTGTTTCCATCAAAGCACTCTTTTATAATTTTTAAGACAATTGCTTCAATTCTCTTCTTTACTTCACTAATGTCCACTTGGATACAGCCCTCAAAATTATATGGTACCAATTATGTTTCAAAAGTAATCTCAAGAGTTTTAGAAATAAATTATTTTTTCAACACAGGTTTTAAAAAGTAATGTTCTAAAAGACCTGGCAAGCAGCACTAATCAATCATTGCGAAACTTCTCCATATTCAAGCACAGAAAACATTAAAATTTAATATCACAAAAGTAGGCCAGACCACTATCATCAACATAATAATCATCATCATTTATATAACATATTAAATTACTCAGTGTAGGAGTGCCAGAAAATGAAGTAATGTTGTGAATTCACTAGAGGGAGCAATTCTTTTTAGTAAATTGGTATTACTTAGCTCTATATATTTAGTAATCCTAGAGTAGATCTGGTCATTTAACATAATGTGAGAATAAAAATATGCAGGGTTCATAGGAGAGATCTTTCTTAGTGAATATGTACTGTCATTTCAAAAGTCCTTTATAGCTTTTCTTAAAACATCTGAGGAGAAAGGAGCTTGAGAATATAAGATAGAATAAGTCCAAGGTAATGATAGATCAGTTGAATATCTGTCAACATTGCCATTTTAATTTTCACATTTTTACTGTTAGATAAAAAATTACTTGTCCACTAAAATTGGCACAGCATCTAATCCAACAACAATCTCAGTGACAATAGCTATTTTCCAAGTGTCTGGTATAAATGCAGACAAACTCAGATTTAATTGACTAAAGCATCATGACAGATGTTCAGACCTATTCACACTTTTGCTATATGTTCCTCTTTTTAGCTCTTTGTGACTTAACCTCAACAATTCATTTAGATTGTTGTCCAATTTGATGCACTTCATCACTCTGGATTTGAGGCAGAAAAACATTTTCTAAGCAAAAATTAATATGGAATTGATAAATAGTATTCTTACTATCCTAATTTTAATGTTTTGATTACTTGTAAAATAATAGAAATTTAAAAATAAAATAAAATTTGAATTATTACTGTTTAATTAATGCCAAATTTAATAATATACATGATGCTAACTTTTCAAAAATTACTGTTTTATTTTCTTACCTAATGAGTATTTAATATATTTGTAGTGAATTAGTACTTGATACAGGAAACTGTTAGGATCTGAGCATTTAAAGATAATCCAACTAGACCTTTAAAAATGAAATTATATTTCTTGTGGCATTTGCAGGTAATTGGATGGAGTTGGAGAATATCATGCTAAGTGAAGTAAGTCAATCCTAAAAAAACCAAAGGCCAAATGTTCTCTCTGATAAGTGGATGCTGATCCATAATGGAGGGAAACATGGGGAAAATGAACTTTGGGCAAAGGAGAGGGAGGGAAGATGGGGGCAGGAAAGATGGTGAAATGAGATGGGCATCATTACCCTAAATACATGTATGACTGCACATATGGTGCAAGGCTGCATCGTGTACAACCAGATAAATGAAAAGTTGTGCTGCAATTGTGCACAATGAATCAAAATAGCATTCAGCTGTCATACATAGCTAATTAGAATAAATAAGTAAATAAATTTTTAAAAAATAAAATTAAAAAATTAAATCATTTTTCAATAATTCAATTATAATTAAGTGAAGAAAAGAAATTCAACTATGTATTTTCAAGCTTCCTCAAGTTTCTTACTGAAGGGAATGGTATTTCTTCTGTTTTTAAATCACTGGAAAACCATGATAAGAGCTGAGTTTACAGAAAGTTCTATAGTCTTCCATATGAGACATGTTTAGAATATAAACTGTCAACTCAGTTCCAACTCAAGTATTTTCCTTTTTATTCCCAAGTCAATTTTTCCTACTGTTTATTTGTTTGTGTAACTCTTTTCCCTAAAATGCCAGTTTTTTTAAAAAGTAATCTGAGTACTTGTGTTATTGTATTGATGGTTTTTAGTTGTTTTGCTGAGACAGGATCTTGCCCAGCCTGGTCTCCATCTCCTGGGCTCAAGTGAGCCTCCCACTGAGCAGAGGGGACTACAGGCTCCTGCCACCTCGCCCAGCACACTGATGGCTTTGATCTGATTTTTACTTAGGAATGAAGAGGACAAAGGAGCTTTGGTGACAGGTGAAGCCCTGGTAATAGTGTATATAATGGTAAATTTCTTTTCTTTCCTCATTATATCCTCTAAAATATTGTATTGTTCTACAGTTGTAATACATTGAGTAAACTATGGGCTTTTATGAACTGTAGAAATGTATCAAAATGTCAATGAAATTACATTCCATAATATGGAGATGTGTATTCTTTGTTATGCTCACAGTGTCTCTTCAAATCTTTTTTATTCTATGACTAAAAGTGTAACTTTCAGAGCCACAGAGGAAAAACCATGACTGAAATATATTAGGGCTGAAGGATTATACAGGTTGGAAATGGATTAATTTTCTTTTGTCAAACACTGAAAACTCACTTTAAGGTACATGGTTTAAAGGAAAGAAATAATGGGTTACCTAAATGTTCTAGATGCCAATAACAATAAGATATTTTAATATTGGCATTAATTTGTAGGGAGAGTTGAAAAATTAATATCCAATTACCTTATGTTTTAAAATGTATTCTCAGGGCTGGGGATATAACTCAGAGGTTGAGTGCTTGCTTAACATGCACAAAATCCTGGGTTTAATCCCCCAGCATTGCAAAAAATAAATAAATGAAATTATAAGAGTAGCTCTCATTATTGAAAATAAGTATATTGTAATAAAATTTACATTCCATAGTCAAAGACATTCTGGTAGTATTTAATTTGATTATGCTATATTGTCCTTAAAACTGAATTTTCAAACAGAGTTTAACAATGGCTTTCAAATTAAAAGCCCTTAGCCTTTCAAAGAACAGAACTAAATATGTTAACTTTTACATATTTTTAATATCTAACATTAAGTCATATATAACCATTTGATATGAAAAGTGAGTACTACTATTATTGTTGGCAATGTACTTTCTTAGAAATTTTTTGGATTCTAAATTGAGACCAGTTTTTAGGAAAACTGAATTTAATTGCCATGTACATTGAAAATGAGAGCCGTCCTTTCTCCTTAGTGATGATTAGGATTACCTCATTTACCACTGCAAGGAAAACGTATTTGTACCTATTTAGAAATCCTTGGCCCTTGGCTTTCTTTGTATTTGCAGTTTATAAATGTTAATCCCAGTGGATCCCAGGGACTGGACAAGGCTCACAGGCCAGGAAAATGCTTTGTTGAAGTGAAAAAAAAAGTAGACATTTCCCCTCAGTTATAATACCAAGAATTTAATAACTTTGAAATATAATCTAAGAATCTTGGCATAGTAACTAAGATTTTAAAGGTTGATATATTTATGCATAATTTGCCTTACTTGTGTATTTTTTCTACTTAATCTATACTAATATTATAAAACAAAAATAATGATGATGAGAAGATAACTTGGAGGGCTCAGCCTGGGGAAGGAATGTTAAGAAAGGGTTTTCCCCCTAAGATTTTCCAGGACAGAACTTTAAAGATGTGTTTTACATGGCCATATTTCTTGGGGAAGAACATTGGGACTCTATTTATTATAATAAATAAAAAAAATTCCTGTGGTATATATACACAATGGAATATTACTCAGCATTAAAAGCAAATAAAATATGGCATTTTCAGGTAAATGGATGGGCTTGGAGACTATCATGCCAAGCAAAGTAAGCCAATCCCCCCAAAACAAAGGCCGAATGTTCTCTCTGATAAGTGGATGCTGATGCATAATGGGGAAGCTTGGGGAAAATGGAGGAACTGTGATTGGGCAAAGGGGAGGGCTTTAATGAAAGGGGCATAGGGGCAGGAAAGATGGCAGAATTCGATGGACATCATTACCCTAGGTACACGTATAAACTGCACATATGGTGCAACGCTACATCATTACAATCAGAGAAATAAAAAGTTGTGCTGCAATCACAAATTTGAATGCAATGAAAATACATTCTGCTGTCATATATACCTAATCAAAATAAATAAATAAATTTATTTAAAGGGGCTAGGGTTGTGGCTCAGTTGTAGAGCACTTGCCTAGCATGTGTGAGGCACTGGATTTGATTCTCAGCACCACATATAAATAAGTGAATAAAATAAACGTCCATCAACATCTAAAATTTTTTTTTAATTTATTTAAAATAAAACTAAAAGAAGAAATATACTTGAGGCTTAAGGTCGATATTTAAACAACATTATTTCAGTGAAAATTTGATCAGAATCTTACTTTTAAATATGAAACTTAAAAAAATTTCACAGTTATCAGGCTTTTCATCTTCAAAGCACAATAGATAGCAAATCAATGTTTGTATAACATTCACATATGTTCTACATAAATATTTAATCCCAATTTACAGATGGTAAATCTTAGAAAAGATTCTTAACTTCAGAGGCAATTGCTGAAAGACTACATTTTTGTTTTCAAGAAAATATTTCACATTAGGCAAAATTATCTAATAAAGTACTTTAGGTATATCATTGTTCTTACAATTATAAATATTATTCTACCAATAATTCCTAAATTATTTTTAATAATAAGAAAATAAATGCGTTTTCTTAAGTTTTGTTATTCAGAGAAAGCCATGTCCTTTAAGAGACTCCAAAATTATGAGTATTACATTGAGAATTTAAAATCCTCAATATGGCTACTTAAAGGTTGGATACTTACATGTATGGAACGTAATGAACTCTCTGGATAAACCCCAAACAGTAGATAATAAAATGATTCCAGTGAAGAAAATGACCTCTGCTTACCTTCTTTGTGTCTTGTGATATGCAAGTTAATTTTAAATCTTGTGAATTGCTTTAATCCACAGGCTCTGGTTTTAAGATGAAGCCAAAGCTGAATCTGAGTCTTAGCTTCAGAAAATACATCTATCTTAGAGAAGCCTTCTCTTCCTACTCTCTTTCTCCTTTTCTTCCTCCTCCTCCTTCTTTATATTTAGACAGAATAAGAAGAATGAAAGAGTCTTTCTTCTGTGATTGTCTCTCTTCTTTATCTCTCGATGTTCATGCAGCTAGGGAAACAGTAATGTATTCCACGGATATGTAGAACATCCACTCTGTAGAACATCCACTCTATCACCCAACATACACATCCATAACAATTTGGAAGTTTGTGTAAGGGAGTTCTTATAAATTTGGTCTTTGTTGGAAATAACTGAACATATCTATCTTTGGTCAGATTGAATGGCAACCTTGTGGCCAATTTGCAAAATACATCCCATATTACTTCTTGTTGAGGATTTTTCTGTACTACTTTTTTTTTTTTTTTTGGTACTAGAGATTTAACCTAGGAGCACCTAACACTTAGCCACATTCCCATCTCTTTTATTCTTTATTTTGAGAGAGGGTCTAAGTTGCGTAGGGCTTCACTAAGTTGCTCAGACTGGCTTTGAACTTGTGATCCTCCTGCCTCAGCCTCCTGAGCTGCTGGAATTGTAAACCTGTGCCACCATGCCTGGCTATACTACATTTCTTATAGGTGGCAATCCTTCCTATATTCCAACACTTCCAATAAGGAAATTATTATTTTTTTAGAAAATCTGAAACACCAAAAAATGGTTTATTACATTTAGCTGAAATCTACCATTGAATAACTTTTAGCCTTTTTATCTTCAGGAACACAGGATATGCAGGATATATCCATTACATCTTCCTTGCACTTCTGGTTTAAACATGTACAGATTCCATGTCACTCTTAAATCTATTCAAAGTTAAATAACATTTCTTGTCTCAAACTCCTCATAGCCGGGCTCAGTGGCACACACCTGTAATCCCACTGGCTCAGGAGACTGAGGCAGGAGGACCATGAATTCAAAGCCAGACTCAGCAAAAGTGAGGTTCTAAGCAACTCAGTGAGATCCTATCTCTAAATAAAATACAAAATAGGGCTGGGGATGAGGCTCAATGGTTGAGCGCCCTGAGTTCAATCTCCAGTACCCGCTCCCCCAAAAAAAAACACCTCATGTTATACACATGTTCTTCAACTTATGATGGGGTTACACATCAATAAATTCATTGTAAGTTGAAGATAAAAGTAAAAATTGCATTTAATACACCTAGCCTACTGATCATCATAGCTTATAGAGTGTCTATTATTTACCCTCGTAACATCTGACTGATAGGGAGCTGTGGCTCACGGCCGGCCACTGTCCAGTATTATAAGAGAGCGACGTAGCAACTATTAGTAGCCCAGGAAAAATATCAAAATTAAAAACTAAGAGAATGTGTATTGCTTTGGCACCATCACAATGTAAAAAAAAAAAAATCATAAGTGAAACATTAAGTTGGGATCCTCTATGTTTTGTTATGTCTTCACCTTCCTGAGAATCCCTTAGTCAATGTCTTTACCAATATCTTTCAAAGTTTATAAGTTAAACTGTATACAGCATCCTAAAGTGGGACAAGTCCATGGCTGATACAGAATCTTTGTTCAATTGATGCAGCCAAAAAATGGAGAGCATTTTAAAGACAGCATGTCATCTCATGGCCTGATACTGAGATTGTAGTTTATTGTCTTATTTCTTGTTATGGTTTCGATGTGAGGTAACCTCCAAAAGCTCATGTGTGAGACAACGCAAGAAAGTTTAGAGGTGAAATTATTGGGTTAGGAGAACCTTAACCCAATCAGTGAATGAATCCCCTGATAAGGATTAACTGAGTGGTAATTGAAGGCAGGTAGGATGTGGCTGGAGGAAGTGGGTTATTTGGGGCATGGCTTTGGGGTTTATATTTTGTAAACTGAGCTTAGTCTCTGCTTTCCGGTGGCCAAGTACTGAGTGGCTTTCCTTTACCATACTTTTCCACATTGATATCCTGCCTTACCTCGGGCCCTAAGGAATGGAGTTGGTCATCTATGGACTGAGACCTCTGAAACTGTGAGTCTCCAAATAAACATCTCCTCCACTAACATTGTTCTTGTTGGGTCTTTTGGTCACAGCAGTGAAAAGACCTACTAAAATAGTTCCTATAAGTACATAAAAAAATTACTCCCAAATTTAGTGCCTGTCAACAACAATAAACATTTATTGCCTCACGTGGTTTCCGTGGTGCAGGATTTGGGAGAAGGTTAGCTGGGTGATTCTGGTTCAGTGTATCTCATGAAATTGCAGTTAAGATCTCAGCTGAGGTTTCCATCCTTTGGAAGCTTGTCGGGGGCTGGAGGTCTGTTTCTAAGATGGCTCACTCAAATGTTTGTCAGATTCATTCTAGCTCAGTTCCTCACCACATGGACTTCAGAGGCCTGCTTCATCATCCTCCTGACATGGTATGAGTGCTGCCTTTCTCCAGAGTCAATAATCTAAAGAGAGAACTGGACAGAAGCCACAATATCTTTTAGGTTCTGGCATTGAAACACACTATCATTTTTACAGGACACTATTGATTGCACAGGTCAGCTTTATCCAGAGTGGGAAGGGACTACACCAGAGAGGGAGGGATTATTTGGAGGCCATTTTAGTGGTTGGTGCAGGAATCCATCCTCTATCCTCCAAGGAGTAACCTCCACTTGCATCTTAGGATTCCTCCCCACCCTAAAGTATTACCCTATTACAGCACCATTTCTTTTTTTACTTTTTTTGGTGGTGCTGGGGATTGAACCCAGAGCCTTGTGCATGCAAGGCTAGCACTCTACCAACTGAGCTATATCCCCAGCCCAACAGCACTATTTCAAAGTCCAGAATCCTACATCCCAACCAGCCATAGATGTGGATGAGGTCTTTTCAGTATGGCTCCTTGAGTTCAGCTCCTTTGATCCAAAGACTGAGAACTACAGAGATAAGATTATGTTCTCCCTATCCACACACATACAATGGTAGGTCAGAAATGGATAACCAATATAGACATTCCTATTGTAGAAAACCAGAAGTGTGTAGGAGTCAGGAATCCATAGCAATTCTGGAATCCAGCTAGGTAAATATTGAAGGCTCTTCACTAATATTCATTCCTACTGCTTTTGGAATGGTTTTCTATGACTCTTTGCTCTGTTGTTGTTGTTGTTGTTGTTTGTTCTACCTTCTTGAGTTACTTCTTTTCCCATGAAAAGCAGCCTAGGTTTGCAGCTGTGATTTTTTTTTTCCCCCAGTCTGGTTCCTACCTATAAAAATTTGGAGGCCCCAAAGCCTCTTTTCTTTTTTGTTCTATCTCTGTTCCTTTCAGTTCACCCTGCTGCTGTTTTTAACAATTAAATATTCTTAAAAATGTTGTGAGTCTCCGGTGAATTTTACTGGAATTTATTCCATTATACAAAAGCCACACCTATAAATCTTTTGAGATAAGACCTTCTGTATTTAGGTTTTCTGCTGAGATTACTAAAGGGCAGTACCTTTAGCTTTCTAATTGTACTATTTGTCCTCTTAGGCACAATATTAGATCTTTCTAAGGTTTCCTTCCTTCCCTCCCTCCCTCCCTCCCTCCCTCCCTCCCTTCCTTCCTTCCTTCCTTCCTTCCTTCCTTCCTTCCTTCCTTCCTTTCTTTCTTCTTCCATACTGGGGACTTTGTGCCACTGAGCTACATCCCAGTCATTTTTTAAATATTTTTTTAGTTGTCAATGGACCTTTGTTTTATTTATTGATATGTGGTGCTGAGAATCGAACCTAGTGTCTCACACATGTTAGGCAAGCACTCTGCCACTGAGTCACAACCCCAGCCACCCCCCCCCAGTCATTTTAAATTTTATTTTAGTATCGTTTAGTTTACTTAGTTTTTAGTACTAGGGATGGGAACTCAGAGCATTCCACCCCTGAGCACATGTCCAGACCTTTAATTTTTTATTTTGAGTCAGGATCTCCCTAAGTTGCCAGGCTGGCCTTAGATTTGAGATCCTTCTGTTTTAGCATCCTGAGTAGCTGGGATTACAGACTTGTCCCACACCCCAGTTCTAAAGTCTAAAGGAAGGATTTTAGAACCAAGTCTTCACCTTCGTTTTGCTCTTTTCCTAGAAACCATTTCTTTATTTTAGCATTGTTTTCCATCCTGACAGGCTGGCAATTTTCAAGGTCAACAAGTCTTGGGTTCTTTTGATTTAAGAGGCCTTCCTTTAATTATTCTTTCTCCTCTCCAATTTTACTATAAACAACAGGAAGAAACGACGCACAAGAAGGAACCAAACGTCTTCAAAATTCTAGCTGGAAATTCCTTACCTAAACCATTAGATATCATTTCCAATACAACATGACTGCAGGTGACAAGGTTGCTGAACTTTCTGCCACTATATTAATATCTCCCCATTTTTTTTTTCCAGTTGCCGATAAGCTTTCTTAGCAGCAGCCTTTTCAAAGGCTGTTAATAACAGCCTGTTCAACACATTTTTCACAGTCTGGTGGGGCAGCATATGCTTGTAATCCTAGTTATTCAAGAGGCTGAAACAGGAGGATTTTGCAAATTCAAGGCCAGCCTAGGTAATTTAGCAAGACCCTCTCTCTCAAAAAAAAAAAAAAATGGATTGGGGGTATAGCTCAGTGGTAGAGGACTTGGCTAACCTGTGAGGCCCTGTGTTCAATCCCTAGTACCGGGGGGAATAAAAGACATTTTCAAATTTAACTAACACCCTCTTCAATATCCAGTTTCTGCCACTGCCTAAATTCCGATGACTCGCTCACATTTTTAGAATTTGTTAAAATAGCAGCAACCCACTTCCAGATATATCAGTTATCTTTTAACAAAACTTGGCGGTTCAAAACTGCAACAAAAAATTAACTCTCAAGGGATGAAGTGGCTCACACATGGTGCTTTGGAGACTTAGAACAGGAGGATTGAAAGTTTGAGGCCAGGTTACACAACTTAGTAAGACCCTCAGCAACTTAGCAAGACTCCATCTCAAAATTAAAATAAAAGGAGCTGGGAATGTGGCTTAGTGGTAGAGCACCTCAGGATTCAATCCCCAGTATTCCTTCCCCTCCCCCACTATATCTATTTCTCTCTCTCTCTCTCTCTCTCTCTCTCTCTCTCTCTCTCTCTGTGTGGTGGGGGGGTTCAGTTTCTGTGAGTCAGATATTTGGAAGCAGCTTATCTAAGTGGTTCTAGTTCAGGACCTTTCATGAGATTGGATATAAGATATTGGCTGTGGCTGAGCCATCAAAGACTAGGATGCTTCTGTGTGTGGTTGAGTACATTGTCATTCTGGCTGTCAACAACCTCAGCTCCTTAACCACATGGACTTCTCCATGGGCTAGCTGAGAGTTCTCATGACATGAAAGTTCTTCCCCACACCACTGTCAGAGATTGATCCAAAAGAAAGCAAGGTAGATGTTGCCACATCTTTTGTGCCCTAGCCTGGGAAGTGACATATCATTATTTCTTCAATATCTTTGTTTTTAACCTAGTAGTTTAATTCAGGGCCTAGCACATGTTAACTCTACCACATCCCAGCCCGTCCTCAAAGTCTTATTAGTGATAGATAACTTATTCTTCATGGGAGGGAGATGCAAGACAATGTGAATGATAAGAGCCTGGAATCACTGGCCCTATCATGGAGACTGGCTACCACACCCACTAAAATCTCTGATAATTTGATTTTTACATGCTTCTACTAAGCTAGATTCATTCCTTCTGGTTTTTGTTGATTTTTTTTTTTTTGGTCTAAAATTTACCCATATCTATTATTAGATTATTTATTTATTTATTTTCAGTGCTGGGCTTTATACAGGCTAAGCAATTGCTCTCCTACTACTGAGCAACATCCCGAACCCTCCATCATTAAATTCTTTTTTTTTTAAGTTGTAGATGGACACAATACTTTTCTTTTATGTATTTTTATGTGGTGCTGAGGATTGAACCCAGTGCCTCATACGTGTGAGGCAAGCAGCCCTCTGCCATTGAGCCACAATGCCAGCCTTCTACCATTGAATTCTGATTGTAGTTTCAGTTTCATATTCCAACCTATTCAAATAATTTTGAGTTTTATTTCTGTCATATCAACAACACTCCTGAACTTTGAATTATTGTGAAGTGTGCAAAGTAATGGAATTTTTGAAATTCAATTTACTCATTAAAAAATCATGCTAAGCATTCATGTCTCTAGGGCCATGTACCCATTTCAAGTTTATAAAATAAGGACACATCTCTTTACCTGCATCATTGTAGAATGAAATAACCATTATTTCATTTTCTGTCAGATATAAACAGGGTCCGATTCTACCGTGTTCCATGATAACATAATATGCTCTGCACTGGGTAGCTACAACTTCTTCAGGAACTCTTACATACTTTTGAAAACCTGAATTACACTGACAAAACCCTCAAGAGCTTAATAATAAAGAGTGCAATTTAAAATTTCTAACTTGGAAATTAGAAACATAACTGAATTACCTCTTCAAAATTAGAAGATAGAATAATTTCATTACCTTTTGCCCTCTAAATTCTAAGTTTTTGTTGGTCTTCTTATCTTCTCCCATTGGACTTCCCATGAACCTCTGTGTTATGGATTCTTAAAAAGATCTCTACTTTATTTATTTATTTGTTTGGTGGTGGTGGTGCTGGGGATTAAATCTGGGGCCTCACATATGCTAGGCAAGTCCTCTACCACTGAGTTACAGTCCCAACCCAACAAATAATTTCTTATTTTCTTAATTGTTAAATTGACTAATAAGTTGTTGAAGTATTTTGAAATTCCTCCTCACTAGTCTCTTGGTATGCAGTTTCTTCTACTAATGGGTACCCTAAGTTGCTTCCTAGTGTTCTAAGATAAGAATCTTTCTTAGTCTCCTTCCATCCAATCAAAATTGACCATTTGAAAGGAAAAAGTTAGACAATTTAATAAAATTGAGGGATCCATTTATTATCAAGGCCTCATTCATATTAGTGTATCTAGTGGATTTCCTAATACAGTTAACAAACAAATAAAACGTTCGGGGCAAGTTTTTTTGTTTTTGTTTTGTTTTGTTTTGTTTGTCCATACAAATCATGAAAATTTGCCATCTAGTCAACCCTTCAGTAGGGCTACTCTTGAATGATGAACATGTCAGTTGATGAATTCTTTACCAGGAAAATCTGGGCTTCCTGATGCTGGGATTCTATTTCTCTAGATCTGTCTTGTCATGGATTATTCTTTTTCTTGTCCACCCAACTTAGGAAACTTAATAGCATTTTCAAATTGCTATTAGCAATTTGAATGTTGTTGCTACTAACAAATGAATAGCATTTTCCTACTTTCATTAGTGACCCATTATCCAGCCAGCCACAAAAAAATTGAAGTTTGCCTGAATTCTCCCTGAAACTTCTTGTCCAACAGACTTTTAGCTATATTTCTTAGTTCCATTTTCTCTCTGCCATAATCCCAATTGAAAGCCTTTGGTCAACTTCTAGGTCTTCTGGCCACACCTCCTTTCCACATTAAGTCATTAAGGCACAGAATCTATCCACTCATTCCACTGCTTTAGTCCTGTCCCCTCACTGACGACAAGATGAACTCCAAATTTCTTAATCATATTTTCAGTGTCTGCCACATTCTAGCCACAATTTAGCTCACCAGACTTATCTTTCACTCCCTTCCCACGCCAGATTATTTTTGGTTTATTAAATTCATCCCACATCTACAGTCAAGTCTCTAGTATGCTTTTTTTCCCCTCTGCTTTTTGTTAAAACCCTGCTTGATTTTTATATTGTATTGATTTAATTTTTTTGAGGCAAGTTCTCTTTATAATGCCCAGACTGGTCTTGAACTCTCAGTCTTCTCACCTCAGTCTCCCAAATAGCTGAGATTGCAGACATGCTCACCATCATGCCCAGCTTTTCAAGTTAAAATCAAAGGGAATCACGAACATAATGTCCTGATCCTCCCAGTTGGAAGATTTTCATTCTTTGCTGAAAGTCCAGGGTACTTTGTAGCACTCCAAAGTTATTTGCTGAGTTCTGAGAATTCAGCATGCTTTATCTCTTCTTGTAGATTTTAAGCTTCCTGAGAATATGGGTCATATCTTTCCATGTGTAGCAGTTAGCATATCTGCTTTGCTTAGACGTGGAACAAGTTAGGTAGGTATTATACCTTGATTTAGGAGTGGTAGGTAGTGTGGTTAAAAAAAAAAATACAAACTTTAGAGGTCAAACAATTCCAGATTTAAATTCAGCATTACTGGTTTCTAGCTGGATGATCTTGGGCAAATAATTAATCTCATCAGTCTTGGTCTTCATCAGTCAAAGAAAATGGCAGTGCCTATTTCATGGATTTGTTGTCATAATTAAGTGAGATATTCTGTAATAAACACCTTAATAAGTAATTATTATCTTCCCGTCCTCTATTGTGCCTAACACAGAGTCTTGCAGTAGTTTTCCATAACTTTTTATTAAATAAATGAATTATTAAAAACCTGTATTATGAATTCTGAATTCCATTTTAAATACACATACATGTTTAACAATTAAGAAAACACATTGGAAATATATAAGGGGAGGATAAAAATGGTAGAACGAAGTATAGAGTCAAGACATTACTTTAAAAAAGTAAGCAAGAAGAAATTTAATTTTCAATGCAGACTTCTAACATAATTTTCTCTCTGCAGAATATGCTGAGAATTCCTTAAAATTTACTAAGGGGAAAAATTAAATTACCTGTTATTAATTCTAACAGTTTGCATCTTAAGTTGCATATAATGATGTTTAAATACAGCAGCTGATGGGAAGCCAAAGCAGGCTCCCATAAGCTGCTAGAAGATTCTGAACCACTGGGGAATTTTTGTGCTGGACCACCCACTGCAAAAAGAAAAAGTTGGTACCCTTGCCAGTGTGGCTATTTCTTTGGAGTAGTACTCTGAGCTGTTGTAACCATTTTTCTTCAGGAAGATCATGGAAGAAAAATATGTGAGAAATGACTGGACAAATGCTATTTGTCCAAGTTTCAAAGTAATAATCAAAGCTGGAATTAAACTTTCACACAGCAGCTCTCCCAAAACTTAAGTCTGTTTATATAGATTTGGGCTGACTTGTTTCAATCTGCTTTGTAGGACACAAACTTACATGAATAAAGCTAGAATTTCAAGGCAAGTCACGCTATTTAGTTATAGTTTGATTCAGATTTGGGGTTCTTTTTTTATAATCTTTCCCAAAAATGTCTTTAGAAACAAGCCCGTCAAACAGTCATGCTGAAATAACACTTGCATTTGAAGTCCTGTTTCCAAGTTCCTTGGAATAATCTTTTCATAAAAAAGCAAGAGATAACTCAAGTGGTGGTAAGCCGAGCCTGGAGAAGGTGAGGAAAGCTGCACAAGATCTTTCCTCACAATTTTCCCATTTTTGTAGCAACTAGTATTTAATATATTTTATCTTCAAAATGTTATCTGTAATTAAGAGCAGTCTGGAAATCTAGTGTCCTGAACTAATGTAGAGCAGATGTTTGTGAAAGTACCTGAAATATAATAGACCTTCAGTAAGTAATATTTTGATGGTAAAAAAAAAAATAAATCTTAACAGGTGTGTGTGTACTTGCATGTTTGAGTTCATATGTGTACACACAACCCTCCTTCCTCACCCCCTCACCTGCCTCATCAGGCAGTGTTAGCCCAGGGCCATTACAAGACATTAGAAGATGAAAAGTGTCTACTATGGCTTCAAAAGTCCCTCCTTAGGCTCTGCAGGGGACAAGACTGTAAACCCAGAAGAGGCCATTAGTCTATCAAAGCAGGAACTCTTTTTTTTTTTTTCTTTTGTCACAAGTGGCAGAAACCTAATTTGAATGAAGTTAGGCCAAACAGGAAATTACTGACCTAGACTGACTAGCAAGATCCCAGAAAGGACACAAGTTTGATTGGACCTGAAGGATCCCAGTAACCTGACCATCACCAGGACCTTCTCTCTTAAGCTCTCATTTGTGCTTCTCTGAGTCAACTTCCTGTCTTCTGAC
The DNA here is from genome assembly GCF_045843805.1 of Urocitellus parryii. Classification (NCBI taxonomy): domain Eukaryota; kingdom Metazoa; phylum Chordata; class Mammalia; order Rodentia; family Sciuridae; genus Urocitellus; species Urocitellus parryii. The sequence continues at coordinate 57,151,749 of NC_135540.1, forward strand.
TGCTGTCTTGTGCTTTGGAGAACCTGGCTTTTGACAACTCATCTCATTATCATGAAAAGGACTGGTTCTCTTCTCTAAATTCTCATTGGAAAATTTGTGGGGAAGGATCCAAAGTCCAGCTGAGGTCATGTGCCTTGTTTTGGGAACACGGAGACCCACTCTAGGATGGGCAGCCTCCATGAGAACAATACGGTTGGGGCTAAAAAAAGAGCAGTTCCCTCAGTAGGAGGACAGTTTTATTTACAGAAAAAGGGGGCAGGGAGGGTGCTGGACAGACAAAGCAAGTGTTCATAAAATTATATTTTTAAAAATTAGAATAAGCCAGGCTTGGGGGGGCGGTGCACCTGTGGTCTCCGCTGCACAGGAGGTCAAGACAGGAAGACCACTTGGTTCTAGGAGTTCAAGACCAGCCTGATCAGCAAAGCAAGATTATGTCTTTCAAAAATCAGAATTGGATTTATTAAATATGAAATAAAGGTATCTTTTTCAGTTGCTTTTTATTTTCTATAAATCGTCTTTCTCGGTCAACTATGGTGGTGCATGCCTGTAAATCCCAGTGACTCAGGAGGCTGAGGAAGAAAAATGGCAAGTTTGAGGCCAGCCTGCACAATTAGCAAGACCCTGTCTCAAAATAAAAAATAAAAAGGATTGGGACATTGCTCAGAGAGAAAGCATCCTGGACTCAGTCCTCAATGCTGCAAAAATAAAAAATAAAAGAGAAATGAATGTCCTTCTCTGCCGCTTAGTATTTATCTCATATTTCCTCTGTCTTAAATGTTTGGGGCTATAAAACACCACCTATCCCTTTTAAGTCCTATCCCATTCCTACTTCAGCTCTGTACATGAGATGCACTCCTTGAATTTCTGTTAAAATATGATGACTCAAGTGTACTCATTTAATCTTGATTTTCCCCCAAATGCTATTAAAATGTCAGAGGGGAGAGAGGTGGGGGGGAGAAGCATGAAAAGGGGAAAAAACAGAATAAGCCCCTCACATACAAAAAATGAAGAAAACTGTAATAAATATAAAGTGACAAAAACTTTTGGCATACAGAAAGTAGATGTGTAGTGCAGTTGTTTGAAGAGCAGGAGAACTGAATTCTAAGCTCACTCACATTGCTTGTTGGCAGGAGGTTTCAGTTTCTCACTATAAAGTTGCTTATGAAATACAATTACAATGGAAAAAAAAGTAACATAAGTCTTTAAAATAGCATTTAAACATTAAAATAGTGAAACAGATATTACCTTAAGTAATTAATTAACATCATCAAATATGATACATTGACATTGGGTGCCCCATGACATGATGTACAAAGAGCACAGCATTGCTATGCCCTATGATATCCTGAGTATTATAGAAGATATGTAATCTGAATCTAATCATATGAAAATAGTGTGAAAAATAAAAACTGAGACATTCTACAAAGTCACTTACAATCTTCAAAAGCTTTAAGATTATGAAAGTGTATCATGTGCTTTGATAGGGAAGTGCACAGGAAGGACACGTTGACCTAACCCAGTGCCAGGACATAAGTAAGGACTTTTTCAGAGTAGGGATATCTGAGCTAACATCTAAACTAGATTTAAGAAGGGACAGTGGGGATGGGAGAAAGCGAGAAAGGACAGCAGAGCCAGGAATGATGGCACATGCCTATAATGTGCCATCAACCCAGGAGGTTGAAGCAGGAGGATAGGAAGTTCAAGACCAGCCTCAATGATTAAACAAGATCACAATCAGCAACTTAGTGAGATTCTGTCTCAAAATAAAAAGGACTGGGGTGTAGCTCTGTAGTAAAACACCCGGGAATCAATTCCCAGGAAAGAAAGAAAGAAAGAAAGAAAGAAAGAAAGAAAGAAAGAAAGAAAGAAAGAAAGAAAGAAGAGAAAGAACAAGACAAAACAGCAGGTTATAAAGTACAAGACTAAAGAAAAACCACTTGATAACTAGACATACACATATATACATATGTATATATGTATATATAAAATATATATACATATATATCCTCATTTAATATTAGCAAGAGTTCAATGCTTTTTCTACTCTATCTAAATGTCACATGTCAAAGGTTTTGATAATTTGTGCATATTGCTTTAGTCTAAGAAATGTGCCTTGAGGGGCTGGGGATGTGGCTCAAGCGGTAATGCGCTCACCTGGTGTGTCCGGGGTGCTGGGTTTGATCCTCAGCACCACATAAAAAAAATAAAATAAAATAAAGATGTTGGGTCCACCAAAAACTGAAAAATAAATATTAAAAAAATTTTTTTTTAAATAAATGTGCCTTGAAACACTTGTGAAAAAGTAAAACAACCTTATTTTAGGTTCAGTTGAATAATCATTTTTTAAAAACACTATCTCATAAGATAACTACATAATATTGTTTCTAATTTTTCATAGCACTTCTAATATATTTTCCTTTTATTTTATTTTATGAAAGGCATGTTCTAATCACACCAACAAAAAGTATATAGGATATGAACAGTTCTTTGAGGGGGGCAGTTTTTAGTGGCCTTGTTAGACTGTGCCTGATTTGAGTCCTATTCTCGGCTTGATTCTGCCACTCACTAATCTACTAATCAGAAAGCCTGAGGCATGTTACTTTTAAGCATCAATTTTCTCCTCCATCAAATAAGAAAATAATAGAATCTACTTTGTAGTATTGTTGTTGTAAGAATTAATTGAGATAACATATGAAAAGCACTAGTTAGATCCTGGCTCATAGGAAGTACTCAACAAACTATCTTCTGCATTACTCTATATTATTATATTTAGAGAAATTATGAATAAAATAAATCAAAAAATATATTGAGTGCTGTGAAAATAATATCATGATTGCTTTATGAGTGTGTGGATTATTTTTTAAGTGATGAGTATTGCAGTTGAGCCAAGCAAAGATAATTTTTTCAGCTGATTACACTTTTACCCTCTCTATTGTTTTTTTTGAATCCCCAGCCATATAACCCTTCCTGACCTCTAAGAAATGGTACACCCAAGAGAGTGATTCTCCAGTAGAAATTGGGGTCTTCAGAAGGTCTGCAGGCACTGAAAAACTCGATTGTAACTCTCTGCTGCTCCAGTCCCTGCTATTTACTTGTTTGTTTGTTTATATGTGTATTTTTTAGCTCATTTACTTAGCACTATAGGGCATTTTTTTTTTTTTTGTGGTTCACATTGAAAGCTACCGATGCTTCATAGATGTTTCATCAACATCTTCTCATTATTTCTGGTGAAGTGTGTTTAGTTTGTTGTTTATCATAACAGTTGGAAAATGGGAGTGCATATGGTAAGTGTTCTAAGGAATATTTTGCCACCAATAAATCAATCAAAAATATGTGAAACTTACTGGACAAAAATTAGCAAGAAATAAAGATATTATTTTTGGGGTCTATGACTTTAATCAAAGTCTGAGTGGATAAAATCCTTTTTTGTTGTTTTTGGATCAGTAATTTTTAACTTCTTAGGTTTTCATATGTCTAACCATAAAAACGGCAAAGCAAAGGCTAAGGGAATAGCTCAATGGTAGGGCACTTGCATAGCATGGGCAAGGCCCCAGGATTGATCATCAGTATGGCAAAAATAAACAGAGAGAGAGAGAGAGAGAGAAAGAGAGAGAGAGAGAGAGAGAGAGAGAGAGAGAGAGAGAGAGAGAGACCCAACTTTATCCAAAGTATCCAACTTTATTAAATATGCTATGAATCATAGTATAGTTTGATACTATTGTAAATAGCAAAATATTTTAAAATGCAAAATAATGTGAAGATTGAAAATATAATCTCTTAACTAGCAAAATTATCCTAGACAATTGCAAACTGGAAACTTCTATGTCATTTATGTGTCCTCCACCTCCCCCGCAATAAACATACCTCCATACCTCCTTTATCTACATTCCTTACCATACATATTCTCCAGGATAGATTTTTTAAATTCTTTATTTTAATATAAATATATTAAAATATTAAAATTTGTCCAATATCTTTTTGAACAGTGATCATGATTTATCCTAAAAATCCTGTGATGTAGTGAAGATGATGAAAAAAAGATCAAGATGGAATTTCTGCTATAGAATTCTTTTACATGTCCGATTTGTTGAGAAAAGGATTAGAAATTAATTAGAACTAATCTGAGATTTAATACATGCCAATTCAATAGATTTCAATGACTTTGAACTAGTATTTTTGTGAACAAAGGTTTTAATTATATCATTTGATCAATAGGCATTTATTGAACATCTAATATTTTACCAGGTATTGTGCCAGGCTCCCATAAGAAGCTAAAAAACAACTTAACTCATAGTAAAATACCCTCTTTGATAATTGACAGCGGAGTAATTCAAACAAATTTAGCTGTGGAGTATGGGAACAAGGGCACTCAGAAATGAAGTTTAAAAATTAAAAGGGGAGAGAATTGTGAAATTAGAATTACCTTAAGGAGATTTTGGAAGAAGTTCTAAAGGAAAAGAGAGGTGCAAAGGAGAATGGAATGGAGCAGCTCTTCTGCAGAAGAAATGATGATCTTTCAATCTTTCTAGTCTAAAAGATTTGCAGGATGAAAATGAAAGTGTTTTCTAATTACACAAAACAAAAAGAAAAATCACCCTAAAATACTGCTGAGTCAAGAACAAAAGGATAAAGCACAAGAAAAACAAGGACCTTTGTATGAAAAATGCAGAGATGAACTCATATTATTAACACATAAACTCTATTAAAGGACTGCTCTTTATTTTCCCCAAACACATAATTTAGGCAATGTGTGCAAGTTCACAGGTGACAATTTCAGCAGGGGAGGAGCTTCCAAGGTAAGAAAGATAAACTGAACAGAGAGGTTTCATTTGGGGGGGGGCACAATGAAAAAAGTCATGTTGTCTGGGTTATAGGAATATGTTCCTCAACCCTCCTGGAGTATCCAGCATGCAGTGGGGTTTTATTAAAGAACACACACCTGGTCCCTCTTTTGCTCTGAAAAGCCAGTTTCTAGTATTGTATGCTATACTTATTGGTCCTAAAACCTTTATGATTCATATAAGCACTCCATATTTATGAGTATGAATGGTTTATAGGTTGATTCTTGTTTGTATGGAACAACTTTTATATATGAAAGACAATCTGAAGACTTAAATTAAAAGAGAGGTCAAGCAGAGGGAGTAGCTAGGATTCTGGAGAAAGCCTACTGAGATGGAATAAGAGCAAAAAGAAAAGGAGAAAATAAAGGGGGTAGAATATAAAGGAAAATAAGGAGATGTAGACAGAGACTTAAATTTCTCTGATCCATGCAGTTGTGTTGGCAGCTATTCTTGATCCCCCAATCTCTGACAATGCATCTCATGTAAATGCAGGGTCCAGCAGAGGCTTGGGGTTGCCAAGTTGCTCCAGCCACTGTGGCCTCATCCTCTCTCCACCTCCAGGGTGGCACCCCACCCAGATTCCTTCCTTGTCAAACTTGTTTCCAGTCACCCAAGCCCTCTAGTCTGTGACCTCTTAGTCAAACCGTCTGTTACCCAGGACACAAATAGATTGAGGGTGTCAGATAACATGGTAGTTTGGTGGGGAAGAAGACAATTTGAGTGCTGCCATACATACTCTTTATAATACTCCCTTCCCCAACCATGGACACCTTTAAAAGTAAATACTCTTTCCCCACTTATGCTTCCTTGTGTCTCTAAGTTACTGAAGGGCAACTGAGTGTGTGATTCATGCCTCTTTTTATTTATTTGCTTTGATGTGTTCATTGTTTTTCTGGAGCAAACTGGTGGAACATTGAATCAATTCTGTTTTTCTTGGGGGAGTGGGATAACAAAAAGATGGGCTATAATTACTCTAGGGGGATGACATAGCATATCATGAGCATGACAAAGTTAGAGTTGTGACACTATGTGAAGTGATGAACACTCTGTAATCACATCTTGAACTGAAGCTGTATTCTCTAGGAACTAGCAGAATGGTGATGTTCAATTAATACTAGTACATGGTATTCAACCCAGGCTTGATGCCTGCTGAGTGACTCTGAAAAACCTTGTAGACATTCAGGGTAACATGGTGGTGGGGGGGGGGGGAGGAGCAGGGAATCACTGAGAGGTTACTACAGGCAAGGCACTGAATTTTACATAAATAATTATTTTGCATAATAAATGAACCAATTTTCCTAAGAGGTACAAGAATTTTCTGGAGTTTGTTGGCAACAAATGAGAGGGCTATATAGCATTACATATCTTGCTTGTACCCATCTTATCTCACTTTTTTTTAATGGGGGAGGGGAAGTGAGGATTAGGAAGAGGGAGAACAACAGAGATGGAGTAAAGGAGTCACCTTCCTATTCAGGAATTTGTTGAGTGCCTGAGTCATAACGTTTCCAGGTGAGGGCACAAAAACTCAGGAGGTGCATAGTCTTTTAATTCTTCCTTCAGTTCTGTTATCTTCTGCAAATACCATGCATTTGGCTGAGCACTAGTGCATAAGTTAGTGCAGAAGTAACATTGTGACTTTCAATTATTTATGTGGAAAGAATCACATAAGTCAGAGTCAGCAAAAGACTGTCCAGGCGAGTGGAAGGAGAGGTGGGGTCCAACCAGAGCCTGGGATTTCATCGTGGTCCACAGGCCAGGGCTTGTGCTTGGCCTCAGCCTCAGGGGCCAGGTCCAGTGCCACCCACGGCGCACCTTCCCCGCCTCTCCAGTCCTGGGTCCTTAGGCTTCTATTGCCACTTCCTACCCACCTAGCCCTGTTTTCTAGGATTCCACCCTGTAATCCAGAGGTGCAGCACTTCTTTGGCCCTGACGGCAGGGGTTCCTCCTAGATTACAGTTGTCCCCACCAACGTTTAATAAGAGACAAAGATCTGTTCTAGATATTTCTCAAATAGGAGAAAAAGGACATTGGCTTGTAGTCCTTAACCACAGACTCCTCAAGGACAAGGTTGGCTCATTAACCCTCGACCCTCCAACCTGAACCTGTCCTCAGCGCAGCTGAATGCAGTCCCTGGGAAGTGGCGGGTCACAAGAAACTTGGGGTAATAGCACTGCTGCGGCTGCTGAAAACGCCGAGCTGGCTATAGGTCATCGCTCCCAGGATCGGATAGATGATTCATTTTTATATGTAACGTTTTACCCTACTCTATAGCTCTGGCCGGTTAATGTTCAAACCCCGGGCTTCGAGAGGCAGTAGGAGGCAGCAGGGATGACCCACTCAAGGTATATGGCCGCTCCAGAGTGAAGACGCAGAGGCCCGAGACAGGGTGAGAAGGGGTGTGGTGGGAGGGCTTCGCCTGCCCGAGACTCCCTTGGAGGACACATCTACAGCCCAGGCCATCGAGCTTTTCGGGAGGCACCGCTAGAAGGCCGCACCCGGGCCGAGCCGGACCGGCCACCAGGCAGCCGCCCAGGTCCCAAGCGGCGCGTGCGGGGGGCGTCTTGAGTGCAGGCGCCTGGGCCAGCGAGTCTCCCCAGCTGGACCGCAAGGCCTTCCGCGCCGCGCCAGGGAACAGACTGCGATGACCCGGGAGCCTGGGGCTTCGGGCGGGACGCGGGCGGGAAGTGGGGGCGCGGCGGTAGCTGCAGATTAGATTTCAGTTTTGTGGTGCAAGAGACCCGCAGGGTGCCAGGACCCAAGAGGGCGACCCGGAGGTGTGTAGGTGTCTCTCCAAGGCCCGCTTCTCCGACTGCCTCTGAAAATACTGTCAGGGTAAAGGGAGGCAGGACGCCTTACCACCGCCCTTCCCCCAGGTCACTGGCCAAAAAAAAAAAAAAAAAAAAAATGAACATTAAGATCCAACAGGTGCTCTGGTTAATGGAAAGCGGGAGGACGGAATTGTCCCCGAGTCCTGGTTCAGGCGGCCAATGAGGCCGTAGGAGAAGCCGCCCTTAGGGGCACGCTCAGGTGGAACGTCATTCTAAAGACCTGGCCGCCTGACCCAAGCGGAATGCAGGCGTCCAGAATGTTCTGACCAACTGTCCAGGACCTCGTGCTTGGAGGTTGGCAAGGGGGCCCAGTTGCGCAGCTGAAGGAGGTTCGGGACTGGAGAGCTTCTCTCTGGAAGGCCGGGGCTGGGAATGGTGGCCCAGCATTCACCCAAGGGCTTTTTTTTTCCTTGTCAGAGAAACAGATAAACAGGACACCACCTCATCAGATAAGAACGGCTCCCTCGATTTCAAGGATTTCAAGGGGGCCGAAGGCTCTGAGATCCGTAAAGTCCTGTAAATGAACATCGCCCGAGGCCCAGAGCCCACAGAAGAAGGGTTTTATTTCACTTTCTTTTGTTGGATATTATTTTATTTTTCAAACAAAGTGATCTGTAGTCTGTAGCCTAGGGCACTAGCAGGCAAAGCCCCTTCCTTAGCACCGAGGATGGCCTGCAGGGTCTCCACCACTGTCCACAGTCTCCCCTCCCCCTCCCTCACGCCCGCACACAGCGGGGTGAAGCTGTCAAGTCAGCTAGACTGGCGGTCCACCAAATGCAGGGAACCACTGCGTGAAGTGATGCCCCAGAAGGCCCGGCTAGTCCTTCCGTAGGGCAGAGGGAAATGCCATTAAACTACTGTTAGGTGCAGCAACCCCACCCTGCTACCTACCCAGAGAAGCAGAATTGCTGGACTACACTAGTCTGAGTTCCAAATCACAATCTGATGTGGTGCCCCACCACTTCCAAAGACAGAGGGGACTGTTCTAGGTTTCATATTCCAGAGCGACGAGGGAAAAGGTTCCTACCCTGAACTTCGAGTCAGGGGGTTCCCCGCTGAGGCAAACTGCTGGCAGAGGGACAGAAGCTTTGCTACTTCTGGAAGGAGGAAGCTTTGATATGGCGAGTCTTGGGGCTCTCAGGAAACCACCGCATGCCTTAATCTCGGTACTTAAGGTCCCAGCCTCACGAGTCATTTTCTAAGTTGCTAGAGCAGGGAAAAAAACAAAACAACAAAGCAAAAATGTGAAAACTTTGCTAGGGACAAAGACAGTAGAAGGGGAAAATAACAGGACAAAAGTGGGGGGATGATGCCTTTTTTTCTTTCTTTTTTTTTTTTTTTTTTTTTTTTTTTTGGTCGGAAGACTGGAAAGGGAGAACTAGATGGAGAAAGATCCATCAAAGTCAGAGTGCAGACACACACCCTGGTCATGAAGGGCCCATTGAGTCTGAACTTAATGTTGTCTCTCCGAAGGAAAAAAAAATTTGCAATTCCACTGCACTATACCCCAAAGTATACACCTTTTCCATATAGTCATTGCATGTTTTAAAAGTGTTTTTTACAATTAAAAGGAATTTAGATGGTACTTTTAGACTTTTTTTCTAAGTAACTTCAGCTTCAAGTATATCTTGGTTTCCATAAATTGCCTGTGTTCACAGTGGATTGTTAGAAAAGGAGGAGCAATTTTTTAAAGGCAATTTAGTAGAATTAAATACAACTTCAATGGGATATTTCATTTTTTTGAAGGACTTGTCTAATCTTCAAACAAAATCTAAAATCAACATTTGCATAAAGGGCATAAAATACTCCACAGAATTGGATGAAGTTATGCATCCCAACACAATAAATTCTGTTTTCTATTTTTTTCAGATAAAAAGTTAACAATGAGAAGTTCACCCTCAGGGAGGAGGTGTGTGCCAGAGAAGGGTTGGAGGTGATAAACTTTTAAGATTAGAGTAAAAATTTCCCTATATCATCTGCTAAAACTAAAAAGGTAGTTGTGTGTTTACAATTGTGTTTCTTTTTAACCCATTTTTTAAAAATCTCATCTTTTATACCATTTTCTCAATATCAGTTAAAATATAAATAATTGAGAAAATAAGAAAAGAAGGGTATTTTAAAAATTCCTTCTGAATATTTGCTACCAGAATTTCTCCCGTTCACTTGGAGACCTTTTCTCTATTAGCAACGTTTCTTGTTACATTAACTGCTGTTCGTGGAGGGGGGAGAGAGAGATGACGGAGGTGGTTTATAAATCAATCAATAGGGAGTCTATATTCATAAAGGCCTCTGATCCGATTACACCCCCTCCTTTTCTCCTCCTCTCTTAAAAAGTTAAATCGGTGAGTCAGGGACTCCCACCGTAGCATGGGTCGCCTGTGGGCGGCTGGAGGCCGGGAAGCCCGGGAGACGGCGGCGGGGGCGCCCGTGGATTAGGATGTGGATTGCAGGACAGACCTTTGTTTGGCCACATTCGCGACAGAGGTTGGGGGAGGGTTGTCCTTCAAGATCTCACTAGATTTTTATAGACGCGCCTTAAAAGGATTCGCCGGGTTAATTTATGGGGCTTTCGAGGAATATTGGGACTTTAAAGACACTGTTTATTTTTTTCCCATTAATTTTTTTGTTAAACTCCTAAAAGGACTCCCGGGTTTCAGCACCTCGTAGGAAGGAGGGGGGGGGGGGGTGGAAGAAAACAGGCCAAAGAGAAGAGGATTCACTTCCTAATCAAAGCGCCCGATGGGGCCCGGGTTTCCCAAAATATCTTTTACAATTAAATTTATAACCAAGTCGTAGACATTAAAACTCAGATTGGGGAACTGAGAGGAAATGGAGATAAACGTGGGCTGTACACACCTTTCCCCAGATCTCCACCAATCTGAATTCGGTATTAGGAGAATCAAGGGTTGGAGGCCGTGGAGATTTTTTTTTTTTTTTAATGAAATAAAAACCCGAGGATACTCCAGAGACACCAAGGTGGAAAAAGATCCGAGTAACAGGTGGGCAAGTGGGAGATAAAAGCAGGCCCCAACACTGCGGATGGTGAGCGCAGGCTGCCTGCCGCAGGCCTGGACCATCTCCCTGCTCCGGGCTTGGTGAGGAAGGTGAGCAGAGGCCAAAAGCTTGGGCTCCGCAGGCCCGACCTCAGACTCGCCATTTTTTAACCCAAGAAGAGGAGATTGGTCCTCATGCTATAACGTTAAAGGTTTCTATAAGCACTTTAATACACAACTAGCTCAGAAATCATTAAGAGACCTAGAGAAGGAGAAAAAGATACCCTCAAACTCACCAGTAAATGTTAACATGCAGCAAAAATCGATTGAGTGGAACCGAGGTGGTGGATGGTGGCGATGGCTGGAGGGGGTCCGGGGAGGGAGCAGGAGGGGTCAAGGAGACCGACCCCACAGGCTCTGGAAGAAGGCTTCTCTCGCTCCACGGGAAAAGTAGGCGCGACCTGTCGGGCGAGCCGGGATGGGAGTGGGGGAAGAAGCCAGGAGAAGGTAAAATTCTTCCTTCTGGAAGTCCAGGGAAAGCTGGGGTGGTTGAGAAAAGGCCTCTCTTCGGTCCCAAGTCTCCGCCCCCAGTCTGCGCCACTCCAGTCGGGGAAATGACAACTCTTCCCAAACTCGACTTCCATCCCCCCTACCCCCCCCCCCCATTGATGGAGTTCTATTTGAGCAAACAAACTAGGCCGAGATTCACCTCCTCTACCCAGCGCTCCCAAGTCACCCTCGGTCTGACCTGGAGGAGACGCAAACTCTCCCCTCTGGTCTCGTTAGCGCTTCTAGCTTAGATCCCCAAATCCTTCTTCTAGTTCCTTCCCCTCCCCCTCCCCCTCCCCCCCTCCTCATCCCCTACCAGGAGGAGGCGTGGGGAGGCAGGGACCGGTGGGTCCCGGGGCTCCAGAAGCCAAAGTCCGCCAGTGGGGACCGTTTTCCTCTCCACTGCTCTCAAGTGAACAACAAGGACGGAGGTGACCCTCGTCCAAAGGGCTTCTATCTGCCCCCTACTGCCGCGTGATTCCGCCACAGGTCGAAGGCAGAGCTTTAAAAAGAGAAAGAAAGAAAAGAAAGAAAATTAATGTGCGTCGAGCACTGATCTTCAATCGGGGACATTATCTGAGATCTCCTTAAGTGGCAGCAGCAGTTCCTTGCAGAACAAAGACTCAGTGTCTGAGCTCCAAAAGCTTCTAGGTAAAGTTTCAGTCAGATAAAAGCAACCTAAGCGCAAAAACATAGGTTTTCTCGGCTCCAGAAAATCAGCGGCTACTTTTCGATCTCCATTCCCCGCACGGTGTTTGTCCTCGCCCAGGGGGCGGGGTGGGGAGCGGTGTGTGTGTGTGGGGGGGGGTGGAGGTGACAAGAATAACAAAAGACCTCAGCAGTCCTCCTCCTCCCCCATAACTCTCCTAGCTCCAAGGCGATGAATTCCTTGGGAATAAGTCCTATTTGCTACTATTTAAGAAATCAAATTTCACTTTTTAAAAAGAGAGAGATCTAAAAAGCACCCATAAAGAAAGTGTGGGTGGTTAAAATTCTTTTAAACACTTTTTCAGCGACCTCATTCCCAGTTTAGATGTCAGAGGATGGGAGGGAGGGCCAGGGCTGTAATTCATCTTGATTTGCTTCATTGTCCTGCAGTTTGCAAACTATAATCCTGTATAATTTCAGGAACAAGCAGGTTTAGAATTAATGGGTCAATATTATTTAAAACAAAACACGGGGAGCATGACCTTTGCCTCAACTACATATTGCTCGACAAGTCTCAGGAAACTCCACTCTAACCTCTCAACCCCTGGGCTCTTTGAGAAACTGAAAGGCTGCAGTTATTAGAAATGGTCTTTGTTTCTTTTCATGTATCCACAGGATTTGAAAATAGTAATGCAATATAACATGAAGGATCTCTCTACTTAAGCCTGAAAGATAAACGCAGAGGCCTAAATATTTTGAACTGGAGGTGTTTCCACATAAATTTATTATAGATATATTCCTCTTAAGAGGAATGTATATAAATGATACATGTATACATGCATACACATTTCTCCAGAACAATTGACTGGAGGTGCAGTTTCTCCTCTGTTGGGGTGAACTTGAGAGTCATGTGTCTATATTTCTTTCACCTTTCTTCTTCTTTTATGTTGTTTCTAGCATAATGGAATCCTCTGGGTTTAAGCCAAAGAAAAATCTGAAAGACAAGACCAGACTTTGCCATCTTCCCCCTCGTCCCAGCCCTAGCCCCAGCCCCAGGAGTCTTCTCCCCCACTTTTTTTTCTTTTTAATTTCTGATGCAGGACTATAATTTATTTCTACCAAATTTAAATAAGTACTGCCACCTTGTATGTTTTACTGGCAGGCAGAGGAAACTAGTTTGTTTAGGAGGCAGTGACTGAGACACCTCGGCCAGGTGACAGAGGAGGGGAGAAAGAATTCAGACCAATTTGTATGCAGTATATTTTACTCCCATGAAATAAAACACATTTTTTCATATTTGCTGAAAAGTAAAACAATAATATTGTACGAAATGTTATACACAGGGTAGGTTGTACATAGCAGTTTCAGAAACATCATTGCATCCACCAGAGAAACTATTCTAAAACTGATATTCACACATTTTTATAATAATAATATGTTAGAAACATACAGTGTGGCATTTAGTATATACATTCCCTTGCTCGCAAGCGAAAAATCCTAATCGCTTCTGTATAACATGCTTTATTTTAAAGCCTAACCTTTAAAAACACTGTTGTGATATTACTAACAACTGCTTTTATAAAATTAATTTGACATTTCGATATATATACATCCTTTCAGTCATTTTAATGTTAACAATGCTAAACTTAAAAAATAACAAGCTTATAGTAATGTTAAAATGTCATATCCAGTCAAACATTTGTTTGTGTATGTGTCCTTGCAACTGTTGGAAATACTTCTAGTGAAAGATGTCAGACACTGAGGACTTTCCTTTGAAAACAAAGGCGCTCTCTCTTTAATTCAGTGGTTTCCTTTTCTCCTTATATCTGCCTTTTCTCTTCCTTTCTTTAGTGCCCACGACCTTCTAGCATAATTCCCAGTCTTTCAAGGGCGGAGTTGCCCGATCCCGCACAGTCCTAGAATCCCTGCGCAGTGGGCGCGGCTCACACGGGCCGGTCCACTGCGTACTGGCAAGCACTCAGGTTGGACGCAGGGTTCTGCACGCTGGCGTAGCCGAAGCTGGAGTGCTGCTTTGCTTTCAGTCTCAGGCTGGCCAAGCTCGAGTTACACGTGTCCCTATAAACGTACGGAGGAGTCGGTGGCGCATAAGGACAAGCGGGTGTCGGCACCGCGGAATTCAGCGACGGGCTGCTCAGGTTGTTCAAGTTATTCAGGCTATTGAGGCTGGAGCCCGGAACGCCCGTCACCGCGGAGGGCACCATGCTGGACGACATACTCATGGATGAGATGGAGTTGGGCGGGGAAAACATGCTCTGTGACGACAGGGGATTGACGTTCATTGAGTTGAAGAAGGGGAAGCTCTTAGTGGACAAGGAGGCTGACGTGAGGCCCTTGGCCGCCCAGTTATTGTAGGAATAGCCCGGGTACATGTCGTCGTAGGGCTGCATAAGCCCGTTGAACTGCGGCCCGAAGCCATTCTTGCACAGCTCGGCCTGCTGGTTGCGCTCCCGCTTTCTCCATTTGGCTCGGCGATTCTTGAACCAAACCTGGGCGCGGTAGGGTAAGGGAGCAAACAGAGGCCACAGTGGGGATTAATAAAAGCTAGATCACAGAGAACACCAGAGGCCAACCCTCCACCAGACGCGCGTGCGCGACGCACCCCTGCAGCCAGGCACCCCACACCGCCAAGGCCCGCACTGTTTCCAGCCCCAAGCCGCAGTCAGAGCCGGGAGGCCCAGCCAGCTCCCGCCTGTGAGCATGGGTTCTGAGCTGGGCCGCCATGTCTAGCGGGCTGTGGGCCGCTTGATCACGAACCCAGACCCTCCTCAGGGGCCAGAAACTCTTACTGTGAAATAAAGGAGGGTCAGCCGACTGCCCACCCCTTCCCAGACCACCTGGTAAATTTGCTTCTACTCCAAAGCCTCAGACCCAGTGACGAGGACAAGAGGGTGGGAGGGCACCGGAGTACCCGCTCTTTCACCCGCACAGTTCCTCCCTCCCCTCTTGGATCTCCACTGTGGTCCCCATCCCCTGGAAGGAGCCCCTTCAACAAGAACCGGAATGCGACACTCTTCCTCGCCTAGAAAAACAACCAAACATAAAGCAGAGGACCACCTTCTCAATCTGCTCCTTAAACTCCAAGAACCCAGAACGGGACGGTCTCTCGATCCCCTTCCTTGGTTCTGCTTCGTCTCACACTCCGCCCATTTCAGGCCCCTCAGGCGTGCCTTGACCACCCCAGGCCTGACCCGACGCTACCCTTTGGTTTTGCAGGCGGCCGGCCAGGCCAGTCAGCCCCCACCCGCGTCCGGTGGCCCCGCCACAACCTCGCTCCAATCCACATCGCGCCCACCAGTCGCCCCAGACGGAGTCTTTTGTGTATTGGAGTGAGGCCTGGCCCGAGATTTCTGAGCTGACACCGGTGATGTTTCACATTACACATCTCCGCGGGTCCCAGCCACCTAATCCGCTTTTTCCCTTTCTTTCTCGATTTCCTTTTTATCCCCCTTCCTCTTTGCACCCGACTGCTATAAAAAGCACGCCTCACTCCCACTTGGCTTGAACTAGCAGCCGCTGGAAGGAGGCAGCTGGAAGGAGCAAGATCCGTGCGCAGCGGCTGCAGAGGACAAGGGAGGGGCTATGGAAAAGCGGGTGGGGGAGAAGGACTTTTCCGAAGAATGCCAGGAACCCCACAAACTGTGTTTTTATATTAATTACGTGCCATTTTTACCCTAGGCCTTCTGAACTTTGTCCAGGCGAGAAGGGTACGTGCAAGGCCCGTTCCCCTGATGCTGAAGAAGGCTAATGGAAGACTGACCTCGCGCAAAACCACGCGGCCCTAGTCCCAGCTCTGGTTCCGGGCAGTTAAAGTAAAACTCTATCAAACTTCATCCTGGCTCTTTTATCTACCAGCATAGCCTCATTCCCTGCACAAATGCCTCCTAGGAGTGTCGTCATTCCCTCTTGCTTAGAAGCACATTTTGGTTTTTATTCTTTTCGCCGCCGTTTTTGTTACCTAACGTTTTCTTATTTTTGTTTTCCTTGCTATGAGGACTTTATTTTTCTACCCAGAACACTTTTTAAAAAATCATTTTAAACAGCAAAACTTCTGGATGCTGCTTGGTTCTGCTTGCCGCTTCCAGAATCCTAACAATTTTGGAATTTTCCACCGACCAGCACAAACCAGGATGTTGCTATTGGGTAATTTATTTAAGCTCATTTTTGCCAATCCATAGAGTGCAGATTTGCTTCAAAGTTAAGGTAAGCTCTTTTCCTAAAACTATGATTGTAATTTGGTAGAGGGTTGTATCAGTATTCAAAGAGTTCAACTCCTGAGAGAAGATAAATAAACCAAATTTGAAGTCTTCTTTTTTCACTTCTCTTATAAGAGAATTTAGCAGGATAGTAGTTCTGTATAACACTTTGCTTCCCAGGATCACAAAACCAGGGAATAGGGTCTGAAAGAGACATAAATGGCCATACCCCGGCGAAAAGACCGTATAAAGAACTCGAGCCGAAGAAAGAAATGGCTGAGCCAGGCCGGGCGTGAAGGTTTCCCAGGGAGGGCCAACCCTTGCGTGTCTGGCTGGGTTTTCCTTGTTAAAGGCACACAGGTTGGAGCCTGTTAACGGCTCCTGACCGGGAGGGATTTTATTAGCTCTGGTCTGGCGACTGCAATCCGGGAACACAATGCCCTTTGCAGAGGAATGCCCACGCGGCCCAGCTTAGGAGGGCGCAGGGCACCGCAGCGAACCGGTGTAGCTCCCAGCGCCTGCGCCAGGCAGGCAGCTCGGCCTCGGAAGGGGGAGCTGTAATCTTGCAACACCGGCAGCCACTAGGCCTTTGCAAAGCTGCTCCCCACCAGCGCCCCGCGGGGCAGAGTTGCCTTCCCTACTCCTCCCTGCTCCCCGGTCTGCGGGCCTTGCAGCTCAACAACGCCCTCCCCTAATTTCCCAGAGTTGGAGCTTGCTCCTACCCGAACTCGGGCTTCGGTAAGGTTGGTCCACACCGCTATTTCTTCGCGCGTGGACATGTCTGGGTAGCGGTTCCTCTGGAAAGTGGCCTCCAACTCCTGCAGCTGCTGGCTTGTAAAGTGAGTCCGCTGCCGCCGTTGCCGCTTCTTCTTGGACGGGTCGTCGGCGCCCACGTCCTCATTCTTTCCCTGCTGGCTCTTATCTTTCTCTGAAAACGATACACACAAAGGTTCCGGTCAGCTTGCCCACCTGCAACCCCCAGACTCCAACCGGACCCGGCGGCAGAGGCCGCGAAAGAGCTGGGCTGCCCGCAGCTGGAGGGGTTCGTGCTCAGCGACTCCGCGCTGCAGGGAGCGCTGCATCTATGGGGTGTGCAGACGAAAGTTGTGGGTGTGTGCGCCCCATCTCCTCCCCTCCCCCCAAGCGCCGCACGTTTTATTTACATGTTTATCTCAGCAAGGCGGCACATTCATTTTTATAGCCCGTGCTTTCAAGTATATTTACACACCTCTACGCAGCCACACCAAGTCTCCCCGGACGCGTGCACTTGCGCGCGTCTTTATAGACCCCCCTCAGCTTTCGATGCAGTTTGGAAGTTAAGGAAAAGTAGCTATTGGGATTCATTAGGTTCCCAGGTACGCCAATACTTTGTGGGGGTGGGGGGTGCCTCTTCGCAAGGAGCATTTGAGTGGTTTCAGAAGTACTTTTCTAAGGAGCTGAAAGCCGAGAAAACAGGGACAGAGGTGGAGTGGCCTCTGAACGTCCTTGAATGGAGATGCTGGAACTTTTGTGATCCAGGAAACAGAAAGGAAGCCAGTGTACGAAGTGGGGGGGGGTGGTGGGAGGTAGCGGCAGAATTGCGCGGCCACATGAACCAGGCCAGCGGAGGTAAAATGAAAAAGGGACAGGGTCATCAGAACCCCGGCTTCCGGAAGTTCTGCGGCCAGCAAGCAGAACGACCACTCCCACCACGCCTCCCCCAGGAGGGGCTGACTTCCTTGGGGTCGAGAGGGACCAGGCGGCGCGCAGGCTGCTGTTCTGGAGTGTCCGCGGGGCGGCGCGGCGCCTTACCTGCGGCCTCCGGGCTGGAGGTGTCGGAGATGGTGTGCACCTCCAGCCTGTGCTTGGAGGAGTCCAGGGAGCGGGGTTGACCTGGAGCCAGGACCGAAGCCATGGCTAACGGCTGGGGATGGTGACCAGAGGAGGACGAGGAGGCGGCCGACAGCTTGGTCCCGGCTGCTCGGTGCTCCAAGTGCAGCGGGCCTTTCATGCAGTTCATGGACGAGGGAACGCGCCGCCCTACGAGTCCTGGGCTACCGCCCCGCCGAGCCCCCGTGGTCGCCGCTGCGCACTTTGAGTTGCGCTCTAGGCGCGTAGTTTCCCTTGTGGCAGCTGCAGGCAGAGTCAGGGGTCGCAACCCCTGCTGAATCCTGGAACCAAGCCTCCCCGGTCTCCTTCGGAAGGCTCAAGCGAAAGAATCCGGCAGCCGAAAGTCAGAGGGCAAACGGAAACATGGGGATGTGAGCAGGAGAGCACCTCTCGGAGCGTCTTTGGGGAGCAGGCTTCCACGCTCCAAAGTGAAACAAGAGTGTGCAAAGACCCCCTTCTTTTCTCCCTCCCTCCCCCAAATACCCCTCCAATAAGGAAAGCTAACGCCGATCACTCTCTGCCCGCCCCTCGCGCGCAGCCCTGACAGCGAAGTGTCAAGAGTGACAGGGACAGGTAGCTGATATTAGATCCCCCGCGGCGGCGGCAGCGGCAACAGCAGCGACGCGGCCTCTGAGCACACCCTCCGCGGAGCGCAAGCACACCCCTTCTGGCCGTCGAGCTGGAGCCGGGCCTCGCCGCAGCTCAGCTCCAAGCACCCAAGCAAGCGACGGACAAGATCTGCGGCTCCGCGCTTCTCAGTTGGCCTAACATCTTAAAACCAGAGGCGGGCTTCCTGGTGGCGAGACGTCACTCTGCAGCGGCCCTCCCCAACCCTCTCCGCCTCCGCCTCCTCCAGACCCTTCGAGGGGCGGGAGTGACGTGACTCCACACCAATCATGAGGCCCCGAGCTGCGGCTGAGGGGACTGTCCTGTCTGCACCTATCAGCAGTGTGGGGCCGGGCTAATTCTTGCTATGCCCACCGGGTCTACACAGGCACGCTCCTGGGAATTCTGTTCCTGCCCCGCCAAAGGCGATCCGACTTTTAGTTAGGATCCTGAGGTTCAGAGATGAGGGTAGGAGTCAAAGACTTGGGAGAAAGGTTGATGTTGAGGACTGAAAAGTACAAGATCAACAAGGCACCGCACTTCCCTTTCTTTTGTCTCATTACTCCATTTCAAGTAGAGACAGACACCCCCCCTCTTGCCCCGTATAGAAAGGAGACATGCTACCTAAAACTATAAAATGTTTTTAAAACATCAACAAATCCACGTTCTGATCTTAAATTTTCCAAACTGCCTGTCAGGTGAATGCCGCGCTAATCTGAAGAAGCCTTACTTTAATTGCAAAAAAGACAGAGCCCTGAACAGGCAGGCTAATAAATTAGAAATCGAGAAGAAAATGGACCCGTCAAAAGAAAATTACCTTGACTTTAAACGAACTACTGCTTGGTGGTTCAGTCTGGATTTATACAAGAATGAAAAGTCGCCTCAGATCACGTCCTCTGTAATGCTTATTAGTCCCCAGACAGACAACACACAATAGAATAGAAACCCTAACCCAGCGTTTTCAAAATGCTGAAAGCTTATCCATTCTACTTAACGTTGATTAAGACACATATCCTAGATCTTTCAAATTCCTTGTATACTGTATTAAGCTCATCCTAACCCGAGAGAGCCATGCTTTAAATTTGACTCTCTTGTTTACTTTATTATCAATCAGATTCAAATCCATAAAGCCTGTAGAATCAACAACCTTGAGCTAATTATATATAAAATATGCTGTAATGAATTTCCATACAATTAAAAAATGTTGTCAAATAACCAATTTCAAGGATAATTTTTGGCATTTTCTTTTCCTAGGGAGCTCAAGCCTGTCTTCAATCATTAAAGTACAAGCAGGCAGGGGCGGTAGTATGTGGGCTGAGGGGGAAAAGCCTACAGGAATGCTCAACTGGGAAAAGCAAAGCCTTATTCATTTACATAAAAGAAAACAAGAATCACCTTTGTGGTCATCAACTTTTTAGAGCACCATTCCCAACTAAATTAAAGTAAGAAATTCAAATATTGAATATAATTTTTGAAAGTCCTTTTTGTCAGTCTGGGGATATATAGCTCTCAGTAGTAGAGTGCTTGGCATGAGAGGCCCTGAGTTCCATCCTCAGCACCACAAAGAAAAAAAAAAAAAAAGTCCTTTTGTCCCCCAGCTTAGGTCAGCTGAAGAACACAAAGTAATCTCCCCTGGGTTTCTGCATTGGCGATTGTTTTATTGTGGAGTTAGTGTTATCATCCCTGAATGTGTATTTGTTTGACATTACAGTCAATGATTTGCAATGCTAGTATGAGGTATCTTCAGAAAACTCCCTTCTTGTCCTTGTTCACAAGATTGGGAAACTTATTCAGTCTGGGACTGAGCAGATGAAGCTGACTACAAATCTTCTTGCAACATATCTTCCTCCTCTGCTCTGACCACCCTCCAACCCTATCTCCCCCAATCTAAATACAATTGAGGGCAGTCGGAGGAACCAAATGAGAATAGTTTTTCAGTCTCTTCCCACCAGTATCATCCTGTACTATGATGAATTTAGCTACTACAGGAACTTTCTTCATAGTAAGTTTTAAATCAGCTTTTCTGGTTTTAACCTTTTATTCCACTTTACCCCATTTCGTGCGCGCGCACACACACACACACACACACATGCACACACCTGCTCACAGAACACATCCCCATGTGACAGGTCTGCATTAACTGAGGCTCATACATCCAGCTATATTAGGTCCTGCAATCTTATCACTAAATTATACATATTACACCAGCAGCCTGTTGGTAAAGAAGGTTAAATTAATTTACATTCTGCTCATTATCTAGTGCTTAAATGACGCATTTTATCCCTGAGATTTGGCGGAGAATCTCCTTCTCAGACCCCACAGCGTTTCACTGAAGACAATGCTCTTACATTTGTAGTGGTTTTTAATCTGATAAGACTCTAATTTGCTTAAGTCTTTTAAATAAGGGTTTTAAATGTTTCTAGCCGTTTTCTTATTGAATTTCCTCTAATTCCCCCAAGATCATAAAGTATATGTGTAAAGTAAATATTTTCTTCCATTGCACTGTCAGCCAATGACCTATAACAAAGTCAATATGATTCCAGTTCTTTTCTGCCCAATGTGTTTACTAATCATATCCCAGTTTCTTCTTTAAACCTCAGCATATCTATGAACCCCACAATACCATGCTCCTTAAACTTCATTTCATGAAGAGACTCTATCACATCAATGGATGGAAAAAAAACCTACTGTAGTGAGCATACTCTTTTCCTAGTTTCAAGATTCAAACCCCGAAGGTGCATTTTTTTTTTTTTTTAGGTTTGGGGTGTTTTTCAAAACTCCTTATTCTACAAAACTGAGAAGCTCCACAGAGCCATATAGATTTTCAAACCCATCTCATTAAACCCACAGATTTTTTTTTTCTTTAAGTTCTGGTTGCTCTGCTCTTCTAATGGAATTTTCATCATGGTGAACTCACACATGTGAAGGACCTCAAACAGTCTCCAAAGTGGGTGAAAAACCCGAGGGTAAGTGACAGCAACTTAGTGGTAGTACCAATGTGTGGGAGATCTTGAAAATGCTGGAGATCTTCAAGCCTCTGAGAAGCTAAAAAGATAAGGAATTAAAATTGTGTGGGTCCACTGAAGTCAAGAGGAGAATAAAAATGAAGTCAAACATATATGTATGTGTGTGTATACACATACATTCACACACATACACACACACACACACACACACACACACACACACCACTCCCAACAATTGATTCAAATTGAGGGTTTTCTTTGCATTTTTTCAGCCGGAGTTTCAATCCTCTCCTAAATCTCTTAATTACTTTACACACTCTGAGCAGATGAGACTAGGTAACATTCTTCCCAGGACCAACAGGGCTCACTCCACCATGACAGGGAAACAACAAAATAAAAAGTCTAGATGGGAAAAAGGAAATGTGTGGTAGAAACAAAGAAATGGTTTTCAATGAAAACTCTGTGGTGGTAGTGGTGAGCAAGCTTGAAGATTTAATCCGCATCACACTTGTGTGCTGCATGCACGGGCATTGGCGGCATAGATGGGAAAGAATTGTAAATCAAGAAATATTATGTATTTTGTGATTTCAGCATAACTGTGATCTCTGGCTAGAATTTTCTTGATTGACTCTAGAAATTACTCCGACTTCAGCCTCCATCACATAAGTTTTCAATCCAGGAAAAAGCAACTTGGTCTCTCCTCCTAGTGCAGATTTGAGCTTTTGAGTCTAGGAGACATATCAGGGGCCGACTCAATTGGGTTTTCTTGCTTACTCTTTCAAAGAGAGACCCTCCAGGAGGGAAATGTGTGACATGGGGTCAGGCGTGTTTTGAGCTGGTATTTGCCACCGATTACCAGTCTTAAAGTCTTATTTAATTTCACACTCTTTAGTGTTAGTTGCGCAAATTCCCTCTGGCCATCGGGCCGAGCGGTTGGGCTGGGCAGCCACTCTCGTTAGTTGCGGCGGAGTATGGGCTGGGACCTACCCAAGCGATTTCTGAATTTTGGAAAGAATCTGCCCTCAGAGCTCACCCGGAAGATGGCTCAATTAGATATCTTCCTGAGCTGTCAGGCCCTAGAGGGGCGGGAATCCTGCCCAGCCCAGGCCAGCTCAAGGACGAGGCCCGCCCGGACTCAGCTCTCAGCCACGTGATGTGCGGTGAGTGTGTGCGCTGGCCGTGTGAGGCGCAGAGGTCAGATGGAGACCTTGCACCCTGCCCAAGAAGTGGCCCTTCCTCCCCTCTTTCCACTGCTTGGCTCCCCCGGAAAACAAACCAAGCTAGAAGAGGTTCCCTCTCCTCCAGAGCCTTGAAAACAACCCAGAAATTTAAGGCTTCTCCGTGGCTGATTTTTTTTTTCTCTTCCCTAAATGGAATAAAGAAGTGCTACTTTGTTAAAAGGGGTGGATTCTTTTCCGCATCGGATGTCCGTAGATAGACTGAGCAACACCCACCTTCCCTGGATCCCTGCAAGTGATACCTATGTTTCTGTCCCACAAACTCTAGTTACTCAACCTCTTCAAGTTTGGGGTGATTAGCTGCGGGGTTGGGTTTCGGTGCGGGTGGGAGCCCCACCCTCAATGAGAGAAGAGAGGGATTGGTGGGGGGAGGTGCTGAAATGACTAGACCGATATGCCTCTAATGTCTCCTCACAAATTTGTCTGGTAGCGCTATAGGTTTACTACGCGCTCATTTAATCTCTAGAAAGTAGCTATTTAAATAAAGAAGTAAAATAAAGAAAACGGTAAGAGGCATAGGGGAGAAAAGAATGGAGGAGAGAGAATGAATGAATGCATGAATGAAAGTATGAGATTAAACACAGATATCCAGGCTTGGAGAGAAAGAAGTGGCAAGGGGTTAACTGAAGTCACTTAAAAAAATAACTGGATTAAAACACTCCTCTCTCTCTCTCTCTCTCTCTCTCTCTCTCTCTCTCTCTTCTCCTTCTCTCCCTTTTCTATTTCTCTCACTCTCCCTTCTTTCTGTTTTCTCTCTCCCAGACATGCTGGTAGCTAACATTCAGCATTAGTTGTCATGGTGACCATAAATCACATAAATCCAAAAATACCCACCTATAATCTGAGATGAAGCTTTTATTTCCCTAGCGAAATAATATTTTAAAAGCTGTCAGCTGACAAAAAAAAAAAAGGAACCCACCTCATTGTAGTAACCCAAGTAATATATTACTTCTAAAGGTTTAAATTAAAATGTCATCCTGTTAAAAACATGCTGGGAGAATCTTGGGCACTCTTCATATCAGATCCTCACAAAGAAGATCTTCAATCCTGATGATTCTTTAACACACACATACACAATTTTGCATGCACTGTCTTCTTCCATTAATTTCTTCCCTTTCCTCTCAAGGACTACCTGAGTCCTCACAGGCTCTATGCACTGGATTATAAAAGAAGAGTATTCTTGTAGAGCAGAAAGAAACCTGGGACAGAGCTGAGCCTTTTGGGACCTTGTGTGTTGCTCATTGGTTATTGATCATTTCCCCAAATGAAAGATGGGGGCTTTGTGGGTAAAGATGTTTGCAGATCCTCTACACGGGGGGCAACCTATCAGGCTCAAGAAGAAAGGCAAAGAGGACTGGAGAGGGAAAGGTTGAGTAGTGAAGAACTGAGATGGGTAGCTAGGTGCTGTGGTTAAGTCTTGGCCTAGAAATGGTAGGTATATTCTCCCATTTCTGCCTTTTTCTCCAGGAGGAAACTTCCAATTGGAGACTCTGGGGAGGGACATGCGGCTGCATTTGGGCCCTTTGTCTTCTACCTTGGGCTTGTTGTCTTTTGCCTATCTTGGATTACAGGGTATTCGCCTAGATGAAGAGCCATTAATTACCCATTCAGTCAATATTAGGAAGACGACAAAGCTTTTTACATAGGATTAAGAAGACATCAGATTGTTCCATTAGTATATTCCTGCTCACGAATAAGCTTTCGTTATACATTTCCTTTTCCCCGGAGTCGCTCTAACAACTGCTGCATACATTAACAGCGGGCGGTGCGGAATAACAGCCCAACCAGAAACTTTTGCGTAAGGAGTCAGTAGCGAGTTTCGCGACCTGTGAACACTGCTTTTGACAGCGGGGATCCACAAGGGATTGACGACATTTGGACAATCGGTACAGTTTCCCCGTTGGCCGGGAAAACCGCAAAGCAGAGGAACAGCTTCTGCCAAAAGCTTCAGATTGGATGTTGAGGTGATGATGGTGGTGATGTCCGGGTGGAGAAAAGAAAATGGAAAACTCTTCTCTTTACCCAGCTCTCCTACTTCATGGCATTTTCCTCAATCCTCCTGCCTCCTTCAGTGAGCACTTGTCCCTTGTCCCCTAGCCACAGTAAGAGCCCTCCACATCCCCTTTCTGACAACTTAGGGTCCAGATCGCCACCCTAGCGCCACCATTTTGCTTTTTGCTAGAGACGATCTGAGCTGATCTCGCTGGAATCCGTATTAGCATTAAAGTCGCTTCATAACCGCGAAGGAAAACCGGATTATTTGCTTTCAGGGGGAACATTAGGCGTCCACGTAGCACGTGCTAGGCAAACATTTGCTGATTGAACGGGGGGCAGAGGGGGGAGGCTGCGGCCACCGAGAAAGTCAGAGTTTACCCGGCTCCTTGGAAAGAGCCTGGGACCAAGCAGCCATAGAGTAAGGAGGTGTGTACCGCGCCTTGGGTATTCCAGGGGGCCTTGGAATTCCCCAACCTGGGGGAGAAAGTCTATGCACACCAGTTCATGGCACACTTTTAGCCCAGCCATTCTCCCAAAGCTATTTTAAAATTAATGGCTTCGCTGGGGGTGAGAGGCTGAGTGAAGTATCTGCCCCACATCCAAACGCAAGGCCAGGCTGGATTTCAGTCCTGATCCTAGAGCCACCACCCCTAAACTTTTGGAGTCATCCACAGTCGTCAGTCAATCCCCTTCCTGAAGGTCAAGGCCATCTTATGAGTTCCGCAAAATGGGTTCCTTTCGGGGGGATGCCCATGGTAAGAAAAACCAAGAGCCCCTGTTCCACACCGACGTTCCCTTTCGGACACTTGCACCTTTGTGGGGAGTAACTAAAGTTACCAACTCTTCCTCACCACCCCCTCCCACAGCCATTCCTCTCTTAACCCTCAAGTCCTGGATATCAAGGGACATTTTAGTCACCTTCACACCCCTTCCTCCGGTTTCTGAGTTTGAGCCTGGCTTGGGGTCCCCCCAATGGGCATCAAGAAGGGGACTTTCTGGGGAAGGGACGCAGAACCCGGGCCCCTCAGAGGTCTACCCTGCCTCTTCAGGGCATTTGTAGTCTTCAAGGAGGGTATGATGTGTACTTGTGGGGAAAGGAGAAGATAGTGCCAATGATAGAGTATCACGGCTTCAAAAGAAATCATCTGCTGTTGTAATTTTTTTCTTTTTAAAATTATGGGAAGTAAATATTTTTGTTTTAAAAGTGGGTTGGTCAGGAGTTTGCAGATTTCCTGTCACTTTATAATCAGTAAAGGGTACTTGCTCTGGCAACCTTCAGAGATGCTATTGCTTTGCCTACTCTCATGTGACAATTTTTCTTTACCAGTTCCCTAAAAGCCAATAAAGTAAAAAATTTCCCCCATTTCTTCCCATCACAAGCCTCTCCCAAATTAGTGGCACTAAACATGTTTGGGCAGCAATTTTTCTCTTCGGTCCATAAGGTAGAAAACAGACGTTTTGACAGTGTAGGGGGAAGAAACTTTCACCTGCACTAAAATAATCCGGGCCTGAAAATAGTAGTTAAGAAAACAATCGTTCATTATTTCTAGGTTTCCGGTTTGTTTTTGTTTGGTTTTAATTTTTATTTATTTTATTTTTTGCTAATTATGGAAAGCGAATGCCCAGGGGCACCTGTGACCTGTGCGGGCAGGACTCTCGGCTTTCAGAGCTTACTGCCCATGTGAGAGGACCCTATCCCATTCTGGACTTCTCCTGGAAGGGGGTCCTTCTCCTCTCAGCTTGTAAGGAGGTCACCTGTCCTCAGAAGCCATTCCTCCGGTCAACGAGACCCGGGGTGGGGGGCAGGTGGGGAGGAGACAGGTTGAGTCTCCCTGACTACGGTGCAAGAAACGTCAGCCTCTGCTAGGCGGCGGCCCGCCCGCCCCGTACGAAGCGAGACCTGGGAGCTCAGCTGATCTATCCAGAGCCCGGGCTGCGCCTGCACAAAACATTCTCCCCGAGAGTCATCGCTGCTCTTGATTTTTAACCATATTCCAAACATTCTCCGGTCTAATAATTTATTTTTATGACCGATTATCAAACAGAAGAAGAATTTAACACAATCTTAATGACAAGAAATCACCCGACATTATCTCTGCATTGCCCCCATTTAACCCCATGGGGTTAATCCCGGACAAGTGAGCGTTTAACTGGCCCAGCAGGACGACTGGAGATACTGCGCAGAGTAAGGACCCTGGAGCTTCAGCTCAGATCGCTTTAGACGTTGTATTTCAACAAGCGATGCTTTTTTTCTCCCCCCCCCCTCGGAAACACGGAGAAGCCTAAGTGAAGCGCCTTTGTTTTCTCCTTAGGAATAGGGTTTGTTTACATGACTGGAGTCCCAAATCGCCCCCCTCTGGCACACATTACATTTGTATCCTTACACTTTAATCCGGAAGGAGGGGGTTGGGGCGGAGGGCTGTGGGGGACTTTATCTCCGCACACTATCAAAGGTCAACAACCTATTAAGGCTAGGTACTTATTTATTACGGAGCCTGGAAAGCCCGGAGAACACTAAATTTAAGTTTGTAATATATTCCCAAAGAAAGTCCCCTTCTCCTCCTTACACACACACACACATACACCTACACGCACAGACAGACACAACATTAAATGACAAATTTCCATTCAGCGAGGGACTGTACAGTGGGTTAGAGATATTTACACCTTTTACACAGAGCCTACAGATTTTGCGCGACAATGTCCCTTGACGCGTCCAGGGCGAAATTAGCCAAACAACGACATCACCAGAACCAAGGCCTGGCAATCGGCACAAACAGGCAGGTTCGCGTCGTCAAGGGCGCACGCTCCAGTCTACCCTCAGCTGTCGCGCACAGTGGCTGCCCTCAGGCTCTTCGGGGCTGTTGTCAGAACCTCGACCCGCCGAGGCCAACCTTCGCCAAGACAATTTTCCTGTGCTTGCCTCCCGCGATAAACTCCGCACCCACAAACCTGGGTGGGGCATGGCTGAAAGCCTCAGGGACCGGGTGGGCCCTGGTGGTTCTGCGCGTAGTGGGACACGACGAGCGACAGAGGTCGCTGTTGGACCACTTTTCGGCGCCAGCTAGAGGAGCCGAGGTGCGCTGGGGAGTGTGGAGAGGATCAGACCACAGGGGGAGAGGAGAGGGAGAGGTGTTGGGTCTCAGGAGTGCAGTATAATTTGAGGAAAGGATTTAACGTCCCTGGGAACGGCTGCTTCCCGTTCTAACCAGAAGCTAAGTGTCTAAATTCAAGCAGCCGCGGCGCCCGGTCTGGCGGCCTCGTCTGCTTGCGCTTCACCCGAGGCCCGGAGTCCCGGAGGCGGGTGCCCAGCTCGCGGCCTGAGCTTCCCTCCCGGCCTTACCATTGGCGCCGGGATGCTGCCGCGGGAAGAGCTTGCTGCTCGCTGCCTCTTTCCGGCTCTCGGGAGAGTCTGTGAACTCGACCTTTTTGATTTCGGAGTCTTTGGAGAAGAGACATTCAACGGCCGCCGGCTGCACGCCTGGGCCGCGCGCGCGCGCCCGCCCCACGTGCAGTGGAGAAGGACGCCAGGGACCGTGGCCCGAAGGAGCCCGGGGGTTGGGGGTGAGGGTGGGGAGCGAGGCAGGACCGAGGAGAAAGAGGGACAAAGAGCAAAGACCCAGTTAGAGAAAAGAGCGGACGGCATTCCCATCCCCCAGACCCTCTGGCAACCCAGCGAAGAGCGGCGTAGTTTCTCCGCGCCTTCCCGGCTGCCCGCGGCTCCAACCGGGAGAGTGGGTCAGGGCCTTCCGCACGCAACAAGCTGCATCCTCTTTGCCTACCGCTCCCCAAAACTTCCCAAAGGAGACACTGTGGGCGCCCCGGTTCTGATTTTCTTCCTGTCTAGAGGGCCCCTCGGAAAATCGCCCCTCGCCGGGGCCTCGCTGCAGAGCCGGGGCCCACTCGCCGCCCTTGAGTGACGCGGTCTCCCGTCCACTGGCCCAGGACACTGGTCCACGGCCAGGAGAAAAGGACTCTTACCTAATTGCACACACGCCGACACTAGTTTTCGGCAGTTGGTCTCCATTCCCAGTTATCTGCAAAACAGAAGAGAAGGAGGGCTTTGAGAAGCGCGTTCGTCCAACTTACCAGGCTCAGAGGAGGCTACCTGTGTGGAGGTCAACGTCAATTCTAGCTGTTATGCACCCATTAGGTACTGCGCTTCAAACATGTTTCTCGTACCTGTCAGTCTCTGGCTGCCCAGCAGCATCTCTAGCCCAGCCTGGTCCCTAAAACCTCCGCATATTTACCAGGAGCGCAGCTATCTACGGAGTTGCAGGGAATGGGCCCCAGAGGCAAGAGGCCCATTAAGCCACAGAGTTCAGGGGAGACTGTGGAACTACTTTCAAGGGTGTCTGTGTTGGAGAGCAACCTTCAGCACAATTTGGGAGCGAGTAGAGACGACTTTTCTCTTTTGGAAGGCCACCATTCTGCAGTGTTTGTCCATTAGTTGGAGCTCCATAAACATTTGCAGAACGTCAAAGCCAACTTGCTCCTGTCCCAGACAGCACTTTCCCTCCGTTTTCTACATTCTGAGATGAAGGGACTTTTGGCCTGGGGTGTTCCAGGAGCAAGCTGACTTTGGGCCTCTCATCCACCAGGAGCCATTTTTCCATATTTAGCCACCCTTTTCCCTGGAGATACTCATCCGGCCATTTATTTACCCTAAAGTATGATTTAAGATCGCACAGAAGAGAAACGGAGTGGACTTGGCGAAACAGAGGAGGGAGAGCAAGCGTTCCTGGAGGGTTTACTGCCCGCCAAGCACGGAGAAAGCCCTAGGGCAAACTGCCCCCCTAGTTCTTTCTTTTCCCCTTCAGGCAAGCCAAATCTTTCAAATTTCCAACCACAGCGCTTCCAGCCAAGCGTTTTAGCGTGCACCCCCTTCTTTGCCACAGGCAAACCAGGAGAAGTGGGCGGCGAGGGCTCCATCAAGTGGGCAACCGAGCATTTAAAAATCATGAAAAGAGGGGTCCTGGGCTCCTGAGGTATGCTGGCGGCAGGAAAGCCCACTTTGCCAGGGGTTGGGGGTGGGAGCGGGCTTTGCGGGGCTGGCCTGGCGGAGGGGCAGAGGCGGGGCAGGGAGTTGTGGGCCTACTTCTACCCCGGGTCTTTTTCCCCTGCTTCTTAGCCTCTCCCAGAGTGAGCCTGGCCCCAGGGGCCGCTGGCCTAGAGGAGGGGCTGCCCGGTGTGGTAGCGTGGGGATCGTGTGTGGGGTCCTCCTGGTGGTTCCCCCACCAGCTATTGAGCACTCGGGCGGGGACTCTGCGGATTCTTGTGGGCCTGTGGGCCCAGAAGTAGCAGTTTGGCGGCTCCAGATTTAGTGATTCTGCAGTAAAATCACAGGATTAGTCCCTGATTGAGATGTCTGTTCGTGAGATATTACAAAATTCATTATCACAGCTTTCTACTAACTCGATATGAAGTAACACAGATGGGATTTTATTAGTCCAGACTTCAAATGTTTACTTATGATAATTTCAGGGGAAATTTGCATGTCATCATCATTTCGATAATCTTTTTTTTTTTATATGTCTGAACTGGCTGCATTATTAGCCGGTAGCCAGAGCATTGCAGATGGCAACTGCAAATAGTTTTTATTTTTTTTAAAGGAATGAAATATACAAAAGAAAAAGATCTGGTCGTTGGGTGTAAAGTCAATTATTACACATTCTACGACCCCCCCCCCCACCCCAGCCCTGTGCTTCAGTGTTGAAGACCAAACAAAGCAATACAAAACAAATCTTCAAGAACTCATAGGGCTCCACTCTAAGGACTGAAAGGAAGGTCAAGGCGTGTTCCTTAGCTCACTCCTACGTGTCCTTGTGACTTCAGGATTTATTTTGCAGTCAAAAAGCCCTGAGACCTGCATTTTATACTTTTTATAATGACCAGGCCTAATAGACAGATTCAGTCTATTTACTGGGGAAGAAAAATATTTAAAAGAGACCTTCGATTCCTGCCTGCTAATTCTTAAACTTGCCCTGTTAAGACAAGTCTGGTGTGACAAATTTCGCTTCCAGACTTTGGGACTGGCATCAATGGCTAGTCTCATAAATTGAGGATGTGGGGCTTTTCCTGATGGGAAGTTATTTTCACCACAAAAGTTCATGTCTTGTTGGAATGTATATGCTAGGCAGTCTTGTTTTGAACCAACTTGTGTTTTACATTGTGACCACAGGAAAGAGCACCACACAGCACCACACTGGCAAGGCAGACAGGCAGGCTCTAAGAAATATAAGTTTGTTTAAAAATAATTTCTGTTGATCGACACAAGAATGCAATTGAAGGAAAAAATGTAGTTCTAATAATTCTAAATACTTTTCATATTTCTCCCCTTTGCATTTACTTTGTTAATCCAGAACAATATCTTTAATGGAAAGTTTAAAAATAAACAGGAGAACATGTGTTTTAAATGAACCAAATTGGTGTGATTAGCCAGTGAATTAATTTGCAGTGGGTAATCATTTAAGGAAATTAAAATACTGCTTAATACAGTTCCATATTTTACCATGTGTGAGCCTTTTAAAAACTAATATCGATGCTTTAGGAATATCTGGAGACAAACATAGCCAATTTAGGGGACAAAGCACCTAAATAATTTAAGTGCAGTTTTGCTGAGGTAAAGTACAACATTCCATAAATTTTAATTTTAATTCCATAAATTTTAATTTTTCGGGAATGTTTGATTATTGTAATCCTATTCTTATTTCATGTTACATCAACAAAAATCCTCAATTTTGCTCATGTGCTTTGTTTCTCTGACATTATTGGTACTTGAATTTTGATGGATTTCCTCCAAAATGGTATTTCATGTGATAACACCATCTTTAGTTTTGATTAATGGGCTAAACGGAATGCAAGGACCTTTCTCTAAAGCAGATTAATTTTTCATTAAGATATTTTAGAATGTGAGCTCCTGTAATTTTATTTATAACAGTAAAAGTGTTCTCCATTTAGTTTTTTATAATAAGACAATACTTGTACAAAGAGGGTAAAAAAAAAGCACTCTATGCTAGTCTGATTTCTAAATTGTTTCTTAAAGTAAGGTGATTAAACTGGAATAAAAGAACACATTTCTCCGGTTTAGAGTCATCTATTTTTCTTTAGACTCCAGTTGGATACTAGTTACCTCCCCTGCGTCCATTTAAAATGTATCTCCTGAAGTGCAAGATTGGAGTTGACTGGTGATCAATTTAAAGGATTTATAATCCAAAGTAATTGTTCGAGCTTGGCATCTAGGCCTGGCTCCCAGGTAATTCGTTTGGGCCTGAGAGGTCACTAACTGCCAGTTAAGATGGAATCTCTTTTTCTAAAGTGTAATAATGGGAAGAAGGCTAATCTTCCAGTAGCTGAAACTTTGTACGAGGCCCTTTATCTTGAGAATGCTAATCCTCAGCCTGAGGATTTGTCCCTGCCGTGTTGGCACCGAGATTTCAGGGAAGATACCTCGTTTTAAATGCCAGCCATGGTCTGGCTTCCCACTCGACTTCAGCACAGGGATTGTTAGTGTCTGTGACTGGGGACGAAAGAAACAAGGCTTTGCAAGGTCTGTTTGCCAACTGCCTTACCCCGGGGGAAACGCAGCCCCTAGAGCCACAAATCACCTACGGTGAAGATTCTCCAAAGTGGAACAAATTTCCAGACTTGCATTATCTCACATCCCTGCGGGGAGAGATGGCCTCCACTTACCGGCTACCGGGAGAAAGCTGCTGTCTCCGCGTCCCACCGCTTCCCAGGACGATTTCCAGAACGAAGAGGCTCGGGCTGCACGGAAAGCGCCTGAAAGCAGGGCCTGGGAGGACTGCAGAGCTCCCGAGGGTGCTAAGTTCCAAGAGAGTCCAGGAGTGCGCTGGGGGCCTCCGAAATCTAGCCGTCACTGGCAATTTCTTTCTGCTCCTCTCCGGCTTTCTCGCTCGGTCTCGCACTCTCTCTCCCCTCCCTCCCTCTTCATCCCTCTCTCTTCCCTCAGCTCCGACTCAGTGTGGGGAGTGACGTGACGTCAGCAGAGATTCCACCAAACTCCACAGCACAGTGGCGCGCGGGCGGGCGGGCGGGCGGCTGAACCCGGCTTTGCGGCGAGCGATCAAGGAGCGAGCACAGCGCTCCAGCGAGCGCGGGGGGGAGCGCCAGGGGCGACGCAAAGCAAGGCAGGGGAGGGAAAGGGAGGTCGGCCGGACGAGGAGTCCGGAGCAGGAGAAAGAGCCTGGAGGCCGAAAAGAGAGGGAGCCGGGCTGGGCGCTCCGACAGGAGCTGACTGTGAAGAAGGAGCGCGCGCTCCCGCAGTGGAAAGGAGGACTAGAAGGGAGGGAGGATGGGATGGAGAAGAAAAAGGAATCTGCGCCAAACCGGGAGCCCTAATAAATCAGAGGGGGAGGGCCAGGGCGTGGGGAGACAGACACCTACTCCTGGGGGAGTAAATCAGGACTGCTTGGAAAGACGGGACAGGGAAGGTGGCCCACGAAATGGAACAAAGGACACTGTGCATGGGTTTGTTTGGGGAGAGGCGTGGGGAGTGTGTGTGACTGTGTGCGAGTGTGACCTCCTTTTAGGCCTGCAGGGTTGGAGAAAGAGGTCGCAGCGATGAGAGGCCGAGTGGGGGAGGGAGTGAGAGACTGACAGAGGGCAGGAATGGAGGTGAGTGGGTGGGGTGAGAAGGGATGACTAGGGAGAAATCTGGAAAAATGGGGTGAGTGAGGGAGAAGGGGTGTGTGTGGGGGGGGGCAGCAGCCGGGAGCAAAAGAGTTAGGCTAATAAGGGTAGGAAGGCCAGGACGCTTGGCTCGGTGTGACAGAGGCACCCCGCCTGAGGTCAAGGCAGTGGACCAGGAGCGCTCCGAGTGTCCCAGCGCAGGTAGGCACGGCCACGGACTGACCAGTGTTCACCAAAAGATCGCGCTGGACAAGGCTCGGACGCTCCAAGTCTAGAATTTCGTCTGCTGTACCTACACTCAACAAGTTCACCCCGGGTCACGGATATCTCATTTTTTAAAATGACGAGGTTAAGGTTCCTGGCGAGGATGGTATTAAATTGCACGGGATGGGGGAGGGGAAGAAAGAGGAAGCTTCCCTCAATTCCACATTTGCCCCTAAAAGCCAAGAGTGTGTAAAGTTTGAGGGGCCATTCTCAAACTCAAGTGTGCCCTACTTCTCAACCCTCATTTTCCTATTCCTTGACTCCAATAAGGGCGTGTATTTTGGTAGCATGCAGGATATTTTGGCTCAGTCCTGTCTTCGGGTGGAAGGACTATTAATACGATTCGCCTGGAGGACCAGGTGCGAAGGCTTCTGACAGGCATATGGGACAAAGTTCTTTCAATCTCAAGGGCGTCCAGTTAATGTATGTTTTTGCAAAGTCTCAGAAACCAGCCATAGCTCTCGGGTTTGGGTTTTCCCATCATGGGAGCAAAACTGAGGCCCACCATTCAAGAGTCCTCCTCTTTGGTCCCCAATAGAGAATAAACCCTTTAAAAGCTGCACTGCTCTTTTGAGTCAATATACCAATTCACTCAATTTTAGGAAAACATAGACTTATTGGGAGAACGTGCATGAAATATATACATTACAAAACGACTGACGTTTAAAACTATGGGTGGGTTACCACATAGTTGCTGATCTCTTCTTACATTAGAGGTTATCTAGAACATGTTTTGTATTTTCTTGAATTACTCCGTGTTTTGAATTCATCTGAGTTAGCAGTAAAAACAGGCAAACAAACTTGCTCAATTTGTTTTGAGTGCTAAATCCCTTCACTTTGAAATAGCTAACAGTCGACAGATGGACTCATTTTGTGGAAAGGGTTAGCCTCTTTAGCCACGAAGAAAACTGACGAGATCTACATTGAAAGCCATTTCCAACCTTCTCCTAACATCCATGAAAACGCAAACTTTCTGTTTTTACCCAGTGGAAACTCAAAGCAGCGATATTTAAGAGAAAAGTAATGAAGGGGAAAATACCCACATGCTATTTGAAATGTTTTTTTTTCCTTCCTGTCTGATAATTTTATTTCTGCTTTCTGAAATATTTCTGAGGCAAGAAAATTAAATTCCTTTCAACAAGCCTCACAACTGAAATCTAGTAGCAGCATACTGTCAAAGGTGGTTCGAGAACAGCATTTTCATCCCTGTCCTGGGCTATTTTTCCTGCCTGTCGCACCCTCCTGAGAAATGGGCCGATGTTTCCCCCCTCTTTTTTTTTTTTTAATTTTCATTTTATAGAGATTAAGAGATGCTGGTAGCAGAACGGCCTTTCTTCAGCTGGTGGCAAGGATGAAAAATCTCACATGGAAGTGGGCAGAGTACGAAAATTAAAGACAGGAAGGTTCGGAAACGCGCAGGGACCTGGGGAAAGGGAAAGGAGCTGCGCTGCAGAGACGCACAGATCTGCGCGTGCAACTCCCTCCCCACTTTCAGGACTCAGAGGTTTGCAACCAGGGCTGGGATGATGGGGCTCCGGGAAGCTCCCGTTCCCCTCGCCCCCCTTCTGTCTGGAGTCTCGCCCGCCCGGCCTGGTTAACCCCAGGGCTGGCCGCTGCAGACACCCCGCTCAGAGCTTTTGGGTCCTCGCCTCGCCCAGCGCCAGTGCAGCTGAAGTGAGCAGCTGGTGGGAAATGCAAATGGCTCCTGGAGAAATAGAAGATACAGAATGATTCTCATTCCCTCCTCGAGTGTGTGGAAGGAGCTGGACATACGTTTCACGCTCCTAATCCTTCTTTTACATTTTTAGTCATACTCCTATTAAACAACTAATTAATGCCCAGAATCACCAGGGAATACATTAGGCATGCAGCGGAGAGGCAGGGTGCTGGGGGGCTACAAACCACCGAGCTGATTTAAGACGTGGATTTCAGGTTTTTCCCTCGTCAAAGCAGTAATGGAAGAGTGGGCCATGGCGATTGTATTTAGATTCCGATTACTACTTCGAATTAGAAGGGGGTGGAGGGAGCGTCCAAGCAAAGCAAGCAATTCCCTGTCCTGCAGATGTAAACAAGATTGTAGCATCAAAGGTACGAGCTCCTTCAGGACCAGATCGCCAGGGCTGAAAGGCGGGGGGGTGGGGAGACACTGACCTATGTATCTGTGAATTTCAGGGATGTTACACTTTCACATAAACAACTCCGGCGCGGATCCCCTGGTAATTCCTGGTAAACCCCACCCTTCTAGAATATCTTAAAAACATTTCCCCCAGAAACTTACATCCTTTGTATTTTATCAAAAAATTTGAACTATATCTGAAGATAATAGCCTTTCAGTAAACCAGTGCATTGGACCATTTCCTTCAGCCATTCCTTTTGACTTCTCCATGGTCCGATTTAATGAGGGTGGGGGTACAGAGAATTAAACTCTGGAAAACTAAGGACTGGAGGAGAAGTGCGGGCTACATGAGCTCAGAGAATTTTTAGAGAGCTTCTAAATGATATCACTCCCGACAATATTTTGAAGCAACTCACAGAGCTGTTAGAACAAGAATCAAAATGGGAAGCCCAGGGACAACAAAAATTTTGTGATCAAAAGAGGCAAAACCAAGGACAAATATGGGGTGACCTCAGCCAACTCCCTCTCACCCAGGAGTCAGGATTTGGGAAAGGTACAGTATTGTTTTAGAGTCCGCTGTGACGGGCTGCGTGCTACCATTTACTTTCTTCACTGTGGATTATGATCTCAACCCTGGCAAGCAATTTCCCTAGCTCCTTATCTGACAACAAGCGAGTATGTAAATACCAATGGCTAGCGATGTTTAACTGCCTCAAACATTATTGATTTGTTGGCTCCTCTAAATTTTCTTTCCAGTTCAGACCTTGTTTCCGAATTGTCTATTCTGGGCGTTTGATCGGTTCCTCCGATGCTACAATACAATAATTGTTTTTTTTTTTAAGGCGTTTAAGATGAACTGATTGATTTGCATATAAATTAAAATTACTATGCGTTGCCTATTCCGGTGTTTTATAATCATTTCGAAATTAGTACTTAACCACTTGAGCTAAAAGAATATATAAATGTCTGTATTGACTCACTAATGAATTACCTAATTAAAACGTCCGGGGGTATATGCTGGGCGCTAAAAAGATGGTTAAATCAAGACATATAAAGGGAGGGATGAATATTGGAAGGGTAACTGACCAACATCTGGAACTCAGAAAGCAGTTTCCGTAAAATTCCTAGCTTTAATTTTGGAACACTGGTCTTCCTCCTCTGTTGTTTGTGCTTGTTTGTAAATAAATGAAGTGGAAGGAGCGCTCCGATGGCCCGCGGTCGCTCAGGCCCTTGGCTCTGATTGGGACCTTGCAGTTTTAACCCAGAAGCGCTAAAGTCTGAGACACTCTGGGCCAGCCCCGCAGGTCACCAGGCCAGGTTCCCCCTTTCCCCAAGTCCCACCACCTGGCTGGGAGAGCCGAAGCAGCGCGCTTTCTGCGCATTCTGCGAGCTGGAACCACAGCCGACATTTAATAGATATGCTAACTGAGCACTTACCTTCGTCCTGAGAATAGGAATAAAAGGTAGCTCTTCTTA
Source organism: Urocitellus parryii (assembly GCF_045843805.1). NCBI lineage: Eukaryota > Metazoa > Chordata > Mammalia > Rodentia > Sciuridae > Urocitellus > Urocitellus parryii. The sequence goes on from NC_135540.1 coordinate 57,189,004, forward strand.
AGAGAGGCGGCGCAAAGGCACGCTATAGGAGTTCAGAAAAGGCTGGCGGCGGGAAATCTGTAGCCTGGGGGCTAGCCAACATCCCCTTTCATTTCAAGCACTTATTGATTTGCTGTTGTCATCTTTGGCGACGCAGAAGGACACTTGAAAGAATTTCTGATGGGGCTCTGATCTGAGAAAGGAGGTGACCTGCCCAAGCTCCCACCAAATTCTTAATTACCACATCAACTATTTCTTTTTTTTTTTTTATCCCCCACCTCACCTCCTTCCCCAGTGGAAATCGAGTTTGCTTATTCTTAACTTTTTAATTATTCAGAAACTCCCTTACCTCTCAGTGGCTTCTTCTCGGCAGCAGTTTTCTATTCAAACCTCCCCACCCCCTTCTATGGTAGGGCCTGTATATTGATCCCTCTGACCTTTGGCACATCTGGGCCCTCTGAAATCTCTCAATCTTTTCAGATTTGAGGATGGAAGGCGCCACCCTCTTCACTATGTGCACACACACTCAGAGATATGAAGACTTACAAAGACTGCCCTCAAACCCCCGGCAACCCAGCAGATGTTCTCTTTAACGTTTGTCTCTGGAAATATGAAATGCCTGCCTGATTTCAACGTGGATACTATTTTTCTACCCTTCCTTTTTCCAAAGAAGTTTCAACATCTGGGCAAGTGTGCCCAAAACATCTCCACCCACATTCTTTACCAAATTGTAAATAAAGAGGAGCTAATGCAGTGGATTGCTGTATAGATGGCATCAGGATTCAGAGTCCCTAATTTCAGGATTCTTCAATCATCTCTGGTTGTCATCTACATTGAGAGAGTCATTCTAAGCAGGAGGCCCATCAGAACCTTTGTTGTAGGATAACAGGTAAAGCCACAGTAAAAATAAAGCCACAGCAGAATAATGTCAGGTTCATTTCATCAGAATGCAGATTGTATTTCTGAGTTTTGTTTGAAATCACTGAGTTTTACTTTGTGCAAAAATAAACAGGAAAAATGTCAACAGAGTTATTGGTATTAGAGAAGACAAATTCTTTGGCTCATCAATGAACAAAAAAGAACCTCAAACTCTATAACTTTTGATGTTTTAACTTTAGTTTTAATTGCAGGAGTGAATAGGACGTGAACTGCCTTACACATTTCATTTACATCTACCAGACTGAATTTCTATCAAAAAGAATTTTCTTTAATTTATTTTAACAAATTCAGAAAATGAAGCCATAGAGATAATTTGACCTGGGTAATCCTGTGAGTTGACCATTCCTTTAAGCTCAGGAATGTAATACTGTTCCCTTAGAGTCTTTTTGGACTATCTTGTAGGGCTTGCAAGTTCTTAACTGGCCTGACATCATTGCTTGGATCCATATTCATTATATGCAAATTCTATTACTCTGATGATTTTAAAATGGCTGTTCTGCCAGTATAATATTGACTTTCAAATAACAAAAATCTTTTGTTTCATATGCAAAATTCCCATTTTTACTTCCTTTAGAACTTCCACTTCAATTGTTGCAAGTAATAATAGTTTTTATCATTATTTGCATTCTTTTTACATTTTTTGAAGAGTGGGTTGAATTTCAGACAAGACACCGTCGTCATCATCACCACCAACAAATTTAAAAGCTAAATTCTTTCTTGTATATAATTGGTACTTGGAATGTTTTGGACTTACTCAGTATCATCCTACAAATGTAGCTTGTAAACTTTTTGGAATTTCTACTGAGAGTCTGTAGGAACTGGAGCGTTTTCTCTTTGGGAAGATCCCCTCTTTGACAGGCATTGGTTTCTGGAGGGTTGAACTAAGCAGTGAGAGCTGAAGTGGACTTTGGAGGTTGGTAGCCCCTTTAGCTGGAGAAAACCTGGGTTTAGTAAAGTGACTGTTGCAGTGGTCAGATCTCCCACTCTGCATTTCTCTTTAATTGGGCGCTACTATGGAATCCAGAAGCACTTGGTATGTACATCCTCATCCTGGTCATGGTCTTCACCTTTTGGTTTCACAGAAGGTCTCTGGGTTGACGATGTTTTTAATCATAGTTCTCATACCTATTATCATGGCCTCAATGTTTGATGTCTTTAGGTGAAAGTCGCTCTGTTAGTAAGTTGGAGAATATGAAAGAGTTTGGGACAAATAAGGACTCAGCAAAACTTAAATTCAAGGCTTACATGGTTTTGACCATAAAGTGTGGCAAGGCTTTCTGCTTCCCCAGCATTCTACTATAAACTTCATGTGGATCATGAAAGAGAACCTCTGGCTAATGAGGTGTGATGTTGACTGGGTATTAGAAGGAGTATTGTTTGATAACAAAGTGAAGTCAGGAAACCTTATAGATACAATATGGATCTGGTAATTTGAATTAGTATTAATGATAATAACTAATATTTATGGAGCACCTAGTTCATTTAGCCATTGTGCAAAACTTTTTTTTTTTTTTGGTGTGTGTGTGTGTGTGTGTGTGTGTGTGTGTGTGTGTTGATCATCATGTCTACCTAAATCAGCACTGTAAGATAGATACTGTCATTTTGCAAATGAGGGCAGTGAGGTTTGGGTGATTATGTCACTGGCTTAAGATCACCAATTGCTAAGAACATAAGCTTGTAACTGCTAGAGTCCAGAGTGGGTATGAATTTACTCAGGTCACATAGTTGGTAAGTGGCACAGGGGGAATTTGAATCTAGATTTGCCTAATTTTAAAGACCCAGCTGTTAGCTAGCACACTAAACCAATGATGACCAGAAGTAGAAGGTCACTTCTGGGAGCAAGAAATAAAGAATTTCAACGTGGAACATTTCAAAAAACAAAAGGAAAATGCAGAGATGGGAATGACAAACACACTACCTAAGGAAAAGAGAAAATCAGACATGTTTTCAGAGCTAGAGATGAGGAAAGGAAGATTGACTGGGTGAAAGAGAGCAGAAAAAAAAAAAGCCAATTTCCAATATTTGTCCTGGGCAGTTCATTCCAAGAGAGAGAAAGGGAAGTTCAGGGATATTTCTGAGCCATAGGAAAATTAATGCTCTGATTGTCAGGTTGGCTTGAGCCTAATATAAGATCTCAGGAATTGAGTTATAAGAACTTGTTCCCAAAGGTTCCAAAGAGAATAAAACCTCTGAATTGGATTTGAGTAGTTTTATCCTAGAACCAAAGAGAGATGAAAGAACTGAGTAATAAGAATATCTATGCTGCTGGAACATGCAAGTTGAGTGGGGAGTGAAATCTAGAAAAACCTGTTAGGAATCTGGCTATTGTGTTAAACTATGCCAAGCACAAAGAAGAAATGAGTTTTTCACCTATCATTACCTACCTCTGTCTAGTTTGCATTTCTTCTACTATAATGTGGTCATTTGAAATTCTTTTTTTTTGCATCACAATTCTTAATTACACATATAGAACAATTTTTCATACCTCTGTTTGTATATAAAGTATGTTCACACCAATTCATGTCTGCATACATGTATTTTGGATATTTTAAATGAAATGACTTTTTGTGCTGAAGAAGAAATCTTGGGTAGGAGGCAGAGTCAAGAGACAGATGCAGAGAAAAAGATCACGATCCTGAGAACTCAGTCTGTGGAAAGCAGTGCTGGGCTAGGTCCTACATTGTTGGTAGAATGTTAAATAGGCAAGAACCCCAAATAGCCTTCCACATATCTTTTTCACACAGGCCAGTGACTGGTCCCAAAGGTTATTCCCAATTCAAATTTGTCCCACTATTGAAAATGATCCAAAATTGGATCTACTTTGGCATTTTTGAGAAGAGATAGATAAATACAAATGTAGGAATGGTCTCTTAGTTTTAAATATCATAGGAGAAAAAGAATGGAAGTATTAATCTGCCACAGTCTGTCTGGGCACAAATCACGGAGCCGCCACAAAGCACTTGTATGTTCAAACAGGAAACTTTATTGCCTGAACTCCAATAGCACTCCACGCCGGAACTCTTCCGAACACCACCCACGCGGCTCCTCTCCGGCACACCACACCAACTGGAACTCCCTCCACCAGAACTTCCCCAACCAATGTGAACTCCCCAGGAAATCCCCGTGAGAACTCCAAAGTAGCAGGCACCAGAGGCGGACAGCAGGGGTCTATATACAATTGAATCAATCCAGCATCATCTTAATGGCTCGCCTCTCAACCATTACTTCTGGCAAAATGCCTGGGGCCATTCCGACTCAGCTGTGGCTCTCAACATCTCCCCCCTTCTGTTTAATTAAACAACAAGCAATGTGGCTTAGGGACCATGCCAGTCTTAGGTTGTCCAATACTACATATGGTCCTTACCCGTCATCAGATGAGCTGACCTCAAGGAGTCAGCCTCCTGTCTTAGGTTGGTACCATTGCAATTGGATCTTACCCATCATTGACTACCGGTCTAGCATACAGCCATACTTGTGGATAGGCCTTTGCATTAGTGTGTGTGGGGGGGGGTGAGGTTCTTTGCCTCACCTCTGTTGGCCCCCAAATTTGGCCCTTGCACCATTGGGGGGGTGAGGTTCTTTGCCTCACCTCTGGTGCAAAGGCCAAATTTGGGGGCCAACAGAGGTGAGGCAAAGAACCTCAAGCTCTCAACATTTATCCAGTTTTCTTTTTTTCTGGCAAAAATTCTCTCCTTTCTTTGTGCTACATATAATATAGACAAGGTGACATGGAAGAGTAGAGTCATATCAAGAGATAGGATGGGTGAGTTCATTTTAAGGGGAAACTCAACCTGTGCTGTCACAGGAATCCACAATGGTCTCCTCCAGAATGCTGTGATATTTTTAAAAATAAAGTTTGAAGAATCAGAGAGCCTTATTTTCTGTCTTTACTTTGGCACTTTTACAGAGTTTTTTTTTTTTTTTTTAAGATGAGAAAGAGAATTAGGATCCATAGAATAAAAGATCACAAAAGGACCTAGAGGGTAGCCTGTTCCCTCAGCCTATGCTTAAATTACTTCTGGAAAGACAGCTAGCTACCCTTTTCCAGAAAAGATTCTCTTAAGATCCCTTGATAATGCATTCTGATGGTTCACAATTTCATATCTACTCTGGATGTCTATCAACTGAACTCCGATTGCTGAAGAAATTGATGCTACACCAAACATCTCTAATTAACGGAGGTCATGCTTTCCAGGGTCCTCCAAGTATTTCACATAATTTTCACTAAAAAAAGCTATTTAAAATTATTAGTCTTATTTAACAGATGGAAAACTGTGTCATAGAGACTTTTAGAGAACTATACTTGGTTTTGCAGTGAGACACAGGAGAACTAAATTAAAATCAAAGACAAAAATTCTATGTTCAGTGCCTCCCCCAGACACATCAGTTCTTTCTGCCAGAGGAAAGTGCCCGTTTGATTATAACTCTATCTGTCCTTCTGTTTGTCTGCCTGTGAGTAGTTTATGTTTTAATCCATCAATTTATTTCCCTGCTAGTTTCCTAATACACCATACATTAGCCAATGTTGATAAAATTTCACCCTTACTATGAGTGCTACTTGAGCAGATTTAGATGGTTGTCATATTTTTCAAATATCACATGGAACTAACAGTGCTGCTACTGTTTTGTTCTTATCTTGAAACTACACATCCCATGCCTTCTATCATGGGGGCTGCCTCCACTTCTTAGAAATTTGGATATTTGTTCTTTATTTGGGGAGGAGGCCCATCATTTTATTCATGATGCTTGAGATGATAACAACAGCCTTTTTGCTTAGATGTGTCTTTTTTCACAGGTATATTTAGGTTGTTTTCTAAGCTTGACTTCATGAAACCTGGCGATTCACTGAAAAAGGCTTAAATTACCTGAGGAAAAATGTTGGAGTCATCCTAATACAAATCTGATTTTCCATGTTCTCTTTTTACCTGGGTATGAAATGTTCTTTTTTTTTTTTAATCGATATATTCCAAATATTGTGAAGTATTTTTCCTGAATATAATAGGATTCTTCCAAACATGTTGTATACAATGAACAGATACAATTATTGCCAATTAAAAAAAAATAAGCCAGTAACAGAAAAACAAAAACTACATCATACTCATATGTGGGGGCTAAAGAACTGTAGAGCTCATAGAAACAGAGTAGAATGGTAACTCAGGCTGTAGTTATTAGGGGATGGATGGTGGGTGGGAAGACGCTGGATAGAGAATATATCATCATAGTTAGATAGGAGGAATCCATTCAAAAGACCCACTGTATTGCATGGGCCTAGTTAATGCCTACACACTGTATTCCTGAAGAATGTAAGGAGAATGAATATTAAGTGTTTTCACCACAAAAATGATAACTCTGTGAGGTGATGCATCGGCCACTTAGCTAAATTTAGCTATTCTGCAATGTAGATGTATACTTCAAAATCATCACATTGTACATGAAAACTATAAGTAATTTCTCTGTCAATTAAAAAAAATTTAAAAAGCAACAAGATTCTTGCTCATTTTCCTTTTTGATCTTTGCTTTTCTTATCTTCCCAGAAGTATCTCCTCTTTCTCTCAGAAATGAAGTTTCCAAGAGCATTTTGTTTTATCTCCTTGCCCCCCAAGGAGAGTAGTCTCAAATGGTACGGCTTAATGTGGCATTTTTATGATTCTTAACTCTTTTTTGCTACAGTTGACAATGCATACATCTCCTCCCAAAATATGATTCTCATTCTACTGGTTTCTGATTTTCGAAAACCAAGAGTGAGCCACAAGAGTCAGTTAAAATGAAAATAGTGTTTTCATCATGAATTTTTTATTTATTGTTTTCTTTTGTTTCGTATACCCTTTCCTCATTCCCCATCTTTTCCAAATCCACAAGAATGTGCTGAATAGAGAGAAAAAAAATCAAGAAAGTAAAAGAAAGGACTGAATTTAAATGAGAATAAAAGCATAGGTAGGGGCTAGGATTGTCACTCAGTGAGATAGATGGCTCAGTCTGGTACATTCATTCTGTCCTAATCTGTTAAACTGAGTTCTGGATGTGCTGAAAATATTTCTAGATATTTAATGGATATAAGCTGGGTTTAAAAAGAAATACTAATGGAAACTTATAATGATATGCAAACAATCATAAAGAAAGAAAAGAAAAGAGAGATAGTTAAACTATAGTAGAGTTCAGGATTGAGGAAAGAATAGAGAACAATAGATAGTAGAAAGGTTTGAAGATTGATTTTAGAAGGACTGAGTTTTGAATCTTTTGTTTCCCAGATTGAATTTAAATAGTATTACCATTTTTAAACTGCAACTTTACTTCTAGTTAGAGGTAATATTAACTTCTTACCTCCTCAACAATTTTGTAACAAATGATCTTTTGTATTGGGAGAAATGTGATTTAGTTTAAATGTTGCTAGCTTAGCTATTTTGTTAAACATATTTTTTGGGGGGAAGTTTGACAGAAGGGGGATGGTACATATTTCTAGGCCCCTCCAAAGATGATTTCATTGAAGAACTATAACCTAATCCATGAATTAGTCCAGACATCAGAGGTTTTCTGGGGTTGGAAAGAAGGCAAGGGTGAGGACCTGCTTCAAGGCTGTTCTTACTTCACTTCACTACCAAACCAGCAAATCTGGATCTGTCACAGAGAGGTCCAATTGTGAGAGTCACTCAAAAGAGGATCTGTACAAGTGGCGCCCGGTTTGGTGATCATGAGACCCATGGGGGATGAGAAGCCTGGCAGAATAGAGGAGCTTCAGCTGGGATGCTGGGGTGGAAACTACCCCCTCAACATCCTGTCCAGTTACCAATAGTCTTGGCCTATTCCTGCCTGGCTACGACCTATAAATAGCTAAAGACAAAGAGTGTAGCTGAAGAATTTAGGAGGAAATAAAAATCAACACATCTTTATGAAATCACAGGAATTTAACTCTAAAATAGGATAAGACTCATTGATTTTAATTGGCACAAGTCAATTAAATGCCTGCTTTCCTATCTCAGATTATAAGCACCTACCTGAAATTTGTGAAGCTACAAATATTAATTCAGACCTTCAAAGGAACTGATAACAAAGGGGACTGTAATATAATAGCCACATATTCTTTACGACTATTAAGTTTCCATTAATAAATATTGCTATTGAGATGAAAAATACCTCATTGTTTTTGAAATCATTGACTGTGGTTTCAATTGTTATTTTGAACAAGGGATGTTTTTGAGGTTAATATTTTCATCAGAATCTTTATATTTGAGTTCATGCCTTTATATAAAAATACAAATAACTTGTCATGAAACATTTAAGAAAGATAGGTCTATCCAACTTAGAAGTGATTAAACTTTATGATAGTTGAAATTTAATGATTAAACTCAAATTCATGATAGTGTTTTGTTTCATTTAACTATTAGTTCTTTTTTTTTTGTGTGTTGAGCTTTGTGCATGCAAGGCAAGCACTCTACCAACTGAGCTATATCCCCAGCTCCCTTAACTTTTAGTTCATTTTCATTAAAAAAGACAATTTAAATAGTTGTATTGTGAATATATTCTATTTCCTGTATTCTATATGTAAGGAAAAGAATATGTGTTTAAATATTCACAATAGGAGGTCCATATAAGGCTTTATGATTTTAAATAGGCCACCCTGTATAAATGTGTATATAAATATTTATGCACATATATACATTCATTATATACCAACATTTCCTGTAAATTCTATCTTCTCATAATTTTGACAACAAAAACGAAGAATAGGATAAATAATAATCAAAATAGGAAAGCACTTCTACTCATTTAGAGAACTCATGTAAATTCTTTAAACACTCCCAATTTATTTATCAAAGATGATGTCTCATTCCCCAGTGGGTACATGTGGGCACAAAGTTGAACCCCACACTTGATGCAGTACAGAATCATGCTTAAAATGTGAAAACAATGTTTTGTATTTTTACAAAGCATTCTCTGAAGTGTTGATGAATTGTAAAAGAAACTAGCAATCCAGTTCACCCTCTTCCTGCCTCTCCTGTCCCTAATCTCTTCATTCATAGAGATGATTTCCCTATAATAGTAATAGCTAGTTAGAATATATTTAATAAAGGATTGACTCTTAATTTAAATAAGAGTAAAGTCCCTATGGTAAGATTCTTAGTAAGGGTTATGAGGGAGCTTTTTATTTTTCCTCCCCAAGAACACCTTGGCATAGTTACACATAATTAAAAAAGTATATGGCATTATCTGAAGCTGGCTCTTCTTTGGAATAATGTTGGTGAGAGTTAATGAAAACCTCCTTGTCTCAGGCCAATTAAAAAAAACACGACCATAAAATGATAGGTTGAGATATTTTTAGATGATTTATCACATGTCAGTTCCAATCACTAGATTGTTTTGGCCCTGGGAAGGTGAAAATTTCTTCCTTTTTGCTTTAAATTCCTTTTCATTCATCCTTACTTTTCATGTCAAAAGGACTGGTCAATTGTTTTGTATTGAAAGTATGATAAATTTAATTTATGGAAAATTTTATTTCTTCTTAAGAACTTAGATAATGTTTCATATGAACATTAGCCATTCTGGAATATGTTCAGTATCTTTTCTACTTGCTTTAATAATTCATTTATATTGAGAGAAACTAGAAATTTGAACTGTTGTGTTTTGTCATAGGAAGGAGGTCACCTCTGAGTCATGTGGCTACTGCTTGTTAGGCAGTTTATATGATTAAGAAACAAAATAAAACACCTATAAGGGAATGAAGTGTCACAATTAGTGAGTCTAAATTAAAGAATGATTTTTTAAAAAGGCAGTTCCATTTTCTTTCAAGTATACATATGGTGACCTGGGTCAGGTTCTTAAGTGCTGCCTACTTGAGCTATTTATGCTAGTCCAGCTTAGTTTTTGCAATAAGGAAGAAATAAATATGTACATAGATAGAAACAAATAAATCTAACTGACAACTCTGAGAGCTTAGTTGAAATAGTAAAAATTTCTAATTATCTATGTTTTAGTGTTTTTCCAAACAGTTTTAATATTCTTCCTTTTTTTGGTGGTGCTGGGGATTGAACTCATGGCCTTGTGCATGAAGGCAAGCACTCTACCAACTGAACTACATACCCAGCTCCAGTTTTAATTTTAATGCAATGCTAAAGTAAAAATCACCATAAATCATACACCTCTATCTTCTGTTAGTCAATTTTTAAAGAACTAGCTAAATTTCTAAATGATTATCTAGACTACTTATTTGTAAGCTTTCCATATGATTGCATTTGTGTAGTACATATCTGTATGTTTTCAAAGGCCATTAGCTGAATATTATTTATCTTTGCTTGCCTAGCACAATATTGCCTAGTCCCTTGATATCAAGTATTGGTATTTGCTGAAGGGAAGAATAAATGGATCAAATTGAAAATAGAATTTAAAACGGCCTATCTGGCAATTGTGACAATAACAATTGGACTAGCTCATGGGCAGCCTAGTTCTACAAATATGTCTTTCCTATTAGTTAATTGGAAAAGCATGCTCTTCACTACATAATTGAAGATGCATAGTTTTTTAATGCTCCTTTTTGTAAAATTATTTAAATATTTCATTTATATGAGATAAAATGCTTCTCTTAAGAGTGAAGCAATAAGTTCTTATTTTCATACAGATATATTTTGGGTGAGAATTCCATTTGTAATAATGAGTATATCATGCCAAGCAATTTATTACATAGGTACTATTATTGTCCCTGTTTTGCAAATGAGAAAACTTTTGATGAAGAGTATTGTTCTAGCACATATATTTTCAGGACCTTCAGAATTATTGTTGGGAGTCATAGGGGTTTTTTCATGGATAACAGGTACTGGAAAGGCCTAAGTATGATAAAAAAAAAACACCAAATATTAACCAAACACAAATTTATTTCAGAAAACATCTTGCAGATGTTTCGGGCAGAAGAAGTAATAATGGTATGTGAATTTGGAGAAGGTGAATGAGGCATTGGGAAAGGCTTCTCTTTTGTAAGGATATGCACTCTTCTATCATTATTTTATTAAATTTAAGCAGAGTCTAGCTTTCACTCTGGCTTGTGAAAGAAAAAGGGGATTCCAATTTTTGCATTCAGTTCTTTGTTACATTTCTCAAATGCCTAAACATGATTCTCCATTTGAGGCAGCTGAGGGGCTCAATTTCATCTTTGTTGTTGTTGTGCCAGGGATTGAACCCTGGGACACATTATGACAGAGACACATCCCCGGTTCTCTTTATTTTTTTATTTTGAGACAGGGTCTTGCTACATTGCTGAGAGTCTCACTAAGTTGTGGAGGCTGGCCTGGAAACTTCTATCCTCCTGCTTCTGCCTCCCAAGTTGCTGGGATTATAGGCTGCTCAGTTTCATATAAAGGGACCTCAGAATAAGGCTCTCCATTCCCACCATGTGATCTACTTTCATCTTATTGCTTATTTTAAAATATATTTGACATACTTTCTGCCATTAGAGACAGAATAATTGGAAGTCTGTTTTGGATAATGTTCTGGGTATGAATAATTTCAGTTTAATCAATTAACAACTACAAATGACAAGTTCTTTGCCTAGAAAGGTTGCTATCAAGATGGAAAAGAGAAGTACAGGATAGCAGAAGGAAAATGAACTTCAAACACTTTACAACTTTGTTTAAGGTCTGATCTGTTTACTTTCAGCTGGGCAGGGCAAACAGAAGGAAGCGACATATGCCAGACAGGTACTGCTTAATGCCTTCTGTTCCTTCTTGAGTTGGGTCCTCACTGTTTCTCCAAGGCATATGCATTCCTATGGGTTTTCTCATTTTCCCCATGAACACACACGTTCTGGGAAGTTAAGGGACTTGTTCAAGATCTCATAGAGTTAGGGTTGATCTTGGATTGAATGGAATCTATCGTGCACACAGTTTTCTTTCCAACACGATGTCTCTTTAGCCTCGTACAAAACTGGGTGTGTATGAAGTAGCTATGAGCCACCACTGGGCAGCTCTGCTTCAGATTAGTTATGCCAGATTTTTTTCTTCTTTCCCTTCTCCTTTTCCTTCTTTTTTGATAGACTTTCAATATATAAAACAGTTCAATTTTGTTGGGGTCGTGTTGGTTTCAGCATTACTGAAAAAAAGATCCTGAGGATTATTGTTTTAGTTAATGCAATGGTTGTTTGTCGATGCACGGAGGCTGCCTCTTATTTTTCTCAGAAAAAGAAGGCATTCAACAGTGTTTGCTGAATGAAAGACTAGCTGTGATAACATTGCTTTTGTCTGTTTTCTAACTGCGCACATGCTGGGCCTTAAAATATGCTTGGAATTTTCTGTAGAATCAGAAGATGCTGAGGTTGGACGGGTACCCAAAGAACATCTGAGCAACCCCTCATTCATAGATAAGAAAACTGAATCCTTGAAAGGATAAATGAATCATCCAAGATTATATGTCTGGCTGGCAACGTGCTTGGGGCTAAGACCTGGTGCCTCTTTTCTGGCCTTCTCTCAAGGGATCACTATAGGATCTCCTATTTTAGTATTTTTCTTGACAAGGCGGGAAGGTCCGATTCTAAAATACTGCACTACACCATTACACTTTGTTATTTTCCTCTCTGGTGTTTCTAGTGGGGTGTACTGGGTTGAATGGTGGCCCTTCAAAAGGTTTGACCACATCCTAATTCTTGGCATCTGTGCATATTAATTTATTTGGAGGGAGGGAGGGAGAGAGAGAGAGAGAGAGAGAGAGAGAGAGAGAGAGAGAGAGAGAGAATCTTTGTACATGTATTTAAGTTCAGATCTTTTGATTTTTGGTACTGGGGATTGATCCCAGGGTACTTTACCCCCGAGCCACATCCCCAGCTCTTTTATATTTTTTATTTTGTGACAGGGTCTTGCTAAGTTGCTGATGGCCTTGCTAATTGCTGAGGCTGGCCTCAAACTCACTATCCTCCTGCCTCAGCCTCCTGAGTCTCAGGGATTATAGGTATGTGCCACCACACCCAGACTTAAATTCAGATCTTGAGATGGAAAGATAATCTTGTATTACTTGGAAGGGCCCTAACTCCAGTGACAAGTGCCTTTATAATTGAAAGACAAAGGGAGATTTGAGACTGCCAGAAGAGAAGAGGAGTTGTAAAGAAAGAGGTAGAGCTTAAAACAACATGGCTGCAAGCCAGCAGAGCCAAGGAATGCTGACAGACATCAGTGACTTGAAAAGGTGAGAAAGAATCCTCCCAAGGAACTTCCAGAGAGAGTGTGGCCCTGCTTTCTGACATTTGGCCTCCAGAACTGTGGAAGAATACCTTTCTATGTTTTAAGTCACCCAGTTTGTGATAATTTTTTACAGTAGCCTCAGGAACCTAATACATGGGGGCGGGAGAGAGCATAGAACTGATGTTAATTCTGACATTTCTCATTTCGTGGACTTTGAGGGAGAATGGGTTTCTGTTGGTGGGGTGAACAGTTGAAAAGTCTCAGGGACAGAGAGGGGTTGATTGTGATAATGGATGGAAAAGAAGACCTTTTTAATGATAGGGACTATATAAGAAAATCTCCCAGAGGCAGACTTGGGAATACCATGTCAAATAATGTAAAGGAGTAAGGGAGAGACAGGCCATTCCCAGTTCTTTGCTCACACTTCCTTACACTACTTCCTGGGAATCTGTGAGTCCCTCTGGCCCAGGTGCACAGCCTGAACCTCTCCGCCCTTTCTTCTACCTTTTTCTAACCTCTGACTCATTCCCCAGGGCTCTGTTCCTGGTGCTCACCCCCATCTCCAAATTAATATGTTGCAAGGAGACAAAGGCTGATTGCAACTCATTGTTATCCTCATTGTTATTGTTAATAACACTTAAATCTTTTACAGCTGGCCTTGGGTGCATTAACCCCAGGAAAAGATAAGTCAGTGGGGCTTTGGTGCAGATTTCACATTAGCCTAAGGGAGCAATATTTTTGTAGAAAGAGGAATATTCCTTGTGTCTTTCCTATCATACTCCATGAAAGGCAGCCCAATGGGTGGTGTCCTCTAGCCTTGGATGTTTAAGGAGCAGTAATCATAAACACAGGAGGAAAGAAGCTCTTTCATCTATACTGGGCTGTCTCCTGTTGTGTCTGTGATAAAGAGCTGCTCACTTGGTATAGACTTCCACTTGGATGTGATTTCTTTCATTCAGTTACTTAACTTTCCTGTGCCTGTTTCCTCATCTGTGAAATAAAGACAATAATGTTACTTACCTCATAGGCTTGTTGTGAGGACTAAATGAGTTAATCCAGGTAAAGCTCTAGAGTGTTGCCTGGCATAGAGTGAGACTGCAATCAATGTTAGCTATTATTTATTAGTAGGGAGAAACAGCTCTTCTTCTTCCTGTCTTCCATGAGGGGAAATCATGCTGATATGATCCTAACCTTTAGACTCACTCCTTAGTTCTCCTCCTGGTGAACTACTTGGCTAATGATAGCCATTATCCCAATTTCCTATGTGATTAGCCTTTTGTTGCCGTGACAAAATGCTTGACAAGAACAACTTAGAGGAGAAAAAAATTTATTTTGGGTTCATGATTTTAGAGGTCTCAGTCCATGGTCAGCTGACTCCATGGCTTTGGGTCTGAGGTGAGGCAGAGCATCATGGTGGAGGGATATGGTAGAGGAAAGCTGCTAGCTCATGGCAGCCAGAAAGCAGTGGGGGGGGGGCATGTGTAAGGGACAATATATAGTCCCCAAAGGTACACCCCCCCAGTGACCTACTTACTTCAGCCATGCTCCATCTGCCTATCGTTACCACCCAGTAGTTCATTAAATAATTAATACATCAAAGGGACCAATTCACTGATGAGGATATACCTCTCATAATCAAATATTTTCACCTTCTGAACCATGCTACTTTGCCTAACACATGAGTATTTGGGGGATATTTTGGATCCAAACCGAAACAGGGTCTATTCTATTAACTCCTGAGCATGAGTATTTGGTAGTCTCTTTCCTTACTCTCTATGTAGACCAGTGGATGTGACCTTGGTAGTGTTTCTACTCCAAGGTCTCACACTCCCCCCCCCCCCCCCCAGGGGCACTATTCTGAGTCCAGTAGACTGAGAGTTGGAATAAACATGATGATTTTGGTTCTGATGGTAAGCTGATCCTTGTCTGGATCAATCACCAAGTGAATCTATTTCCTCTAATTAAAAAATT
This sequence comes from Urocitellus parryii, assembly GCF_045843805.1. Classification (NCBI taxonomy): domain Eukaryota; kingdom Metazoa; phylum Chordata; class Mammalia; order Rodentia; family Sciuridae; genus Urocitellus; species Urocitellus parryii. The sequence continues at coordinate 57,204,048 of NC_135540.1, forward strand.
TATTTTAAATCAGTACACGGTAATGTACATATTTGTGTGGTATTATGAGATATTTCAGTACATGTATACAATGCCTAACGATCAGGTCAGGGTAACTGGCGTGTCTATCACCTGACACATGTCATTTCCTTGTGTTGGGAACATTCAGAATCCTCTCTACTAGCTCTTTTGAAATATTCAGTTAATTGTTGGCTGAAGATCCAGGCTTCCCTCTACCTGTAAAGTACTGTTGTAAAGTCAATCAGCAATGACAGAGAACCCGCAGCCTTCTTGAACTTCTTCTTCAACTTCTCTTACTTTGGTGGTGGGGAGAGTGACAATTTATCCCATGAGGCTATGGGACATGAGAAACGATGTCTCCTCTCCAACTGACACCTCCTCATAGCCTTTAACTCACCTCTCTCCCTTTCTCCATTCTTCCCTCCCCAACACCCATCCTAGGCTCTGATAAACACTGTTGTACAACGTTGACATTTTTGTTCATGTGCTGACTCTTTTGTCTTCCTGTTGGTTCCATGCTCACATTGTATTCCCTCGGAAACACCAATGTAATTCTTATTGTGAGATTAAAAACAACAAAAACACTCTGTGTCTAAGTAGGAGCTTTGAACACTTTCCTGTGTTTGAAGATGAAGTGCAAGACTGAAGGTCCAGGCTGCCCCTGCCCTCCAATGCACCAGTTAAATTAGCTTGCTCTCACGTCTCTTTTGAAGTCTATGAGCAGTGAAAGTGCACCAGCAGTCACTCTTTCAAGCCCTCGTGTTCCCCAGAAAGGACCCTTTAAAGACACACCAACAATGCCACGCTGTGGAATGAGTGAAATTGTGCAGTGTGGGGATCATAAACAGAAGATTTTTATTCCTGAGCAAGCAAAATGAAAATTCAGCAAACAAATCGAAGAATCAACACAAAGACCTGAAAGATGAAATGGGAACACGAACTATATAACAATGAACATAAAACAAAATCCTCTCAACACCTGGCAATTACATGGGTCCAGTGGTGAGTCAGAGTGAACAAAATACCCCTAGAGGAGAGAGGAAAGTGTTCATTCCTGTAGAAATACTGACTTTTTTTTTTGTATCTGTGTATACTTGTACTGTACAGAATACTTATGCATTTGTTTCCATGTATGTTTTTAACACCAATCTATGGTGTTCATAAATAAAGGTGGTAAAAAAAAGGGGGAATGCTCTGTGAGGTGATGTAAATCTCTGACAGATATAGCTGGTCAGATGACTGGTGTCTGATCCAAGACTAGATGAGAGTTCTGTATCTTATCAGAGGACAATGTCTACCACTTTCGAAGTACTGGGAATAATACTTAAGTTTCCAAATTGTGACACTGAGGAGAACTTTCATGGTCTTACCATTTTGGAACATCAATTCTTCCACTGCTGCCTGAACTCCAAGGATTTTTTCTTTGCAGAGTTATTAATGGGAAATTTGGATTTGTTCATTTTAGCAGTGATTCAGGATAAGAGGATTGTCTCATTGAATCATCTCCAGGGTGTAATGAACAATTTTATAGATAAGGGGAGAAGATGTATGTCTAGGAACAAAACAAGTGAAGGCCTGAAGTGGATTAGCTGTGGGTTTTAGCACAGAAACAATCTTGTTTTTAGGACTTACATTAGAGCTGTCAGGTATGGGTTGATCAAGAAATGAACATGGGACTTTCAGTACAAATGTGCATGTGTTTGAGAAAGTAGTGGCCAGGTCTTACCTCACTGACACTTGTCCTCCCTGGGAATGGATGTCACTGGTAGGTTGTGCTGGAACTTTACCCATCAAGATATTGGATGTGCTTTCCGCAGCATCGGACAAGAGTTTTCTGAATCTACTTCTATTAAAGTCAGTCTATCTCCTGCAGAGGTCTTTTTGTTCTGGATCTCTCCTACCTTTCTTGTTGCTAGTGGGAAGTTGGGTGCAGTCCACTACTCTAGCTGACTTACTGAGGTCCGTTTGTTAAGCTTATTCCCATAGCCCCTATTTTTTAAACTTGAATTCCCTCTCCTCTCCCTTTATATTATTAGGTAAACTTCTCTAATCAATGTCATAGTCTGTAATAGGCTCTGGATGTCACGACTACAGGGACTCCCCAAGGATTCTTTCTTCGGTCATCTCAGATTCGATGCCGGATCCCTACCTCCCTCAGCTCGTGTCATTCTGTAGCTGTTGCCCTACCAAAGTCTGAAGGGAAAGACCTGCTCATTTCCTTCCAGGAAGCCACTGCCACTGCTGCTGCCCTGATTTTCCACAGCTTTCCTTCTTCTGGTGCAATCACCCATTGCTGGAATGTTGTGCTTTTACTTATGGAGTACCTTTCATTCTTGTCAGTTTTGATAGCAACCTTATAAAACATACTGGGATATTGCTCAATAATACAGTTGCTATCAAGGAAATTGATAAGAATGTTGTAATTGTCTATAAATGTGGTGACTTTTTAACTGGTGCACTTGGTAGCGATGCCACAGAATTCTATGGAAACCAAATAAGCAAATAGTACTAAAGCTAGAATAAGAAATAAAATGAATTGATTGTAAAAGTGTGGTTATTACGGAGATTAGAGTAAGTACAGGTTTTCTTCAGGCATCCACTTTTTACAAACAGAGCAATTCAGGATTTTTGATTCTTCAGTACAAGCCTGGGATTTGCTATTAGGGTAGACATGTTTAGGTGTTCTTTGATGTTATTTCCACTTCTTGCTTGGTGATAGAATCCTTTAATTTTGGTGGGCAAATGTTTCCAGAATGAAGATTCTCCTTGCAATTAGGTTGGCTATGTGACTAAATTCCAGTCAATGGGATATAAGAAGTAATGGATGTGAAAATTATCCAGGAAGTTTTCTTAAAGGAAGGAAGTATGTTCTTTTTCTTTTCTTTTTTACCTTTGAGAAACCTGGGATACAAAAATGATGGTCACAGATAGAGCTGTCCTCTTGGTCTATGAGATGAACTTAGGAGTAGAGGCCATTCTAATACAAATAAGATAGATGTACTCTGGGTCCTTGGTGACATGGGGAGCTATACCAACCTCATCCTCTTACTTGAGTTTTACCTTGAGAGAATTAGCTTATCTTGTTTAAAGCACTCATATTTTGAAACTTTTTTCTTTTGCAGCCAATCATAACTTGATTTTAAAAAATTTTTGTTCTAATTAGTTATACATGACAGAATGCATTTTGACACATCATACATAAATGAGTATCATGAGGAGTATAACTTCTCCTTCTTCTTGATGTACGTGATACAGAGTTACACAGGTCGTGTAATCACATATACACTTAGGGGAATAATGTCTGATTCATTCTACTATCATTCCTACCTCCATATTCCCTCCCCTCTCTTCATTCCCCTCTGTCTAATCCAAAGTACCTCTATTCTTCCCTACTCTCCCACCCCCCATTATTAATTAGCATTCGCATACCAGAGAAAACGTTGGGACTTTGGTTCTTTGGGATTGGCTTATTTTTCTTAGCATGGTATTCTCCAGTTCCATCCATTTACAGGCAACTGCCATAATTTTATTCTTCTTTAAGGCTGAGTGATATTCCATTGTGTATGTATACCATGATTTCTTTATTCATTCATCTGTTGAAGGTCACCTAGGTTGGTTCTATAGTTGAGCTATTGTGAATCGAGCTGCTATAAACATGATGTGGAGCAGCCCGTAATAATGTTAACTATAAAGCTTACAAATGTGTAGTGGCTTAACTGGGTCTTCTAGAGAGATGTATTTATGTCCTAATGCCCATTGCCTAATAATGTGACCTTACTTGAAAGTAGGGTCTTTGTAGTTATTAAGGATCTTGAGATATTAAATTAAGAATCTTAAGAGGTAGCTTGGGTCCAAAATCAAAGAATATGTACTTATAAAAGAAGGAGAGGGAGATCTGTGAGACAGAGAGACAGCCAGGGAAGAAGATCATGTGTAGACAGAGGAAGAGATTGGCATGATGGTGCCACAAGCCAAAAATTGCCAGAAGCTACCAGAAGTTGGAAGAGACAAGGAGGAATTCTTCCCTACACCTACCATAGTGATTTTGGACTTTTGAACTCTAGGGTACCAAGAGAATAATTTTCTATTGTTTTAAGCCATCAAGTTTGTGGTATTTGCTATGACAACCCTAGGAAATTAATGCAAAGAATAAAGAGTTTTCCTTTTGACAAACAGAGATTCATCTAAGTCATAAAATGATAATTTAAACATAGGCCCGATCATTTTTTCTGGGCATTATATTTATGCCAGGCTTAGAAGAAGTAATTAAAAATCCTTAATTTGTCATCTAGAAAAAAAGTTCATTTTCTTCCAGAGCATATTTATCTTACCGGAATTCTTCATAAGAACAATCCTATTAGCATATCAGAAATCCATTGTACTTGTATGGTAGGTATAAATTTCCCTTTGAAGATTTATCATCTGGCTAGTGTCCATCAATTAAAATCAAGTTAACAGCTTTTGTTTGAACTGATACTGCCTTTCCTGAGTAAATGGATGGATGAAGTACTTCATTCTATTCAGAAGGAACTCAGATTCTATAGTAAAAAATAGAAACTAGGGTTGGCAATAAAAGAGTGATTCCCAACACTGTTTATCAATTTTGCAGAAGGGCAAAAACTATATTAAAATTTGTTATTAAAAAACAGTGCAGCTGAGTATTGCCCTGCTTACATAAATGTCTTTAACTAATTTCCCACCAGTATGAATAAATCTTAGTCGGGTGACATTGTTTGTGTGTGTGTGTGTTTGTGTGCATGTGTTGTGTGTCTGTGAGATTTACAAATGTATGCTTTATTTTTATAAAAATTTTAAAAATAACTTCACCAATTAGAGACTCACTGGTTTGTGAGCATTCTACTCTGAAAATGCTTCCTTGAGGATGAAGGAGAAACCATTTCCATGTTAACTGGGATGGATTGGATTTTGTCTCCCTCCCTTACCTCCTCTTCCCACTTCTAAATACTTGAATGCCCTCCTGCTTAACTTCAAATATAATAGTCTTTAACATGACACTGAAGCCCTAATAATGTGGCTTCCTATGGATTAAAACCCTGATATTTATATTTTTATGTAACTCCCCCATGAAGCACTGACAGAGACGTTGGCATGATGTTGGAAATTGAATGCTTTTCTTAGGATCCATGTAATTTCAGAAGAGGTGAGAGATTTGGGATAGTGGTCAGAAGTGATGAGTTTTACAGTGAAGGTCTTCCAGAGCATTAGTTTTGATGACTTTGTTACCAGATCTGTTAATGGAGTCTTAATAACAAATAATAGGGAATGTGAAAACAAGATTAGGAAGAAGCAAAAAGAAAATATTTGGAGTAAAGAACAAGTAGATAAGCAAAGCTTTCTAGACAGAAGGTTCCTGTTGCTAAGGTAAACCTAATTTAGTGTTTCCTTCTGAGCAGCAGGGATTTATGTAAAGGTGCTGGACTTGCAACAAAGGTCTGAAGACATATGCTTGAAGACAAGGTTGTATTTTTCAGGGGAAAATAAGTCAGTTGTATTGATACGGGGCCAGTGGGCCAAAACACTGAACTTGCATAAGCCTGCAGTAAATGGGAAAAAAATGGATCTTTGACCTGTACTGCTGGTCATACACCAGTTTCTTAAAAACCCCTGTGCCATACCAAACGTTATCAAAAAAAAAAAAAAAAAAACAACAACAAAACAAAACAAAAAACAAAAACCAAGTGGGGTGCAAGAGTGTTACATTTTGTATACCAAAGGATAAAGATAATACTTATTTACTGACATTTATGGATAATATAATCCTGAGAGTGCTTAAATTAAATGTTAAAGTTAATCCTCTTTACATAGTAAACCTCATCAGAATTTGGATGAGAAGACTCAAGGCTGAAGCAAAGTCATGGGCACTAAAATAATATCATCTTCCAGAACATTCTAAAAATGAATAACCTAACAAAAAGAAACTGAACTTTCCATAAGGCACATGATTTGGGGGCTTATTTTGTACAGAATTTTTTTTATTAAAAGATACTAAATTGCTTTTATTTTCAATATTAGAAGTCAGTATTTTAATCTTAAAACAGCACTAACTTAAAAAAAACACAGAAAAAAAGAACTTCATCAAGTTTAGTTATATATATAGAAGTTCTTTGATTTTGTTTTTGTCTTTTTGGGCACTGGGGATTGAACTCAGGCACACTTGACCACTGAGCCACATCTCCAGCCCTGTTTTGTATTTTATTTAGAGACAGGGTCTCACTGAGTCGCTGTGTGTCTCGCTTTTGCTGAGGCTGGCTTTGAACTGTTGATCCTCCTGCCTCATCCACATGAACCATTGGGATTACAGCAATGGGCCACTGTGCCCAGCTGTTTAAAAAAATATTTATTTTTCAGTTGTTGAAGAACCTTTATTTTATTTATTTATATGCAGTGCTGACAATAGAACCCAGTGCCTCACGCATGTTAGGCAAGAGCTCTACCATTAAGCCACAATCCCAGCCCCCAGAAGTTCTTTGTTTTAGCTTTTTTGGTATCAGGGATTAAACCCAGGGGTGCTTCACCTCTGAGCCACATCTCCAGCCCTTTTTATTTTTTATTTTGAAAGAGGGTCTCACTAAGTTGGACTTAGTTGATGAGTTGGGCTTTGAACTTGTGATCCTCTTGTCTGGCAGAAATTCTTTTTTTTTTTTTTTTTTTTTTTTATATGGAACGCTTCACGAATTTGCGTGTCATCCTTGCACAGGGGCCATGCTAATCTTCTCTGTATCGTTCCAATTTTAGTATATGTGCTGCCGAAGCGAGCACAGAAATTCTTTATTAGCAACTACATAAGAGCTATGTATACTTTTTTCATGCTGAAAATTATATTTATTTTATATATATATATATATATTTGCATAGATCTTAAAATGTCTTTTTCTTTTACATTTATTCTGATTTACTTCTAATTCCTTTAACAATATAAGCCCTGGTAAGGCATGGATTTCAACACTCTTCTGAGATAGTAACTTGTTAAAGAGCTGGTGCTTACCAGTAGCTGACTAAATGGCTGTACCAGGTGGAGAGAAGTAAATAATCCTGAGGTCAGCAACTCCCCTTATGAAAGTGTCGTAGTGATGGGACAAAACTGGGCCTCCCCCTCTTTCCCACTGGGGGCAAGCAGTGGTCTGGGAGCTAAGGCTGCTTAATATGGGTTTCCAGGAGCTGGAATTGGGAGTGTGGGAGTGACCTGAGGTTGCAGGGTATAAAGCCATAGAACACTGGGGTCAAGTATAGAACAGGAACTAAAGGAACTGGTGAAGCCTTCAGCAAAGGAAGCTGGCAGAGAATGAAAACTGAAAGCTGTAGAGAATCGGTGGGTGTGGATCAGACAACTGGCAAAACCGAATGAGCAGGTTTGGGAGGTGGGGGCTTTCAAATCGTTGTGTAGAGGTGATGTGACCATGACTGAACCTGCTTAAGACAGCTGGCCCCTCCTATGAAGCAGGAGTTCACACACTGTGCGTGGCTGGGTACTGCCCTGTGCTTCTCCACTCCTTCCTCTCTCTTTTCAGGTTATGGAAAGAGAAGGGTGGGGATGTCAAGCAGGAGTAGAATTCTGGCTTAGGATCTCCAAGGCTGCTCATCTGCAGCCAATCAGGACATGTATAGTCGGGAAGACTGTTCTTTGATTACAGGAGAAAAAAAAATGCTTTGAAAGGAAGGTGTAAAAAGAGATTGTGCAAGATTTCACATTCAAACGCTATTTATTTTTCTTTTTTTATGGCACTGGGGTTTGACGCCAGGGCCTTGTGAATGATTGGCAAGCAGCAATACCTCTGAGCCACACCCCCAGCACCATACTCTAAAGCTTATGAGTTTTACATATTTTTTCCAAGTCAATTTTAATATTTTTCTCTGAGGGGAAAACACATCTGCAGTTTGGTGGCTCATGATACTGATTAGGAGGCAAGGAGAGAAGCAAGGGGGGTAGAATGTTAGCATCATTGACCATGACCAGGACCACAATGGCCTCTTTAAAAACTGTCAATGCCAATGCTGCTGTTTGGAACAGGAGCTCACTGGAGGGAATTTACCCCTACATTTTAAAATTTCTCAATTTAAGGGCATTTCCTTGCATCACAAAACTATATTTGTGTGAAGCTAAAACATTAAATAATTTAGTCATTTATTAGAGTACTAAAATGATGTCATTCCTTTTTGACCTGAACAGACATGGATGATATTCAAAGATACTGATCAAAGTATATGACATAGGCTCTGGTCATCAGAAGAGGAGACAGCTGCAATGTTAGCAGGGCCCAGGAGTCTCCTGCTGTGCCTGGCATTGCTTCTGGAGCTGCAAGACACGGGTGAGGAGGGCAGGAATGCTGAGGAAAGCATCAGGGGTGACTAGGCAGTGAGGTGACATTGCAGGAGCATTCGCTATTGACCAATCAATACAGGAGTATTTACATTTTGTAGCAACAGATTTGTCTCCTCGCTGAGTATTAGTTCTGCCATATGGAAATGGCTTGCTTCTTCTCAGCCTCTGTCACTTTAATGACATCTCTCAACTCTTTGGAATGGCACGGATCTGTACTGTTGATGTCCTGGCTTCCGTGGCTGTTTTCTGATGATTTCTGAATGATAAGCTCCTGACATATGCCTTCCCCCCAGAAGTGTTCATATTACTATGTTCCCTGAAATTATGGCCTGGAGACCCCTAAATTTCTTACTTTATAGCTTCAGATCAGTCATGTTCCCTCCTTGAAATGCACAGAGAATTGAAAATCGAACATATCTAAAGTGTTTTAACTTCTTCACATGGTTGTTGGGAACCCAATATAAAAAAAAGGCACTTTTAAAATTCAAATTCTTTTTTTTTTTTTTTTTTTATTGGTCGTTCATAACATTACATAGTTTAGCTCCCCACACAACGGCTTGTATGAGGAGCTGAGGGAGTGCTAACTGCCAACATGTGTTTCTGTTGAAATGTATTTGCTAATGTAAACAACTTAGGCCTGCCTGTGGCACCCAAGATTGTCACGTGAGGCTTGCATGATACTTAGAGAATGCTACTCTCACGAAGATTAATGCATATAAATCTGCAACTCATATTTCTGTGCTCACGCGTGTCTCGTGCAATTAAAGAGAAAGGGAACTCATTTACATTAGACCAGCTCTCTGAAAACTTCGGCATTTGATCAATAGAGATAGAAGGGAAGATGTCAATGAAAAATGAAGGGTAGGAGAATTGAGGAAAAAAATGAATTAAACGATGGGGTTTTTCTATCACCTTATGCCATATAGTTTGAATTTATTTACTGAGGCCTTTATTTTTTCAAATACAAAATACTTTTTAAAAATTAGCTTATCTTTTCTAGTGTTAGAGAACAAAATGGCTTGGGAGATATTTTGGATGTCGACAATAGCTCTTTGACATAATATTCTAAGGTAATAGTTCTCAAATGTGTAGATTCATTTGTGAGCTTCTTAGAACACAGCTTGCTGGGCTCCACCACCAGAATTTTTGATTCAGAGGAGTTGGGGCGGGGCCTGAGAATTTGCATTTCTAACAAGTTCCTAGATAATGTGCATGCTGTTGGTCTCTAGGACCACAGTTCCAGAATCATTGTCAGGCAGAAGTTATCAATCTCTGGTGCACATCAGAATCACCGGGAGAACTTTGACACATAATCCAAGCTGAGGCTTCATCCTCAGATTTAATTTAATTTGCTTGTGGAGGGTTTTAGGGAATGGGCAATCACCCTCCAGGTGATTTTGATCTTTAGGGGGTGGTGTGAAATGCAGCCTAAAGATTAACCATTAATATAAGATTTGTTATTGGTTGATATTTGGATGAATATCAAATTATTCTTGAATATAGAAATAATGTCTGCACTTACATCTAACTATATATATAGTCATATATATATATATATAATATTATATATATGTTTTAAAACATCAGCATTTGATGAAAGATGTTTTTAAAATGGGTGTCAACACATTAATTTCACAATTAAGAGTCACTTTAAAATAATGATAAATGGCAATTTCTCTGCCTTTTCATGTATGAAGAGGAGAACAGGGTTGAGACAGGAGTCTTAACCTTCCTTCCCTCCAGCATTCCTTCCAGACTGTCCTCATCTACAGTTTCTGAACCTTCTTCCTCTTGTCCAACATTTTGTTCAAAGGCCTATCAGCTGACTTCTGGAATTGCCCTGCAGAAAATTTGATAATTTAAACAGGAAAAGCTCTGAGAATGGCCACCAAGAGGGTGGAGGACACCTCTTGGGCAGGGAGTGACTTCTTTTACAGAGTGCTGGCCTGGCAATCAACTTGCATTTGGAATCTTCCTACTTTCTCAGCCTGTTGGGAAAATCACAGGCTGAACTTCACTGCATTTTACTCATGAAATTGGGCTATCATCTAGGTCTTGTGAATTTTTTTTAAGGGTTAAATAAATCAGCCGAGATGGGACTTCTATGACCTTATTTTCCACTGACACCAGAGTGCCTGGGAAGATGCCAACGTGTAGAAGGCCCTTGATGATATCAGCCACTTTAAGACAAGCTTTGTAAACTGTAAAGTACCAAGCAAAGAGGAGAATTACCCTGAATGAACATGCTTTCTAGCCTCAAGCTTTCTCCATACTTCCCACGCACTTTGGCCTATATCTTTCTTTGGACCGCATCACAAGTATATGGTGTTTATAGCCAGGTGATGAGAGCAAATGTTGGTCTCACTCCATTCTTCTTAGTAAGAGTACACATCTGATTATTATCATGTCCCATCCTAAAATATCCTTTCAGTAAAGAATGCAAATTGTAGTCTTGGTGATATTATTTTCATTATTCTTTTTTTCAGAACTGCAGAGGTCATTATGTCAGTTGAGAAAGAATTGTTAGTTAGGAGTTGAAGTCCTGGGTTCTATTTATTCCTGATAGTACTGTGGTACCTCATGCTTTATAAATAACCTTTATTGACTTAACTTTGGCACGCCTCAGGTTACTGATTATAATTATGCCAAAATAGCATCTTTGTCTCTTCTAATAATAATTTCTGTTTTGTTATAGACTTGGACTGATAGAGTAGAATCCGTTCAACTGAATGGAGTTAGGGTAGGAATGGGGGATATCTCATTTGTCAAATTGCATGATTATAAGAGTGGAAATAAGCCAGATTTGGCTGTAGGAGCAATAGTCTTTATATGCTTGGCAAAGAATCTCCACTGGATATTTTGGTTGAGCCAGTTTTACCATGGCACATGAAGCTCCCTGATTAATGAATACTAGTTCAGTGGTACAAAAGCTGAAAGAATGTGCATATATGGGACATAGAGTGAAAATCTTACCTTATAACTTTGCTGTATGTTCAATTTCACGAGTGATAACTATGTGCTGTGCCAAGCTGACATGTTGACCCCAAACCTCTTTGTTTTTGCTGAATAGTCGGTAACAAAGGAGAATTAATCGCATCATTGCTACTTAATTTTTTCCCCACTTTATTTTTGGATAGAACATTTCTATTATTCTGGAAGTATTGCTGTGGCATACTATTTTGATGTAAGCAAAACCTTCTGAAAAACGTAACTTTGAGTGATTAGAAAGTTGAGCTCTCCCAAAGCAGGAAATGTCAAAGAAAGCTCTTTTTTTTTTTTTTTCCACCCTCACCCCCTGGCCTGGATTTCCCAGGCAACAGCTTTTTTGCAGTCGTAAAGTTAGTCTTCAAATATAAACCGAAGTCCTGGGCTCCATTACTGTTGCTGGCCAGAAAACTAGAGTCAGTGTTATCTCTAAGTTTGTGAAATTCAGAAAAAACAGCTCTGTGGTGGCAGGGCTAGAATTTTATAGCCTGGGTAAGGAATGCCATTGAAGTTGTCAGACTCATAAACTTAAAATGTTTAGATCTTTTGGAGGGAGGGAGCATGGAGTGATGGTGGAGGAAAGAACTCCACGTCTTCAGGATGATGTTTTCCTCTTAAGACTTTCATACACTTTTAAGATTTCAGACCAGTATCTTCCTGCCTCAGTATCTCCACCCACAAAATGGAATAATTGTGAGAATTAGCATATCTTTACTTGAGGAATCAGCTTTGAGGCCACTTTCTCTTGTGAAAACTTCTTTGAACTTTTTTTTTTTTTTCCTTTTGTTTGGGGCCTAATTTTTTGAAAACCCACCCTCTCCAACTCTCTTCCCTATACCACTCCTTGGCTAAGCTCTTTACTCACTACATTTTTTTTTTTTTGCCTATTTACTTCTTTTTCTGCTTAATTCTTCATCTCCTTTTTGAGATTATAAACTCTGATCTAAAACTGGATTTTCTGTTATAATTGTGGTGCCTAGCTTGTATCTAGGTATAGGATACTCAATATATTCTTTTAACAGAATAAGGGAAGGCAAGAAAAGAGATGTTTCTTGATGCCCCAGTACAAGTCTATATGATATCATTGATGCAGCAGTCATTTTTTTTCTCTTGTGTATACATGTGTGGGTGGCAAGTGGGATGGCCTTATTAGCATGGCTCAAAACAAGAGAGAAGGTCATGTTGCTGAATGATTCTTAACAGCCAAAATGATTCATGGAGATATGTATGCTTGGCACACATTCACTACTGGAGTGATGGGCAGGTCACAGCTGCCATGGGAACTGTTGGACCGATTACCTATACCCACAAAAGGGAAGGAAGAACCCTTCTGTTCTACATTCAGATAGAGACACACCACATGACTATGAAGTGATTGGACAACCCAGACTAAACTTTAAGTCATCTGTGCAACTAGTCGATAATGCTAACCTTTCTGGAGTATTTTTTTTTTAAGCATTTATATGATCAACTCAATTAATTCTCAGAATAAAGATGACTGGGATTCCCACTTCAGAGATTTTTAAGGTAGAAAGAAGTGAGGTCAAAAAACAAAGTTCAACTTGTGCCTAAGTTGACATAGTCAGAAGTGGAGGACACAGATTTCAACCCCAGGCTGTCAGCCTCTGACACCTGCAAAGTGGAACCATTATGCAATGTGCCTCGAGGGAGCAGGGCAGCCTGTCCTCTCAGTGAAGCAGCTAGGAGGGCTGGCTGTCCCATCAGTCAATAGAGCAGTCGATCCTTTGCAGTACAGCTTGGTGCTGTGGGCATCATCAAAACAGTTGATGTCAAGGCCCTGCCCTGAGAGACTTGCAGTCAAGCAAGTCAGGAACATCCTTTGAAAACATTTCATGACAGGGTAAAAGTATGTTTATTTGCATGGCAAATTGGCTGTCACTCATGCCCAGATGCTAGGAATCATCCCCGCCCTAATGGAGTCAAGTTCTGGGGAAAAGGCATGCTTTGACCTCCATGTATGACTTGGCTGAATTGCTGACCACCTTGGCATTCTTTCTGCTCCTTGGAGGAAAGTGTTCAGGCAGGGCCGGCTTGATCACTACAGAACCAGAGGAAAGGATCAAAATGAGAAAATGGTATAATAACAACAATAAAAGTTAACATTTTTTTGTGCACATTTCTGTTCTAATACCTAACTCTCTATACATGTTTACTCATCATTTTTTACAATAACAATACAAGGATTTTTAAAAAAAGATACTTTATAAAACACAAAATGAAGATGCCTCTCACTAGTAAGAGGCAAAGTCCAGGCTTACATTTATTTTTGTCTCCATAGCCACATGGTTTTTACACTGTGTCATAGACTGTTGCAAATAATTTACACATAACAACACATTGAATCCTTGTAATTCACCCACTTTTCAGATGGGAGACTGAGGTAGAGTAAGATAAGTAATTGTAAAGAAAACATACCCGTAGTTCTGATAATCAATCAGCTAAATGTTAAATCCTGATCTTGTAATCATTCAGCTCTAGACAGTCTTTGCCTGAATTTCTATCATGACTTACTTGAGACTGTCAAGGTTTTGTCATCTGAAAAAGGACACTGAAAACAATCATACCTACCTTATAAAATTGTCATGAGGATTGTATGTTATAGTTTATGTGAAACATTTAACCTAGGGACTGACATGTAAAAGTTTTATCAATGTTAATTTAAAATACTGTCAGCATTTATCAATTTTTACTTAACTTGGGAATTTGAACTAGGTTCAAATATTTATATATTTTTATTTTATTTTATTTTTTTGTTGGGTGGCTTGGACAAGGTACTGAACTTAGAAAAGTGTCCCTCGGTGTCCTTCCCCATAAAATGGAAGAAATAATAGTATCTACCCGGACTGTGGCAAAGATGAAGTGAGACAATCTATTTAAAGAGCTGTGGCAAGTGCTCAATTAATGTTCGAATCTATTATTAGGAGAAGTAAGGGAATGGAGTTGGGAGGGACACAAAGAATGTTTACTATGGAGACTTCATGGTGTAATTAAATATGGGTGACTCAGAGGGCATGTTCAAGAGTGGGGGCAAGAGTGCAGTTCGCCAGGACAGCCTGACCTCCTAGAGGCTCTCACACTGTGCTGGAGAGCTCGGTGTGGAGCCTGGCAGCCCTGGGTTCTAGTCTACACTCTACGTGGCTCAAGCAAATTATTTAATTGCTCTAAGCCTCTGATTCCTCATCTGTGCAATGGGGATAATATCACTGCCCTCATGGAGTTGTCATAAGGATTAAGTGAGATATTGTGTGTAATTCACTTGGCACCGTGCCTGGCAAATAATCAACTCCCAGTAAAAGGTAACTATCAGTGTTACTGAAAGTTGTCATGGTGGGTGCAAAACACAGCCTCATGACTTATACAATTGTGTAACCGTTTCTGACTAATTCAGAGGCTACTCCCATGTTCCTAAGGATTTATGCCATGGGGTTATGCTGTTTGATGTCCCTGCGGCAAGCACGGCCTTAATGTCACGGGGCAGGGGAACTTCAGGACTGGAAGAATCGTGGTTAAGAGTAGAACAGGATTTTTGAAATTGTTTAAACATCCCCCTCTAATACATGAAGAAAATGGGGCCAAAAGCATTTTAGGGACTTGCTGAAGGTCACACGACTGAGTGTCATCCAGAACGCCCAGAAGTCATGTCTCTTGATTCCCCTTCTTAAAAATTCTCCTGGAAGTTAAGAAGCAGATTTCCGAGTCCATTCAATTTTATGTGGTGATGAGTGGTGCTAAAAGCAGCCCTAAACACTAAAAAAGGGTTAATGTACTGACTGAGGCATAAAAGGAAATTAGACTCAGTGAGTTTGTGCTTAGAAAGACTCACAAATGCGACTTCTACGTCTTTGTATACTTCTTCACAAAACACAGTTAAAAAAGTATAACTAGCTCACCTAAGACACATAAGAAACAATGATATTGCAAAAACAAAACAAAAAACAAAACACAACAAAAAAAATTTTAAGGTAGCATAAGATTCCTTTATCCTTGGTTGCTATTTTTATGAATATCTAGAAAAAAGCTATGAAGGATCAAATAAAATACTGTACCTAACTTAAAATTACTTACCAAATATTTCTCCATGGGAGATCTGTATCTTGCTTTCTATCTCTGGTATTATTTAATAGAAGATTTTATCAACTAGATAAATGATTCTGCTTATTTTAAAAATCCTAATTATAAACTGCAAAATTGAGTAGATGATATAGTCAATTATCTACATTAAAGAGGTATCATCTATCAGAAAATTGCTAAGTGTAGAATTTGTTTCATGTTGTGGGTGGTGGTGCATGCCTATAATCCAAACGGCTCAGGGGGCTGCGGCAGGAGGATCACAAATTCAAAACCAGCCTCAGCAACTTAGCAAGGCTCTCAGCAACTTAGTGAGATCCTGTCTTAAAATAAAATACAAAAAGTGCTGGGGATGTGGCTCAGTGGCTGAGCACCCCTGGGCTCAATTCCCGGTACCCCAAAAAAAAATTAGTTTCACTATTTGAAATAAATTTGTTTTTACTTCAATGTAATTAACATTCAGGCCACAGAGAATTACATGGCATATTGCACAGTAAGAGGAACAGTAACATGGGAAGATAAGGAAAAATTCCATTTTAAAAGCTAAGTCAAAATTAAAGCTCCAATGTCTTATGTGAGTAATTCTTCACTGTCTAAATACCATGTTAATTATACTCATGCACTAAGTTATTTCTACATTTAGAGGTAAAATCTGATAATTTGTACCATCTAGGATTATATTTAATTGCAAAATAAAAGTGACTTTAACAATATAAAAATTGTTTCTTTTAAATAAGAAATAGTGGGCAGCATGGAACGTAGCTTCAAGGTGCCGTCGGGGGCCCAGACTTGAATCATCTGGCTTATCATCTGTCTAGATATTAGAGATGCTTGTCAAAACCTTTCTCCTTCTCCACAGTAGCAGAATTGTGGCTGTCCAATTAGGAATTGAGTTTCCCTCAGCCTCCTTTGCAGCAGTATGTGGCTATGCGATGCAACTTTAAGCACCGGAAGGTGCTCAGTCACCTAGCTGACACAATGTGGGCAGCTTCTTCCTCACCTTGCTAAGATGTGATCTCTGGTTTTGGCCTTCCATTCTTTTTCATTTTGGTTTTGGCTGGATGGTGACAGCTAGAGTGGCCTTGGAAGCCACATGACAAAGAAGACAAAGTCAGCTACAGCCTCAGTGCTTGAATGACTGGAGCAAAGCCTGGAAGCCTTACACAACTTGTTACACAAGAGAGGAGCTGTCTGTTCTCCAAGTCATCAAGCGTGGATTTTTTTCCTTCATTGTAACAGTTTAGTTTACCTTAACCAAGATACCATCCGAGGCATGACTTACATTCTTAGTCACTTCAGGGCCCAAGATGGCTGCTGGAGCCCTTGCGAATGACAGGTCCCCATCATCAGGGCCTGCTCAGGAACAGAGTCCTCTCCCATTGAGTTAGGTCTTTTAAATAGGCTTGCTGGAAATCAGGCACTTAAGTCTTATTGGGGAGAACTTTGTCATGTGACCATGCCTAGCTGAAAGGAAGATGGGAAATGTAGTCTTTTATTTTGGGGACAATGTCTTGCAAAAGAAGTCAGACCTCTGCTCCCAAGAAGGGTATCAGGAGTGAGTATCTTCCAGACCCTACTACAACTGTCTTTTTCATTTTCTAGTGCGAATGTATAAGGTAAAGTTTATAACCATGCCCAGTGGTAATCATTTGACCACAAAACGTTAGTAATGAACAGTATAATTAACTTTCATATTAGAAGCATGTCTTCATGATGAATGGTGTGGGGGAGAGGAGAGGAGAGGAGAGAGAAAAAGAGAGAGGTGGGGGGGGGAGGTGGGAGAGAGAGAGGGAATAAATAGGGGAAGGGAGATGGCAGGGTTTGGCAGAAGCCATAAAGCTGACAAGGCCTGTGTGCTAGGCTGGTGCTCTCTGTCCTAAGGGGGAGTATGGTTCTTCCAGTATCCAGAGAATGTCAAATTTCTCCCAGAGATGGAGAGGTTACAGATGTTGCAGCTTCCTTTTGGGAGATGGCCTGCCAAGGGGATCATAGCTGATAAAATATGTGTTTGGATGGCTGTTTGTAATGCTACATCAGAGAGTAGTTTCTCTGGGAGATTCTCTCTTCCTTTGCAGTTTGCATTGGTAAACCTTCAAATAAACTCAGGGATTATAACTACTAGATACTTGTACATGCTATGGACAGTGGTGAAGACCTCAAATTTCCTGTCACATGGAATGTCCTTCTTGGTATCTTTGCTGAGAGTATTACTAAGCCAAATGAATTGCATGCATACATTCAATGCAATTTTAATTGGAACCAGGTATGATTCATTTTAACCTCAGATTAAGTGTTCCTTTCCATTATTAATGTAGTGACTGCTTCGGATAGGTAAATGCAGAGAGAATTGAGAAATATGCTCATAAACATCACTTTCAAACTATCATTAAAACAGACGATAACACTTTCATTTTTCATATCGCAAGTATGACAGTGATACAGTATTCTTACTATGCCAAAAAGTACATGCTTTCTAGTGGAGGGCAGACAGCATATATTTCTCATGGATTTATATGTCCCTAAAGAATAGGTAATGTTTCTTTTGATCACAAATTATTTCTTAACCCTTATTAACGTGAGAGCAAGTGCTAACAGTTCTAGTAATACATTCATGGGGCCAATCACTTTGGTGCAGTCTTTGCAAGTGATTTCTGAGCTTGTGGCACACTTTTTAGGAACAGTCAATGACTCAGTGCCTCAGATATGTGGATGCGATTCACATGGAACAGGAGCTCCATAATTACAGCATGGTGCTAGGAAATAGTTGCAACTAAGTGGGGAAATGAGGAAGCCTTGTCATGAATGATTTTTTAGGGTTAGGTCTTGGCAGCAACAGCTAATTGCTTTCTGATATCTGCTTTCCCTGTTTCTGTGGAAGTAGAATTTTCAGCCGAACCTCTTGTGTGACTAGGTGTGCGTATGTGAAAGAATTCTAGCCAATAGGATATTAACAAGGATGGCACGTGCAACTAACATCTAAATTGTCCTCAAAGTGAGAGGATGTGGCTTTTCTTGTTCTTCTCTCTGCTGACTGGAAGGCAGTGGAGGACTAGAGTTGGGGCGGCCACAATACAGCAACAAACTAGAAGAAGCCTGGTTTCCCAGCACCACAGAACCACCATGACTGTTGGACTGCCACTTAAAATAGAAACAAACTTCCATGTTGTTCAAGATGCTGTTATTTTCAAACAAAATCAATATATCACAAGGATAGAGGACTAAGTCCTTCTGTAGGTGCAGTCCCCAAGCCTTTGGTCCAGGACCAGATGCCATTAACCTTTTGGGGATAACTGGAATCATTTTATTGTCATCATTAGTTACTCCCACTTGCTCTCAACTTAATACAAAGTTGGTTGCTCCTTCTTCTTGGCTCCCTTACTTTCTGTTCTCCTCTTACTTAGACATGCTACCCAGTATTGTCGTTATGGGTTCATGCTGAATAGAAGAAGCAGGGGTGGAGTCTTGTTAACCTTTGCACCCCAGTCCTTAGCACCATGTTGAAGGAATGAGTGAATGAATGAATGAAGGTGCATTGCTTATCTGGGACAGGCCGGTGTCTGTGAAAAAATACAGGTTAGTGTTTGGACTGACTGGTGATTAAATGGCCTGAGTCAGTCTCACCTGTGTTGCTGAAACAGAGACCTACGGAATAAGTACATAGGTTAGGGGGAAATGCAAATGAAAGAAGTTAATGACCCTGGAGCAGAAAATACAGCCTGGAAAACAGAGGTGAACGCCTGTGGAAAAGTAGTTTGGGAGCTTGAAACGGGTCTGGTGCTGTGTCAAGAGAGCTGCTGGGGCTCTGGGAAATATCTCGTTCAGAACCATACACTCAGGCTCTGTAAATAAATCACTGAGAATTATTTATTCCTGCTGTGTTCTTTAGGCTTTTTTTTTTTGCATTGCATAAGAAGAACGGACTCCTTCAGAGTATGACATCCATAACTCTCTCACTTTCTCAAATGTTTTAACAAATGATCCTCTCAGAAGCATTACTCTTTCATTTTCCTCCCTCCCTTTTCTCTTTTCAGCTAGACAAACCTTTGGATGCCTCACCTATTATAAATGGCTTTGGGGATAATAATGTTGTCTGTAACTTCCTCTCTTTGATGAGCCTTCTCAGTGAGTAGACAAAGAATGTTTAGGTGCCACGTTCTGAATGGTAGGTGCATAAAAGTCAATAGAGAAAATTCACGTAATGTCTAGTAGAGTCAAGAGCAAATCTACTTTTTGTTCCTTTAATTCCATGTCCCCTTCCCCCAAGTTCAACAATGTTACCAGGTTGAGAAACACAGGAGAGAGAGATTAATCATTAGGCAAAACATACCCTTCTGTTCCTCCTCCTGGCCTCCAGAAATTTGAGTCAAACATATGTAACATTTAATCAGAGCGGTTGATTCCCCTCCCCCCCCATTAATATACAATCCCCCTTTTCCTTTCTCTGGTGCCTTTTGAAGGGGGAAAGGTAATTTTTTGGCCCTGCTCACGTCTAGTCAACCTTTATCCTCTCGCTCTCCTTTTTCAATCTCTAGGGTGTATTTTTCAGAACCACCCCCCCCTTTTGGCCTTCATTATTTTCTTTACTTTTAGATACTATTGGTTTCAAGGTCAATCTCAACATATGACTCAGCTGTTAGAAAGGTCTGGACCAGGCCTTCTTTGGTTCTCAGCCTGCATGTAAGCTTCCAAGAATAGACTGAAGATGTGTTCTTTTCTTTTTCTGTTTTACTCCACCAGGTTTTCAGCAGTGGGTTCTCTCTGTTGACCCAAAGAATTTATTCTAAAAAGAGTATCTAAGAGGCTTTATCCCTTTTCTTTTTCCCCTCCTTTTTTTTTGTTCCTTTCTTCTTTCTTTTCTCACTTTCTCTTCCTTCATTCTTTCCTCCTTCATTCTATTCCTCCCATCCCTAACCTCTTTAGATTCTCAGTCCTTGGATTAGGTGCCAGGACCACAAAAAGGGTAAGATAAAATCCCAGTCATCAAGGACAGCACTGCTACTTATTGGCTTCTAGTTCCCTTGAGAGCGACAAGTGTCCTCAGAGATAGGTGGAGTCATCCCCAGGAAGGCAGAGCAGGAAAAGCCCTCCTGCCACGGATGCAGATGCGGATGGGGAGACTGGAGAACCTGTCTGTAAGACACTCCCTCTGCAGATTTTATAGGAAGAGATGGGAAAGATATTCTAGATAGAGGAAGCAGTCGATTCAAAAATAAAAAGAAATTGAGAAGTTTGGAGAAATGCAAGATAAAATAAGTATGGGGGATTGGTTAGAGATAAGGCCAAAAATTGGTCTGTAAGATCTGATGGATGAATGTAGACTGTAGGTGCTGGAGCCATTGATAGTTTTGCAAAGTAGAGGCTTCTGACTGGGAGGAGTTAAATCAGAATGGATAGAGAACAGAAGGAACATGGTGGGGGAGGGAATAAAAGAACTGCCATAGCCCAGGCAAAAAAAAGGTAAAGGCCTACACTAGGGTGATGGGCAAAGGATGAAAATGAGGGGGAGAACCTGAGGCACGTTTCGGGTACACTGGACATGACTTAATGTATGATGAGATGTGGGGTTGCGGGAGAAGTTAGGAGTCTCCCCGTCTAGCAAGTCTTCTCTTTAGTGACCTGGAGCTCCTCACTGAGATAGGTAACACTGAAAGTGGAGAGGTTGGGGGAGGAAAGATGACAAATTCTTGGCTCTAAGTCAGACTATATCATTAAGTTACCAAACCATCTTGCCAGTGGAAGCTGTTTCTAGAAAGAAGAACCAGCAAAAACGTTAAATCAACATAACTATCTGAAGTGTTGGAAGGGAGAAACCGCAAAACTAATGGAAAAGAAACTGGGAACTGAGGAACTAATTTAAAAAAAAATGTAAAAATGCATATCTAGCTAGTACTTTGCATCAGAGTGAAAGTATTTATTGCAGGTGAAAGTTAAATTAAAATGGATTTGAATTTTATTAGTATTTTTCTAAAATATTTTTAGGAGACTATGAAACTTTATGTCCTACCTCTAAGTTCAACTGTATATCATAAACGTCATTTTTTTTTTTCTTTTGCAGCTTCAGTTAGTGGAAAACAGTTTAGGTATATTGTCCTTAAATTTCATTTCTGTGATAAAGAGTACTCTTCATTCACAAAAACACTTTGAGGTCATTTTAGCAGCATAACTGTGGGCTAGCATTGTTACCTGGTCAATGGCTGAGGACTTTCAAGTTGTCCTTAAAAAGCACCTGAGAATTTGTGCCCAGCACCTCTTGGGCTACATTCAGGCCACAGCAATTATCTAACTAACTTGGCATCTCTCCAGAACACTGGTTACCAAATTGCACTCAGTTCAGTGCTGAAATAGCAGTTATTTCACAAGGATTTTCACTAGTGCTTATCTGCATGTGTGGAATTCCTGTCCAGAGGCTGTTTTTCTGAGCTGGTTAGTTGAGCCAGAATACAAATTGACCCTGTTTGGTGTGAACAGAAATCTATTTGCAATGCAGATCTCCCAGAGTCCCCTTTCTGGGTAAATTCTCAAATTATCCAATATCATATTCCCTATCCTACAGGATACATATTTCTTTTAGATTTCAAATTGTTAAGTAGTGACGTGTGTGTACTGTCTAAAATCTTTGGGAAGTTTAAATATTTTCTAGGACTTAATCATAGAATTTAGTGTTACTACCTATTTTAATTAATCCAATACAAGATATAAGAAGTACTAAAACTCATTTATGTATTCAAGAAAAGCAGATGATTTTGAATATTATTGAATTAGGTCAGATTTCTGAAATTTTTGTTTATGGATTTTGTTGTTAAGGGAGCCCCTTTTATGTTGTTCATTAATATGAATTAAAATATTTCTTCATCATGGGGAATCTAATGATTTTTTTTTTTTTGGCAAACAGACACAGGTTTTATTCTTAGACTGTGTTATTAATTTTGTGTCATCACAGAAGGTAGCCCAGTTTTATTTTGAGATTGGTTTATTTTCCCTGGACATTCGGGATGAATAGCTCAGCATAACAAATTATTCTATATACTCCAGTTTCAAGCGTTTAAAGTGGAATCCAAGTTTTAGCATCAGGAACCAATTAAATGATAGTTAGATCTGACTGAAAAATTAATGGTCCAGAACAGAAACTGTGTAGCATTTTTTTTAGCTTTTTTTTTTTTTTCAGCATTTCTGTTTTAAATAAAAAATCTGGAAGGTACCCAGCAAAATACAAAAAGCATCATTTTTTTTAAGCCAATGAAATATAAATGGAACCACACCCAGGCTTGAAAATCACTTAATGATGACTGCATTCAGAATCTGCTATTAAACACAAGGTGTTTATCAGCCTTCACGGGCTGTTAAGACTTTGGCTGCAAAACCCACAGCACAAAGTGCGCTGTGGCAGTGAAGGATTGAAATGCTACTGTGCCTCTTATCGGTGAGTGTGATTTGCTCTTTAAAAATGATCATTTTATAGCTGTATAATCTAGTTGATTGCACTAGTGTTTGATTTTTCTTGTAGAAATCAATCAGACTCATGTTAATATTAATGATAAATAAATCTGCATGGAAAAAAACCAAACCTGTTGGTGTTCAGCCCACGGACTTAAACCTTGTTAATGTGCCTTGACAGAACATAGTGGCCTTAGATTATATGGTAGTGGAAGGTTCAGGCTTGAACATTTGGCTGCTGCTTCAAGCACCCTACACAGAAAGCTAGTATAGTACCTTTAATCTGGCTCTAATTCAAACCTATCAGCAATCACTTAGCCTGCTGTACTTCTTCTGTCAGTCATTTTGCCAAAAAAGATTTCATGGGTAGCAAGTATCAGAAGCATTTTTGTAATTAAATTATTGTCGCTTTCCTGGAAAATCTCCTTACATTTGCAAAGGCTGAGCACATTCTCGTTTCCCCACTCCCTACTTGACTCGTGGTCGTCTGTGAAGGCACTTTTGGCTGTGTGTCTTTCCCTCCTGACGGCCTCCTTACCACACTATTCATTTTGGTTGGGTTACTCTAGTGATCATTTTCCAGAGACAGTCAAAATCCCTCCATGATGACAGAAGTCATTTGATCATGGGGAACAAGAAATGAAAAGAGCAACAACAATTTCTTTAGTATCCTTTTATGGGTTTTTAAGAGAAAAAAAAAATCAGTGATAAGAATAGATTCTGTGTTTCCAACTTGGGCTACACCTTCTTAATATTTTTCCTGAGGGAACTAAAGAAGCCTACTTATTATATGAAAAGTAACCTTCGAAAGCCCACACCACCACTCCCTCTTTAGGGTTCTCATGCCTCTGATCACTTGTCCCCCATGGATTTGTAACGATGTTGTTACACATTTGTCTCTTTCATGGCAACTTCATTTCTTTGAGGCCTGGGGCCTTGGTTCCTCCTGCCCCTATGACATCCGCCTGCCCATAGCAGATGTTCATTGGATGACGGCTTCGTGAATAGATGAAATGCTCATCCTGGAAGGTTCTTGGCTCCTTTGCAGGAGGATCCTCGCCCTGTTCTCAGCTCTGCTCCATGCCTCAGGGAAACTCCCAGACTAGGCTGCATTGCTCAGGCTCCCTCCCACACAGCCATCTTCCTTCTGGGTTTGGGCAGTAGGGGGCAGTGGTGGGAGATCAAAGGGCAGCAGGAGCAGGAAACCTGCTGTTTTTCTGCTATATCTGCATTGGGCAGCTGCACAATCTTTTTGACACCAGTTCCCCCTGGACAGGCAGCCACCATTTCATCTTCTTTTGGGTGACACCATTCTCTGGGCTCAGAGAATATGGCTTCCTTGCTTTCTTCTTTCTTTGGTTCCTCCAGCATAGGGAATGGCTTTTTCCTCTTGCTAATTTCTGGGTTGCTTCACCTTCTCCAATTTGTTTGAGCAATTCCATCATCTCTTCCAATTCTTTGTATTAAATTCTCTCTGTTTTAAATACTTACAGTGCTTTCAGTATTCTGTTGGAAACAAAGTTGGAATTGCACCTCCTGACCCGAAACCTGCTCAATTAAGAAAGAATTGCCATGTAGTTCAGAGGCACACAGTGGCTGGGATCTCTGATCGTATTGTAGAGTCTCCAAAATGGGCCTCCACTGAGGGCAGTCAGAGGATCCTTTGGGGATCTGATGCCTCTACTTTCTGGAAACATCCAATGGTTACACATCACTGTGGCATTCTTCCTTTTGTCCTCCTGTGGTGGCATATTTTAAGCATATCCTGAGGATATTAGGACATATCCTTCCTTTTTGGTGTGAAAGGACATCCATTACCTTAGTAATTGGAAGAGTAGGGG
The DNA here is from genome assembly GCF_045843805.1 of Urocitellus parryii. Classification (NCBI taxonomy): domain Eukaryota; kingdom Metazoa; phylum Chordata; class Mammalia; order Rodentia; family Sciuridae; genus Urocitellus; species Urocitellus parryii. Next base: position 57,228,738 of record NC_135540.1, read on the forward strand.
CAAGCCATGCGTTTACAGAATAACCGACACAGCTCTTACTGACAGAGAGAAGAAGACAGGGATCGACACAGAGGGGTCTGTCTGATCCTTTTTTGAAGGTGGGAAAAGTCTAAATCTGCTTCAAATGTCTTTTAATTTCTCCCAGGCCCTAGTTGAATAGCTTCTGGGGTCAGAAAGTGGAGTGGTCAGTTCTGTATTCCCCTGAATTTTCACAAGCAGCTGCAGATTAATTCAAACTCACAGGGATTCTGTTTCTTCCTTTTTTATTCTTTGTAAACTTTGTACTTCATTGCGAGATTCGAAGGAAAAGAAATCTAGCTGACATCAAATTAGGAATAGGTGTTCTTAATAAGCTCACATTTCCCGTGTACAGCTAATCCACAGAATTCATAAGATTTTCTTAACAAGGATGAGGAATTTGGACTGGGGTTGTGGCTCAGTGGTAGAGAGCTCACAAAGCATGTGTGATGCACTTGTGATCCTCAATACCACATAAAAATAAAATAAAGTTATTGAGTCCACCTACAACTATATATATATATATATATATATATATATATATATATATATATATATCTATAAAAGTATGAAGAATTTCAGCAAAGCTCTCTGTTCTAATTTTCTTCTATGGGTTTGATGGTGCAGTCAGGCAATGACCAAATGGTCAGCTGCCTATCATTGGGTGGGGGTCCTCTAATGTCTTGGCATGCATGGATTAGTAAAACCTGATATTTCCACTGCAAGTTTGGTGTTTACCATACATAATTCCGTCAGGATAGTAAACTGTTTGGGGGGTTGGGGAGAATACTGTGTGTGTTTGTTCAATTGGACTAAATAATAGAAAAATGTACCTAACTGAACTAAGCACTTATTTCCCCTCAAATTCCAGAACTTTAAAATTAGAAGGGATTTAAAGATCTTCTTGTCTAATTGTTTTATTTTTCAGGGATGAAAGCGAAGTCTCAGACAGGCAAGGAACAGCTGGTTAGTACGGAATGGGGATTAAAAATTGGAATGGTTTCGTTTCATATTTCAACCAAACTTGCTACCTTGTGGTTTACACACCTTAGCTCTGAAGCTGGTTTTTCTTTTCTCGGGTGTGGACCTTCAACCCATCAGATCTGGCTGATTCATTATGGAAGTCAAATGTGCATGGTGCACATACAGCACATGGAGTTTGAAGATGTGTTATAGGGTATGGGTGTGCTTGACAACAGGAAATGGGAAGAATTGCAAAGGCAATGGGAGCCAGGGAGGGGGCAGTTTTGAGTTCCTGCTCTTTGCCAGGCCTGAGATCATTTAATGTACTCTTTAGGTAGTGCTGGGGTGGTGTCAATGTAGGGGAGCGTGCAAAACATGGGACAATGTGAGCAATGTGCGAATGCAGAAAGAGAAGTTTGCTCTGAAGTGCTATAGCTGTGTTTAATAGGATTAACTGAAGGAAACAATCTCTATATTTGTTGTCCTTCATCTTGTCAGATACTAATTTAGGTGCTAGGGAGACATATCAACCTTCTGGTTGCTAAAGCACCCTTTCTGCACACCTTTACTGCTATTGAAAACTAACAATCTGCAAAAGCTCCAGTTGGCTCAGATAACAGCACTTCTATGTAAATATCCTTATATCCATTAACATGATGAGTCTTCTCTTCAGGAAACGGAAGTTTCCTATGGGTTAAGGAAACAACTATTTGGCATGTAAGCTACTGCTGTTATTTCAGAGTAAATACTTGTGTTCTTTTACAGTTTTGAAATCTAGAATATTACCTCATTGTGTGGCGAATGTTTATGGTTAAATATTCCCATGACTTCCTAGGATATAGGCCTGCATTAGGTATTCTGTTCTCATTCAATAAAAGCTCTTCACTGAAAATAAATGTCATTATGTTGTAATGAGTTTCAATATCTCCTGACCTTACCTGGATTTTGGAGGGTGAGTTGGCTGTGAAAGATTCTACACCTCTTTATCCTTCGCTTGAGACACTAATTACTCATTAAATTTTCATTTTATCCTTTTCGTTATATTTCAGAAATGTCAAATGTAAAGATTTTTGAAAATTGAGAAACTGATAGAAATGGCTGAATGTGTTTCTTTTAACTTAAAAATAGAGAGAGCTAAATGAGAAAGATAAAACGCAAACTTTTTGTCTTTACTTCAACTGGTTATAACTAGATCAACTGAAATTGGGTATTCCAAGTTTCATCCTGAAGCAAATTTCTATAGTTGAGTTATAAGCCCCTGAAAAATGGGGTTTATGATGAAAATGTGGAAAGACCCTCAACTTTAGGACAAGGCACAACTATAATTTTACAGGCATTAGGCACCTAAAATAACTTTGTATGAAGATTACTCTGGGATTTGTCCCCCATTTTGTAGAAAATGCTTAATGTTGAACTATATTTTATGCACACAAAAAGACTTATTTCATAAGACAAGGGGCTCAGGGAATTTCATTCCAATATTCAACAATACTATTACTAAAGGGCTCTCTCCTTCTACTCTCATAATTGAGTGATCTTAAGTGATATTTAAAAGAAAATACCACTCTGCTGAACTTATATGTAAAGATGATATGCGACAGAGCAATTGAAAATTTTCAAGTAGAATGTATTCCAACCATGTATTGGGTATGTCATGAAACTGAATTCGTGGATAATAATAATGTCTTAATATTCTGTCCCATGGCAACCGAGGAAATGAGTTTTTATTTTTGTTTGTGCAGAGCAATAGCTGAAATGCTAATATTTGTGTGGTACAATAAAAAAGATTTTGTCTAATGCAAAATTCTTGCATTGTCTAATGTCTAATGCTGGACAATTCTTGGCTTTTTTTCTTCTTCTGTGTATTCTATATGAAAAAAAATCTCAATGACCAAGACAAGAACAAATAAGAATGTTTAAATTCTCACACTACCTTTTTTTAAAGGGAACAGTTTATTAACTTGTACACTTAATTTAAAAATCAATTATTCACATATAATATTAGATCTGAACACAATTCATATAAAACAAAGGCATATCTTTTTAAGAAAATTATAAAAATTTATTCTTAATTGACAAAATGTGTATGTTTATTGTGTTTAACATTTTGAAATATGTATATAGTGTTGTATGACTACAAAACTTAAAAAAGATATGCATTATCCTATGTACTTATTGTTATTTTTGTTTTGAGAATATTTAAAATCTACTCAGTGATTTCAAGAAAACAATTCATTGTCATTAGCTGTAGTCAGTGGGGTGTACTATATAATGATCCCTTGAATTTATTTCTTCTTTCTGCTCTCAACCAACATCAGTCTGAATCCTTTTTCTCTGCTACATCTTGCTTGGTCCTCACCCCCATTTCCAGTAACCATTATTCTATTTTCTGCTTTTGAGTTCAAATGTTTTTTTGTTTGTTTGTTTTAGATTTCACATATAAGTTAGATCATGCAGCTTTTGTTTTTCTTTGTCTGGCATATTTCACTTGACATAATATCCTTGAGGCTCATACTAGTTGTTGCAAATGACAAGATCTCCTTCTTTTCTAAGAACAAATTGTATTCCATTGTGTGTATGAACTACATTTTCTTTATTAATTCATGCTTCCACAAATGCTTAGATGGATTCTAACTCTAAGTAATTGTGAATAATGCTGTAGTGGAGATAGGGGTGCAGACATCTCATTGACATGCTGATTTACTTTCCTTTAGATATATACCCACCGATGGGATTGCAGGATCATATGGTAGTTCTATTTTTAATTTTCCGGGGAACCTCCATACTATTTTCCATAATGGTTATACTAATTTACACTTTCATCAACAGTGCACAATTGTTCCCTTTTCTTGAACACATTAACATTGTTGGTGGGATTGTCAGTTAGTACAATCACTATGGAAATCAGTAAGGAGGTTCCTTAAAAGACTAGGCAGGGAAACACTACATGACTCAGGTATACCACTCCTTGGTATTCATCCTGAAGAATTAAAGTGGTCATGCTACAGAGATACATGCGTTACCCATGTTTGTAGCAACACAATTCACAATAGACAAACTATGAAACCAGCCTAGGTGTCCATCAATGAATGAATAGATAAAGACAATGAGGATATATATACACAATGGAGTTTTATTCAGCCATCAAGAAAAATGAAATTATATCATTTTCAGGAAAATGGATGAAACTAGAGACCGTTATGTTAAGTGAGATAAGTCAAATTCAGAAGGTCAAGGGTCATATGTCTTCCTCTCATGAAGAAAGTAGAGAGGACAAAGGAAACAGATCTCATGGAATTCAAGGGAGATCAGCAGAGGAAAGGCACCAAAATTTGGGAGGTAGGGAGGGACGGGGAAGTGCTGAGCCAAATTATATTGTTCTATTGTGTTTTGTGTGCATGTACAAATTACAAATATGTAAAAACAAATCCAATCAGTATGGACAACTTTAATGCACTAATAAAAAAATGTGGGGGAAAAAGTGTTCTCTTTTCCTCACATTCTTACTAACTCCTGTTATCTTGTCTTTTTGATCATAGCCATTCTAACAGGTATGAGATGATATCTCATTGTGATTTTAGTTTGTATTTTCCCGATGACTAGAGATGTTGAACATCTTTTTTTTCACATACGTGTTGACCATTTGTATGTCTTTAATTTTTTTTTTTTTTTGAGAAATGTCTATTCAGGTTTTTTGCCTATATTTAAAATCAGGTTTTCTTGCTATTGACTTGTTTGAGCTTCTCATATATTTTGAATATCAAACCCTCACCAGATACATGATTTGCAAATATCATCTTTTTATTTTGATGATTATTTCCTTTGTTGTGCAGAAAAATTTTAGTTTGATGTAATTCCATTTGTTTAATTATACTTCTTATTTTGCCTATGCTTTGGGAGTCTTATGGAAAAAAAAAATCATTTCCCGGAGCCAGTGTCATTACACATTACCTTTGTGTTTCTTCTAGTTGTTTGAACATTTTAAACCTTATGTTTAAGTATTTAATCCATTTCTGGATGGATATTTGTATATGAAGTGAGATAAAGGCCTAATTTCATTCTTCTGCATGTGGATTTTTCAGTTTTCTCAATATTTTTTATTGAAAAACTGCCCTTTCTCCATGGGGTATTCTTGTCATCTTTGTTGAGAATCAATACACTGTAAATACATGGATTTATTTTTATTCTTTTTGCTCAAGATAGGCCTTTCATTCATTCTATAAGCATTTTAGGATTGTTATTTTCTATATCTGTGAAAATGTCATTAGAATTTTGATGGGAATTATATTAATTCTGTAGAACACTTTACGTAATCTATAGTCCATGAATGTGGGATATCTTTCCAATTATTTGTATCTTCCTTATTTCTTCCATTGATGTTTTATAATGTTCAGTGGACGGGTCTTTCACTTACTTATTTAAATTTTTTTTGAGGTGTTGTAAATGAAAAAAAGTTTTTGATTTTTCATTCAGAAAACTTGTTATTGGTGTATAGAAAGGCTGCAGATTTTTGATGAAATGCATGTTGATGTCACAGTCTGCAAATTTACTGAATTAATAGTGTTTTGGTAGTATCTTGAAGGACCTATATCTATCTCCAATCATTCAATATGGAAAAGAAATTTTGTATCCTTTGATTTTGTACCCAACCTGCCCAGCTCATTATTTCCATTTATCTCCCTCCATCATCTCTTTTTCAGGAGAGGTTTCCAGACACTGAAATTCAAAACTCTATCATCTTCCTTGGGAGCCTCCTTTTATTCTTCTCTGTGCATCCTGCGCCTTACGTCTGCCATTTAAATCCGTTTCTAAGATCTACATAGTCACACCAAAACCTCACTATCATTTCTTCTTTCATTGCCAGTATCTTGCATCCAAAACTCATTGTTTTCTGCCTGGACTATTTATAATGCCTCTTTGACTGCAATTTTCCCTCTTACCTGGCTGTCAGGTGAATTTCATATTTATATCATCTCATATAAGGATTCTTGATCTCTTGTTGAATTAAGTGCTCAGCCTGATATCACAAGCCAAGTCATAAAATCGCACAAATTTAAATTCTGGCTTTACCCTTACATTTCCCAGCTGAAGTGGGACACTTCCCATCCTGTGTATTCCTGCTCTCAGGATCACATCCTTTCTTCAGTGTGATGCAACCTCCCTTCAATGTATCAGAATTCCACACCCTTGAGTTTGCTGAGTCTCTTAGCAAATTATTGAACCCAAGAAGGGGGCTGTGGGAACCTCCAATGTGTAGTGAAGTAGGACAAAAGTTGTGGGTAACCTGGAAACCTACCACTTGAACTCATGTTTGAAGTGGGGGTGTCAGTCTTGTGGGACTGAGTCTTTAAATGATGGAGTTTGGCTAATTCTGGTTAATGTTTGAATTGAATTGAGTTGTAGGACACCCAGATGGTGTTTACAGAGACTTGAAGAATTGCTTGTTTGGGAGTAATCACCACCCTCCATTGTTTTGTTTGTTTTTGGTACCAGGGACTGAACTCAGGGACACTCAAACACTAAGCCACATCCCCAGCCCTATTTTGTATTTTTTTTTTTTTTTTTTTTTTTTTTTTTTTTTTTGGAGACAGGGTCTCACTGAGTTGCTTAGAACCTCACTTTCGTTGAGGCTGGCTTTGAACTCTCGATCCTCACGCCTCAGCCTCCCCAGTTGCTAGGATTATAGGCGTGTGCCACTGCACCCAGCTGTGTTTTTTCTCTTTATACAATTTGCTAAACTTTTAAGGAAATTTATATCTATGTTCATGAGCTGTATCATTCTATAGTGTTTTTATAAGTTCTTGATTGGCTGGTGGTCTCAAGGTAATGCTAGGTTCCTAAAATTTGCAGGCACAGAACTGATATCTTTAGTTTCCCCTAAAGTTTTGGAAGAATACATCTGGAATTTTCTTTTTAAAGTGTAAATTCAATTTCTCTAGGAAATAAAAGCTATTTAGATTATCTATTCTGCCTTCTCCTCCTCATTCTGCCCGCTTTCCCTCCTCCTTTGTACTAGGGGATTGAACCCAGGGGCCCTCTACCACTGAACCACATCCTCTATCCTTTTTATTTTTATTTTGAGACAAGGTTTTGCTAAGTTATCCAAGCTAACCTCAAACTTGTGATACTTCTGCCTCAACCTCCCAAGTTGTTCAATTCCAGGTGTGCACCACAACACCCAGCTATCTACTTCTTCCTGAGTGAACTTTTTTAGTTACTTACATCTTTTAATTAATTTTTCCATTTATCCAAGTTTGTTTTTTGTTTTTTTCTGTTGCTGGGGATTTAACCCAAGTCTTTGCACATGGTAGGCAAGTGCTTTACAACCAAACTTCATACCCAGCCCTCAATTTGTCAAGTTTATTGGCATAAAATTATTCAATATATAACATTTATTTTTCTTTTTACATCTGAAGTACATGAGGTGATGGTCACTTTTTTATTCCTGATATTAGTAATTGATATTTTTCTTCCCCACCCTTGATCAGTCTGACTATAGAGTTTATCCTTATTATCTTTTTGAAGCATCAGCTTTGGAATTCTTTGATTTTTTTCCCGTTTATTGCTTTCTTTTCATATTTTTATTATCTCTACCTCCTGCCTATTTTGGATTTAATTTGTTCCTCTTTCTCTTATTTTCTTAGAAAGATAAGATCTTATATGTATGTCTTATTTTTTAACATAATAATTTAATGCTATAAATATTATTTGAAACACTGCTTTAGCTGTGTACTAAAAAATTTAAATTTGATTTTAATTTTCATTTGATTCAAAATATTAGTGCTAGGGATATAGTAGAGTGCTTGCCTAGTATGCATGATATCCTGGATTCAAGCCCCAGCACCACAAACAAAACAAAACAATACTAGCTAAATACTAGCCTCCTTTGTGACATATTCTAACCCACATGTTCTTTAGAAATAGGTTCATTTTGTGGGGCTGGGGTTATGGCTCAGTGGTAGAGCATTCGCCTAGCACGTGTGAGGCCCCAGCTTCGATCCGCAGCACCACATATAAATAAATAAAGTAAATGTATTGTGTCCAACTACAACTAAAAAATAAATATTAAAAAAAGAAATGGGTTCATTTCCAAGTATTTGCAGGACTTTTTTGATATTTAATTTCTTTTTTCAGAGATCATACTTTATATGATTTTAAGTCCCTTAAATATGTTGAGATTTGTTTTATGGCATAGAATATGATTCACTGTGATTTAAGAAATGTTTGTTTTACTGTTGTTGGGTGGAGTTGGCTGATTGTGTTGTTCAGATCTTTTATAACCTGATTTATTGTCTATTGATCCTACCAGAAGCTGAGAAGGGATTTTTAAATCTCTGGCCATACTTGTGGGTTTTTAAATTATTATTTTTTTAGTCTCATAATTTTATTTGCTTGTGTGTTTTAAAGCTGTTATTAATATGCTAACAAGTCTCTTGTAATTAATGACAAATATTTCATAGAAAAAAATGGAGAAATATGCGTGAATAAATTATGGTTTTTAGCATAGAGATTGAAACTCTAAAATAGAGGCAAAATTAATTATATGCCTGCAGATTTGATACTGTGATGCTTTTTGATAAATTGTAATCCTGTGTCATTTATTGAATGTCCTTCTGTATCTTGGTAATATTCCTTGTACTGAGGTCCATTTTGTCTTTATTAGCTTCACAATTCCAGCATTCTTCTTATGAGTGTTTGCATAACTTTCCTGTCCCTTTACTTTTAATAAGTACAGTTCTTTTAGACTGCATATATTTTGTTTTTGCTCTTTAAAATCCAAATTCAATATGAAAGTCTCTGGGTTTTATTTGTAGTGTGTAGAGCATTTACATTTAGTGCCATTATTGGTATGATTAGACTTAAATCTGTCATCTTGTTCTTTTTTTCATATTTGTTCTTCATTTTTCTCTATTTCTTTGTATTGAATATGTTTTTGATTTTATTTTAACAACAATTAGCTTATTATTTATATCTCTGTTTTTAGTTGTCATAGGGTTTATTATATGCATATCTTACCGATCAGAGTATTCCTTCAAAAATATTATGTTACTTTATAGGTAGTGTAAAAATCTTATGATAGAATACCTTTATTTCCTATTTATCTTTTGTGCAGTTGCCATAAATTTTACTTCTATTCATGTTATAAATCTAGAATACATTGCTCTTACTTTGCCTTGTATGGTCATATTTTAAAATGATTAAAAATTAGAAAAAATGTTTTCCACATTTATTTTAATTCTCCCTGATTTATATCTCTTCACTTTTTGTATAGATCCAAATTCCAACTTGATATGATATATTCTTTCTGCTTAAAGAATTTCTCTTAATATATTTGTGGTGCAGGTGTTTCAATAATAAATTGTCTTTGAGAATGAATTCTCAAATTCATTTTGTTAATAAATTTGATGATGAAAGAAATGTGAAATCTTTATTTTCCCCTTATATTAAAAATGTATTTTCACTGAACATTAAATTCTAGATGTATTTTTTTTTTTTCTGGCATTGGGGGTTGAACCCAGGAGCGCTTTAAAGTGGTTACTGAGCCACATACCCAGACATTTTATTTAGAGGCAGGGTCTGGCTGAGTTGCTTAGGGCCTTGCTAAGTTGCTGAGGCTGGCTTTGAACTTTTGATCCTCCTGTCTCAGCCTCCCAAACCATTGGGATTACAGATGTGCACTATTATGCCTGGCTCTAGATGTATTTTTGACTGTTAAGGATATTGAATCCACTTTATCAGCATTTAGATTCACCATTTCTCTCTGCATAAAAAAGCATTGCTCATTGTGGTGGGCTGAAAAATGGTCTCCTGAAACATACATGTCCTCATTGTTGAAACCTATAAATGTTACCTTTTTGGAAAAAAGGTCATTGAGTTTGAGACAAAGAGATTATTCTCTATTACCTGAGTGGGTTCTAAATCCAATCACAGATACTCTCATGAAAGGGATGGAGGGACATTAGACACACAAAAGATAGGAAGATGAGGTGGGTACCAGAGTGCAGCATCCTCCACAGGAATGCCACGGGCCACCTACAGAACTTGGAATAAGCAGGGAGCAGATTCTCCACTAGAACTTCCGGAGCAGGAGTAGCTCTGCAGACACCTTGATCTTCAGCCCAGTGAAACTAGTTCAGAGTTCACTGTGAGGAAATAAATTTCCATTGTTATAAGCTGCCAAGTTTATCAAAATTTCCTATAGTGACCATAGGAAACATGTTTATGTCAGTCTTGTCTTGACAGAAGGAATTTTAGCTTGTTCCCATTTTATTTCTTGAAATAGCATTTGATAAAAGTCAGTTGTGGGGAGTATTTATGATTATACTTATAATCATCACTCTTTTCATCATTAACTTCAAATTTTTAGTATTAAAGCAAAAAGGAAGATTATGCTCAACTTTAGACATCATTACACATAGTCACATACTACTTGAATGAGTGAGTGGTTTGGGGCAGATTTTTTGAAACTTCTTATCAATCTTGATATGCACTCATACCTGTAGTGATGCAGTCATATATTTTGTTTTTCAAACAATAATGACTTAAAGTTGAACTATCCATTGCTGTTTTTTCCCCTACTTTGGATGGAGCCCAGGGTGCTTTACCACTGAGCCACATCCCCAGTCCTTTTTGTTTTTCATTTTGAGACAGGGTCTCCCTAAGTTGCTCAGGGTCTTGCTAAATTGGTGAGTCTGGCTTTGAACTCATGAGCCTCCTGCCTCAGTCTACTGAGCTGCTGGGATTACAGGTGTGCACCAACCACAACTGGTTGCCATTGGTGATTTTCAGACTCTAGACTTGATACTCCTGGGGTACCCTGAATTTTACCATCTTGGCATGGTGAGGTCTTGTTCATTTTCTCCGGTGTCTTCCAGTTCAAAGATCCACTTATGGGGATGCAAGATAAAGCACTTGCAGCAAGTGTGATGAAAATAAAAGAATAAATAGAACTCTCTAGAGGTATAATATCTAAGCGAACATAATGTGCTTATTATACTTTTGCATTCCAGCCTTACTGTGGTATATTGTTATCCTTTTAATCTTGCTTTCTTATTATATAAATACTAATGTGTATTTTTGTACATATTAGTTACAATCTTCAATCCTACAATATTCATTCAACTAATATTCATTTTGTCCATTGTTTATCTGTCTCATCCAGTCAGAACATTAGCTTTAAGAGTGATGTCCAGTGGTGTGTCCCACATGCCTAAAAATGTCTAGAACCTACTGGGCACTCAATAAACATTGGTTTAAGGAATGAAGGAATGACTACACAGAACATAGAGGCCAGTAGTTTTATTTCAGACAGATATTAGTTATGATAAATGCTAAACTCTTTTAAGAATTCTAAAAAGAACAGAAAAATATTTTCTTCAATGATCTAGTTTAGAGTTCAGACAATCTTTTTGCTCCCATTTTTTTTTTTTCCCCTGATGAACTGAAACAGTTAAAGTGGCTCAATTCCCTGCAGACCTGCATGTCTTGAAGTTGTCTGGCTTTCTACCTAGTCCTACTGCCATTACCATGTCTCACTAGGCTCTGGTGCCCCAGTCTTCCTGCTCATCCCTGATAGGCCAAGTCCTTTCCCACATCTAGGTGTTTGTTCTAATCCACCCTTTGCTTCTTATCCCAGATACTTTTCTCCCAGCTCCTTCGAGGCTGGCTGCATCACACCATTTGGTCTCAGGTCAGATGTCACCTCTTCAGAGATTTCTATGATCCTGTAAGCCAAGGGTTCGAAATTGAGGTGGCTTTGTCCCTACAGGGACATTGGAAATGTCAAGAGATGGTTCTGTTATGAAAAATAGGAAGAAAAAGGTCTGCTGTTGATCTTATGGCTAGAGGCTAAGAATTAGGCTCAATATCCTACAGTGCATGGGACAGCCCCCCACAACAGAGAATTATCTGGTCTCATGTGTTAACCGTGCCAAGACTAGGAAGCCCTGTTCTAGGCTAGTGCAACCCCCTCCCCCACACTGTCACTTTCTTGCCATGAGTTTTACTTCCTCATAGCACTTGCTGAGAGTCAAAATTACTTTGTTATGAATTTGTTCACTTTTATGGCTCTCTCCCTCTTGAATGTAAGCTCCAGGAATTCAAGGTCCTTGTCTTCTTATTCACTCATGATCCTTAGTGCCTGGGAACTGGCATGTAGTAGACATCTGATTATTTCTTGCCTGGATGAATAAATAGTCATATACTGACCCCACTCACCTACCCTATTGGCGTTTCCCAGCTGACTTTTTCTTTTGGCTAAAACTTTAAGATGGTTTTACTTCTCACTATGGGTTCCCTTTCTTTCTAATTATAACTTCTTTCCTTAATATCAGTGGAAGTAATATGGGGTTAAAAATCACAGAATCTACTATCAGGATATTTGGGTTCAACCAGGTCTTTCATGCTTATTCATTGTATCAACACCTACTTGAAGAAGTGACTTTATCAATGTGGTCCTAGAGTTTTACAAATCCTGCAAGGGAAAGTAATACTAGTACTTTCTAGAAGAATTGGTTTGAAAGCTAAAGGCTAAAGGCACGTGAAGTAGTTAGCCTAGAAAGCCCACATATATTTTCTGTCATTGCTATTACTATTATGGCTATTATCATTTTATTGTGATAAAATAAACACAACATAAAATTTAACATTCAAACCATTCTAAATTCAAAAACAGTAATTGTGATCCTATTATGCAACTGTTATTATTTTTATCCTCTGAAGTACATTTTATTTCTTTGGGTTTCCCTATGTTGTGGCTGCTACTTTAGTCACAGCTCTCAAAGACAGATGGTACCAATGTTGGATATAATCAGATTGTCCCATGATTCTTAGATGCATTGTATATTCTACTGTTTAGCTCATCTGCAAGCTTAATGATGTACATTTTCTCTTTGTATTAATCAGGTTATCTGCTATGTAGTTAGCTCTCCATAAATGCTCTCCCAGTAGCATTACAGAGAAAATTGGTACACATTTTATTTCTGACTGTCAGACGTCACCTTTTCAGAGATTGTACCCAATAAGCATATCTGTTGTAATTATGTATGAAATTCTTGCCATCTTCATCTCAATGGTAACAAGTTACAGAAGATGAATATCTGGTTTACAATCCTAAAATGGAGGCTTAATTGGAAGTTATGAAAGTAAAGATTTGATTATAGAGAGTAGAAGAATAGAAATTGGGTTTTGTAATAATTGAGTAACTATTAAGAATACTTCAAACGCCTTGAAATTATCCTTAAAATACCAAGGTTTTAAACAAGATCTAGAAATCGGCTGAGACTTTTTACCCAGGAAAAAGAAATCCTACTCACTTAATTAAGCAACTTTTAAAAATTGTCAGGACAACTGTTTAAATATAGTCTCTTGGGGTTCCAAAAGGACAAATTACATGGTAAAATTAATGCTAAGCAGAAATGAAGGTGTTTCTCAACAATCATGTTTGGATAATATTCAAAATGCAATTCTAATCACTCCACAATTTAAAGAAGGTTGATGGTCTATTAGTGACCTTTCATGAAAGCTTTTCAAGAGGTTAGATTTGTTGGGAAACATTTATTAAGTGAAAATGTTGCAATGTAAGTTTCACAGCCTTTATTCATGAAAACTTCCCTTGAAGAAATGGAAAAGATTAATATGCAGTTATCTGAGCTGCAGTTTTTAAAAAATGAGAGTGTGCAGGCTTTAGGCTGGCAAGACATTTTTACACAAGCAGTTTTGTTCTGCTCTGAGTACATGGGTATGATGCACACAAAAAAGTCACATTAGAGCTTGGTGCAGTGGTGCACATCTGTAATTCTAGTGGCTTGGGGGACTGAGGCAGGGGGACTGAGGCAGGACGATTGCAAATTCAAAGCCAGCCTCAGCAACTTAGTGAGGCTCTAAGCAACTTAGTGAAACAGTCTCAAAATAAAAAGTAAAAAGGGCTGGGGATGTGGCTTCAATCTCTGGTATTATAAAAAAGAAGAAAAAAAATGTCACATTAAGCTGAGAGCATATGGCTTCTACTAGGAAAGTGAATATGTTGGTGGTTCTGTGGGAAATCCAAGTAACATTTGGTCCAAGGATCCACAAAGCACTAGTGGCCAACCATGCTTGGAACTCAGACCATCTAAGCTGAGGTCAGTGGCTTTTCTTCTCCCCTAGGCCTTAGTGTCCAGGTTTCTGCAAGGCATTATCTGTTCCTTCCTTTGCATCCTTCAGCTGACCAACTTCAGCCTGCCAGAGCTTCCGGGCCACCCCAGGCTTGGAAACAAGCTTTCTTGTGCAGGAAATGGGTGTGATGGAACACACACTGAAGGGGAAGGTATCTTAGTCTACCTGCTTGAGCCTTCTTCTGAGCATTTCTTTGGTTTAGCTGTCTTCATCTGTGGGGGAATTTCATGAGCTAAAAGTCTGTCAGTGTTTCCATTTACCAAGTTGCTATTTGATCATTTCATAACCTAACCATTTCAAAATGCCTTCAACTGAAATTTGGCACGTGTGTTGACAACCCCGGATGCATTTTTTTAATTGAAAATGTTTGGGGACTTTGATTGAAGTATAAAAACAAGAACTCACAATTCCCATGATTTAGATCTTTGACATGATTCTCAGATCATTTACTGTAAGTTCTGACCACACGATACCATCACTTTCCATAAGGCCACTGAATGTCATGGGTTGAAGACAGGTTAGGGTCTGGGAGAAGTCTTATTTTTCCAAATGTGGTATGGTTTGTATTTCTGTTTAACATTTCATAGGCAAATCTGAGGCTCACGTGGGATAGGGTTATGTGATGGAGAATGAGGAATAGTGTGTTGTTAAAGTCGGGGAGAATCGAATGATTTAGGGAGATGAAATGGGGATGGCAGAATAGGAACTCACATTTCTTGGCTTGTTGGCTGGACATTTGTTTAAAGACAAGCCTGGACCTATACAGAAATGTGAAGTAGGAAAGATTTGTTCTTTCCTTTCCCATCCCAGTCTCTTCTTTGTGTCCCCTTTTTTCTCTTTCTCACACTCTCTCATTTTCTAATATCTTCGGTTATTTCATGTCCAAGTCACTGGCATTGAAGAGTTTCTTACTTTAACTCCTTCTGGAGTAAAGATTTCAAGAATCTTTTTGGCTGGCTATAGCACATGTTCAATAGTATTAGCACCTAAGGATAAGATTTGCAATGTAAGTTTGCTTAAGGCTGTCATTTTTCATAAACAAAATTTGCATTTTTTCCAGTTTCCAACTCCAATAATAGAAGACAAAGGACAGTCATGAAACATATAAAAGCACGTGAAATTAACACATGAGAAGAATTTTGCGTCAAAAAATAGTATCACGAGATATATTTAAAATGAAACTTTGCATACTATTTGTAAAAATGGAAGCCAACAATGAAATAATGTATTTAAAATACTTTCAGCACAGTTGTAAACATTAGTTACCTCACATTTAACATATAACAGGGACAGATTAAGAATTTTTTTTCCCTTTCTTTTAAAGGTATCTGGGAAAGTTTTTAGAGAAGTTGTAGAATGACATAGATATTTTAGAAGCCTGAAATATTAATATATATTTTATCTTCTCAGTCTCTCTGTCTGCCTTTAGAGTGTGAAGTATCTAAATGCTCAAAAACAGAGAAAAAGTGAAGCAGCTGATGTGATCCTCCACAAATAAAACTACCCACTCCAAATAACTGAAGTTATCGCTGAAGACAGAATATATAAATGACAATGGAAAGGATTCTTCAGTAGGGCTGAAAGCTTCCTAAAGGGACCCCCCCCCACACACACACACCAGTCCTCTGCAGCCGCCTTTACTACTATACGCATCTCTATAAGATCAGTTAAAGTTTAATTATCACCCATGTAAAAGTTTGTATTTAAGAAAAATTGCTCATTTGGATTAGTAAAATTTCTTTTACTGATTCAGTTGGTAGGTAGATATCTGCTTCCTTTCTGTATAGTTCTAAAACAAATACTTTTAAAATGTCAATTAGATACATCTCTATATTTTATACTCAATTTATTCCCTCTTTAGTAAATAGCACATAATTAAGATTCCATCCAAGTGGTAAATGGAGACCATTATCTATTGTCAATCTTGTGTACCTATGTCTGCCAGTTTTTGTTCTGGTTCCTGTTGCTTCATGTCTTTGAGAGACCATTTCTTAAATTTCACCTCATGTCTGTCTTGGTGAGTGGCTTCTGGGAAATTATATTCTTGAGTACCTCCTGGGGGTCCAACAATTAAATGCCATTTTGTAATGAGAGCTTTTTTGGTCACAGAACTATTCCCTAAAGTCGTTAAAGTCTGTAGACCTCAAATATAAAGCTGCTGATACAACTTAATTAAAGTACAGCAAGTTGAGTTTAGGTGATAAAACCATGTTTGAAATTTATGGGTGCAGTTTTAATTTAGCTCTTTATTTTCAAAAATGGAGGGTTATCCCTCCTCTGACTGCCTGGCCATTTCTGATGTGCCAGAAATACTGTGGGTTGGTCCCCACAAAAGTGAATTAGTCTTCTCTACATACAGTGGAAAGCAAAGATGGTGCTTGATCCCAGAGGATGTCTTTCAGTCAACCCAAGAGGCTGCCGATCTGTTTCTATGGCATTTGCTGAGTGTGCCCTTCGATAACAAAAGCTAATTTTAACAACACATAAGTAAAAGATAATCATGCTTATTCCACAAAATTTATATACCCTTACGTATAGGACATTTAAAATATCTGTCACTACCCTCCTCTGTTGGTATGAATAATTGATTCTGTAAGGAGTTTAATTTTAAGTTAATTTTCACATACTTGAAAGAAATCAGGTTTTCTGTTGGTTCTTCCCAGAGGAATTTATCACCACAAATAAGAGTAATTACACAGATTTGAAGATGAATTATATAACATACTCTATGTCAGGGTATGTGGGTAGAATCTAAAAACTAAGTTCCAACTGGGTATGTAAACCTCAGTTCTTATGCACCAGTGGGTGAGCCTCCGCTTTGCAGATGAATGTTATTGGGAGCACTGGTTTCAAGGGGATAACCATAGCTGTCACAAACAAGTAGGATATGCAAGTAGTTAGGGCACCCTTGGGGGTGTGGTCCTTCAAATATGAGCCTGGAAGTATGTTTGGATGTTGAAGCTCCTGCTCCACTGAAGGACTCCAGAAAAAGGAGGAACTTCTCTCAATGCTGGCCCTAAATAATTTCAGGAACAGAGGCAGATTTCTTTTGACTAGACGTCATGATAGGGATGTTCAGCAGTGATGTCTACAGCTGCTCACTGAAGCAACCCTGGGAGTGAGAATGCCTGATTTTCTAGTGCCTTCCCTTTTCCCAACTGCAAGAATGAGAAACAAGACTTTCCTTGTCACAGTGTGCTGAAATGTTCCGAGTGTGAGGATTACTTCAGGATCAAGACATTTCCTCCTGGAAAGGAGCAGACTCCAGCGTGGACCTATTTTGGGTCATATATGGCATCGTTAAGACCTCTTCAAAATGAACCTTTAGACTCGTTAAGAAGTGATTTCTTTCTAGAATGTCAAGAAACATGTTGATGCAAATTCACTCAGAGACTACAAAGCACCTCGATCTTTTGGCATTTTAGAAAATGGGTAAATTTTTTTATGCCTCCGGAATGTTTTTTGGTTTGTGGCCGAGAACATCCTCAGCACCCTGCTGTCTTAAAGGAAGCACTAGATCTTCTTTCTGCACTGCTTTGTGCTGTATGGCAGACATTCATCAACACTTGGAGTATTTTAGGTATGGAAGAAGCTGTTTTTTTTTTTTTTTTTTCTGTCAGAGATGGGTTTTTCTTGATGCCAACTGTTCATCTAACAACTAGATTGGGTAGTGATCTTTGAAGGGCAGGTTTCTGTGGCTGCTTCCAAGTCTCTTCTTTAGGGACTAGAGAAAGTGTTTCAAAGTTCTAGATCCTGTCATATTTCCATCAAGCCTGCAGGAACGCCTTTTTGATTTTTAAATAATCTTTATATTACAATATAGCTTTAGGTTTAAAAAAATTATAAAGATGGTACAGAAAGTCACTATATAATTTACACCCCATATCCCCATTATTTACATCTGACATTATTGTGGTGTATTTGTTAGAATTAATGAAGCAGTATTGATGCAAAATCCCATCCTTTATTAATGTTTCCTTCGGTTTTACCTGTTATGGTATGTTGTTTGGATGTTTTTGTCCTTCTAAATTCCACAGATTACTATCTAATCTGTGGAATGAAGAGGTGGGGCCTTTGGAAACTGAGTGGGCCATGGGGGTGGAGCCCTCACAAATGGGATTAGTTCCTTTGAAATGTGAACGGAGGGAACCTGCTCACCTTTTCCACTATGTGAGGATGCAGTGAGGAGATGCCATCTTTGGAGCAGAGAGTGAGCCCTCACCAGACACTGAATCAGTTGGAGCCTGGATCTTGGACTTCCTATTCTCTAAAACTAAAAAATAAATAAATAAATAAATAATTTTCTGTTCTTTGTAAATTACTCAGTCGTGGTCTTTTGTTATAGCATTCTATGTTATAAACAAATACTATTTTATTTATTTCCTTCAAATCGTTCCAGCTTTGGTCATTGAAAACACTATCAGTTGGCTCCTGTGTCTTTTGGACATGTCCCTAACACTGAGTTTTTCTTTTTTATTTGAGAACTTTCTTATTTTCTGGCTCTACAACAATATCTAGGTGTATTTTACTTATTTCGTATATTTGCTGCCTAGTTCTATAAGCAGCCATTTCTCCCAAGATCCCCAGTCAGACTAGTTGTTATGATTTGAATCTGGAATGTTCCCCCAAAGTTTGTGTTTTGAAGACTTGGTCCCCAATGCAGCAATGTTCAGAGGTGGGGTTTTGGGGAAGTGATTGAATCATGAGGGTTCTGATTTCATCAGTGGATTAATCCATTTGATGAATTAATAATCAGAATGGACTATTGGGAGGAGTGAGAACTGAAGGCAGATGGGCCATGGTTAGGTGAAGAAGTCACTGGTGGCATGCCCTTGGGGAATCCATCTTGTCCCTGGCTCCTTCCTCTCTCTGCTTTCTGGATCCATGAGTTGAGGAGCCTCCCTCTGCTACACCCTTCTGCCATGATGTTTCTGCCTTACCTCAGGCCCAAAGCAATGGAGACCATGACCGAAAAACTGAATGACACACTAGTTTATAAAGGACTGCATTTTTGTACTCTTTAACTCTTCACCTTATGTTTGATGTGTACAATTATGTTTTTATGTGGCTTGCAGTACTTTTTTCTTTTCTTTCTTTCTTTTTTTAAATATAGAGAAGTTCTATATAAATAGGGTGCAATGAATCCTCATTCAACCATCATCCAGCTTCAACAATATCACCTCATGGCCAATCTTATTTCATCCATACTTTATCAACTTATGCTTAGATCCTAAATATCATATTATTTCACCTATAAATATTTTAGATATATCTCTAAATAATAATGATTAAAATATAAATATGACATAGAAAAAGGAAACAATAATAATTTGATTGGTGATAGATTTGAGGGGGCAAAGATTATCTGACTCTCCTCCATCAAGTTGTAGGGTTTATATCCTTTCCTCTTGATCTGTGAACATGCTGAGGCTACAATATGGCAGACATAATGCTGAACTAGTTTTGTGGCTCATGCTTTGAGACCTTTTGCTTTTTGTCTTTTGGACTATTTTTCCCACTAGTAGCCTTGAATTTCACGTAAGTCCAACCACCTTGAGACAGCTGTGGAGAGGCATGTGTTTGTACTCCATTCAACAGTCCCAGAGCTCAGCCTTCCCGCCATATCTGCAAAGGCACCAGATTTGTGAGTGAAATAATCTTGGGTAATGAATACCAGCCTATCTGCTACTTCATTGACAACATGCAGAGCTCACAAATGGTCCAGTCTATCTCTGCTGGAATTACTAACACAAAAATTATAAGATATAATAAATTAGTTGTTGTTTAGTTCACTACATTTTGAGGTAGCCTATTCTGTAGTAATCAATAATTAAAACAATGGCTTTTAAAATTTGCATTCCCAGTATTCTTGATGAGCATTCCTATCTCTTGGGAATGTGACTTAGCCTATCATAAAATTATGTTTGTCCATTAACCATGTAAATGGTTTTGAGATTTCTTAACTTTGTTTTTAATATAATTTATTTTATTGCAAATATTTAATTTATTATTAATGACTGTTACAGAATTTCTGAAACTTTCACAGTTGACTTTCCAAAAATGCTATAAGATGTCTTCAGTGCATTACTGATTGACAGTCTCTTCTTGATAATTTTGTGATGAGTTTACCTCAATACTTAACTCAGTAGAACAGTTAAGTTACCTGCTTTTGGTTTCCATATTCCGCTAAATTTTGCTTTTGTGTCATACTAGTGGTGTGACCTTAGATAAGTTAATATCTAATCCTGTTGCTTGATATGTAAAATGAGAATAATTATACCATTTAAAAAGTTATGGAAGATTGAGAGAGGAGAATTGTGAACAGAACTTTGTATACTGTTTGTTCTATTATTATCATTATTATTATTTTGTAAAATACATTGGCTTATTTTGACAGTAGTGCTATTGATGTTCATAGTAATAAAAGGTTTGCTCACCTTTCTTGGGAGTGAGATTCAGGAGCCTTTCCTCAGTCTTTGGGTTATGGACTGGTGGTTTTGGGCATTGCGGGCTTTAATCTCTTTAGAGAGGAGTGGTGGGTGTAGATCTAGGCAAGGTGAAGGCTTGTCCATAATCCAAATAAGGATGTTACTAGAAAGAAGCACCAATCTTTCTATCATGAGAATTCTGGACATGCCCATCCTTCTGTGAGGTGTCAGGAGAAAAAGTGATATGAAACTAGATGACTTTTGCATGCAGGCAAATAGAAGGTGAAAGAGGTTGCTTCTTGCTCCAGGATCACAGTGGTAGAACTAGAAAAAAAAATGACAGAAATATTCAACACTGCTTTTTGTAAATGGATTCACTCGGGTACCCAGAGCATGCAGGTTCTTTAATTGCCCCTGCACCATATCCTTAAGTGAGGCCTATTTCAGGCAGAGACCACTAATCCAGCCCTGAGGTGGAATAATTTCTTCTCAGCATCCTTCTTTGATGTGTAGCTGATATGGAACCAAGTGCCAACATATGTTTGTACAAATATATTGGCAAATGTAAGCAGCCCACCGCTAATTACTACACTCTGCACCTCATGTGAAGTTTGAAAGATGCCTCAAGGAATTTAAATCTAAGAAAATTGTATATATATAGATATATATATATATATCTATATATATATGTGTGTGTGTGTGTGTGGGGTGTGTGTGTGTGTGTGTGTTCATGTTAGCAAAAATGGGTTAACTTTGTGGTTGAAACTAGAAGACTCTCAGAATTCTCATGTCTTCTCCAATCTTTGACAATAATGTGTTTATTATTGAAGGAATTCGGGTAAAAAAGCTGCTAGAAGAGATTGAAGCATTTTGGACACTATTAAAATAAAAAAAGAGCAGCTTCCATTTAAGAAAATCTAAAATTGTTTTAATATTTAAAAAATGAAAATAAGAACAATACAATTTAAATGGACTTTGCACGCAAAAAGGAAAGAATAATGACATAGACCAGAGGTCACAAATTAAAGATCATTTATGGGTAGGGAACAGAGTTACGGTGTTGAAAACACTGCGAATACTGTGGGAACTTGAGAATGGCTTGCCCGGCCTAAAGGTATTCAAATTCAAATCCCTTTGGAGTACCAGGCTGGCTTAGCATAATTGGGAAGGTCAGGACAGGCTTTTGTCCTGGATGTTGTGGTCCTTGATTTAGACAAAGTTAGTTAAAAAGATGGGGCCTTCCCCAGTTAACGACATATTTCAAACTAATGCATTATTTTTTTAAGTTAATTTATATGAATACGTTTCTTTCATTAGTTTTGCTAAAGTGTTGATTCAGTTAGACCAAATGATATTTCCACTTTTAATGATGGATATACAGAACCATTTTTATTGACCGGCTTCTGAATATCTTGAATTTCAAATGTAGAAATATTATAACAAGGCTTCCTTTGAAGATTAGAAAATTTATATTCTATAAAGATGTGGAAAAGGCTGTCAAAAACCCATCCAGATAATGGGAGGCAGAAAGGCAAACTGCAGGGGTGGCTTAATATCTGTTTCTGTGAAGAATTGGCTTCTGTTGGTGAGTGTTCGATCATTGCATTTAAGTGGAAGCAACTTGCAATGATTTGGTTTGGTTATTTCTAATGCTACATATATAGATTAAAATTTCTCTAATTTCTTTTAGTTGTGAGGAAGCTAAGTTGAAAATATAGTTCACAAAGCCATTTCATCTCTTTTAGATTTATTGAGTTTTTAAAAATTAGAGTATTATAATTATACCTAGTAAATGGGTTTATTTTGACAAAATCATACATGCAAGGAATTTGATTTCAATCCCCACTTCTCCTCCCCCTTTTCTTCCTCTCCTCCCTTCCCCTATTGTCCTTCCTTTATTCTGTTAAACTTCCTTTCTTCTACATATAAATAAAGGTGAAATTCCCTTTGGTACCTTTATATGTGAATATGATTTTGTTGAATTCATTCCATTTTTCTTTCTCTTTCCCATCCTTCCTCCTTCCCTCTTATTCTCCTATTCCACCAATCTTGCCTGTATCTTTATGAGATCTGATCCTCTCCCCCTCCCCTTTCTTTTCCTTATTTTGCACTATCTTTCACATATGAGAAAAAGCATTTGAACCTCGATTTTCTGAGTCTGGCTAAAGAAGTATATCATTTTAAACAAACGAGTAGAATAATTTCTATTAATTAATCAAATCACTAACCAGCTAAGTAATTTGACAAAGACTCTGGTTTAATTTCTTAGAAGATTTACATCTATGAAACGGTTGATTTGTAATTACGATTTAAATTTTGGGGTTTATTTATATGGTTAATTCTAAATTTTCCCAGTGTACTTGAATGTCATTTTTTTTCTCTTAAATAATTTGTTGATTTTTTTGTTACTTTATTAAATTTTTCTTTCCCCATAGGCAGGAATAATTATGTAAATACTATTATGTATGTGAATACACTCGGTAAGTTATGCACAAATATAATGACTTTGAAATCTTTAACTCTTCCGTTATTTGATCCCCATCTCTTTCTCTTCCAGGTCAATTGTTCTAGTATACCCACTGTAACAATTCTTCAATGTCATGGAGACCTCCAGTCCATCGACCCTATGTGCCCCATCCATCAGTTCCCTCTTGTCCTCATTTCCATTCTTGTCTAACACGTCATGGTCCATCATTATTATCACTCCCTTACTTGTGTCCTAAGCCTCCTTGTCCCTCTTTCCCTCCTTCACATTTGATTGGCAAAACCTCAGGTCTTAGCAAACCTCACCCTCTCCTGGTCATGAACATTGCTTGGGGAAAAGAATTCTTGATAAAGCTGGCATACAATTTTAAATTCCTGATCTCAAACTTCAAGTGGGCTCAATCACAATCTAAAAGTTCTTTGACTTTTTTTCTCCTGCTGTTGGGTCAAGATCTTACACACTATAGCTCTGATCTGGAAAAAAAAAAAAAAACCCAACAAAACCAAAAGCATGACCTACTTGTTTTCTGTGATTGTTGTGATCCCTTTCTTTCAGGTCTTACTTATTTAGCAGTAGAGGGGAAAAGTTGCAGAGTCATGATGAGTTAGTAGGGTGGGAGACATAGATGTATAAGATAAAATTAACAGAATCTCAATATCACATCCCATTGCCTTGGGTAAATTTTAGGTGTTTGTTCTTCCAAATCTCTTCACTCTTTCTAGCTTCTCTTCATGGTGACATCTGGATATATGGAATATTGTATTTGATTTTATGATCCAGGACAAAGAAGCCCCAGACTCACTGAGGAGGATCTCTTTTGTCTCTGCTGGGGTGCAGGGGTGTCCTAAGTGTATTGACAGCTGGCGGTGTGTTCTGATACTCACTGAAGAGGTATGGCTGGTCCTCTGTGGCCTTTTGGAAATTATTTTTTTGATACTGGGGATTGAACCTAGGAGCAATCAACCACTGAGCCACATCTCCAGTCCTTTTTTGTGTTTTATTTAGAGATAGTTCTTTAGGACCTCGCTAAGTTGTTGAGGCTGGTTTTGAACTTGCAATCCTCCTGTCTCAGGCTCCCAAGTCGCTGGGGTTATAGGCACACACCAGTGGGCCCTGATGGAAATCATGTGTGTACATCTGTTTCTGAAATCTATAGCCTTGGCCATTCATTCTGGGTGTATAGATCCCATTCTCTGTGGTCCCTTTATCCTGGTGCCAGGTCCTTTCTGGTTTACCATCCCTTGGCACTGTTATATTGCTCATATTCCATAGGAGTCCTAAGACACCAGACACACATGTTTGCCATTGATTCCATGCACATCAGATATGGTGTGGAGACAAGTGAGCGGTTTCTGCCAGCAGTTTGTTTCTTCTAGGCTCTGGCTGAAGAGGCAGGCTACTAGCTCTAATGTTCTTGGGTGCTTGGTAGCTATCTCTACCAATATTTCTACATCCTCACGGTTGAGATTTAAAACTAAGGGCGAGGAAACACAAAGATGTTCCTGTAGCTCTTGTTCTTCGTCTGACCATATATTTTTTTAGGGCTGAATTAGGTAAACTTTTCCACTTCCCATTGTGGCAGGAACTTTTCTTGTGCCCTATTGTGAATTTTCTCTACCAATAATAAACTTGAAATTCAATCCAGCCAGACTGGGATTTTGATACTCATTTTGAGTTTTAGGAATTTAGAAAATCCTTTTTCTTTTGACAAAAGTTACACTATTGTTAGGGATTCAGCTGGGTAGTGATTGCTTTCTTTCTGTTTCTCTTGTATAGGTCCTAATTTCCACCCTTGTAGGTCCCCTGACATGGACTCGATAATTCCTCTGCAGATGGGTGTCTCTGTGGAGAGAAGGCCAGGTCTCATGAAAATGCAAAAGAAAAAAAAATTACATTAATATGTAGCAAAAATTGTTATCCTTGTTGCACTACCAACTTTACTTTTCTCTTCTGAAGGATGACTGCTTTGTCTGCTTGCTCTTCAGAGCTCTCATTATTTGTCCCCCTCTTTCCTATCCAGTTCTTAGAGGATGAGCTCATCTCATATATCACTGAGAAAAATTATAGTCATCAGAGAACTCTCACTGCTGAGTCCATAAATAACCGGCATCCTCCTTCTTTCTTATAGAAAAGATGGAAGAAGAGTCAATTCTCCTCTCAAGGCCAGTAAGTCCAATTTTTCTTGGGATTTCATTCCTGCTGGTCTTTGTAAACACTCCAGCTCTTTCTTTTATCTTTTACATGGTGAATTGCTCTCTTCCTACTAGGTTATTTTCACCAGTATAAAAATATGCTATAGTATTCCTCTTCTTGAAGAAGAAGAAACAAAACAAAACAACAACCCCCACCCTCCTGTGGCTTCACATCTCCTCTCCCTTCCATTGACTGCTTCATTTCTCTGCCACCCTCCCTGACCAAACTCCTTCAAGAAATAGGAATCGTCTACATATTGTTACCCTTTATCGCTTTCTGTTCAGTGTCAAACCACTCACATTTGGCTTGTATCTCTACCACTTCACTGGACTTGCCTCTGCCAAATCCAGTGTTTATGTTTCTGTTCTCATCTTAGTCAACTTCCCAGCAGTATTCAGGACAGTTGATCATTTCCTCTGTGGGCTAAGAATTCTATCTCAGCCTGCGTGGTGTCAAGGTCTTCTGGCTTTCTTCTTGTCTCAGCAGCAACTCAGGCTCATTCTCCTTTACCAACTCATTCTTCCTTTTGACTCAAACTCTAAATCTTGGCGATCTCCTGGGCTCAGCACAGACTTTATTCCTTTTTGATGTTTTTTTTTTCCTCCTCCAAATGATCTCCAATCTTACGGCTTTAAATACCATATCTGATAGAATTTTTCCACATTTGTATTCTACCTCAGTTTCTCTGTGCTATGGACTCAAATATTCAAACTACGTTCTTGATCTAATCAGAGGAACACAGTGATATTAAACTTACCAGTGAGGACATAAATTACTGATTTTTGGGGGGGTACTAGAGAATGAACCTAGGGGTGCTTAACCACGGAGCCGCATCTCCAGCCCTTTTTAATATTTTATTTAGAGGCAGGGTCTTGCTAAGTTACTTAGGGCTTTGCTAAGTTGCCAAGGCTGGCTTTGAACTTGCAATCCTCCTGCTCCAAATCTCTGGAATTACAGGGGTGTGCTGCCATGCCCAGCTATAATCACTGGTTTTTAATTTTCCCTCCTTATAAGCATCTTCAGTCTTTCATGTCTCAGCAACAGCATCATCATACTCTTGGTCCTTATTCTAGAAATCTGGTAGTCTTTCTGGGTGCCCCAGCTGCTTCTTTTCAGTCTCTTGAAGTTTTACTTTTTCTTTTCTTTGCAGTGTGGGGGAATCAAACCCAGGGCTTCCTGCATGCTAGGCAAGCACTCTCTCACTGAGATACATTCTCAGCCCCATGTTTACAGTTTTTGATGTGTTCTTTAAACAGTGGTGCTTTGTCTTAGCATCTATTTTCTTTTCATTTCAGTGTTTCTCCCTAATCAAGTGGATCTAGTCCTTTGGTTCCATTGTCATCAGGTGCTAATGGTTCTCTGAATTCCATCGGTAGCCCTGGGTTAGCTCAAGTCATAACCCTTACATTGAAACACTTAGTCAATATCTTCATTTTGATGTTTTGTAGAAAATCTCTCATTAACCTATCTAGAATGAAACCTGCTATGTTTTCATGGTAACCTGTGCTTCTTTCTTAGTCCTTCTTTCAGTGAATGATACTGGCAACTAATAGAAGCTAGTATCTTGGCTGGCATTTTTGGTAAGTTCCATTTGTATTAAATCCATCAGAAAGTTTTATCTCTTAAACATCTAAAATATATCACAGATTCATCAATTTATTTATTTATTTATTTTTGGTATGAGACCATCCTAGATTTCTTGCCTGGATTGTTGCACTGGTCTCTTTGTTTTCATTTTTACTTCTACTCATTCTTCAAGAAGCCAGAGTGATTTCTTTCCTCTCCTCTCCTCTCCTCTCCTCTCCTCTCCTCTCCTCTCCTCTCCTCTCCTCTCCTCTCCTCTCCTCTCCTCTCCTTTCCTCTCTTCTCCTCTCCTCTCCTCTCCTCTCCTCTCCTCTCCTCTCCTCTCCTCTCCTCTCCTCTCCTCTCCTCTCCTCTCCTTTCCTCTCTTCTCCTCTCCTCTCCTCTCCTCTCCTCTCCTCTCCTCTCCTCTCCTCTCCTCTCCTCTCCTCTCCTCTCCTCTCCTTTCCTCTCTTCTCCTCTCCTCTCCTCTCCTCTCCTCTCCTCTCCTCTCCTCTCCTCTCCTCTCCTCTCCTCTCCTCTCCTCTCCTTTCCTCTCTTCTCCTCTCCTCTCCTCTCCTCTCCTCTCCTCTCCTCTCCTCTCCTCTCCTCTCCTCTCCTCTCCTCTCCTCTCCTCTCCTCTCCTCTCCTCTCCTCTCCTCTCCTCTCCTTTCCTCTCTTCTCCTCTCCTCTCCTCTCCTCTCCTCTCCTCTCCTCTCCTCTCCTCTCCTCTCCTCTCCTCTCCTCTCCTTTCCTCTCTTCTCCTCCCCTCCCCTCCCCTCCCCTCCCCTCCCCTCCCCTCCCCTCCCCTCCTCTCCTCTCCTCTCCTCTCCTCTCTTCCCCTCTCCTCTCCTCTCCTCTCCTTTCCTTCCTTCTTTCTTCTTTCCTTTCTTTCTTTTTCTTTTTTTGTACCAGGTATTGAACCCAGGTGCACTTAGCCTCTGAACCACATCTTCAGCCCTTTTTTCTTTTTCTTTTGAGACAGGGTCTCACTAAGTTGGTGAAGCTGGCTTTGAACTTACCCTCCTCCTGCCTCAGCCTCCGAGTTGCTGGGATTACAGGTGTGTGTGCCACCAAGCCCATCAAAAACCAGAGTCATTTCTAAGGAAGCAAATAGGATCACTCAACTCCTGTTTACATGCATTTATTTAATAAATTTTGTCTATAATTCCCTGCAAGAATTTATGTTCCATATCTGCTCATCTTTGTTTCTTAAGCTCTTTGCTTAGTTTCTTAAGAATAATTTCTAGAAGAATAGTGTTATCTTAGATTATGCAGAGGGAAATGAAGGGAGGGGAGGGGAGGAGATATAGGGATAGGAAGGATATTAGAACAAAACAGACATTATTATTATGTATATATGTGACTGCATGACCAATATGATTCTACAACATGTACACTTGAAAAAATGAGAAATGATATTCTATCTATGTATGATATATCAAAGTGCATAAATGTATTCTACTGTAATATATAACTAATTAAAGCATAAAAAATATAAAAAGAATAATTTCTTAATCATATTAGTAGATATATGATAAAAAACAACAAAGGGGCCCATTATCTATACAGACATGTAATTGCTACAAATTCAAAAGTAATGCAATTCATTTTTTTAATTAAAATACAATTTTAGTGATTTTTAAACTAAAAAGTTTCAGTAAATAGGTCTAGTACGGATTTCTACTTTTTGGCTCTGTTACCAACAGATTGTGAACCTAGTTCAAGACTGAGTGGCAGTTCCACTTGTTCTATATGTGTACTATATCTTGCTCAAGCAAGTTAAAAAACATGGGTTATTTGGAGAAATGTCTGTATAAAAAGTTTTAACTAGGTCAGACAGAAGTTGTAGGTATTCATGGAGTGATTTTTTCTTTTAGATATACTAAGCTTTGATATAATACTAAAGTTTCTATAAAACAAAGAAAGCTTTACTTTTTCTTTTCTTTGCAGTGTGGGGGAATCAAACCCAGGGCTTCCTGCATGCTAGGCAAGCACTCTCTCACTGAGATACATTCTCAGCCCCATGTTTACAGTTTTTGATGTGTTCTTTAAACAGTGGTGCTTTGTCTTAGCATCTATTTTCTTTTCATTTCAGTGTTTCTCCCTAATCAAGTGGATCTAGTCCTTTAGCTCCATTGTCATTGATATCTAGTTCCACAAAATTGTATATGGCCAAATCACTTGGTAAGAAAAGAATTGTAATTCTATCTATTTATATATGAAATCTATATTTAGATTACCAATTACTTGTAAAATAACATCCCCACCTCTCACCCTCATAAATCCAAGCAAAGCCGTACACTGAGTACTATTGAAAAGGGAATAGGAAAACTAACGATGCTTTTTTTTGGATTAAAATTTCTTTATTTTCTTCTTTCTTTCTCTCTTTCCAGTACTGGGGATTGAAGCTAAGGGAAAGATACCACTGAACTACATCCCCAGACATTTTCATTTTAAAATTTTGAGATAGGGTTTCAATAAGTTACTCAGGCTGCCCTGGAATTCAAGATCTTCCTGCTCAGCCCCCAGAGTAGCTGGAATTATGTCTGTGTCACTGTGCCTGACTTGAGTTAATATTTCTTGTTTTTTCTCACCTTTCAGTCTTCTCCAGGGAAAGAATAACCTATGTCTTGTTTTGTGTTTTTTACACATCATCAATTTGCACATCATAATTTGCATGTCATCAATATATTCCAAATTAATTGTCAGTTTGAAGGGTTGAGATGAGGGGCTTAAGAATAAGGGGAAATTCCAAGGAGCCGTTTTGGCTAAAATATGTTGTTACATTGTGTACATATACAAATATGTAACAACAAATCCCATGCATATGTGCAATTATAATGCACCAATAAAAAAGTGAAAAAATAAAAACAAAACAAAAACAAAAAACGCACCAAAAAAAAGAATAAGATGTTGCTAGTGCAAAAATAGATTTGAAATAAATATAGTTATTTATATAAGTATATGAGTATACTTATATTAAAAATATACTTCCTCTGAGTAATCTTGATGTATCTATGTAGTTTTTTTAAATGTATAGTTTGTTCTAATTAGTTATATATGGCAGTAGACTGCATTTTGACTCATCATATATAAGTGGAGTATAATTTCTCATTCTTCAAGTTGTACATGATGTAGAGTTACACCAGTCATGTAGTCATATATGCACATAGGGTGATGATATCCGATTTATCCTACTATCATTCGTACCCCCATGCCCCTCCCCTCCCTTCACTCTTCTCTGTCTAATCCAAAGTATCCATGTAGGTTCTTCAGTTGGAGTCATAGCAAATGTTCCACTCTGATGATTTTGCAGATAATAGAAGAGCTATGCATTTGTGAGAGAAGCGGGTACAGGAGAAATCTGTACCTTCCACTTATTTTTGCTATAAATCAAACTGCTCAAAAAATAAAGGTAATGTAAAATATCTCTATATCTCTTACCAGCAGTAGAGGCAGGGTGAAGTTGAGAGTGAATGAGAAGTTTCAGAGTGTAGGATTGAGGCTTGTCTTCATTCAAATATCACCTCTAACCACTTCCCAGGTATCTCACAGTGACATGGCAAGAACACGTACACAGGGTTAGTAGAGAGAACACTGAAGTGGTGAAATCTGGAGTGTACAAACACTAAACAGTTACAAACACTAAAACAGTGATGGTCATTTAACCACAGAACCTTGATGATGTGGTCTGTTGAAGTGAACTTAATAGTGACTCAGAGCCAATCTAAACATTTTATTTCTCCCAGCTAATCTTCATATTGTGAATTTGGTGATAAGTTGCATAGTGCACTTATGGTTTGTGATAGAAGATGCCATTTTATAAATGCAGATAATGAAAGGACTCTCACCTACAAATGTGAATTTTATCACCAGGATAAAAAAGGAAAAGTTATTATATCCCAAATGTAATAAGAGACTCTATATTGAAAGAAAACCTGTCTCAAGAATTCCTTTAATTAAAAAAAATATGTTCCATCAACTGTCTCTCTAAATTTGTGTTAGGGAAGTAGCAAGTTGTGACTCAAAGAACATAAGTCTTTGTCCCCAAGAGATCATGATTCCAGTCCTTGAAGTGATTGTTATGACTATGTGACAGCAAGCAAACTCCTCAACAGTGCAGGGGCACTTTTCTCATCTCATCTAGAAACAGTTGTACTAGATGATGCCCAAGAGTTTATACAGCTCTAAGATTTTATGTTTTATTTTTCAAATTTGGATGTAGGTTTCATGGTTGTACACCTATATTGTATTACCGAGATTATTGTGTGCTAAATTAAAGCTAATCCCCAGGTATAATTTCAAGTTGTTTAAAAAATGTAGGGCATTGATTGTCATCTTTTAAATCTGAAATAAGATAATGAAACCTCTGGAATCTCTTGATTAACTGTAGAGATTAATATTTCTACTGAAGACTCTGGTCTTTGGTATGGTATCAAGATGCATGATCATTGCTTTAGAATTATTGGTGAGATAAGAAATGGTTTCAAAGTTCACAGACCTCCTCTGAGTAGAAGAAATAATACTAAAATTGTGACTATACATTTTGAATTTTATCTTTTAAAGGCTGTATGACATTGCTTAAGCCACTTAATTTTTCTGATGGTTAAGTTTTTGCATCTTTAACACAAGGGTAATATCTGTTTTACATTCATTAAAAGGTGATTTTGAGTACAAATATTTATAGGAAAATTCCTATTGAGTATTGCAAATACAAAGATGGTAGATTAATTTCTATTCAGTAGCAGAGGTAAATTATCCAAGTGCTAGTTTTGGGAAGTAAGCAGTAATATTTTGTGAACTGGTCTTTGGACTGGTAAGAATTCCTGAACAGGCAACATGATTGGGTCATTATGCTTCTCTGCTTGCTCCAGACTCCATCGCAGAGGAGGACTGAGGACTGCAGCATTGCACTCTGTAAAATCTTCATAAAAGTGACCTACTTGCTGAAATGAGAACTATGGAAGACACGGTACCATGGACCATCTCACTTGGTATTTCTATTTCTTTTGGTTTAGACTTCCATATGTTGGCCGTGTGAACTTGTTCATGTTATCTGATCTTTTTGAGCCTCAGTTTTCCTATGAATCAGTTATTCTTTCCTTAAAAAAATGATAGCCACCATATTTGTTATTCTTACATTATTATTCAGAGTTTGTAGGCATATACATATTCTCAGTGTGTTAAACTCCAAGGTTGATACATTACTTCTTTCCCAATTTTCTATTGCAAATAGACATTAATATATAGGATTAGGTTTTACTGAGAACAACAGAGATCCAAAAATAATGTCTTCAGCAAAACAGGTATTTGTTTCTCTGATACTAGATGATTTTTCAATAGGCAGTATAAAGTTGATGTACTAGTTCAGTTCCACAAATCTTCAGGAATCCAGTTCTTTGTATCTTAGTGCTCTTTTGTGTGTGGATCCGTTATCAAGGTCCAGTTATGGCTCAGGATAGCTGTTCCAGACTTAGCCTTTATGCTCACATTCTAGCTACCAGAAAAGAGAAAAGGATGACATAAATTTTAAAGGATGTGTATTATCTGTCACTTAAGGAAGGTCTCCAAAATTGTATGAGACATGTCCATTGGACAAAAATATAGCTGCCTAAATATACTCATCACTAAGGGAGGCTGTGTGATATGCCCTTTCCATGTTAATGAAGAATCAATGGGAGAAAATCTAGCTTCTTTGGAATAAGAACAATTACAAATGCCTTTTATAACATGTCTCAGAATATTGTGATGAATGGCAAAAGAGAGGATATGTATAGTTTGTTGTCTGAACTTGGAAAATATTATGATTTATTTATTGTTGTTGTTACCATTACATGTAATTTTCAAAGCTAGCTTTGCCTAAGTTGAATTACTTAGGTTTTGTTTTTTACCTATCATGAAGAGGAAAATAATCTCCTGAATTCTTGTCTCATCTTGAAAATATAGATGTCTTCAGCAAGAAGTTTATTTTGCTCTCTGTGAAGCATATTTATTATCTTGAAAAAATATTTTAATTGAATTTTCTAAGATTTTTCACCCCTACTGGAAAGTCATATATTTTATAAAAGACTAATAACAGTCCAGGGGTGTCAATCAATACAGCCCATGAATAACCAGTGGAAAGAGATCACTAGGTTGCCCAAAGGGAAGTCATCCAAGAATGAAATCAGTTAAACAACAGCTGAATTGCATCCTTCATCAAATACATGTAAATCAGATCAGAAAGACATCAATTCCCAATGCTGGCATGGGTGGTCTTTCCACTGCATTGTGTAATTCCCAATTTTATGAACATTAATGCACTTTTGTAATTTGAAATGTCAAAATCATAAATCCTATATGAGTAATCTAGGTAGTAGTTTTGAAGCTTATGATGAATATTCAGTTGATATAGTAAAGTCATTTTAATTACATCTTCAGAGTTTTTCTTGTTTAAAAACCAGTGATGAATATTCTGGCTAAAAGTTTTATGAGTTAAGAAAAAATTGCCCAACTAATATTTGATATTTGTCTTTTAGGTCAGCTTGGCCTGGTATTATAGGAGGCAATGATGAATGGTTATTAGTTACAGTTCTAGTTACAGCTCATTTCCTTTTGACAACTTTCAGTTAACTATTTCCCTTCCCTTGTTTATTTTTTTTTCAGGTAACTTATATTAGACACTTATTTAACTATTTAATCTGTTCTTAACTTTGAATTTTCTCCAAAATTTAGTTCACAATATTATTCATATTGAATTTACTTATTCATGAGATAAATGTGCTTGCAGTTTGGTTTTTGAATTTTTTTCATTTCTTGATTGAATTTATTTCACCATTTTCTTTAAGTAAAAAGTCCCTTGCAGGAACAATGCATGAAAGTCTGAAGAGCTTAAATTTGCTTTTCTTCCTTTTCCACAGTAAATTTGCTCCTCATATGTGTGCTTGTTAGTGCTGAAAATAATCTTCATTGCTTAAAAAAAAAAGTCACAGCAAAATGGCTGCCTTTTAGTTTTGATATCTGATCTCTCTCTCTCTCTCTCTCTCTCTCTCTCTCTCTCTCTCTCTCTCTTTCTCTCTGATATCTGTTAGTGCAATTCATTTTGGCAATCATGTACTGAAGAGATATTTGAATCCAGGTGCTTTGCCAAGATTGGGAAATATAAAAATGAGTGCAGTATGCTTACTGACCTTGAGAAGTTCAGAGTCTAGAGTAGAATTTGGACCTCTTAACTTGAATTGCTTTCAGAAAACTAAAATAAAATGTCAATCATTGTGAGAAATCTAAATGATGGATTTAAGATAAGAAGTGGGTGATTTAGCCATAATAGAAAGCAATATAAAGATGTGCTTTGTTTTCAATATCTATCCTTGTATTAAACTTACATATGCGTTTCCCATCTCTGTATATTAGGGATATTCCAGAAAAGGCATATTCTGACCAAAAAAAGATCACTTTATCTCAAATACATTCACTTTATCTCAAAGACCAATTTGGATATAACTTGGAGGCTGTGAAATAGTTCTCTTTTCTTTACCCAAAGATCCTTTCCATTTCACAGCACTTTGTCTATAAGAACAGTGCTAAAATTAGAAGTAGTGTTTAAATTTCTTGATTTGAGCCGTTTTCACCTAAGGTATGTTACAAGAATAGACAGTTTATCAAAGGACCGATATTGATCCCATATTACTCAACCTCAATGAATCTATTATCTTCCAAAAATCCATTTAGTTTTTTAACTCAAAGTTGAGTTTCCTTTGGACTATATAAAATATAAAACAGTACATCTGAAAAAGGAAATGTCCAACCATAATCATATTACATTTTACATATTATGATTTAAATGAAAGTAAAAATAATTGTGTTGGTATATATCTTTAGTAGATTTATTACTTAAATAAGAAATTTTTATGTTCTTCTAGTGCAAAATAAGGAATTTTGATTTTTTAAAGGATTTTTAAAATTTTTAAAGTTTTTCTAATTAGTTATACGTGTCAGCAGAATGCATTTTGGTTTATTGTACACAAATGGAACACAGCTTTCATTTCTCTGGTAGTGTATGTTGTAGGGTTGCACCATATGTGCAGTCATACATGTACCTAGAGTAATGATGTCTGTCTCATTCCACCATCCTTTGTGCCCACATGTTCCCTCTCCTTTCTCTCTCCCCTTTGCCCAATCAATGTTCCTCCATTCTTCTTATGCCCCACCTCTCAACCCTCATTATGGATCAGCATCCACTTATCAGGGAGAACATTTGGCCCTTGGTTTTTTGGAATTGGCTGACTTGCTTAGCATGATATTCTCCACCTCCATCTATTTACCTGCAAATGCCATGATTTTATTCTCTTTTAAAGCTAAGTAATATTCCATTGTGTGTGTATCTATCTATCTATCTATCTATCTATCTATCTATCTATCTATCTATCTCATAGTTTCTTTATCCATTCATCTATTGAAGGGCATCTAGGTTGGTTCCACAGTTTAGCTACTGTGAATTGAGCTGCTATGCACATTGATGTGGCTGTGTCCCTGTAGTATGCTGTTTTTAAGTCCTTTGGGTATAGACCAAGGAGTGGGATAGCTGGGCCAAATGGTGGTTCCATTCCAAGATTTTAAGGAATCTCCATACAGCTTTCCAAATTGATTGTACCAATTTGCAGTCCCACCAGCAATGTATGAGTGCTTTCCTTTCCCCCACATCCTCACCAACACTTATTGTCGATTATATTCTTGATAACTGCCATTCTGACTGGCATGAGATGAAATATTAGAGTAGTTTTGATTTGCATTTCTCTAATTACTAGTAGTGAATTTTGTTGTTATTTCAATGAAAAAAAAAAAGGGATGGAGGAGACATATCTTCCTAGAGCCAAAAGGCACATGAATCATAAATCCTCCACAACTAGCTGGTTGATGAATTTCTTTCTCATGTTTTTCTTTGCGTGCATCCATTAGTGCTCCCCCCCACTCTTTTTTATTTACTCTCTCCTTTCATCATCTCTTCTTCCTTAGTATTTTGCTCCTTTTTCTCAACTTTTTTTAGACAAATGTCATTTTGCACCCTACCTTTTCCTGGTGGGACTCCCTTGACTACCACAGTTCTTCTGGTATGAAGTAGACCTGTGATGATCTGTAGACTTCATAAGAAAGAATCCATAAATAGGCTGTTTTCTTAGCAACTCGGAAGAGGCCAATAGATGCATTCAGTCAGAGGAAATCCATAGCAATGAAGCAGATGTATTCCCTTGGATGGAAAGCTACTATTCGTTGCATGTGGGTTACGGGGTTCTTTGCTTCTCCAAGAATCTCATGACCCTTCTTTCAGATGAACTCCTAGAAAACCAACTTCCTTTTTGTGGAAGCTTTATTTCTCTCCTTAATTGGAAAGTCAGTGGTTCTAGGACGGAAAGCTCCAATTCAATTCTTCTCTTATGTATGTGGATCTAACTAGGACTTTCATCCTTCTTCTAGTTCATGTCTTGCATCAATTTCTCAGGCAATCCTCGGACGCCCTTAAAAGCTCTGAAATCCCTGATTCATAAGCCTTTGCCCATTTTACCCCATGGACCTTGGTTTGTTTCCTTATCACCACACCCCAGGCCCGACACTCCTAATTTTGGTCAGAACTTGTATTCTTTGGTAATGCTTTATATTTTATTTGGCCTTTCAGATTTCCCAAGGGGAACATTTAGTATATTCTACCACTTTTTAGTAAGTGAGAAGCACTGTGTAGCGGGAAAGGCCATAGACCATGAAATTGGAGAGCCCTGGGTTAATGTCTTAGCGCTACACCTACCTCATGATGTGAGTGCAGGTGTGTTTCTATTTAACCGCAGACTCCTAGGCATAAAATGGGCATAATGATTCCAACCCATGGGGGCTATTGTGAGAATTTATATGGAATAATCATGTAAGTCACTTGCCCCTTTGTGCAATAGCACTGAGAGCTCAAGAAGTCAATTCTGTCCCTCTTCTTTGCGTGCATGCATTTGTGTACATGGACATGTTTACATGTATGTATACATGTTGTCCCAAAGGTGCTTTTCTATAATTTCTCTATTTCTTTCTTCTAAAAGACATGTACTTTATCTGCCAGTTTTCCATATTCTTGTTGTTTGTTCCAGATTTAAGAAACTAACCTATTTCTGAGTAAACTGAAAGAATAAGTTATTATTTTAGTCCTATAAATAAGTAAGTCAGTATTTTAGTCCTATAAATTCTTCCAGAATAGAACTGTATCCTATCTTTTTTCTCAGATGCAATCATTTTCAGCTCTTTTATTATTTGCCCTGGTGTTCCCTCAATAGTTCTAAATGATACATATTTTTTGAATTACCTATCTAGATACCACTTCTTGACCAACACTTCAGTAGATGAGGATATTATTATTATTATTATTATTATTATTATTATTTTGTACCGGGGATTGAACCCAGGGTTGCTTAACCACTGAGTCATAGCCCCAGCCCTTTTATTTTTTATTTTGAGTCAGGGTCTCACTAAATTGCTAGGGCTTCACTAAATTGCAGAGGCTGCCTTTGAATTTATGATACTCCTGCCTCAGCCTCCCAATTTGTTGGAATTACAGGTGTGTGTTACAATGTCTGGCCGAGGACTTAGCTTGTTTCTCATTAACTTCCATCAACCTACTCTATTTCTGTTACTTAGCTCTATTGAGATGATTTGTTCTTTCTATTGGTTTTTATTTTCTGTTGTAAAAAAAATACCACGAATGTAGTGGCTTACATCAACAAAATTTTGTATCTTATAGTTCTGGAGGTCAGAAGTTGGAAATGGGTCACAGAATTTGTTTCCATGTCCTCATGTCACTCAGACCTCTTCTTCTAGTGGCACATCTTCTTCTCTGACTGATCTTTTGTCTCCCTCTTTTAGCTCTTAAGTACCTTGTGAATACATTGGGCCCACTTGAATAATCAAGGGTAACCTTTTTATCTTAAGATACTTAAACACATCTGCAAGCTCCATTTTGCCACAGAAGGTAATGTATTCTTAGATTTCCAGGATTGGGATATGGATATTTTGGGGGGTCATTTCTATCTACTTTTCTCTTCTAGGTGATAGCTCTACAAATATTGGATCAATTGTTATGTATTCTCTAAGACTTTTTTTTTATATTTTCAGATTTACTTAAGAACATTATTCACTTGTTTTACAATTTGACGTGGTTCTCAAATTCAACCCCATCTTCTTGCTGCCATTTACATCAAATTCCTTTTGCTAACATTAAAGTTAAAAGTCATTAAAGTGTCCAGAATTGAATTTAGGTGTGATCAGACTCAGAAAGACTGAATGTGGACAACATTTTTCTGCTTCTGGATATCCCACTTCTTTTACTATAGCTCCAGAATTCATTATTTTCTTGGGGAACATTGTTGACTAATATTAATCTTGTCACCAACTCTAATCCCTTAAGCCATTTCATGTAAACTACCCCTAAGTAGAGTTTTTCCCATTCTGAATTTCTGCAGGAGAAACACCACAGGAGACCTGCCATTGACCTATATGATTCATGAAATTCAGGTCCTATGAAACGTCAGAAACTTTTCCCACTTTTGTGAAACTTGTTGCACTTGAGTAAATCAAGTGTCAGATGCCTAGATGTCTCTAATCCTCCAGCTTGCTAGGTACATTTCAGATTTGAATAAAATTGGCAATGACCCTACCTCAAGAGTGGGGAATCGCATCACCCCTCCCAATGTGGCAAGGCTTCTTGGGGGAAGTTGATCTGCAATTGCCCACCTCTGGCTGATCTTGTTTTTCTCCTGAGATCTCAACTCCTAATCTGCATCCTACTTCTGTGCTGCCTTCACTTTTCTGTCCTAGGTTGTCCCAGGCTGGATACCCAAAGTTCCACCAGCCCAAGTTTGGATATGTCAACTCATATGGAGGCCTGAAGTTATGAAGGGAAGTAGCAGGTACCATAGAAAGTAGTGAAATGTAAATGTCACCTTAAAAGTCCTGTCATCATTCTTGCCACTGGGAGTTCCTCATAGGACGAGTTGTTTACACAGACCCAGGTTCACATTGAGCTTCTGAGATCTTGGGTTTTTTTTTCCCTTTTGTCGAGCTCCAAGGCCCATCTTCCCTTCTTTATCCACACAGTAGAGCCATGTGGACTTCATTTGGATTCACTTTTCTTAGGTAAAGAAACTAGTGAGATAATTTTTTGAACAAAAAATAGCCTCTCTACCTAATAAAGAAATCCTTACCAGGTTCATCTTTGTTCCATCTTTTTCCATTTTTGAAAAATGTAACTCCAAATTTTAGCTTAATACACTAATTTTAAAATTAAGTAATTTTAAATAAAATAAAAATTAATATTAAAACAGGACAGGATGCAAAGGGAAATTCTATAAATTTTACTTGGTGTTGTTATCAATGCCTCAATAAATTTTTTTTTTGTGTGAATAAATGTGCCATTATTTTTATTATACAAGAATGGGATGAGAACCCATGTGTGTCAAATGCCAAATTAATACAACAGAAATAAGTATGGAGGTTCCTCAAAAGACTAGGAATGGAATTCCTGTATGATCCAGCTATATTATTCCTTGGTCCAAAGAAGTTAGGTCACCATATTATAATAATACACACAAATGCTCGTATTTATGGTAGCACAATTCACAATAGGCAAGTCATGGAATCAGCGTAGGTGTCCATCAACAGATGAGTGGATAAAAGAATGTGGTATATATACACAATGGGATATTACTCAGCCATAAAGAAGAATGAACTTATGTCATTTTCAGGAAAATGGATGGAACTGGAGAGCATCATATAAAGCAAAAGAAGCCAGTCTTAGAAAAAAAAGAGTCATATGTTTTCTCTCATATATGGAATTGAGATTAAAAAAAGAGAAAAGGGATGTCATGAAAATTAAAGGGATTTAATAAAATAGAAGCATAGAGGGAGGAGATAATCATGGGCTAGGGTGGGAGGGCAAAAGAAGGTAGGGAAGATTGAAATTGATCAAACATATATGTTATGTATAGATATGAACATGCCACAGTGAAACCCACTATTCCATATAATTATAATGCCACCATCTAAAAAATTAATCAAATAATTGTCAGACTGAATTGAAGATTTTTCAATTTTGTTTTCAACAGATTTTTAAAAAATACTTTGCTCATGGTACTTCTTTTCACCTTCCAAGTCTGTTTTTAACAAAAAATTATACATTTATACAGACTTTTTTCCCTGTTAAAATCAAGTTAATTAAGCTATTATAATTATTAAGGATCAGAGTTCTTGACTCTCCTGGAATTTTATCTTTCACTGATTAAAAATGAAGATTATTTATTATTGCAAACAAAAAATGTGAAATGCAGTTCATTTTGTACCTCTATGGCTATGATTTTTGTATAACATTAAAGTGTTCAATATGACCTGATTAGTTATTTCAAGTGTCTTATTATTATTTTAATTGCTTTCAGGTCTAAATATGGTCACATATAAAATACTAAAGGCAGATTCAAAATTTGATCACTTCTTTACTATGCACTTATAACATCTTCTGTCAAAAATCATAAAATTGAAATGGAAATTTCAATTTTATAGGCTCTCTATGAGAGCCTATAAATTCCTTTGTTTCATAGAACTATATTTATTACCTATTGTTGTGAAAATGAAATACCTGCATATTGAAAATTCTTCATATTTTAAGAAAGCTATTATTATAAATTATGATTTGCAAAATAAAGATTATGATTGGTTAGTCTGAATTTCTAGGATGCACATGATCTAGGGTACCTGTAAGATTTTCCTCCTACATGTATATCCTGTAGTTTGTGAACACATCCACTTCTGTCTGCAATAGAATTATGAGATCAAAATATGAGCAAATGCCATGAATCTTAAGGTATTTCCTCACAAAGAGAAATTTATGCCCTTTTACTAAAAAAACAAATAAACAAAGAAAAAAATGACCATTATTGATTGAGTACATCTTATGGATTGTATTGTGTCCTCCTTAAAACCCTTAGGGTGAGCCCTATTCCAATAAGACTGGTGTTCTTATGAACAGGAAATTTCTATAGAGACAGACATAAGAGACAGACACACACAGGGAGAATACAATGTGAAAGTGAAGGCAAAGATTGGGGTTATATGTCTACAAGCCAAGGGATGCAAAGATTACCAGCAAACTAAAAGAAGCCAGGAGAGAAGCATGGAGCTGATTCCAAAGCCCTTGGGAGAAACCAGTCCTGCTGACATATCATCTGCCTCAATTCCAGAACCTCAACAATAAATTTCTAAAGCCACCTATCTTTTAGTACTTTGCTATGATGGCCTTAGCAAACTGTTATAGTGCATTTGACTAAAATGAAAAATTTATTAATAATTTCTTAGTTCCGTTGTCTATTTCTAACCTAAAATATGGTGGGGAGAAAAGTTTCTTATTATAGGCAAACTGCTTTTCAGCATTAACATTTTTTTGTCCAATAAATTATTCCTTTCTCCATTAGCCACATCTACCTGGAGAAGATCCTTCCTATGTGGGAGATCAAGTAAGTGCTTTCCAATGGGTGTTGTTCTTCTTCTTGGAATGACTCTCTGCTTGTGGATGAACTGAGTGCTTGTGTGCATGAATCAGACCCAGAAACCAGAAGTGAGTGCAATGGGAAGACTGGGATATCACCCATTCCCCAATTTATTTATCCAGTTTATTCTAAAATACCAACAAACTAAAGGTGATTCAATTTTCCCCCCTCGTCTCCTCACATAAATGAACATTTTAAAAAAAAACTATCTGTACACTCTCAGTCCACTTCTTCAACTTCCTTTCATTCATCAGCTTGCTTTAATCTAGGATTGTCTCTACCATTCTACTGAGACTGCTCAGGGTCTCCTGACCCCATGCCAGCAACAGCCCCTTCATCTTACACCTAATGGCAGTGCGGCAGTTGTCACTGCTGCCCTCCTTTCTTGCTTCTATGAAACCAAACTCTCTTGGTTTTCACCATAACTCCTGGACAAACTTTCTGTCTGCACTGGCTCTTCCTCTCCTATCTGCTCTTTCTGTGTTGCTCTTTCTTAGGACTTTGCTCTCTATTCTTTTTTTCCTGTATTTTTTGCTCTATATTCACTTCCTAGGTTATCTCATTCAGTCCCATAGATTTACTTATTTATTTTAATTTTTAAAAATTTATTTGTTATTTTTAGATCTACATGACAGTAGGGTGTACTTTGACATATTATTCATACTATAACTTATTTTAATTAAATATCATATTGGTGCTTGTGAATCCTCTGAGCTCCAGACATTCATATTCAAGTACTTGAGTCTTGTAAACTTAACACATTCCCAGTAGAATTTTTTATTCCTATGCATTCAAACCCATGTTTCTTCTGACTTTTCATCATTTCTCTAGGAAAATCTACCTGAAGCCTAGAAATCTACCTGAAGTCTAAAAGTCAGCCACCATTTCTTTTACACTAACGTGCCATCCACTTCTTCCATATGCACTGCTCCTGCTCTAGATATTATTATTTAATATTGAAAGTATTTAACAACCTCCAACCAATCTTTCCTCTGCCTCTGTTGCCCTCTCCCTCCTACATTAATTCTCCACCCAGCATCCAGAAGTTTATTTATACACAAAAATAAGATCAATTCATTCCTCTGCTTAGAATTCTTCTGTGGTTTCTCGTTAGACTTAGATTAAAATCCAAGAACATTACAAGTGGCCTTCAAGCTCTTCATTATCAAGTCCCTGCCTACCTATATAACACCATCCTGGGATATCCATCCTCACTCTGCTTTCCATCATCTTGAATTTCTTAAACAAGTTAAGACTTTTTCTGTCAGTGCATTTTAACATCCCACTCTGTCTGAAGTTAAGCTAATTGCAGTGTATGAAGAAAGAAAAATGGTTAAAACATTTTGGCTTTGGGCTATTAGGTTAGCTTTTTATGTGACCAAGAAGTTGAGGTGCTTCTCATGTCTAATCACTTGGGTTTCAGTGAGGTAGAGACTAACAGGTGGAGGGTTCTTATACCTGTGTATGGGCTGAAACTATAGCTGGTGGATAGACTTCTGGCATTTGTTATCATGAGGGTGAATTTATGCAGATAATTGTTCCTTGGAAAAAGACTATGGCCAAAATTCTTTTTATTTATTTAAACCATTGATTCATTTGAGTTTTATACTTATTTTTAGATAAATTGATTTATCTAAAAATAAGTATAAAACATATAAATGAAAAACATGTGCTTGAAGCCTCTTTACATGCAAAATAACAAGTGAAAAATAGTCGCATTAATTGAAGTTCCTAGGATCACCCTTTCTTTTTAAAAATACCAATACAACTTTTAAATATGTATTTTATAATATCATAGGCTTTATTTCTTATCTTGGTTTGTGAACATATACCCAATTTTCAAACTTCAATTGTTTATATGACAATTTCAATTTTTTGGCAATATTTCTGTATTATTTGTATTGGAGAGTGGGTGGGATTTTTAACTTTATCTTAACAATAACATCTGGGAAATTAGAATTTGATGTTTCGGTTTGCATTTTTCTGACAAAATAAATGCATAATTAATAACATGAAAAATGTTGTTCTGGGTAACATGTAAAATTAACTGTAAATCATCAGTAAGAACCATTTTTAGAAAAGCCTATTTTATACTCTCCTTAAATTCACCCTTACTTAGCCAACATAGTTTGACACTATATTTACTTCGTTTAATTATGCTTTATTTAAGCTAAGATTAAAAGGAATTTGTATTTCCTGAGCCTGTGCCAGTTGAAGACATCAAAGATGTTATGGGAAGCATGTAACCAGGCTGCAATTAAAAATTTGCCTAGTATAAATACAAAAGATGTGAAATACAACTATGAATAATAAAAATATAGTTTACCAAGTTTTATCTGTCTCTTTATATTTATGCTGTGTTACTGTTTATACTTTGAGTTTTGCTCTTAATGATACCCATTTGAGAAAAGGACTGGTCAATCTTATTTCGCATTAATACTTTGGACATGGAGGCTCTAGTTCTGTCCACAGTCTTCACAAATGATGAACTGATGGATAGTTCACACACATGCAGATTAACTCAGTTTTATATACAATGACACATACTCATTTTATTCTATAATTAACCTCCATATAAAATATGAAAGTTTTTTTTTAATAGAATGGTGGATGACGGATAATATTATCTACTGGTCTCCCTTTTGATGAACTGCATCTATTCACTGCTTGGGCAACATAGTTTGGTTGGATCTTTGGTAAGAGAATAGATCAAAGTTAATTGGACTACTTGGGAATTGAAGATCGACTTTGACCTCATTAGCACAATGAAGGGTGTCAGATCCAACACTCATGGAAACACTCAGAGGAAAAAACACATTTCAAAGGAAAGTTGAATGCATGGTTTATATACCATTCAGTTTTGTATATGGAAGATTAAAAAGAGAATTGCAAATATAATCAGAAAGTACATCATAAAACAGAATTTCTATCTCCACGTATTTGACTCTATTTCCCAGCTGGAAGTCATTGGTAGGAAAATGTTTATGAAGCAGGGCTCTCGTCATGGTACTATTAGCAGATATAGTTGAACAGAATGATGCTGTAAACTGTGAGAACATAGTCAATGTCCAAGGATCATTGAAACTATGCTAATTACCCCTGGGCAAATCACATAAGGAGAATGAGAATGGCCCTTCAGGGCTTGGCATGAATGCTCTGCAGTGGAGTAAAGGGCAATTGTAAATGGAGAAGGTAAGTACCATGCAGAGGCATATTTAAATTATAAGCATTACCACAATATTATCCCAGAATGGAAATAAATAACAGGCTGACCTTTTCTGAGTGCAGTAACAAGATACTCTAGCTATTGTTGTTTGCCTCAGATATTTAACTTGAGCAAAAAGACTGTGTTAAATAAGATGGTTAGGGTGAGGATTGCCAAAGCAACAGACTTCTGGGGTGGTGGAGGCAGTCTGCATTCAGGAACAGGATCCAAGTATAGAAAGATCTGTAGAGCGTATCTCTCTGGCTAAATTTGTAAACTCAGGAAGAAGCAGGAATGTACCATAATCAAAGGGCAATTTTCTATAGAGTGCTGATCACATCTATTTTGCCCATTTTTTTTTTTTAACAAGGAATTTTATCATTGAACTCT
Source organism: Urocitellus parryii (assembly GCF_045843805.1). Classification (NCBI taxonomy): domain Eukaryota; kingdom Metazoa; phylum Chordata; class Mammalia; order Rodentia; family Sciuridae; genus Urocitellus; species Urocitellus parryii. The sequence goes on from NC_135540.1 coordinate 57,273,684, forward strand.
TTCTCCAACTTTCTCAACCTTGGAATCCTTTATTTGGTAGCTCTAAGTTTGTATTAATGATATACATAGGTCTCTGGGTTCATATTGAAAAACTAGGCTGAACCTTTGAGTAAGGTGTCAATCTTCGTCACTTCTGGTTGCTATAAAAGAATATCACAGACCGGGTGGCTGGATTTTTTTTTTTTCACAGTTCTGGAGACTGGGAAGTCCAAATCAAGGCACCAGCAGATCTACTGTCTGGTGGAGAACTTACTCCCTGGTTCATGTATGACTGTCTTCTTTCTGTGTTCTTACATGGTAGAAGGGTCCAGCGAGTCTTCTGGAGTTTATTTTTATAGGGGTATTAATTTTATTCATGATGGTCCTCCTTTCATATTCTAATCAACTTCCAAGATCTCCATCTCCAGATACCATCCCTTTGGGGATTAGGTTCCAAAATATACACTTTGTGAGGGCAGAAGCATTTGGCATATAGCAGTGTTTATTTGGTATGATTTGAGGAAAAATGGCCCTTCAACCTTCAAATATTCCTGTGTATCTAAAATTGAACTTCCCAGTCCAAATTAGAGATTATTTAATTTCTCAACTCAGTTATTACTTATGAAACACCTACTACATGCTAAACACTGTGATGAGTAATAAAAATAAGATGCAAAAAAAATATTATCTCTGTGTCATGGCACTTGCAGTTCATGTAGTAGCCTATGAGTGCTTGTTGCCATTATGGCATGGATTTTGAGATTCTTATTCAAAGGCAAATGTCTCTGGTAGTACAGAGTAAGACTTTAACTATTAGTCCTTTAGAGATTTGATTTCAAACCAGAGGAAGACTTTCAAAATGACTTTTAGCTTAGGCACTTGGGAGGCCGGACAGAATATGAGAGGAAATGATATTTTGCTCAGGTTGGTGGAGGTGCAGAGGTGATAAGGGTGTCCTGAGGATCTGATCTGCATATTGGGAAACAGAAGCAAACTTGAACCTTCGTTTAATAGTCTTTCTTGGCCCATTATTGTTTTGTGGAGGATATGGAAATTAGATGTCTGAGTTTCTAAAAATTTGGCTCAATTGCTTTTAGTTTTAGTTATTGTGCTCACTTTCCAGATAATCTGTTTTCTGCTTTTCATTTTCTAATACATTCTCCTCAAAATGGACTATTCTTTTTGACCATTAACATATTAACACACATTTTCCAAAATCATAGAAGATTACCTTGTCCTAAGTGTGTGAAGTCATTATACTAAAATATTTGAGTTGGAGTTTAGAGCATTTTTTAGGTTATTTGCCATTCTTGATCCCAAGAAATGTGTGTTCTCAAATATTTACATCTTTTATACCAGTAAGATAGGGAACCATACATTGTATGTTGAACCAAGTGACTTTAGATCATCCAATATTTTGACATCAGAAGAATAAATTATTAGACCAATTGATAAAATCATAGTTGTTTGAAATTATATGTTCTTTTTAGGAAGATTATCTAATTTTAATAAGCTATTATCCTATTATAACATCTTGGAACTTAGTACAATTTATATTATGTCCTACTAATCAAATTAGCTCTTTTCCCTGAACTAAGGGGCAAGAAATCTGAATAAGTTCATTCAGATGCTACAATCATGATAAAGCTGAACAAAAATTTCAATTTGAACATTGAATTTTACAATATTCAAATTCAAGACTATCGACTATATCCATCCATCTCATTCCTCAGGGATTCTTTATTGTCTACACAGTCAAGTCTAAGATCCTGGGTTTACACTTACGGTCGTCTACAGTCAAGGTGCAACTTGTTCTTCCAATGTTAGCTTCCCCTAAACGTTCCCATTCCTATCTTCTTATACGCCATGCCAGTTTCCCTAGACTCTTTATTTTGTCCTATGGAAATTTACTGACATCATTTCTTCTGCCTGACTGCCTCTTCCCTTTCTCTGACCCCAAAGTTCTGACCCATTCCTCAAAGTCACCTTCCAAGAATGTTTTTCCATTCTCCAGCCAGAAGATATTTCCCCTTTCCTATGATGCAAAGAATCAGAGTAGCTGAAGCTACTCCATTATGTACGTTATGTGTATTCAGACATGCATTCCTCTGGTGAGGTATATTATGTTATAGTAACCAAAAAAGTCACCATATCTTAATGGCTTGGCTGTACACCATGTGGGGATTCAACTTTCCAATCTGCTTTTGGCATCTTCATCTCAACAAACGGTTTCACACAGCAGGAGGAAAAGACATGAGAAGCCACATTCCAGCTCTTGATTCATGATCCATTGATCAAAGTAAGCTACCTTTAAGTTGGTAGAAAAATGTAAACTTGAATGTGTAGAAAAGAGAACCAGAAATACCAGTAGGCACTACAAATTTCTACCTTCCCCAGTTTGTAACAATTTCATTTCCTTTTGTTGTTTTACTTCATTAGCTAGAAATTCCAATAAAATGTGAACTGGGAGTGGTGAGAGAAGGCATCTTTATCTTGTTCTTAATTTCAGGGTTAAAGTATTTTATTTCTCACCAAAGAGTATGATGATAACTGTAGGTTTTGGTAGATTTCTAAAAGTCAAGTTGAGGAATCTCGATCCTTTATTCCTAAATTGCTGATAAATTTTATAATGAATGGATAATGGGTTATGCTAAATGTTTTTGTTGCCTTTATTGATATGATCATAATGACTTTATTCTCTTGGTGTGATGAATTACTTAAACTGGTTTTTGAAGACTGAACCAGACTTACATACTTAGAATAAACCCTATTTGGTCATGGTATTAATTATTTATGTACAATTATTGAATTCAACTTGTTAAGATTTTGTTGAAGAATTTTATATTTATGTTCATGAGAGATAGTGGTCCACAGTTTTTCTTTCTTGTATTGTCTCTGTCTAGTTTGGTTTTGGTTATTTAATGTTGGCCTTATAGAATGAGTCAGAAAGTATTCTCTCTGGTTCTATTTTCAGGAATAGATCATAGAAAATTGTTATAATATCTTTTTTTTTTAAAGAGAGAGTGAGAGAGGGGAGAGAGACAGAGAGAGAGAGAGAATTTTTAATATTTATTTTTTAGTTCTCGGCGGACACAACATCTTTGTTGGTATGTGGTGCTGAGGATCGAACCCGGGCCGCACGCATGCCAGGCGAGCGCGCTACCGCTTGAGCCACATCCCCAGCCCCTATAATATCTTCCTTAAGTATTTTGTAGAATTCATTAATGAAACTATCTGTTCCTATTGTTTTCTGTTTTGGAAGATTATTAATAATTGACAAAAATAGATATAGGCCTATTCAGATTATTCATTTCTGCATTTGTGAGTTTTCAAAGATTGTGTCTCTCAGGGAATTTGTCCATTTCATCTACAGTATCAAATTTTTAGGCTTAGAGTTTTTTCATAATATTCCTTTATTAACTTTTTTTTAATGAACATGGGATCTGTAGTGATGTCCTTGCTTTAATTTCTGATATTCGTTATTTGTGTCTTCCCTCTCTTTTTTCTTAGTTAGCCTGGCTAGAGATTTGTCAATTTTGTTGGTCTTTTTGAAGAACAGGCTTTTGGTTTTCTTGATTTTCTCTATCATTTCTCCATTTTCAGTTTCATTGATTTCTGTTCTAGTTTTTATTTTTTCTTTACTTTTACTTACTTAATTTGTTATTCTTCTAATTTCCTCCAAGGTAACATACATTATTGATGTTAAATCTTCCTTATTTCCTAATAGCTGTATTGATTTTTATCATAAGATTAGTGACAACTATTGTAGATTGCACATTTCTGAAGCTAGCATGTATGCTTCATTCCTCACTTTATTTTCTCAAGTCAAAGAGAAGCACGAATAAATCAGTTTCTCAGATTTCAGTCATTCCCATATCATCTCCATATTCTTTCCACAGGCCTATGTTATTTATATAATAACATTATAGAAGGTATCATTTTAAAAAATTAAATTAATATCATTAGAATGATCTTTAACACAACTATTGAGAACCTTTTCATATATAGAATGAGACTTAAAAAAATAAATATTAAATAATAAAAATGAAAATATTGGTTTTCTAATATCTAAAGTCATCAGTCTTTTGTAGTAGTTTTGGTAACACTGGAACAAATAAAACAAAAAAAGATGCAAATCTATGCAAAAGTTGTATGTTGGTGGTTAAAAACTTTTTATTTAATTTTCTTGGGGATAAGTGTGGCTAGGTTAAGTGTTCTTAGAATAGTTTGCTTAATTTGAAGGGAGAAAAACCCCATTAGTTTTATGGTCAGAAAATGTGGACTTAAGCACCCTCTTTTTCTTCTTCGTTGTTGCATGATACAGCAAATCTCATAGAATCCACATTGGTGAAAAGATTCAGTGATGTTCACTTGATCATGTCATCAGGTATAACTGCAATAAAACATAGTTATGTTTTTAAATTGTCTATGTATGGCAAGATAATTCTGATTCTAAATAGATATGCCTACAAATGCCCTTTAAAATGAAGGATTCAAGGTGAATCATAGGAAGTTTGTTTTTTTAGCAAGATTTGTGTAACTTTTTATTTTGAAATAAATACTTAATTTGTTAGTCAGCTTTCTGTTGCTTTAACAAATATTTAAAATAAAACAGCTTAAGAAGAGGAAAGGTTTATTTTGGCTCACAGGTTTATTTCCAGGCTTGATTGGCCCATTGCTTTTAGGCCTCTGGCAAGGCAAGACATTATGGTGGGACTGAGTGGCAAAGGAAGCTGTCATCTCATGGCTGCAAAGAGATAGGGGAAGAGGCTGGGACCCCAATATTCCATTCATGTGCATGTCCTCAGTGTCCTTTCTCCCACTATGCACCATCTCATAAAGGCTCCTCCCAGTAGTGCCACAGGCTGATGACTGTGCCTATGACACATGGACTTTGGAGGATGCTTATCCAAATCAGAGCACTTTCCCAAAGGCATAGGTAGAGTCATGAAATGCCAAAGAAGATGATTAATGGTAGAGAAATTTTAAATCAAAATTAGTGGTGAAAAAATTGGGGGAAAAGATTGTTATAGACTTGTAAAAAAATCTTTCTAAGAATTCCTTAAAGGAGAAAAACTTTTTTTTTTTTTTTTTTTTTTTAATGGGTACTCAGTTAAAGAATGGTACAGAGTTCTATCTATTGTTTTGGTAAGTCAAGCCAATATTGCCTCATCTATCTTGAAAAAACATTTTCCAGGTTCTTTTACTAATTCTTATTTTATTGGTAGGTTTTACTAAAAGATTGAGTCATATTTGCATATCAACAATATGAACTTTTGTTATCATATAATCAAAAAGCCCAAAATATTTAAATGTTTCATCCATTAACTAAATGGCTGGTTTCTGAATCACTAAGTGGAATTAAAAGCCATGGTAAATTAACCAATAGTTTAGGATTCAAATGGAAGAACATCTTAAGATAAAATTCCCCTTAAGGTCAAGTTTCTTGAAACATTTTATAAGGATTGAGATTTTTAAAAAGATACATCTGGGAAATTATTTGATATAGAAGCACTGGAAGATTTTGGTATCATTGATAAAATAGAATCACTCTTTATGCTGACATCAGTCAAAAAGTTTTGGAGGTGACTGAAATGTGTACATTCTGAAGTATGCATAAATAAATACATGATAAAAGAGTAGTTATATAAACTTACTTTTTACATAGCTTAATTTAATAGTAGATAATTGGGCCATACATAATAGATATAATTTTGTGTGCAAGGATGATTGAAGCGCTGAGAACCACACTTTCAATGAACGCATACCCTTTGAGCAAGACTAATAATGGGGAACAGAGCCAGCTTCTGTGATATTTATGCAACTGCTAAACTCTCACTGAAGTCAAAGGGAGTTTGCTTACGTAAGGGCTGCAAGCCTCAGACTCTAGAGATTAAAGGGGAAAAAAAAAATCCTTAAAACTCTTTCAACATTAATATTGCCTGTGAGGAATCCAGCCATGACCTAAGCCATGGAGCTTTTCGAACCTAGCAAGTAGAAGGGTAAACAGTAAACACCAGTTATTTTAAGCACGATCTAATCAGAGTTCAATGAGAAGCAATATTATATTTGATCTCTAAGGTATTAATACTTGTATATCACTATTAGACATTTTTATGTAGCCCATTATCCAAACAATGGCTTAAGTCTGTGCTATTTAATAAATCAAGTTTCCATGGCCATGGGACTGAGTGGGAGTGAGCATGAAGCCTTTTCTCTCCATTTTTTTTTTTCCTCAGGTGCAATTCTGTGTTAATATAAGAGAAGTGTGGCCTTCCTTCTCAGAGCACTAAAAGTGAGATAATCCCTGTGTAAGAAATCAGTAAGTACGGTCTGCTTAATCTAGTCCCAGTGTGAAACTGTTGACATTTGTTCTTTTTTCTATCATTATGTGACTGGGCCTGTTTTGTGCTGGATTAGGCACAAATCTCCTATGCAGCACATTTGGCATGTTACTAGTAGTTTAACTTCATTAATAATGTATGAAGAAAATGTAATCCACGACAAGGAAGGAAAGAAAAGTATTTTTTTTTTTTGCTTTTCCCAAATCCTTTGGAATGAGTAATTATTCAACATTTGATGTTTGATGTTATATTTTACAATTGAACTTCCATGGTGATATTTAAAAAAAAGAAACTTCGACAAATGCTTGCAAAAACACACCTCTTAAAATTTTAAATGTGATTTACTGATGGCCAGAGCTCATTAAACATAGTAGAAAATTAAATATTTATTCAACTTATTTCATTTTTAGAGTCATAAATGTTCTGAGTCATCCCTCAGAACAAGAATTTCTACCAGCAAAGCCATTAACAGGCATTGAGATCGTTGAACGGTAAATTAAGATGAAATTTGTATAAACAAATAAGAAGTGACACACAGGAGTGCAAATGATCATTTCTGAACGAAATGTTTGTAACTAAATGGGTTTGGCTGAATTGAACACAAATGTGCCAAAAGATAAGCGCCTGGCTGTCGCATCTTTTTTTTTTTTTTTTTTTAATGTTCTCTAAGCTGCTTTGCAGATGAAAATGGGGCTGTATTTGGAACAATGTTTTCTGCTTTTTCATGCTATTGATATTTGTGGAAAGTCACAAAATGGCCTAAGGAGGCTAAGCTCACCCCAAGCAGTGGTCACTTACAAGTACTTCTGTACTCTGTACTCCTGTCACATTTGGGCGATCAGAGCAACAGCTGGGGAGACTTTTTCAACAAAGATGAGTGTCAGATAATCCTGATGAGATTCCACATCCAACATCTTTTGTAATTATGTCACATTCAGCTGTAATGGAATAATTCAAGCTGAAAGGACAAGCTTTGATCCTTTCTTAAACCTTTCCCTGCGGACTGGCTATCTAAAAGATTTAAAGATATTTCTGTTACAAGATCTAGTGTTTCCTCAGAGAAGTCATGCTTCTGAAGCATCGTGATCAACAAGAACAATATCAAGTTTGCCAAACACATTTCTGAAAGCATCTTTTTTTTTTTTTGAGGGGCTGGGGTGCATTTAATAAAGATATCCATAATATGCTAGTCCTCAATTTTCATTTAGACTTTCGGGATTCCTGTTCTTAATCTGTCAGACAAATAGGCAGATAGAAAAGTGACTAAATACATCATGGAGATGTGTCATTACACATTTAGAGCATCTGTGTGCAAGCTCATCTTTTATGTCTATGTTTTATAAAGAATGTCTTAACAGAAACTAGGCCACTAGAAACTGCCCTAGTGAATTATTATGTGTACTGTAGGAATTAAAAAGAATTATCAAAATATTAGTCATTCAAGTCCCCAATTTTTCTTTTATAGGATGACAATTTTTGCAAAATATTTATATTTTACTTTTATTGGATTTTTGCATTCAGCTAATGAAACCGATAGAAGAAGTTTTTGAATTCTAACTTATAGTTAGGATTTTGTTGAATAATCAAGATTGGTCATGTAAATTAGTCATGTATAATTTTAGTTTGTTGTTATCTATTTCTGGGTTATCATTCAATTCTTTTTTGCATTTTTCTTATACTATCATTTCCTCCTATTTTTGACTTTTTTCTTTCTAGTTTTAATTAACATTTTTTTTCCTGAGACCAAATTACTGACAATAAGAGAAGACTATGTCAATAAGAGAATATGACAATAAGAAAACATAGACCTGACTTATATTTGGCCTTGAAGGAAATTATTAGTAAAACAAATAAACAAAGAAAACAATGTTAGAAATAAGCTTTCTTTGAGTATAATTCTTAAAAGTGAATCTGTATGACTCTTTAATCATAAAGAAAAGATCATTAATGTATAAATGCCCTCAAACAAAAATAGCTTGGTAGAAATGCAAAGAGGTAAATCTGCAGGCCTAAGTGGTACAGATATTAAAATGATTCTTGCCCAAAGCAATGAAGTAAGCTTTCTTACTGGTGCAATTTCATTGAGAAAAATCATCTTTCCCACAGAGCATTTTTTCCATGCTTCCCTTAGAGAAAGCAAGTGATTCCAGAGCTAAATAGAACATGCTAGTTTCTATGTATGTCATCAGCTCATACTTTGATGATATTTATCCTTAACATTTTTTTTTGCATATGAAGAATAAGGACTTTGCTTTGTTTTATTTAGGCTTTTGAGTTCAATGAGTGAATCTTCATATTCTTGGTTCTGAAGTAGGCATCATTTACATCGCTTTATAGAATGAAGAAATAAGTTCAGAATGGTTAAAGGATCTGTCCAAAACTGATTTGAAAGTTAGAACTTAGCTATCTCTTTCTGCCTTACTGTAGTTATCTTTTTCTAATTCTTATAAATTTTTTTGTTTTTCTGTTTTCAGTCGGTGGTGGAAGAGGAAAGAGTAAGTAGAAATTAAGACAATATTTTATTTTCCTACACATTATAAGACAATATTTTATTTTCCTACACATTATTTTCCTACACATTATACTTTTAATTGTATTTTGGTACATATTTTGTTCCTAGATCTATTTTTGCTAAAGAACAGGTTTTATTTCTATTAGAAGAGAGTGGTTGAAGAGAAGGAAAATTGTACTCTCTGACCAGGACACACCAAAAGTATTGAAGAAAAAAGACTGGACATACCTAAGCTACTCTTCAGGCCTGCAGTTATATTATGACGCCATGGATATGGACTCAAAATGCTCTGAATAGTTACTTAGTTGAGTGCAACTAAATTTTGTCTGTTTGGTTGAGTGATTTCTGATAGAACAACACATTGGTGTTTGAACAAATGAAAAATTTCAAATATTGAAATCCTGAGTGGTTCTCCTGAAGTGATGTTCTTTGCTGGTGAATATAATAAAGGCTTAGAAATATTTTCAAACATATCAAAAATTTGATAGGCTGACAGATCTTAAGTTTCTATCTGGTGTTCACTTCACTATATAGGACTTTATATCTTTTATTTTATTCAAAATAGGTGTTGTATCCTGCCACCACCAAATTACTCTCTATATTTTCATACTCGAGTTGAATATAGCCATCACATTCCTAATGTGAACTTCTTACAAATTTTAGGTCTCTAACATTACTTAATTATTTGGAGGAAAAAATGTAACAATACATGACCCATATTGTTTCAAGTTTTCATAAGAAAATAGGAAATGCATGAACTACCTTTATTCTTTTATTGGTGATACTCACCTAGTGTTTTCTTGGTATTTTTCCAATTTAGCATCCTCAAATGGGAAGAATATCCACTGTGTTTTTATGCCCTTAAAGCAAATATTGGCTAGAAAACTTGAATCTTCTGTTTATTGCAGTTGATCAGGTTTTAATGCTTGGTGTGTGAAGCAGGAAACACCTACCTTTGTCATTTAGTCACCATATAAATCTAGGGAAGTACTCTGGAGGGTGCAGTTGTGGTTTGAGGCAATCTCAGCTGGGCTGATGGTACTGCATGAGTTTCACTTTTTAACTGTGGCTCCAGATAAATCATTGTCTCATACTGCCACAACTTTTCATTTAAGAAAACATATATCTGAAGATCACTTTCATTTATAAGAAACAAAATGATTTGTATGGTCTATTTCTAGTTGGTTGGGACTTTATAGAAAAATGTTTCTTTTTACATCTACACGCTCACTTTTATTTAAATGATTTAAAAGGTACATTACAACATCTTTTACTATTTCCAAATACAACAAAGAAGAGTGAGCAGTGTTGCAGTTCTCAGTGTGTTCCTCATTTAGCTGCAATAACTATGATGATCTTGTTTCATCCATATCAGCCATACCACTGAATTATTTTTAAGCAAATGTGGACATGATTATTTCATCTATATATGCTTCCATATATATCTCCAAAAGTAAGAATTTGTCCTTAAGTATCTAAAATAATCCATTAATCCCTCTGGAATAATAATCATACACAATCCTCTGATATTATCAGATTTAAAAGTTTTTTTCAGATTCATTGAGCATTTATGTTTTTGGTGCTCTCTCTCCCCCCCGCCCCACACACATACATACACACACATATTTACACGTATATTCCATCTTAATCCTCAGGATCTAAAAAAATTAATTTCTCTTTTCAAAGTCATAAAGCAATTATAAAATAAGTATAAAATGCTTGTGGGTTTGAAAGACTGGAGGTCCAGTCTCTGCTTTACCACTTATTAGTTATATGGCTTGGGGCACATTAATAAGCCACTATTTTCTCATCTGGAAGAATGGGACTAGAGATATTTAGATCATATTATGACTGTGAACTGACTGTGGTGCCTGGTATGTGGTAAGTTCTTAGTTAAGCATGAGCTGTTTTTTAAAAAAAACTTGGGAGTTGGAATTTGAATCCAAGGCTGTCTGATCCCAAAGTCCGTGAACTTTCCACTGTGCCATGCTCAGCTAGCTCAGTGACAATGCTGGCAGCAGACCCGCCTGGACACGCTTTGAAGAGTCTTTAATGTGTACTTAGTGAGAGTCCACTCCTTGATAGCTCCGCATTTTCCACCATCATTGGCCAGCTGGTTACTGGAATTCTGTAATTGTGACAATCACTAGTCACAGAAAACAGCTGGACCTAAATGAGTGGCTCTGAAGTTGAGCAGAGCCAGTGTGGGCACGAAGAGAGACTCAACCGAACACCGTGGTGGGCAGGCAGGTTTGCTGGTAGGCAGCAAGGCCCGAGAACTGCCCCCTCCTCTCCTTGTGAAGAATAAACTGCTGGTAGCCAGCAGTCTCCATTCAGTCTTTTTAAGGAGAATTATTTTCCTGGGCCAGTGCCATGCCCTGGATGCCACATGAGTGAGACCAGTCTTTGTGTTTGATTTGTGCTTGTGACTGAAGTTCTTGTGTCTGCCAGTCTTACTTTTTTTTTTCTTTATGTCAAGAAATATCTCAGTCTAGATTTTTTTCAAGGCAGACAATAACCATCAAAAATCTATTTAGCAGGTTGGGCCAAAGTCTGTATAATTATTAGGTATCTAATATGATCAGGAACTGAACAACATAAATGAGTTTGTTTTCCCCCTTTGTCCTGAGTTTGGTAAAGTATAATAGCTAAAGCTGGAGGTATCTGCCAAATCTATGTTATTACTAGTGTTAACTACCATACTTTTAATTCTCTATGATTGTCCTCATTGTGTCAGAAGTTAAATGATGAAGGTTGATTTCTTCTTTCAGTAATTCAACAAACGTTTATTGAGCTACTATTGTATCATGTACTTTTCTGGCACTGGGGCCATGGCAATGAGACAGACAAAACTCTCTGCTCTCATGGAACTTAAGAACAGGGAGACAGAAAATACACAAGAAAAATATAAAATACGCAAGCGAAATGCTAAGGAGAAAAACAAAGCAGGACACAGAGATTGGAAGAGTCAAGGGTGTAATGAAATTTTAGATAAGGTGGACAGGAAGGGCATTTTTAAGAGGGTAACTTAGGAATGGGGATCTAGAGGAAGTGAGGGAACAAGCCATGGAGTTATGTGGACATGAGTGATTCTAGACAAAGGTAACAGCAATTGTAAAGACCCCAAGGAGGTTGTGATGGGTATGTAGGAAGAATGGGAAGGAGGCTACTGTACCTCTAGCAATAGTCTAAGAAATGAAGCAAGAAAAAGCTGAGTGCAGATCTTGGCCTTGGTGGCTTGTTGCATTTGTAGGGTCCTGAGCAGAGCAGAGGCACAGTCTCATGGAGGCTGCCAAAGAATTACTACTGTGGCTGTGTGCAGAAATGCAGGAGTAACTGGGACAATGCCTGACACATAGTAAGGCACGGTGAGTGTGAACCACTAGTACCAATTATACAGTTTCTGTGGTCTTCAGCTATTGTTTGTGCCTATTGAATGAACTGACAAGGAGGCTCATTCAGTGTGAAGTCATCACTCATTTTATAGAGATGTTTTCATAGAAATGATTAAGTCTGCTCTACATGTACTCTTTTATTTATGAAGAGAGATGAGATGACTTGAGAGGAAAAAAATCCTCTGTGGTCTCTCTTCTGACAAACTTTAGGATTAAATTTTTATTTTGGTTTCTTTAGTTTCTCAGCTTTCAATTGGCTAAAGAAGTTTAGAAAACCAATGTAGATTGTAGCTAGAGGGGTCAGAGTTAGCATACCACTAGGATATTAGACAAATATATTCATCACCTAAAACATATTCCTCAACAAATAGGTGACATGTAAGTGTACTTAAACCAATTAGTCACAACGAGTAACATTCTTTTAAATTATAATATTAGAATGTAGTTTTCTTTTGTTGTTCTTCTCTATAGAAATTCTTCTTCTCCTTCTCCTTCTCCTTCTTCTTCTTCTCAATCTGTCCTAATGGTAAAAGTCACAAAATTTCTTTTCTTTTTTAAAAAAAAAATTTTTTTAGTTATACATTGACACAATATCTTTATTTTGTTTATTTATTTTTATGTGGTGCTGAGGATAGAACCCAGGGTCTCTCGTGTATGAGGCAAGTGCTCTACCACTGAGCCACAACCCAGCCCCCCCCTCCAAATTTATTTTCTAGTGGGTGTTGTTTTTAAAATTTGAATTTGGTAGTGGTGACATACCTTGATGAAAGAGTATTATTCTAGAGAAATTACTGTTGCTATTAAAATTTAGAGTGCAGCAATAAAAAATAAAGAAAATATTTGGAGGAAACAACTTAACGAACCAACTTTTCTGTAAATTTTCTTTAATAATTTTATCAAACATTTAAATTCTCTCCCTTTTCAACATGAATAGCTTCATAAATGTGTTAGAACTCATATTTCAATGGGAATATGTATTTATATATCTCTGTTTTTTACTGATGTATCAAATTGTTTACTTTCTTGTAACAATTATCATTTTTAGAAAAGATGGATATCAATTGCTGAAAACGATAGTTGTCCAGAGACTATACCCTAGGGATATTTACTGATATTTACTATGTTATACATTTTGTTTGGCATTTGAAGCTGTCTGTGACATTCAAGGATTTTATTTAGGGACTGCTTGTCAACCTTTCCTTTCTAGATGTTTCTCACACCCACTTAACCTTCAGCTATCAGTTGCTTTTCAGTATAGCTCAAATTTAATAAACCTCAATTTCCTAGATTGCACTTAGAGGTGAATGGTGACAGAAGGTAGATACTACCAGAACTTCAAAACTATCAATTTAGTTAATCCTTAAAAAATATGCTATATGTAGTAGCACCAACCAATCTTCATTCTTGGAATTCCTTTTTTAATCCTTGTAAAATAAGAATTGTTTTCCTTAAAAAGTAATACTTTGCAAATATAAAGCCATTTTAAAAATGATATCACAGTGTCTTAGTCGTTTAATTTATAACACTTTAAAAACAGCAAATAATAGATAAGATGTTTAAAAAAAAACTTGGGAAGAGGAAGAGAAAGTATAATTTTAATAATCTGTGCCTATGGGTTCAATTTTAAAAATTCAAATTCTTTTAAAGAAATTTAAATTATTATGAAATTTGATACTGAATCTTGACAGAGAAACTAGCAACACAGGAAGGATTAGCTCAATTGCATTAATGCTTCTTGAATTCTGGTGTGCATTCGGAATCTGCTGAATAATTTAACAAAAATGTGACTCCTTGGCCCAGCACCAGGGACTCTGATTTAGTTGGTCTCTGGTAGGGCTTTTGCAGAAGCCATGTTTAAGAAGCCTCCCAGGTGATTTGAAACAGGAAAACAGGAGGATCTCTGACCACACTTGTGTTCTGTTTAGCTGATTGCTCGGTTCTGGTACTCATCCCTGTTTTGTTTTTGGTATTGTACTTTAAAGTTGGTCCTTTTTTTTTTTTTTTTTTTTTTTTTTAATGAATCAGTGCCATGATTTAGAAATAGCCTAGGATTTAGAATCAGACTATGACTGCCTTCTCGGTCCCTGTTTCATCAGGGCTGAGCACAGGGCCTGTGAGCAGACATTCAGGCAAATGAATGAATGCCATGAGAGATCCTTCATCCTCCTGTCTCCTGTCTCTTATTACCAAGAATCAACTTTTTTTCTTCCAACTTTCCATCCTTTTCTTTCCAAACTCCAACCTGCCACCTTGGTACCTTTGTGCTCTTTTTTTTTTTTTTTTCTAATGGCTTATAAAGCTACAAACATGCCCACATCTTTGTTCAAATTAAAATCCAAGTCTGTCTGTGTATAGCCAGAATGTTTGTGCCCTTTCCAAGCCATATGTTGATAACCTTACCTTCAAGATGACGGTATTAGGAGGGTAGACTTTGAGAAGTGATTAGGTCTTAAGGGCAGAACCCTAGGAAATGGGATTGCTGTCTTTATAAAGGAGGCCCAAGGGCTCACTGATCCCTTCCACTCTGTGTGGACAGATCAAGGAGGCACCATCTATGAGGAATCAGGACCTCTGTAGGTGCTGAATCTTCGGATGTCTTGATCTTAGATTTCCAAGAACTTCAGAACTGTAAAAAAAATTAACTTCTGTGTTTTATAAGCTACCCAGTTTATGCCACTGGGCTAAAGCAGCCTGAATGGGCTACAACAGTTTTCCATGCTATGTATGGGTCTTGCTAAGTAAAAAAGGAAAAAGTGTTGCTTTTCTACTGAAGTTGAAGAAAGGTTGAATTCTCTTTTCCCTTTATCTGGAAAATGGGGCCCCCCACCAAGGTGTAAGGGGCAAGCGGTACACAGGACAACCACAAAGTTTATTTATCCAAATGCTGTTTGTTGATCTGCTAATCTGTCATATTTTCCAGGCTGAGCCACCCTGCCAGGGCAACATTCTACTATATTCAAATCAGCCACTCTGGAATTGAGACACCTGTTGCTGTCTGTTTCTTAACACTGAATGAGTTGCTGTCAGGGAGTAAATATAATTCTTTCCACCAACTAGAAAATGTAATTCAAAGTAGAAATCAGAACTTCAAGGCATTTAAAATTAACTTAATCAAGTACATATAACAATTTTATTTGGAGAACATTAAGACTGTAGATGATCTTAATAATTAGATGATCTTAATAATTAGAGAAACATTCTGTGTTCCTGGCTAAGCTGACAATATTGTGAAAATGCCACATTACTTCTTGAATTAATGTCTAAATTTAATATAATTCCAATCAAAGTAACAGTTATATTTTCAGTTTTATTGGCAAGGAAGAATAATTGTTCAATTTTAATTTAATAATTATAAAGAGGGTGTATGGGGAATGTGGTTTGTTGACTCTACCATGTATTGAGAAATTGATCCAAGAACAGATAAATTGATAAACAGAATGGAATAGAAATAGCAGAGATAGACTCACATGAATGTACACAGATAATTAATTTATATTAGAGGTGACACTACAATCAAAGGGAGATGATGGGTTGTTGGAAAATTTGGTTCCCAATTCAGCAGAAAAATAACTGAATTGCTAATGTAGAATTCAAAGTATAGTGTAAATGTGCAAGGTAAAATTATATCATTAACAGAAGAAAATGTAGGACCAGGAACAGGAAATATTTTGATAAAATAAAACTTTAAAAGAACAAACTGTGGGCTGGGGATGTGGCTCAAGCTGTAGAACGCTTGCCTGGCATGTGTGCGGCCTGGGTTCGATCCTCAGCATCACATACAAAGATGTTGTGTCCGCCGAAAACCAAAAAATAAATATTAAATAGACTCTCTCTCTCTCTCTCTTAAAAAAAGAACAAACCAATGCAAATATTGATGAATTTGGTTATATTAAAATTAATAATTTCTGATTAATGAAGGATACCATAGACAGTGTTAAAAGCTAACAGAATGGGAAAGTCTAATTCTAGATATTAATGTCTAGAAAAGGTCCAGGATATATAAGAAATGCTTGCCAATTAAAAAGGAAAAGATAGCAATCTCAGGAGAAAAATTGATAAAGGATATGAACAGGCAATATACAAAAAGAGGAGCCAGTACACAAGAACATTCAAAGCTAATAAACATATTAAAAATGTTCATTTTATTGATGATAAGAAGACTCCAAATTGAAACAACAGAGCAATATCATTTTATATTATCTTATAGATAATTTTAGAAACCCGGATGATCTGAAGCGGTATCTCCATATCTATTGGTGGGTGGTAGAGCAGAATGGCCATTCTGGAGAGTCATTTCCCCAAATATAATTATATCTATACTGATGGCCTGGTAATTGTAATCCTTCAATTTGGACATATCTATGCTAAGTAATACTTAAATCTATGCTAAGTAATACTTAAAGTAATAGTTGAAGAAAACCTCTTATCCTAACAACTATAAATCAGAATATAAAAATAAACCAATAGAAGAGTCTGATAATAATCTAGATATGAGCTGCTGAATGTCTAGATTTGGGCAATGGCAAGGGAATGGAATGACAGATCAGTCAGCAGTCTGTTGTATTGTGATAGATGTTTAGAGAAAGAAAAAAAGAAGAAATAAATAAAAATTTAAAAGCTAAAGGGAGGTCCTATTTCTGTTATTCTAATTAGGATTAATTGGGCTAACTTTTGTGTTGATCAGCTTTCTGTTACCATAATAAATACCTGAGGTAATAAAAACTTATAAAGAGAAAAGGTTTATTTTTGGGTCATGGTTTTTGAGATTTCAGTTCATGCTGTGCTTTGGGCCTCTACATCATGGTGGGAGCAACATGATAGCAAATCACTCACCTTATGGTGGGGAGTCATAAAGAGGAAGAGGAAGAGGGAGAGGTTGGATTCCTCTATTCCTTTTGAGGTCACACCTTGCATGACTTGAAGACCTCCCACTAGGTCCAATCTCTAAAATTTCACCACCTCCCAGTAGTAGCCTTCACTCTGTGGTGGACATTCCAGATTGAAGCCACCATTTCTTTGCCACTTTTGCAACAAAGCTCCTGTTAAACTAAAAGTGCCGGATAAATTCCAAAAAATTCTTCTTTCTCTACCCTCAGCTTAGCTGATTGACCTTCTTTCTTTTTCAGGGAGACATTTAGAACAATCAGAAGGGAAATTCTGTAGACTCCCAACACCATCCTACTCATGAGCATCTTATTATCGTACTCTGCTTTCCTACCTTAAAGAAATATCCACGCCAACTTCTCCATTTATACAGTAAATGCTAACTCTGTTTTCACCTACTCAATGACTCCATTCTCCTCTCTGCCTCTCAGCATGTCCTTTTTCAATCTACTGAATTCTTCTCCTTTATCATACAAGTATGCTTATGTTTTTCCCATTTGAAATGACAACCATCAACAACCAATTTTTCTGGACCTGAGTTCTCCTGCCTTTTCCCACCATTTCTTTGCCACTTTTGCAACAAAGCTCCTTAAAGTAGTTGTCTATATTCTCTGTGGTCAATTCCATTCCTTTTATTCTCTCCCAACCCATTTTAATTAATTAGACTTTAATTCCCCTATCCTAAGGTCACCAATGACTTACATCTTGCTAAGTCAAAAAGCTAGTTATTTGTGCTTATCTTAGTCTTGATCCATTTACATCCTTGATTATTTCTTCTCTTTAATATATATCTTCCTTAGGTTTATAGGATACCACACACTTTTGATTTCTCTCCTTTTATGTTCCCTCCTTATCATCTTGTCTGGTTGTTTTCACTCTTACATTTTGGAATTGGAGAGTGCCCTAGAACTCCAGGTTTTGGCTTCTTCTCAATTCTCTTTGTACTCATCCCTATTTGCATCCGAGTTTAAGGCTCTAAATATCATCTGTGTATTCAGACACCTATATTTGTATATTAAGCTCAATTTCTTTCTAATTAGCCACTCAACATTTCCACTTGGACATATAATAGGTTATTTCAAACAGTTATTCAAAACGGGACTTCTAAAACTTTTCATAGCATAAAACAACAACAACAAAATAACAAAACTATCTTGGTTGATGACAATCCCACCTTTCAGTTGCTCAAGCCATAAGCTTTTGTGTAATCTTTGCCTCTTTTTTGACTTTCATACCACATATACAGTACTTCACTGAATTTTTTTGGCCCTCCTCCCAAAATGCATCCAGAATCTATTTTCTTTCCATTTTCTCTATTTGTATTATCTTGTTCAAGTCATCATCCCTTCCTTGGGTTAAAGAAATAGACTCTGACTGATCTTCCAGCTCTTATGCTATTTTACATTTTTAAACAAAAAGATCCTTAAAAAACTTATGTCAAATAATATTTCACCTCTTCTCAAAACTGCAGTTTCCATTTAACTGAAAGGGAAAGCCAAAATCCTTATGGAATTTTCCTCTATCCACTACCTCTCTCTAATGTTATTTCCCCGACCTTATATTTCTATGTCTAACTAATTTCTTAGCCTTGTTAAAAAAACAAATAGGGCTGGGAAATATAACTCAGTGTGGTACAGCACTTGGCTAGCATGCATGAGACCCTTAGCACCACACACACACACACACACACACACACACACACACATACACACACACACACATGCAGAAATAGAAAACAATAATGAAGTAGATCACTATAATAAAACTGGAAAAATTTAAAAACTGATCTATAAAAGAAAAGAGAAGACATAAACAATTGAACATGGAATGAAAACGCGACACTAATACAGGTGCTACATAAAAGACCATTGCAAACAATTTGATAGCAAAAAGTTAGGAAATTTATAAAAATTAGTCACTCTCTAGACAAATCTGATATACCCCAATTGACACTCAGGGAAAAAATTTAAAAATATGAATAGTTACTTATTCAGAAATATGTTGAGTAGTAATCAGATTTTTTTCATACGAAAAAAACTCGAGGATTGAGGGAATGAGTGGGTATAAATCACTTACTTTGGTAAGTACCGACAATTATAGTTATTGCCATACTTTTAAAGTCATATACATATAGGTGATTGTTGAAGTCATGAGTTGATAATTTTCCTGAAGACTGAATGTACAGGAATCAAATGTACGTCCTGGAGTTGGAAGTAACCCAGTGATCAGAAACTACTATTTTTCATTTTGCAGTGAAGGAATCTGAGAGCCAAAAGAGTAATAGATCTCTTGAATTTCACAAAGCAAGTTAGTAGCACTTTGGGGTCTAGAACATTTCTTACTGTTAGTTTAATGATATTTCTGAAGAACTTTTAAATGAATAAAAATAAATTGCCACACATACTTAAGTTAGCAAGATCAAGGATTACCAGAGAAATATTGATGTTGTAAAATAGTGGAGTTCTAAATGTTATCTTTTATTAGTTAATCCAATTATTAAAAAACATTTTTCTATTTTTATAACCATTTTAATGCCAAACTAGGTGATAATTGTGTTGGGAATTTCATGTCCAACTATGTAGTTAAATCTCCATTTTGATCTGGTGTAAGGATAGTTAAAAATGTGTGGCTCCCAGTGTAAAATGAAAACACAAGGCTCCTGATAGGGGAGAAAAGACAAATTCTCCTTCCCATTGGCTGTGTCCCAATTCATGGTGGGCAGATGACCTCTTATTGATTGCAACCTTCACTCTGAGATGTGCTTGGTTCCTGGATTGGGAATGGTAAGAGGCCTCTGCTAAGTTGCCCATTAACTGTTCTGGGTTGCTACCAACTCACCCTAGGGAGAGTAACGGCCTTGACCAACTGTAAGTTGTCATGAAGTAGGAATCCAACCGCAATTCTCTTTGCCTCATCTAGCTCCTCCTATGGCTGGAAGATAATGACAGAAAGCAAGTATCTCTTTGCTCAAGGTGATAATATTAGTGGTCATAGATTTGCACAGGGAGGAGGAAGCTGGGCCTTGCATAAATGGTCAAGAACCCATTTTGGATTTGCAAAAAAGATGAAGAGATGATAGAAGGTAGACTACTCATGGGTGAGGCTCCAAGTACCCATGCATGCTCCATTGCCCCATTAGACCTTATTTAAATTTGCAAATTTAAGTAATCTTACTTGTTAGGTGAACTTAGCCAAACTATTTAACTTTCTTAAACTTTATTTTCTTCAGACCATCATTTTAATATAGTGGTTGTAAAGTTGAAAATTCCAAGCCAAGACTTTTTGGAGCATGGGTACTACGTGACTGTGTTAGTTGTATGCCCAGGAAGCCAGCTTTGACCTGGTAATTTGAATACTGTTTGGCCAAAAATTTTGTTCTGTTTAATTGTTGCCTTTTGCCTTTCTTACTGGTTCTTCTGACTCCCCTTCCTTCTAATTCCCTTGCTGGCACCATTTCTTGGCTGCCAAGTTTTTATCCAGGGGCTTCAAGACTTGTGAGGGGTCTTGAAGAAGATTTTGAACTATGGACTACAGAACCCAGTTATTTGTGAGTAATTGATATTTTTGATCTTTTTTTTTTCTTTTTTCTTTTGCATGTTGCACTTAAGAATGTGGTGTTTGAAGGCAACAAGACCTGAGTTTGAGTCCTGTGTCTGCTCTTGATGGCAAGTTGAACTTGGACAAGTTATTTAACTTTTTTTTTTCTCTTAGTACTGTGGGTTGAACCCAGGGGTACTTTGCCACTGAACTACATCCCTAGTCCTTTTTAATTTTTATTTTGAGACAGAGTCTAACTAAATTGCTGAGGGTCTCACTAAGTCGCTGAGGCTGGCACTGAACTTGCAATCATCCTGCTTCAGCCTCCCAAGTCACTGGGATTACAGGCAGGGGCCACTTCATCCTGCTATTTAATTTCTTTAAGACTTGTTTTTCTTAGGTCAATCATTTGGAGGGCGGTGTGACTAAAAGTGTGAAATTTGGGGCCATGGTGCCTAGATTTAAATATCTGAATGACTGAAAGCAACCTCCTCTATAAAATGGGAAAAAGAACATTCTCTACCCATAGAATTGTATTGAGGATTCAGCGAGTTAATACATGGAAAGTACTTAGAAGAATATGGCACAACATAGAGGTTCATACATACTACTTACTGTTGTTCATTCATTTACTGAAAGATGTTTATACATCAATTATCTTTCCAGGCATAATACATTTTATCACGTAAGTAATACTATAGATGAGCACCTATCACTAAGGTGACACTTGTTAACTGCTCAGCACTGTGACTGTTACATTGTGCTTCCTTAATAAGTGTCAGGCATTACAATAATAATCAATAGTGATAAATACCAGGAAGTTAGAAGAAAGTTGTCTGAGTTAGAGCAGTTTAATGGTAACCTAGGTGATAGCTTATTTGTGGAATGAAAGCTTCACAGAAAACCTATTGAAGGAGCCTCTCAGTCCAAGTCCTCTAAAGCATTCCATTCTTCTGCTGTGAGGGAGAGCCCAGAGCCCAGTAGACAATTCAGTCTCTCTGTGCTATCTGTTCTGGACAGAATTGAATTGTGCCCCAATCTTATGACTGGCATAAACCATCAGTCCTTCCAAGATCTCCTCTAAATTCCCACCCAAGGATTAATACTTTCATAATCCTCTGTTCTTGGGAGCTCTTTGCCCAACAACATTCCTAGCAAAGAAAGAAACTTTAGACCTTCTAAATTCCCCCAAATAAATCCTGAACTTTAGTGAAAAATGTAGACTTTACTGAATATTTTGTATGAAGGTGGAAGGATTTATTATATGGAAGCATTCAATTGCAATAAAATTATAAAATTCCTCATTAATGATTATTGTTCTGCTAAGTCCCTTCCTGACTCTGCTGCCATCTGAAATTTCTACCTCTGTTGCTCCTGAGTACCTCCCTCTAGGGTACCTCTTCTCTACTCCATGGATTCCCCAATATTTTGGGGGAAAAATGGATGGTTTTCAGGCTTACATTCAAACTTATATTCAGACATCCATCACAATGATCAACTGGGTAATGGCCCTCTAGTAACACAATCCATCTTCTCTAGAGATAATTCAATGTTGTAGATAGTGAAATATTTCTTTATCATATTTGCTTCATATGTTTGGAAATATCCATTCTTTCATTTATTTATTTGATAAGTATTTATTGAATATGGTTTAGGCACTAGGCTCTTAGAAATAGTTTGGAGTCTCTGAACTCATGTGTATTTAATTAAAAAATTAAAACATATATTTATGTATGGTAATATCTTTCTATCAATAATCTATGTTTAGTGCTTGAAAATGCTAGAACATGATATTCAAAATACAGTTCTTGTAGTGTATGTTACAAGAGAAACTTGTCAGAGCTGGACTTAGATTCTCAGTGACCCTGTACTCACTTTCAATTCTCCCACTGATACAAAATTGACCGTGAACTGGCGGGATATGCCTATGGAGACATGTGACTGGAAGGTGAGTCTCTGAGTGACATCCAGGATCTAGCACCCCTTTTTTTCTCCCTTCCTTCCCCTTCCCTTTCCTCCCCTCACCTCCCTTCCCCTTCTTCCCCTCCCCTCTCTTCCCTTTTCACTTCCCCTTCCTTCCTTGCCACTTTCCTGACAAACCATGCAAATAACTATGGCTGAAAAAGTTAGTTAGGTGATGAATGGGTAAAAAGGGTGAGTCATGGTTACCAAGAATAAAAGTGCTGACTGGTTGATGGGGTATAGAAATAATTAGTAACACGTTTAAAATTACTGACACTTCCTAACCACTTTCAGCTGGTTCTTTGGTGTGCACTATAGGGAACTCGATAATTGGAACTCATTTCATATTAAGTAAAGTCCAAAATGTTCTTTGCCTGGTCTAAAACTTTCTCCTTTTCTTCAAACACCTTTGATAGATAAAAAGAAGCAGGGAGGAGGGAGACAGAGGTGTGAAGGTAGACCTTTCCTCCATTCAGAAGAGAGAAAAAAACTTAATTTTCATTGATTTATATTCATATGTAATGCAGACCAGATCTAACTTCTGGCTTAAAAATGATGAAGTTGGTCATGCTTCTTATATTCATGGCTTACTTCCCTAGCAGCAGGGGAAAAAAAATCAAGGCAAACAAACTCAGAGGTTGAGATACTGTAAGGTATCCCCTAGATCAATTTTTAAGTGAAAAGTTATGTAAAGTTTAGGAACAATGTCACAAAATCTTCTAAAAACAAACAAACAAACAAACAAACCCTGTTCATTTCTAACCCAAATACTTACCTTGCACATATATTCCCTTGATTATATTGCAGACTACAGGTCCTAAATACAATTAAATAAATACATGAACAACATGAGTTTAAATGGAAGACCAGCAACCAATCTGAGATAGTCCTTTTTCATAGTCTCATGGATTGTGAAGCCAGACACATAATTTCCACTAATCTGTGCATATTTTTAATGAAATGAGAGGAGATAGTCAGTAAGGTAGGCCTTCAAATAAAAATTTTTAAAGTTTTCTTTTTCTCAGTCTCTTGGAAAATAAATGATTGGCTTCTCCTGCTTGGATATAGTAGTTGGATAGATTTCATTGTTTGAGAGAGAGAAAGGGGACACTTGGGAGGAAATGTCTTTCTTAGGTTCACTTAAGCTTACTCTCTTTTGGCTATTGCCCGCACTCCTCTGAATTCTTGAGCCCCATTGGTTATTCAAACTCAGTAAACTAAAGCCACTTATTTTCAATTTTGGGTTCTTCCACAGAGGTTTAGTTGATACAGGAATCTGCATGCAATGTCAGAGTTTTAGCTGATATTCATTTTGCAGATAATCTCGGCATTTTATGAGAACTTTGACGGGTCCTTAAAAAGCTTTGTTAATATTTGTTGAATTGATAGAAGTCGTGTAAATCTTATGTAAGTAAGAAACTCTATTCCCAAGTTTATCTACTGACTTCTGGATTTGTCACTTGGGCTTCTGTAGTAGGTATTTGTTGTGTTTGGCATCACATATCTAGTTGTTCCACCCATGGTAACTAGAGGTTGATGTTTATATAGGAATCAATTTGTCCCCTAGTTTTAGCTACCTAATTAGAACTGACTACATCACCGATTCCTGATGTATGGGTATCCTCCTGGCCACAATGATTAGAACAAGCACAAGACCCAATCTGAGACAATAAGCACCAAAAGAATTTTGCAAATGATTGTGGAAAAATTTTTTTTCCAGCAGGATATAAATTCAAGAGAAAAACCTGAAAAAAAAAGGCAGAGCTGAGTAATGTAGAAAAACTTTGTTCTGATAGCAGTGCTTAAGCCCAGACTGGACCTGCCTCAAATCAGCTATACTTCCAGACTTTTCATTTATAGGAGCCAATACATTTCTTTTTAGATTAAGTTAATTTTTAGTTGGATTTTCTGTCACTTGCAACCAACAGAGTTCAAATTGACACAGATTTTTTTTTTTGTGCAGAGTATTCAGTTTATTAAAGAGTCAAGATTGCTATTCTTAAGAAACACCAATCATACTAAAAAACGCATATACACTAAAAGTATGCAATACTAATCCATGCAAATAACAACCAAGAGAAAGCTGAAATTGTTACACTAAAGACAGTGGGGAAAAAAAATAAGACTTTAAGACAATAATCACCACCAGAAAACAGAGTTTAGGTAACAGGAGAAAACAAGCAAATTTAGCAATTATAAATTCATGCAAAAATGACAAATGAACCCCCAAATATCTGAGATAAAAAACTGACAGACAAGAAAAATTAAAACAAAATTAATTGGGATTTTAATTCTAATATCAATCTTAATAGGCAGAACAAAGAGAAATAGAAATCCAGCAAGGTTCTAAAATTTTTGAGCAGCACTGAGAATCAACCAGTTGACAATAAGACAATTTTTAAGCATATAATTGTTCGGGGCACACTTTCTCAGAGTTGCCACTGTAACCAATCTTTGCATAAAGGACTATGCTGTGCTTAGTAGAATATTTTCATCAAATCTGGCCTTCCCCTCTTTGTAGCAGTAACATTTTTGACACCACACTCTCACATGAAAATCAATAACAATTGCAGGCATTGCCTAGTCTCTGCTGAGGGAAAGATCATCTTCAGTGGAAAGTCTGGGTCATTATTTGTATAATTTTATCAGAAAATATCATTCCATTTAATTTGGAATGTATTATTCAAATTCAAATTGACACAGATTTTGACTTCAAGAAAAACTCACGTGAATTTGTTTGGATGGTGGCTTGTCTAAGGATAAACCCATTGTTTTCAACTTGCTTAAGTTGGCCACAACCAGAGACATGGTCTAATTCTTAAAATTTACTCTAATGGTTTATGTATGTATGTATGTATGTATGTATGTATGTATGTATTTATTTGGTATGGGGATTGAACTCAGGGGCACTTGACCACTAAGCCACATCCTATTTTGTATTTTATTTAGAGACAGGGTCTCACTGAGTTGCTAAGTGTCTCACCATTGGTGAGGCTGGCTTTGGACTAGAAATTCTCCTGTCTCAGCTTCCCAAGCCACAGGGATTACAGGCATGTGCCACTGCACCCAGCTATTTATTTATTTTTTACATGAATTATTTGTCTACATAGAGAAAAACTTTGTAATGGTGTTATGGGTTGAATTGAGTGCCACCCTTCCTGACAAATTTATAAGCTGATGTCCTAACATTAAATATCTCAGTGTGACCTTATTTGAAATAGGGTCTTCATAATTAGAGGAGGTCTTAATGTGACTGATATTCTTATGAAAAGAAGAAATTCAGACAGAGACTCACATACAGGGAGAAGGGATTTGAAGAGACACATGAAGAAGAAAGTCACCTATAAACCAAAAAAAGAGGTCAAGAAAAAAGACTCATTCTTCATAGCTCTTGGAAAGAACCAACCCTATCAAACACCTTGAACTTGGACTTCTAGCCTCCAGAACTATGAGATAATACATTTAAGCAGTCTAGTTTGTTATATTCGTTAAAACAGCCCTAGTGAACTAATACAGATGGTGAAAGGGACTCCTTTTAAAACTTGAGTATGATAAATAATAAGTATGATCTTATTTGACATAATTTAGAAAAAAATTAATTGTAGATGGACACAATACTTTTGTTTCTATTTTTATTTATTTTTATGTGTTGTGGAGGCTCAAACCCAGTCCTTCACAAGTGCCAGGCAAGTGCCCTATCACTGAGCCACAACCCAAGCTCCTTATTTGCTATAATTTGACAGAGCTTTTACCACAAGTTTTTTGCTATTTATAGAGCTAGAAATGGATTTTAAAAGCACTTGGGAAAAAAATCAAATCAAGGATGGGAGAGTTATACAATAAACGAAGGAAGAAATTGAATATATTTAATATTCAAAGCTGATTTCAGGAAAGGATGCTTTTGGCAAGACAGTGAGTAGACCATATTTTTAGCATGTGTGGCAATTTTTTTCTATACTTTGATGAGATATTTAGAAAATTAATACAATGTGATACAGTATTTCATGCTTTCTTAAAAGTATTTCAGAACATATATCTTCTGCAAACCCTTCAAATAAAAAAAATCCAAGGAGTTTAAGAAAAGTTCAATATGTATTCTCACTGCTGCCTTGCTGTAAAATAGAAAAATTAATATAATTTTCATTAATTGCAATTGTCCTAAAACTTAATTTCTTGTATAGGATTACAGGAGAAATATAAAAACTAAAGATAAATTTCTACATAATGCCAAACTTCTAAACTCTTGACTCCAAACCAAGGAATTAGAGTCAGAAGTTGATTAATTATATGAGAGAAAACAAAATTTTAGTGAAGGGATATTTGTATTTTACACCCATTTGTATGTTTGTCTATGTATATACATCTACCCACACAGAGCATGATATAAGTTTTGTTTTAATATAAATGTATTTGATTTGAATGTTCAAACAATCATTTCATCACAGATTTATTATGGTATTGCCAAACTAACTGGGCAAGTTTTAAAGTCAGTTCATGGAAATAGTGTAAAGTGTAAACTTTTCCTTCCCATTACATGAAATGGCTTAATTTTGTGTTGTTTTTCTAAAACTATGTCTATTTCACAGTTGCCTGCCTTGGTATTGGATGAGGGAGCAAAGGGAAGGCTTTTACAGAAAAGTTACATTTCTTCTGGCACATGACACATACAGAGAGGTTCAAAACAATTTATTGTTCTTTCGCCTTCTCTTCAACTTTTGAAATCCCACCCACAAACATTGATGTGTGTGTGTGTGTGTGTATTTTATTTTATTTATTTTTTGATAGTCAGGATTGAACTCAGGGATGCTTTGCCACTGAGTTATGTCCCCAGACTTTTTAATTTTTTTTTGAGACAGGGTCTTGCTAAGGTGCTTAGGGCCTCACCAAGTTGCTGAAGCTGGCTTTGAACTTGTGATCCTCCTGCCTCAGCCTCCTGAGTAGCTGAGATAACAGGCCTGTACCACTGTGCCCCAGGCAAACATCAATTTAATAATTTTTTTAAAAGATATTATTGTTTGCCCTCTCTACCTCAACTATATGTGTTGCCATGGTCTCAATTTATACTATGTAAATTTTATAAGAATATTTTCATATAAAATACTTGTGGGAATTCTCAGAGAAAAAAACTATGCCAACAGACAATGAAATACTCCTCATTTTAGCATTTGCAAGTTTTATGGAGAAAAGTTCTCAGCATTAAGTGATTGGTTTTCTCTGTCATCTATTCTATTTCTTGACTTTGATGTTTGTCATATTCACAAATTTTGTATTGTTTTTTGAAGATCTGCCTTAGAATAAGACTAAATTGAGGAGGCAGAGAATTCTCTTGTTGTAAAGCCTACTTTTGCATTAAGCAACTTTGAAATTTTATTTTTAATAAGTGTCAGGTACTTTATTCCCTGCACAGATGTGAACTAATCACTTAATGCCTTAAATCTGTCTTTTTTAAAAGAAAAAACATTGTCCTCCCACACCTTCCCCACCTTAGTTTTATCCCAGATGCTGTACAATTTCATACATCCTATGTTAAATCGAAGAATATACAACAACAACAACAACACTTAAGGACAAAACTTCTTCATCACAAGTTCCTGTGCCTCACTTAAAAAAAAAAAGTGAAGTTTCTCTATAAATTGCTAGATACCCACCACAAATTTTTCCATTTAAATATTTTTGGTATGCTCTCTGTGTGTGTGTGTGTGTGTGTGTGTGTGTGTGTGTGGTGTTTGTGTGTACACATTGTGAACTTAAGTAGACATCAAAGGTCAAGTAATTGCTAGTGATTTTTTATTCTGTGTTCTTACAATCACACTTCTCAAAGGTGTTAGTCTTAGCTTCATCAGTCTTGATTATTTCCTTGACTAGTTTTTTTTCCAATTAATCAAAGATATGTGAAATTCTGATTCTGTTGTTACTTCTTGTCTTCATTTTTGAGATTTTTTTAGCACCAGAAAGGACATTTATCTTATCCAGCTGCAAACTTCAATAAGCTCTTCATTTCTCTAGGTCACCAGTGGCAAATGTTAAACAAATTTACATTTGGGATTTTCTATTCATTTCCCACCCAATTGACACTGAGCCAATGATAACCACTCAATAGCTATGCAGCTCTTGATCATTTGTGTGACCAGACTCTGTCCAGTTTGTTGATGGCTCTATCACGCAAGGCTAAATCAGAAGCCTTGCTAAAGTCATGAGAGGTCTTACTATTGCTTTCCCTCTGGGCTCAGGGTGCCTTCCTTTGAACAAACATAAAAAAGAGTTTTCACTGCAGTGAGTCCAGATGTTAAAGCAAATTTTTATTGAGCACAGAGATCTGCGAAATGGAACTCGAAGACCCTGTGAAGATGAAATGCACAGGCACATTTTCTCTTCCTGGTCACT
Source organism: Urocitellus parryii (assembly GCF_045843805.1). Lineage (NCBI taxonomy): Eukaryota > Metazoa > Chordata > Mammalia > Rodentia > Sciuridae > Urocitellus > Urocitellus parryii. Next base: position 57,302,681 of record NC_135540.1, read on the forward strand.
GTGGGCTTGTTTGATAGTAGTGCTGGTAACTGAGTAGGAAACTGCTCACTAGTGATGAGTGTTTTTCTCAAGCTCTTAGGAGCTTATATGTTCATTTTTTTTCATTAATTTTAAGTTATTTACATTTGTTAAACCATAACTGATTAATTGGTCAGCAGATTAAAATGAAGGATTAACCTCTGGCCCAGCAGAGTGACACCTGTCATCAATGATACAGATACTGACTGGTTGTCAGAATACCTGGGTTCCCTTGTCTTACCACCCAGAGGTATGTGGTCTTGGGCAAGATCCTCTATGTCAGTCTCAGTTTCATCCTCTGAAAAGTGAAGTCAAAGAGTCAAATACCTATTTTACCTAATGTGAAATGAATTCCCAACTATCAAATGCAATAAAATATTCATAAGTTGTTTTAACACTCATTTAACTATGTTAATAGATTTTCCATAATAATAAGTTAAACAATATATCTTACAAGTAGAAAAATTTTTAGATTCTGAAAATTATAATTTCTATTTTGTGGATGAGAGTATGTTTTAAAAATAAATGTTAATGTATTCTATTCTATAGAGTTAATAAATTAAGATTTTTTTCTTCCTATGAATTGGATCATTGAGAAATGAAAGCAGTCATTTTGAGAATTCAACATAAAAACAATTTCCATCCAAATTTCCCAGATTCCTTTCATGTGTTTGAAATTGACAGGGGCTATCAAAGAACTGAAACTGATATTTTGATGTGTCAGAAATGGAATGATAACATCAAATTATACTTCTGGTAGGAATATAAACATATCATTAAAATGCTTTTTTTTTTTTTAAAAAAAGAAAAGGTTAACCTGGTATTATTTTTGGTCAAATTTATAGAACACATTTCCTCTGAAATGATTAGGAAGTATAAATCAGAGAAATTGGTTAGACCTCATCCATTTCCCAATACCACCTTGGAGAAAATTACTGTTAGAATATGTGAAATATAAACAAGGGGGAAGTGGAATTAAAATTTATTATCCTATGACTTTTCCTATTGTTTCTTTACAGCTTATATTGTTCAGACAAGCTTAGTGGGTAATAGCGGTGACAGGAGTTATTTTGGGAGGCAGTGGAGAAGGTGAAGTGTAGGGATTGGGCATCTGAGGGGACTTAACACATTTCTCTCCAATACGCGTACTATCCACCTTAAAAATGCAAAGTCAGCCTTGCCTAGAACTCTCAGAAATCTTCATATACTAAAGAAACATACTTAACAACAAATGGGTATTTTCTGAATCTTCACTTTTGCTTGAATTTTGGCTTTACATTCCACTACCAATTATTACATTTCTTTTAATCTGTTACGATTATTTTTTGCTGAAACTTCTACTTCTTCTGTTCATGAATTTAGAAAGGAAAATGTTAAGACTAGTAATGGGCATTTCTAAAGTTTTTCCGCAGAAAAGCTAGAAGAGTAGCTTGGGATTCATAATTATTTCTCAAATAATTTCATCCTTCTAATACTGTTAGTTTTTTTCCAAATGTTAATTTGTAAACTTTTCATACAAAATCAAAACATGAGTAGTCAGCAATCTTATAAATGGCATAAATAATTTTTACAGATACTCTATGGAAACTGTTTACCTGCTATTCTAGAGAAATAGTCCATAACAGATGATTTCAAATCAAAGAAAAAAATATACGTGTATGTATGTGTGTATATATATACATATACATACACACACACACACACACACACACACACACACACTAATTTGGTATCAAATATGGCAAAGCAGAAATAAGATAGACAAGCATCTTTTTCTGGTCCATGAAAGTTATTCTTCAATTCATCTTAGTAACTTTGTAGGTAAAAATGCTTACAATTCCTATCAGCATTAACTAATATGAAACAATTTTAAAGAAGATTTCCTGAACATCAAAAGCATGTTCTGGTCGTCTATAACAGTTCTAAGTGACATTGATATGGATGTAAACAGATAAACCTGTCTCTGCACCTGGGACTTCATCATTTAAAGTGGCAGGAAATGAAAGAGACAGGCAAGTGACAGGAAAAATAGTATTGAGGGCGAATGTATTGTATATCTTCCCCATAAGTGTGTGTGTGTGTGTGTGTGTGTGTGTGTGTGTGTGTGTATGTGTTAGGAGGGTGGAGATCATTGTGGACAGACAGGAACTTCAGTACTCAGACATGATCTTTGTCCTATCGCTCACTTTCTGCCACCACTGGGTGAGGGAGACAGTTCAAGGACTATGAATAACTCTAGTATTTTAAATATTTTTTGCAATATTGGGGATTCTAGTCATTTCAAAAGTATTTTTTTCCTAATTACTAACTAATTAATTAGAGGGAAAATTAGTTTCCCTTGATTTCCTCCCAGATTCTGAAATTAGTTTCTAAGGCTGGTGCCAAGAGCAGGATCTAAGGGTCATCACACTGAAACCAGCTTCATCCTTACCCCTGGTTGGAATGCTTAGATTCTAAGTATCACCAATCAGTGAGAATTGAGACTGTCAATCAAAATGCGTGTGCCTCATCCAGGGAACACATTCTCTCTGAAGAGTCGAGGAGGTACAGGCTTCTTCACAACATGGAGGCCTCAGGGTAATTGAATTTTGCCTGGTTTGCTCAGGCTCCAAGTGGAAGTGTCCCAAATTATAATAAGGAGGCTGCATCTCCTTTTCTGACCTAGTCTTGGAAGCCATGTTGTGTCACTTCTACTGCATTTTTTGGTCGTGACTCACAAGCCTACCCAAATTCAAGGGGGAGGGGACTTAGACTCCACTTCTAAATGTCTAAATGATATTTATCTTTTTCATATGCACTCACATCTGAGGTAACTCATGTTTCCCAAATTGATGTCTCTACTCCTGACTTCTGCCCTGAGTTCTAGATTTGTATATTGAATTGCCTGTTTGTGATTTTTATCTGATATTGTGGCAGAGGTTTGCTAGTTGTCTACCAATGTTCACTCTTATTCCAAAGGGTTATAATTTTTAGTTGGATATGGCAGCTCAGAGTAAAGTCTATACATTCACTCCACTCCCACAACTGATGTTTGATGCAGTTGTGAGACAGAATCTTCACCAAGAAGATATAAGGCCACATGAGTTCCACGTGGCAGCTTCTGAGACCCTTTGTCAATTCTACCTTTCTCCATCCTGCTGCTTGGAATGGAGTTCAGTCTTGAGCAATGACATGATGCCCACACTCTGAGTTGATAGAGAAGGAAGTTGGAATGATTGCCTACCTCCAGCCTCTTATATAAGAGAAGTTAAAAATTCTATCTTATTTAAGCTACTCTTATTTTGGGTCTCTGTCACTCAGAAAAACCTCATCCTCCTGGGTACAGATGACCCCGTCATCTCAAACAGGACATGGCAAAACAGAACCCCTGATGTCCTTCTTGTAACTTTGCCCTACACCCAGATGTCTCCCCCTCTGTAAATAGCACCCATGGCCACTCGATTGATTGGAATCTAGGAGTAACCCTTAATTATTTCCTTTCTCTTCTAGTCCACATGGAATTGACGCCAATGCTGACACAACTCCCTTCAAAAACCCAATCATTTTGACTGCATTGGTTCAAGCCACCATCACTTTTTCCATGCTTCTGTCACTGTGTCTCCAACTTTTACTTCCTTATAACCCATGTGTACAACAGACCACATCAATTGCTTCTGCAAAACGATCTACTGGCTTTCTGTCAACTTGAGAAGACGTACTAAAACCTCATCATGGCCAAAACGCCCTGCGGAACAAATGCCTTGGCTATTTCCAATCCTATCTCCCACCACTCTCCTTCTTGCTTCCTCCACTGCAGATACTGTGGTTTTCTTGGTGTCCCTTAAACGTTCCTGCCCCCAGGGTTTTGCAAAGGTACTTCCTGCTGCCTGGTGTACTGTTCCCTCTGATCTATTCACCTTGCCAACTTACTTCCTTTAAATCTCTGTTCCCATGGCATGTTATCAGGATGACCTTAGTGAAGTTTCTAAATGTCACTTCATCTTCTATCATCCTCCCTCTTCTTACCCAGAATCATTTCATTTACTGGTCTGTGTTGTGTGTGGAGTGGGTGTTGGGGTGCGCTGAGCTAACTCATTCCTCCAGCTGCGGGAATGGTGGTGGTGGTACTCAGCTGAATGGCCCTCTGAGCACTGGTCTTGGTGGAAGATGGCTGCCTTATTCAAGTTCATGCCTCCTTTTGGAGCAGCATGTATTTAATGCCTAGTGATGTGCTAGTGTTAAGGCCTGGCTCCTTTGCCTCATTGGAGGACAACTCTGTTGAGTTACTCCAGCTATGGGGCAGCTGTGGGATCTGCTGGGTTCTTCTCAGGACAGCGCCACTGCTCATCTTGCCCCTTGACTCCCTCCTGCTCCCATTCATCCCTACTCCATAGGTGTTGATTCTGAAAGCACTCCTTAATAAACTTTCTCCATGCAATATTTCATGTGAGATTCTTCTCCCTGAAGACGCTAACCTAGGACACATTTTTACTTATTTGCTTATCATCTCTGTCTCCTGATAGAATATTATGAGGGTAGGATTTCATCAGTTTTGCTTCTTACTATTCTTGGGTACCAGTACCTAGAACAGAGTCAGAGCTCCAACTGTATTACTAAATAAATGTACTTGTTTTGGATTACTAATAATCCTTAAGTTAAGGTTCAAACTGAATTTGGATTCCAGAGCTGTCACTGACTCATGCCATAGACAATCTAGTGGGTTTCTCAACAGAGGGATTGTGGACACTTTGGACTAGATAATGCTTTGTCTTGGATGCTGCATTGTGCATCATAAGATATTCAGTAGTACTTCCACCTATTTATGCCAGAAGCATCTTCCACCTCATCCCCAAGTCAAGGTGATAACAATGTCTGAAGATATTCTTGAATGTCCTCTGGGGGTGACATTGTCTCTGGTTGAGAGCCACTGGTTTAAAGTGATTTTGATCGACTGGTAATGATGTTCTGCCTACTGATATTAAATGGTTTCAATAATAGTTCATTTTTTTCTGCTTAAAAGTTGTTTCTGGGGTGGTTTCAAAACCATAAATATGCTTTAATGAAGCATAGATTTCAGAAAGTTTTTTTATTTTTAAATTTATATATATGTATATATATATATATATATATTTAGTTGTTGATGGATTTTTCTTTTATTCATTTTTTTATATGTGGTGCTGAGAATCGAACCCAGTGCCTCACTCATGCTAGGCAAGTGCTCTACCACTGAGCTATAATCCCAGCCCTTCAGAGAGTCTTATAACTATTGTTTTAAATTGACACATAATAGTTTCACATATTTATGGGGGACAGTACCATAGGAGGGTACCTATATACAATGTGTAATGACCAAATTAGGACAATTAGCATTTTTACCTACTTAAAGTAATTATTGTTTAAAAAACTGTGAGTTGATATCACAGTTTTTCTGGTTAGTGTGAAAGGAGCCACTGGGTAAGAGAAAGAAGCACATATGCACTGATATAATTAGTGTGTCTGTTTTAGGCTGCATATCAGTTTACAGAGCCTTGCCCCATGTGTATTGAAGACAAAAGAAAGACTTTAGGAATGAGAATTTGGCAATGAATTGCAGGATATTTTTGTCAAGGTAAATTAATCTTTCTTTTGCTTTAATCCTTTTGTTTCAATTCTTTCTCATTGAACTTTCATAGAAAATGTCCAACATTTTTATATTATCATCCATACTACCTTCTTTTATTGAAAAATCTATAAAGTAAAGGGAATCAGTTTTCATGCTGTCTTCCAAAACAACAGGCACTATGCTTCAGAATTATTTTTGTTGCCTCTGCTGATGATAATAGTGACACAACATAACTACATTCCAGATATAAATAGTGAAGTGACAATTATACTCTGCCTTCAGTAGAGTGGCTGCTTTGGGCCTCATTGGCATCCTCTGTATAAAACCATGCATAGTGTGGGCTCTGTAGAACTACTTGCAGAGTTTTGGAAAAAATCGATGTACTTTGCCAAAGAGTGGAAGAAGGAAGTTCTTCCTTATTATTCACAAGAAGGGAACTTCCTCTTTCCATGTCAAAGGAAAATAGAGTTGAGTGCTTTAATGTGGTGATTCTTTGGTGGTTTGTTAGCATAGAGTTTCCATTTCTTCCTGATTTTGTTTCAACCTGAAGCTGGAATTAAAAAGGCAAGTCTCTACCATTGTGTTATTCAGTTTTCTTTTACTATAACAAACTACTTGAGATAATCAACTTAAAAAGAGGAAAGGTTTATCTTGGATCACAATTTTAGAGGTTTCAGTCCATGGCCAGTTGGTCCTGTTGCCTTCGGCCTCTGGTAGGGTAGTACATCATGACAGGGAGTTGGTAGAGCAGGCTGTTTACCTCTTGGCAACTGGGAAGCAAAGAAGAGAGGAAGAAGAGGGGCTAGGTTCTCAATATCCCCTTCAAGAGCACCCCTCCCCTGTGACTAAAACACTTCTAGGTAGGTCCCACCTCTTAAGGGTTCCCTGACCTCCCAATAGTACCACAGATTGGGGACTGAGCCTTTACCACCTGGGCCTTTGAGAGACAAACCAATGCTACTGTATACTTTGTATATAGATTATATCTATGTAACATATATAGCTGATATTCATAATATATATAGCTGATACTTATATAGATGTAATTTGTTTTCCTTATGTGTGACTTTGGTCAAGTTATTTGATTGTATTTATGACTCAGTTTCCTCATCGGTAACATAGGGAAAATAGTGGGATTCTCCTTGTATAGTTGTTTTGAATACAGCATGGATATAACATACAAATACTTACAATCTTGCACACAGTGCAAACACTTAATAAACCTAGTTATTGTGAATACAATAGCCCCTCTTTGTACCTATACATGCACGTACATCTATATACACATATAAACAATCATAGTTTTAATTTATACAATAAGCATTTATTGAATCTTTGTTATGGGCCATGATTAGAGTAGATTAGCCTTGGGAATACAGTGGCAGACAAACTGACCTTGGTCCTGCTTTCATGAAGCACATATTCCAAAGAGGAAGACAATTCAAAACCAATCTCACAAAGAAATAAAAGGAACAGCAATAGGGAGAAACCAACAGAGAGTCAAAGTGGAGTATAAGAAGAAAGGTGTGGATCAGAGAGGCCCCTTAGATGGGTATCCAGCGAGTGCTTCTCTGAGCAAATGGCATCTGAGCTGAGGCTGCTGGGCTGGGGCATGTAGCCTGGGGACTGTGGAGTCATCCAAGGTACTTGCCTGCCTGACAGTAGGCGACGTGCCTTCTATTGCTCTTGTTATTCTTCACATCTTTTCTGCCAACGCGCTAGGAAATGGGGCTTAGAAGTGTATGCTTCTTTTCACCAACTGACTTAATTAGGAACTAACCAGAAAGTGGTAAATATCTCCAGACCATTGACTTCTAGTTAGGCTTTGAGTTATTTTGAGTCAGGGCTCATGAGTGTCATTTGGGATATGAAAATGATATCAGGTATTTATAATAACAAAACCAGTAATTTAGAAATATGTTAAGCCTGACAAAATTCTCTCCTAGCTGGCAGCTGCAGCTGTCTGGGTCTCTGGAGGTGCATCTTACTTACTGAAATGTGGTTTTTAATTTTAAACCAAGAAAAACAAAACAGCTCCAATGTCCTTGGTTTTCTTCTAAAAGAAAGTTATTTTTTTTTAAATGAAAATGCAAGTAATGTGTGCACAAAGAATACAGAACCTCGTAATATGAGAACTAAAACCTCTTTTTTTTTTCCAGGCCACTACTCCAATCCCCAGAAATCTCTTCATTCATATATATTTGAAATCACAGATATTATGTACATTCAGTCTTCACCAATAATAACAAATAAGATTGTAGTATAAATACCAATATGTCTTCCTTTTTCACTAAATCAACTGGCTTAGAGACCATCTGTTTGCATCTTGTAAATATATTTTATTTTTTAATGATTGCATAATACCTTCTTTTATGATAATATCATAATATATTTTAACATACTATTTATTAATCGACCTTTGGGTTATTTTCCTGATTATTCTTACTATATATTATTCTGCAAAGAATATATTTATGTCAGTGGGAATATTATCTTTTCATTAGGTTCAGTTTCTAACAATGGAATTGCTGTGTCAAAGGATGTTGATTCATCATTGATTTTGATCATTATTACTAAAATCTTATGAACAAAATTTACATCACTTCAAAGTACCACCCAAAGTATTGAATTTCATAAACCTGTTTCTCCATGGTTTCATCACTACTGGGTATTATGAAACTTTAAAAATTATGCCAATCTGGGAGGTGATAACTTGTATGTGAAAACTATTTCTTTAATTAAGAGTCAGAAGGGCTGGGTTGTGACTAAGCAGTAGAGCACTTGCCTAGTGCATGTGAGGCACTGGGTTCAATCCTCAACACCACATAAAAATAAATAAATAAAATAGAGATATTACGTCCATCTTTAATTAAAAAAGAGTTTTTTTTTAAGAGAGTTTAAAAAACTAGAATCTTTTGGAGACTATGGGCAATTCAATTTATTTCCATTTCTGTGAATTGCTTTTTGACATTAGTTGCTCATTTTTTTTTTATTGGTTTCCTTTAGTCTTTTTCTTGCTAGTTTGTAAATTGTATAGGCATTATGTAAATTAGAAAATAAGCCTTTGATTATCAAAATGTGGTACAATTATTTTTCTTCTATTTGTCACTCATCCTTTAACTTTGTTTATATTTTTTGGCATCTTCTTTAACAGTTTCTTGGTTTTGTTTCATATTTAGGAAGGCCTTTCGCATTACAAAATTAAAGAAATATTTCCCCATGTTTTCTTTTAATACTTTTATGATTTCACTTGGTAATTCAAAATCTTTGATCCATCTGGAATTTATTTTGGCATAAGGAGTCATTCTCTTTTCAATATGATGAGACAGATGTCTCCACACTATTTATTGGATTATATGTTAATGATTCATTATTACTCTAATAAAGTGTATTGACCCAGATTTTAGAATCAGAAATCACAAAATCCAAACGTTGGTGTGAACATTCTTTCCTTATCTTTAGCATAGGATTAATACCCCAGGGTCACAACACCCCCTGGTGTGAGATTCACACCACCCTCTGGTGTGAATTTAGTGCATTTGGGAACTTCACCTGCTTCCTCAGGGTGGAGCACACAGTGGAGGGTTTGTGTGATGGGAAGACATACTATACTGGTTGTCATCTCTTCCTGCTAGCATCCACTGCAACACCTACATATTTCATCAGGCTTCCGGTGTTGATCTACTTAGATCCCCCTGGAACCCAGAATGCTTTTCCTTTTCTCTGACACTCTCTGGAACTCCTTCTCTTGGACAATGCTCCTTTCTCTGTTCTCCTGAACCTTTCTGGGTGGGACCCTGGGGAACTTTTTGCAGTTCTCTTGGCCCTCTTTTTCCCTGAAAGATTCCAAGTAGCCATCATTATACCCATGCTTCTGGTGCAGGAGGAGACCTGGGGACACTCTGTGAGGGCTGCTAGTTCCCTGACCTCCATCCACAGTAACCCTTCCTTCTCAGATCCACTGACCTATGTGGAGGTTCCAGCACTCTCGAGGCTCCTCTTATTCAGACACTAATGCTGCTCCAATACCTGGTGTCTTCCTCCTGCACGCTCCTTTCTCCCAGGGGCCAACTTTATCTAGTCTGGGGGCGGGCATAGGAAAAACTAGTTTCTGACTGCACACTTATCATTCCAGATCTTTTTGTCCTAGGCCTGGATCTGAGCCTTTGACACTCCAAAGCCCAGGATTTGACTCTTTTGTTCTCTTCCCCAAAGTCTCAACCCTGCCCTAAGGCAATGGATGTCTCAAAGCCTTTGAATGGGAAAAGGGACACAGCTTAAGAAAGAATTACTGAAGAGAAAACACATTAGTTAATGTTAGTATACTAGTCCTCCCAGTCATTATTTTACTCAATGTTAGAAAGAAACCAATTATCAACAGTTAGCTATAAAAGATTAAGCAAAGCAAAATTTATTGCCTTTCTGGGTTCAAAAAAAAAAAAAAAAGAATTTCATGGTCACCAATATAGGAAATACTGAGAAAGCAAGTTTGTGAACTTGTGATGGACATTAGCCCATTGGTGAATGTTCTATGGAACCTACTAAATATGCTTCCTTATTATTTGTTCCCCTCTTAGCCTTGCTCCCTATAGAATTATAAATTGTATAATTACTAACACGTGGCTTACAAAAGAACAAAAATCTCTATCACACCTAATAGAAATACCCCTACATAGCCTGTTTGCATGATATATTTTTCCTTTGCCAAGAAATTCTATTTTAAAATTTTAATATCTAGGTCTAAATTTCTAACTAAATTGCAAGTAATCTTCTTTGAACTACTCCAACAAATAAAAGTTAGTCACAGTTTAAAGTGTCACCTCTTATGGTCTAAATTTTGTATTTGGAGAAAGCAATTAAAGTACAGCCTTCTTTATTTAGATTTATTTTTCCTTCAAATGTATTTTGAAGATTCCAGATCCTGGAAGTAATGAATTTCATGAACATTTTGCTAGTTATTAAAATAATTTGCAAGAATTACTTAGGACCATCAGGTTGAATAATGAGTAATTCAAATATTGCACAGTGCATGAAGATTTTTCACTTAAAATTATTCTGCACATGAAAATGATAATTTTTGACTGCTTTAAAACATCTTGGTCACCGATGATGAGTTTTACTTTTCCCACCTACAATTTTGGTTGGAGGTCTAGATAAGTCTCAAGTTTAAATGTAGATCTCTTTATTTATGAAGCTAAACTATTCCTGAGTGGGGTCATTTCGTATTCAAATGGTGCCCCCGAGGAAGACTCTTTTATCTATGGAGCTGTCATAGATAAGCAACATAATCAAAACACTCTTCTTGAGGAAAATTTATTTTTGACTTGAAGAATATATCATTCTGCCCACCCACTCATTCACAGTGAGTTATGCCGGTACGTGGAATCCCTGTGACAAAATTAAACTCAATTATTCTTGCTAGGAATTCAGGGCAAGCTGAAACCATTTTGGACCTTGTCCAATGAAATTCATTTAGAGTAAATAACAGAGACGAATCTCATTTGAAAACTTTTCACCTGTGTGTATGTGGTGTCTTGGTTGACAGGGCGCCTGGGGACAATGTCACAGCAAGTTTCCAATGAGGTAATTTAATTTGTTAAATTAAATAATTAGATTTATTTCTCATGTTGCCTTGGGGTAGTGAAGAGGAGGCAGAGACATGGAGAAAAAAAGAACATGGTAAGTTTTGTGCTTCAAGTCTGATCCATGATGTTTTAACCACAAGTCCCTCCATTTACAACTTAAGAAAAACTGTCAGAAAGACTCACACTCAATGGAAAGACATTCATGGTGTCAATCACAAAAAAAGGACATTGTACTCAGATTAACCAAGGAGGTACAAGTATCAAAATTATCCTACTGGTTATATAAAATTGGATTTTGTTATTTTGACAAAATGATGGTACTACCTAGGCAATTTGACAGTTCTTAGGAATTCATTATTTTCTCCTATGGCAGAGAACACACACACACACACACACACACACACACACACACACTCACACTCTGTAGAAATTCTGGAAAAATTTTAAATTTGATTCTTTGTGACCTGTTCATCTTTAACAAGTATAGCAAATAAGTAAAAATAAACCTAATTAAGGAGGTGAAAAAGTATACAAGGGAAATGCTAAGTGGATTTCTAGCTACTTAAGTCTAGGGACAAAAATCCTGACTCTGTCCAATGAGAATTGCTTAATTCCAATAATTTCAATAAATAATTTGAGAAATGAAAAAGCAGAATGTGTAGTGTTGGTCCTTAGGTGGAATTTCTGAGTAACAACTATACATTCTGTTTCTAAAAACAGAAAAGCTAATGATGAAAAAAAGAGATGGTCACTGGATTATGTGTTTTCTAATCTTCTGTGAGATTTTTAGTCAACAGGTTTTAGAAACTCCTATTGTTTTTTATAGTAAATATTTATACAGCCAGGAAAATGACGAATCTTTTTTTCACAATAGTTTTTACAAGGAAAAGTAACAGTAGCCTAACTGTTTAAAACTTTAAGAAATTTTTTGCTGCTTTTAGCTGTGAGGATGACAAAGACAGGCCACAGGAAGTGTCACATTCCTCCTGTCATTCAGGGCTTTATTTCTCTGTGTAAACCCTTCTTGGCAGATTCACTTAAATTCTGATACAAAAATCAAATCAATTAGTAGTTTTCCTAGGTTTTTGGAGACATTTGAGATGATGATAATTTCTCACTACTGGTCCTCTTTTAAACCACAAAATTAAAGATTTGACTGATATTTGTTTGAAACTGTAAAGTATTAAATGCAACTTATTCAATCTGTGGCTATTCTAGAAAGGCAGGGAAAAGAAACCATAAAAAGAGTTTATTGGAAACCAAGCTGCACAGTCTTGGGGAACACATCTGGCCCCGATTCACCTCCTGCGTAATTCACTGTGAGAATTCCCATTGAGTTACACGGGGTGACAATTAGACTCAGAGAAACAGATCAATGCTTTCCTAACTTGACATTTTTATAGTCATTTCTTCCACCACGCACACTCTTTTAAGTAGTTGTTTTGCAGGTTTACCAGTGAGAACTCTAAGTATTTGAATATGTTCAATTAAGAATTCAGTAATGATAGTTAAGTAAATAAAGCTGTTGAAGTCTGTGTAGCACGCATGATTTATAAAACTCTTCAGAAGACTCCTATTCGTTTAAAGAACTTTCACTGCTTAAAAACTTGTTTGCTATTTGAAATACAGAAAAATCTTAAAACAAAAAATGTTTAGGAGAATAAGAAGGAGAAGTTTAGGCAAAGGTAAGTCCCTTTGAATTTCATTGAATGAATGAATAAATGAATGATATCGACAATTGCCCTGTGATGAGCTACCAGATACTAATAAGCTTCCCAGGGTCTCACAATCTAATGATGAGCAGCATGTAAAAAGACAGGCATCACTAAAGTGCTGTGGTAACATGAAATAGGAAGCAGTAATTCTGACTTGGTGGTGGTTGGGCTTGGGTTCCTGTCTGAAAAAAATCAGCATGTAAAATTAATCTAGTTCTGAAGGATGTATAGAACATTCCAGAAAGTTAAGGGAGGACCATTTTTGGCAGACAGGAGCATTTGAGCAAATGCTCAATGGCAGGAGAGTTCCCAATATGTGCAAGAGATTCTAATTAGTATGGTCACTTAGAGGGTCAAGTGTGAGGTGAGGGAGTGAGAGGAGTCAGGGGCATAGACCTGAAAGGCAAGTGGAGGCCAGAAGAGGAGGTTTTACCATTGGCAATTTTTGCTCTGACTTTTAAGCTCTTTACCTATTTCGAGATATGGGCCCATCAGAGCAGTGGTTCATTGACTTGGTGTGTATTAAAATTACCTAAGTAGATTAAAAAAAAAAAGTTTAGAAGCTAAGCCAAACCACATAGAACTCTGGGATTAAGATCCAAGACTCAGTATTTTTGTAAAATCTCCAGATGCTTTTAATATAAAACAGTGTTTCTCAAAATGTTATCCCAGCATCAGCAGCCTTGGTACCAGCTGGGAACTCAACAGAAATGCAGATTCTCACTCCCAAGTCCACATCTAGTGGATTCGAAACTATGATGGGCCCAGCAAGCTCTCCAAAAGAATTTGGCATGTGCCATAGAGTCTAATGAAAGTTCTTAATTTTTCCAGAAAAAAAAAATAGATGGTATATGGAAATTCCTTCTACTCCCATTCCACCCCCATCTACCCAGTTCTGGAATTGAAGTTAAGAATTACTCCTCTTGGCCCTGAAAGTCAAGGATAATCATTAAGTAAAACAGGGATAAGAGGAAGTTTGGCTGTAGGATGGTGGTTGTTCTGAAGAATGGAGTGCAGTGATGGAGAGATTGGAGTCAAGCACCTCACTTAGGAGGTTATTGGATTATAAAATACAATGAAACATGATGAACATGGGTTGTATGGATTTATGAAGAATGAAAAGTGATTGCAAGGTTTCCAACTTGAGTTTGGAAATAATGAAGGCTTTACTTGGGAGGGGGACTATAAAAAGGAAAACTTTGGAGACAAATAATGATAATTACTGGACAATAGAGGTATCGAGAATTCTAGAGTTCTGGAATTTAGCTGACCAACTTGGGCTATGATAATTATATAATCCACATTATAGACGGGCAGGTGTAGATCCTGCTCTACAAATGTCTTGCATTGGCTAATTCTTCATTTTGGAGGGCTTGCTTGTGCACTGTATGGTTTTTAATGGCATTATTGTCCTCTATCCAGTAGGTCCCAGTAGTCAGCACCTTCTACATTTGTGACAATCAAAAATGTCTCCAGATATTGACTAATGTCACCTAGTATCAGAATCATCCCCTGTTGAGAAACACCCGTGTGAGTGAACACAAAAGAGTAGATGAAATTGTTATTGATCCAATTGAAGGCAGGTGTTGAACGAGGACCCTGCAAGAAATTGAGAAAGTGCTCATCAAGAGTGGGAGACAGTGGCATCTGGAGAGACATGAAAGAGCTGAATTCCCAGAGAAAAGTGTCTGGATGCCAAACATCATCCAAGAGAATGAGAATTGAGAACTGAGAATTGTGGATTTGGTGATCCCTGTGTTACTGTGAAACGGATTCAGTAGATATCTCCTGAAGAGTAACCTGGAAGTAACACCAAAGTAGGTAGAAGAATAAACAAGGAAAAGTGGAGACAGTGAGTCTAGACTACATCTTCAAGGGATTGGTGGGGGGAAAGATCAAAGAGGAGAAAGCAGAAAGGATAGAGGGAGGGCTTGTTTCAGGACCCAGAAGCCTACAAACATGGTGGACTGACAGGAAGCTGCTAGTAGTGTTGGAGAAATACCGAGTTGCAAACAGGAACAGAATCTTTTCTTTACTAAGAGCTCAAAATGTGGACATAATTATAAAGAGAACATGTGAAAATATAAATTATGGCAGGAAAATATTGACTGATTGTAATAAGTATAGATGTCCTGTATTTTATTTCTTTCCTTCTCTCCTTCCATTGTCCTGAAAAAAAAAATTTAAGTTAGGAACCTCATTTAATGTATAATACAATAAAGTCTCGCTGCTATGATTTTGCCTCTGGGCCCAGGCCTTAATAGCAATGATGATTTCTCTTATTTGGTTTCTTCACTCTTCCTTTTCTTCTTCCCAGTCACGTTGGAAGTCAGGGGACTCACATACCACTACAAGCAACCTTTATTTGCCTTGTCTTGGGACTGGAACCACTTTTGCAATAACCTATTTATTTATTTATAACAGGGGTTGAACCCAGGGGTGTTTTACCACTGGGCCACATCCCCAGCCCTTTTCATTTTCTATTTAGAGACAGGGTCTCGCTAGGTTGCTTATGGCCTCACTAAATTGCTGAGGCTGGCTTTGAACGCATGATCCTCTTGCCTCAGTCTCCCAAGCTGCTGGGATTACAGGTGTGTGCCCACTATGTCTGGCTCAGTGATGCATTTAAATATGAGAAATCAAGAGAGAAAAGGACTTTAACAGTGTGTTATTTTGCTAGTAATTTCTTGTTGTCCAAACATCTATCTATGAAGGAGTAATCCTCCTTTGCTGTTGTAATGCGTGTGTATGTGTGTATTATCACGGTTTCCAGGTTCCCTTCATGGCTGCACAATTTAGCTGCATGGCTTTGGGCATCTTATTTATTCTTTCCAGATTTCAAGTCTGTCATTTACACAATGAGGTAGGAATCAATAAGCTCTGAGGTTGTTTCTGGCTTTAAAATTCTATAATTGTATGATTTCCTTTCAGCATTATCTTTGTTTGGTAAGAGCTTGCCTTAATCTGATCCATTCCTGAGCAAAATCTCTCAGATTGACTCGTAGCTCCAATTTTTACTCTGGTTCTCACACCTTTTTGTTTATTAGGTCATAAGTAATGAGCTCTGAATGTGTAAGAACTTGCCCAAGTTCTCATGGATAGTTTGTCAGGGGTATAGACATAGTGAGAAAAAAACGCAAAAAACCAAAAATCAGGCTTTCCAATTTTCCCACTGCAGCTGAATTTTAAATTCAGTAGATAATGTTACCTATGAAAACACGGACTATTTGCACATCTGTCCTTTCTTCAATAGATAACAAAACATTTTTCAAAAATAATAAATGAATCATTTTGTTTTGATTCCCATTTGCAATCAACTGGATTGATAGGTGCTAAGCCCATGGATAAAGAATGATGTATGAGTATATGTCTACCCCAAATATTGTAACTATGACAAAATAGTTTCCCATCTTTAATAGTAAGTGGATGCCTCATAATTGCATTTAAATGTGTTAGTGTAATTTGCACTGACACTCTTAACTTCAAAAGTTAACATTTCATTCCCTCACCCTTGTGACTGATCCTCCGTAGGTGGCAAGGATTATCGCAGGGGAATGATTGGCCACACAATAGGTTATCCTAAATAACATAGTTTGTCTTGGGATAAAGACTGAACAAAGTTTCACTTCGGTCCTGGAAGTTAATTTAAATGGGACTTTTTTTTTCAACCTAAGATATAAATTACATTCCTACACTAAGTTATGTGTACGGAGATGAGGGTGCTTGCTTAGATTTTTAAGGCAATTGTTTTCATTCTTTGCATGACATTCTGTCCATTGAAATTGAGCAAAGTGTTTTTAGTTATATAAAATTTTCTTTTCTTAGCATATTGTTAGGTATTATAGTGGTGAAAATTGAGTCCAAGGTATTAGCAGGCTTATGTTCACATGGCAAATTAGAAGCAGGATTGCTTTGAGATGGGGAATAAAAAAAAACATTCTGAATGACTTCTCCACTCATTCTTTGAATATGAGTGGGAAGGGGAAGGTGGGGGGAAAATAGGGCAGAGGAAATGAAGAAAGGTAGATGGGTGGCTAAGGAGGATAAAGAAATGCTTGTACTTTCTAAGAAAATAATGAATTAAAGGTGTCAAAGAAGAACTGGGGAAGTGTCCCTACTGAGCATCTGAGGGAAAAGGAATGGATTTAAATCATTTTAAGCAAACACTTGAGGTGGGTCCAGGACTTGAGTGAATACTACTCCTGGGCTAGCTTTTTTTGTCTGTGTTCAGTTCTGTTATGACTTCTCAACATTGGCTGCATTCATGACTTTGGAGAATTATTTTTCTGTGCTATGTCAACATTTCTACTTGTAAAATCTGGAATATTCTAATATTTGGAGGAGAAACAAGTAAAACAGCACCCTTTTCTGTTGTATAAAAGATCTTGGGAGTCACCTTTTTTCTAGATTCCACCCTTTCTTGTTGTTTGCATTTTTATGGCTTTCTTATTTATCAGTTTTTCTCCTCTGCTTTAAAAAAAAATCTGAAATACTTTTTTCTCATCCATATGCAATATTTTGTTTAAAACATGTTCCACATGAAGCCTTTGATGACTAAACCAAATGCATAAATATCTGTCTTATTTTTTTACCTCTTCTGCCCTGAGATTTTTCAATTTACACCCGCAAGTTATCACTGTCTTCCAGATTGTCTGGTTGTGTCATGAAAACATGTTTTGATTCCACTACTAGGAACAGATTTTCCTGCTTCTCGCTCATCTCCTATAACATCCAGCACAGTGCTGGGCCCCAAATACTTCCGGAATGAATCATGACATGCTGAGGACTGTGAAAAGATAAAAAGAAAATCATCCTGAAGCTCTTCTGGCAAAAGGTCAGTTGAAATTTATGACAAATGTCAGTAGCTGAAGACGAGATATGGGTGTTGTTCCCAGATTCAAAAGGGAGATGACACCAGCTCAGAGAAATGCGAAGCAATTGTTCTGTATTCTTAACAGGCCGTGTATAATCCTAAATGATACACGCGGGTTGGCATAGTGTGCTCAGTTTGATTCCAGGGATATCGCGGGCTTATTTAACAATGCTACCCTTAGAACAACATTAGCATACTAATCTATATTACTGGCCGCAAACCACATTCCTTGGTATCTTTTAACTAGATGGATTGAGACTTTTGGCCCAGATAACCAGGATAATATTTAGCAGGATGGCCTAGGATTTTTAAAAGGGCAGCATCAGGGAGAAAAGTCATGGATTTAAATCATTTTTCCCTTTTCAGGGTTCTTCCCAACAATGACACAGTAAAAAAAAAAAAAAAAAAAAAAAAAAAAAATCCTCTGAAGTTTAAATCTCTTCTTTCTTTTCCCTTGCCTGTCCTGGGTTATCACTCCTGCGCACTTCACTGAGCTTGAAAATTGCAAAAGAAAGACAGCTTCCCCACCCCCCGCTCCTAAACTACTCTGTTTATAGTCAGTTTGCCTCCCTGGATCTTATGTTTTAACACATGCTGTAGTGTTCAGATTGCAAACACAGCGGAGGGATGTTTAAATCCTAAAAACAAACTGTTTTCATTGCAATGTGCAAAACAGCATTCCATGAAGACATTTCAATTAATATTAGCTGAGTGAGGGGAGTCCTCTCTCTGTGGCCTGTTCAGTGTTTGGCCTCTCTCTGCTGAGACTGCCAACCAGGGTGCTGCCAATTAATGCCAGCTGTGATCTATTGTTTGCTTCTGACACCTGGGAAGTCCCAGATCATCAGAATCCTGCAAACAGCAGCTGGCTTAGTGGAGGCTGCCAGACTTCAGGGATTCTGAGATCTCCCGGTGAAGGTAGGGGGCCGTCTTGTTTTAGTTAAGGGAATAGTCCGGAATAACCAGCTTAAAACCCAAGAAGACTTACATTAAACAACCCCCAAATTTGGGGAGGATCATCCCAGTCCTGTAAGCCTCACAGCTCACTCTAGATCCCCATAGGGCAGTCTTTTAAAAAAAATCAACAAATATTGCTAATCCTTTCTTATAAGGTCCCAACAAGTCCCTGTTATGCTGTGAAGGTATTTTCAGGACTTCAGTTATCTCTAGAAGGGTCTCAATTTGGTCTGTTTGTGCAATGATTTAATTTTGCACGTGTTGAAAAAATGGGTATGTACTCCCTTTGCCTAAAAGCCATGCTTCCTGTGACAATGCTCAATCTGATTTTCTTACTGAAATGGCTTTAAGGGCCAACATTTATGTCGTGCTTATTATGTGACAGGTACTAAGCCCGCTTACAGGTTTTATCATTTTATTTCATTTATCTTTATCAAACATGCTTCATGGTAGTAGTTAGGTCAAGTAGATGAAAAGTCAGGGACAAGGGTTTTTTTTTTTTTTTTTTCACTTTCACATACTATTGTTCTTACATGGTAATTATGTTTTGTTGTGAACTTGAGCCCACTTCTTGAGGAAGGGCTTGAACAGGTTGTGCCCTGGGACTGCATTTCACTGTGCTGGGTGGTTGGGTGGGTTGCCTTCTTCCTCCTTCTTTGAGGGTTTTGGGTGAGTTTGGGCACTTCCTCTAAGTCCTCTTGAATTACAAATGCCAGAAGGACAGAAACTGCCTGTCAAGGTCATAGTTGTGCATTTTACAGTGCGTAAACCCAAATGAGGCAGCATACGAACAGCAGAACACGCTAAAGACTACTTCTCTTGGTAGAGATGATATTGAGAGGACTGTGGTCCAATAACCCTGGCCTTTAAATATGATTAGTTATTCTGTCTCTTGATGCCTTCCTTGTGTCCAGATTCCTTCCTTTTTGAAGGATGTCCTTCAGAACTAGCTAGAAGCCCTCCTCTATTCTGGGTCTTAAGCTGCCATGTTGGACCCTGCTGATTGAGTTAATATGTAGTTACTTTATGGTGTTGATCATGGGGAACTGAGATGAAGCCATTTACACTTGACTTATTCAGTATGTGATGCTGTGTCTCATGGAGTGAAAATTCAGCAAACTAAGCCTCAGCCCTAGCTCTCATTAACAACTTGATTCAGATCCACTCAAAATGCTCACTCTTGAAGTCACTGGAGATGATGATAACATTTGTTTGTTGAGGTCTGTTAGTTCAATTGGACAATTATAAATAGAATTTATAAACTGTTTCCAAATAATACTCAATTTCTTGCAAATTCTTCTAAAATTCCCCAAGGAGTTGAAATCTATCTTGCAATAGTGGAATGTAGAAATAGCATGAAAACACTTCTAGGTGCAATGTGCAATATTGCAGTCATCGCACACATTTCTTTAAAACCAGTTATATAAAATTTAAAAAAAAACATGGTAAAGGAAAATTGAGGGAAAAATGATATTTTAGATGATTTCTTTCAGACAGATCACATTCAATTTTTAATTTAGCTGAGATATTCGATGCATTTCATCTAGACTAACTTGTTTGGAAATGTAGTAGAGTGAAAGTCTTCTCTGGTCCAGACCTTCTCTGGTCTCAGACTCTCTGAGCGGAAGAGTATGTGTTGGCAGTGTTGCTGGAACTATGTCACTTTAGTCAGAGTCTGATCCAGGGAGGAATTAAAACCATACTTTGTGCTACCCCCATCCAGTCATTGAACACTGGAAACTGCTTCTATAAACAAAAGGCCATCATCACTTCTTCCCCTGTTCTTTAGATCTTAGAAAACCAAGTTAATTCTTAGATAATATATATATATATATATATATATATATATATATATATATATACACACATATATATATGTGGTGTGTGTATATTATATATATATAATTTTATATATGTGTGTGTGTATATATATACACACACACATATATATAAAATTTTATGGCTAAAGAAAAATCCAGAAGTGTCTCTACCCCTCACCCTGAGATCTAGAACACTAGAACAGTCCTCATTATCACATGACATATCAGAAAACTCTTTACATTAACCATGATTTGTTTAAGTGTTGTTGCTTTTCTCCTGCTATACTTTATTACATAAGTGGGGACACTGATTTTTAAGCCAACCAAATATCCACTCTGCTAAGGTAAATGTGGTTTCACACACATTCTCCTGGTGACAGATCTCTGAGGATTGCAATAACATTTTGGGATGTTATCCAAGTCAAATTCAAAGACCTTTCAGGCTGTGACCACTGTTGGCTCCCTGAAATAAAACAAAGGTGTTTTATACCGACATCAAGTTATTGAACTTGTTGAAAATGGATCCAAGACATATCTTCTCTTCTGCTTAGCAAAGTTTTGCAACACCCATAGGTAAGCTTAGAATAGGGCTATTTTTAACTGAAAATGTACTGACTTTCTTTTTGAAGATGCTGATACAACTTCTGACCCTTGGTGATGAGTGGTGTGGAACAGCCGTTTCAGCTTGGAGGCTATCAAATAGTGAAAGGGAATCTTCCACGTACAAATCCCAGAACACCAGAAGAGCTCTTAGCCCTCACTTTCCTGAGTGAGTGGGAGGTGGTTAACTAAAGGCCTGGGGAGAAATTGCTGCCCAAACACCGAAAAAAGGAGAAAGTCCCCAAGGCAGACAATCTTCAGATTAATCAATCTTAAAGTCTGGGGTTGAAATTGATACAATGTGGGTAATTTCAGCTTAATTCTAGTTGATACTATTTTTTTTTCTAACTGCCTTTCCCTTTCTCATAGAGATCAGTTTGAATACGGCAAAGCAGCTCTAAGAATGCGGTGTCTCAATGAGCCCAAATGGCAAATTCTCTAATCACAGAGGGGATCTCGGCAGTGAGGCCTAATCACATGTTTTCTTCAACTAAACTTCTTTTTCCTTCTTATTTGGCTTTCTTGAGGCAGTGGGCTAATTAATGATAATAAATAGTTACTGAGCACCCCTAATATTGTCAATCTTTCAGTGTCATGTATTTGGAAGGTAAAAGGACCCAATGTGTGTGTGTGTGTGTGTTTGTGTGTGTGTGTTTGTGTATGTGTGGGGGGGGAGGGAGGGAGGGAGGGAGAGAGCTTGCACATATGGGTGCAGCAGTGTGCCTTAAAATTGGGAATTGTGCTTGTAAACTAGAGAGACTTACATAAAAGATGGGATGGCTTAAGTCACAGAGATAGATAGAAATGTCACTTTCTGTGATCCTGCAGAGATCTCCTTATACAAAATAGGTGTAAGGATAATCATTTCCACATCTGTATTTGGACTTTGGTCGGGTCCCTTAAATCAGAGTTATAAATCCTGTGAAGCTGGATTAATCTTACTTTATGGATGGTTGTAAAGAGAAAGGCTGTCCTTTGGCTTTACTTAAGGAAAAACAAGAGACCTTTGCAAAATGGAAACGTGGGAAGGGATGTTCAGAGGGTATGATACCCCAGAGACATCCTGGGCTTGCTCTTGTTATCTAGAGAGCAGACTGAAGGTGTCTCAGGGAAGCAGGGGTAATAAAAAGAGCTTAGGCTTTGGGGTCAAGCAGCTCTGAATTTGAATTCTGGCTTTATGCTAACTGGCTTTGTGACTTTGGACGTGTTACTTAACCTCTCTGACCCGGGTTTCATTTGTAAAAATGGAGATAAGACCCAGATTACAGAGTTCTTTTGGGAATTAGGGATGATTATGTAAAGTACAGAGTGTTTGGCATTTAATAACTGGTAGCTGTTATTATTGATATTATTATTTGTTTGAAAAGCTGAGAAGGCCTCAGAGACGGCCATCATATGGCTCATATAAAATCACGACGGACTGCTCCCTTCCAAAAAGCACATCCTGCCTGAAGCCCGTGAGAGGAATCATGGATGGATATTTAAAATAGTGTGGGGCCTAACACCTCACACAGATTAAATGGGTAGGTCTCATGGGTGTGTGCTGGTTTGCACTTTCATGTTCTTCCTTTGTCCACGAGATGATCTCAGGTCTGGGATAAAAATTCACCTGGATTTATCGAGAAATCAGATTGCAAATTTGATTTGCGTTTTTATTACTTGCTACCCTGAAATGCAGATTTCCTTCTCGCTCTGAGAAAATCCCTCTGGCTTCATGGAAGGAGCTCTCCCTGGAAGATTCACTCCGATCATCCTAGGGTAACCTGATCATTTACAAGTCAACTCTTGATGAAAACCCCGGGGCCAAGAGGCCCACACGTGTCTATTGGAGAATGTTGGGCACAATGCATTTATGTCCTAGTAACATTTTTGCTATTTTTTTCCCCCCAAGCAACCTCAAAAACCATGTTGACAAGACTACTTGAAATGAATACTCTGCTATTAGAGTGTGCACAGATGGGCTCGCTCGCTCCCTTCTCTTCCACCGAGGAGCTGCAGGCAGGAGTTCCTAGAAGACAAGACATGCTCCCTGCTTAACAAATTCCATCCCTGAAATCAGCAGTGCTTGGCTCCAGGCCAGGGCGACTTCTCTTGGACTCCTTACAAGACTTTGTCCCTATTTTGTTTTTATTAGTTCTTCCCACTCTAATTTCTCTCACTGTTACATTTTTTTTTCATTGGTTTAAGTTCTCAGTAGTCATCTTGCTTTCTCGCCAATTTAAAAAAAAAAAAGAAAGAAAAGCAGCAAAATCAAACCCACTGAGCACAAGGGGTGGGTTCTCCCCCAACACACAGCACTAATTATATAATCACCACTCAGAACTCAGCGAGGGGAGTCCAATTTGTTTTTAAACACAGGCAGCTCCGGAGCCTTCTCATTTGGAAATGTCTTTCTGCCCATTTGTTGGATTTAGAACCAACTGCCTAATGCAAATGAGCGGAGAGTCACTGTGTTTCCCTGGCCCACACCCTCCACTGCCTCTCCACAATGCAAACCCTCCAGTGCTTGTGAGGAAGCCCGTTGTGAAAGTTAATGGTTATAAAAAGCACTTATTTACATCTGTTTTAGTGTAGCCATGAAGAGTGCAATTAATTAAGAAGTTTCTGGTGTGGTAGGAATAATCATACAGCAGGAATGCAAACACGTGATTTCCAAAGAGAATTTTATTCCATATGGAATTTTTCCCCTAACTAAGAATTAATTGCAACTTTAAAGAAGGTTTGATTGTGTCTATGAAAAACATTTTAACTACTGAGGAATTCTAAATGACTTCAATTTAAAATTTTCTTTCTTTACATTGTTAGAGTTAAAGAGAGAAGTGCTTTGATCAAGCTCTGAGTTATAGAATTTATTAGAGTGAAGGGAAGAGGAGAACCTTTAGATGTTTTCTGTGGTGAAATGTTGAAGTTAAAAATTTTAAATGTTTGCAGACTAAAACATGCTCGGCTGTGAGGCCTGAAAGAATAAACAAAATGTGACATGTTTTATTTTGTTACTTAACCCTTGTTTAAAAAAGCACAACAAAAAATGTATATAAATCATACTTTTATGCCTTTCTGAAAACACGGACATGGATTTTTGGTGATTATCTTCCATGTAGTGGCATTATGCCATAGGGTGTGTAGTGGTTAGTCTCTATGCAAATAGTTTTAATTTGGGGATGGCAGTTTCTTAGAGTTGAAAGCATTTAAATATATACACTATAAATTCTGCAAAGGGATGTCCCTCTCTTTCGGTTGCCATATGCTACACATTCCAATATTCTGCTGTAGCCCAGCAATGAATAATGCAAAGAAACCAAGAGGGGAGCAATAGAAAACACACAGCTGAAAGCAAGGCTGGCGGAGAAATGATGCTCATTGCTGCCTGGGCACAGAATAAGAATGTGACCTGCGAGAAGAGGGAAAAGAAATAAAAACAACTGGGATGCAGGCAGAGAGCCTGTTTCTATCAGATGCAGTTACAACAGTTGCTGAGGAAAAAATTTCAATCAATAACAAAGAGCTCTTATCACATGCAACTTTAATTTGATTGGCACGGCATTTCCATTATATGCTAATGAATTACGGATGATGAGAACTGCTGTCGCCTTCCGAGTGCAATTGAACATTCATCAATCAGTTACTTAAATGCCAGACTGTCTGAAATATTAAAGGAAGTTGTTGCTATTTTGGAGATGAAAGTAAACAAACTGGAAATCTTGAATTAATTGAGAAAAGGATACACATTGATAAGTAGGATTTGGCAAGTTATTACTTCTTTGAGTGGATGTCAGTGCAGGTACCGTAGTCTCAGTGGAATAAGTGTGTCCCTGCAAAGCTAACAGAAAAACAAATTCTCTTAAGTGAATCCTGTTTTTCTGTTGACTAGCACTATACAATTATTGACTATTACTCTTGGGGAAAAAAAAAAGCAGATCCTAGAATGTAATAAGATCACTCTCAAGGATGCAACACTTTTGACAACGCACGTTTAAAGGAAAATAACCATCTACTAAAATATTAACAAAATCCCCCAAGTAGCAGCAACATTGAAACTGTCACAATTGAGTAGCACTACTCAAGTTTGCAAAATAAAAATGTGAAAGAGAGAGAGAGAGAGAGAGAGAGAGAGAGAGAGAGAGAGAAAAGGACTCAGATACCTGATATAAAGTTACTAGATTTTCACCTTTTCCCCATCAAAAGGATGCAGTATTTGGAGCTTTAGAATTTTGGCAAAGCTTTTCCTCAGTCTCACGCTACCTAAAGATGTCTGAATTTTATTTTGTCATCCTTTCCCCTTCTCTTCTCTTCGACCTTAGCTTTTTTTTTCTCTAGATACATTTTGGATAACTTTAAGTAGTTGCTTATGCCGCATCACATGTGAGGACTTGAACATTGGACTAAGTGCTAAACTACCTAAGCTTTGTAAAGCATAAATTCTGTTCTGATGTCTGCTGAGACATGGTCAACTTGAGTACATGGGTAATTACCTAAGTCCATTTTTTAATTTTATGACTCCTGAGGAATTCCATGGGACTTCAATTTGCAACTTTTTATAGTATAAAAAATTGATTTGTCATCACTACCTTTCAGCCTTGGTAGATGACTATTATAAAAAACAAATAAAGAAGCAGAAAACCCCAGAAAATAACAAGGATGTAGAGAAATGGGACTCTTGTGCACTGTTTGTAGGAATATAAAATGGTGCAGGCACTGTGGAAAATAGTAGTGTGGTTCCTGAAAAAATCAAAAGTGGAATTACCATAACGTTATAATCCAGCAATTCCACTAATGGGTATCTACTCTAAAGAGTGGAAAATAGGGCCTAAAAAGATATTTGTACACCCATTTCCACAGCAGCATTATTCATAACAGTTTTTTAAAAGATGAAAGTAACTTACGTGTCCATTGACAGGTGAATAGGTAAAGAAAATGTGGTGCATAATACAACACAGTATCATTCATCCTCAAAAAGGAAGGGAATTCTGACTCTTGCTGCAACACGGATGGACTCTGAGGACATTATGCTAAGTGAAATAAGATAGTCACAAAGCAACAAATACTGCATGATACCAATTGCAGGAGATACCTAGAGCAGTCAAATTCATGGGGACTGAAATAAGAAGGATGGTCACTCTGGGGAAGAGGCAATGAGACTTAGTTGTTTTATGGGTACAAAGTTTTGATTTGGGAAGTGAAAAAAGTCTCTGAGATACATAGTGGTGTTAGTTGCATCATAATGTGAATGCACTTTCTGCCAATGAACAGTACATTTAAAACCGATTAATGTGGTAAATTTTATGTGATATATAGTTTATCACAATTAAAAATAAAACTTAGAATTATAATGCATTCTGCTATTATATATAAATTAAATAGATAAATAAAGCTTAAAAAAGATGTAAAGTGCAGGTTTGTTATTAATGACTAGATTTACACTGACTTATCAGGGTGATTTTACTGAATCAGCGCAGTTTATTGAGAACTGTTAGACTCTCTCAAACATATAGAAATAGAGAAAAATGTCAAAAAGATTTGGCTGCTGTGTTTGAACAGAGATGCTTTGATTGTTGGACAGCTATCTGGAGCAATCTGAAGGTGGAGGAGAGTTTGAAGATGAAGTCAGAGAAGAAACTGGGAACTTTGGCTTTTTCTTTGCTGAAGATAGAGGGAATCATTGCAGGGTTTTGATTAGAGGAGAATCATGACTTGATATATATATTTAAAATGTACACAAACTATACTATTAGAGAAATGAAACAGAAATGCAGAAATGAAATTATAGAGGAGGGTGTGAGACTTAGCAGCAGGAATCAAGTAACAAAATCCTCAGGCAGAGCTAGAGGGGAAAATATTATTTCTTTTTGAATTTGAGCATGCTTGGGAAATTTCTAAATAGCGAAACTAAAACAGGAAATTCTCTCCTGTACTATTGATTTGTTTGTTGACGAGTGTACATCAAACTTCATTTACTGATTCCTGTGTGAGCCCAGACTATCAGCACATAAGGGTCTGTGATAATTACCCAAGAGGTAACTCTCAGAATGTCCTGAGACTCCTGTGTACATATTCTCATAATTTATAAAGCACCTTGGACTTTATCTGCATAAGAAGAGAGATGCCCTAAAGACTGGAAATAAAATTACTGGCCATGTTATTTTGCATTTCAACATTTACTTATTTGAATAATTAATTTAATAACTAATGTTAAAACATGTATTCCATTCTGCTTTATGGTTTCAGTCCGTTTCTGGATAATATCTTAGAATGTGCCCTTGATCATCACATTAGAAGTGCTTGTTCTACTTTTGAATCTAAGTTTAAGTTTAGTACACTTAGTATCATTAATGGGGCAAGAATGTAATCTATTAACAAACAGTGTAAGTGACTTGGACCTGAGTATTCTAGAGTTCTTGGAAGAGCAAAATTAAGCCTGACTTCTATCTCCTTGAGAACACTTTCCATACTTACAGTAATAAGCATTCAACCTATGAACCATGATGAAATAGTGTAATATACTAAATAGAGCAAGCATAGGCTTACACACGCACGTCCATAAACACTTGATTAGAACTACAGATTCTAAATACAAGTTGTAAGCATGCTAAACACCATTATATGATAAAAGATTCAACTGCTTTCAGATCTGAAATGCCCTGTCAATGTTATTTTTCTTTTAACTCAAAATGCTCATTTAAGTAATGTTCTACCACAAGGTTAACGTTTCCCAGAGTAAACAGAAACAGAAGTGAATTGTATCTTTCATTGCTATATTCAAATAACATACAATTGTGTGGATTGGTAACATAACTAAAAATATGCTAATTTTGGTGGATAACTTGAATTCAACTCTTTTAAATATTAAAAAAACTTGGCAAAACTTTCTATAAATTAACTTTTCCCCCCCTTGATGTCTTTATGTGGTACAAACTCATTTATGCTTATATTCTGTTCTAAGAATAATATTTTCTTTTTGAAACAAAACAAAACAAAAACGTAGATAAATAACTAACTAATATAAAAGGTATATCCCAAATTAGAAATAACCAAAGTTTATGATGTTCAATGAAGACATGTTTTATCTCTTTACCCTAATCATAATTCTATTCTTTTTCCTGAGATTTTTAATCTGTGAATTTTTGGATTAATTCATTTTGTTGAACATTTATGTGAAAAATACTAAAAAAAAAAAAAAACATAAAAAGTGAAAACTCCTGAGAATTACAGAACTTGAGAAGCAACATGAATTTATAAGTGAGAGCCATCCCTACTCTTCCCCTGCCCATTAATTCTACAATACACCTACCCTATGCTTTTTTAACATTTGGTAGGTCTTTAGAATCCCATGTGTCCATAGCTACCAAATAGGTGACGGTGCTGTTCATTGGTCCTGCAACTTTCTTTCTCTGAACTCTGTGGCTGTCTCTCTAGGTCAGTACATTTAATTTTATCACAGCCTGTAGGTACACTGGCAAAAAAAAAAATGATCTACAAAGAATTTTCTTTGGTCTGGGCCATATAATATGCTTGAAAAACATTGAATTTGAATCATTTTGGAAACAGATATACTTGTTTCCATTAACTGCATTCACTATCTTCACTATCATATCTGCGGCTCTCAGTTAATATTCCATTTTATTGCTGTCCCCTCATTTATTTAACAGGTGCTCATGTTGGAAGTTAAAGTTGCCCTCACCTCTTAACTTTATTTTTACTATTTAAAACAGTGCTGCACTAACATTTTAATATACCTACTCTATGTTATTTCTTTACTCTGTATTTTTGAGATTGGGAATATTATACATTTAAATCTTTAATACACACTGAAACTTATCCTATAACGATTATTAGTTGGTGCTTCCAGGAATAATATGTAAGAATCAAATTTTGCTACACCCTTCACCAATAAGTTATATTAACTTGTTCAATTTTTTTTCTATTCTGAATGGAGAACATTTTTATGGTTTTAATTAATTAGTATTTAAAAAACCTTTTCATATGTTTATTGCATATGTATATGTATTCTGTGAATTGCATATTCTGACTATGCCTGCTTTTCATTTGGGTTATTTGTCTGAAATGTGTAATATTAACTCTTTGCTGGAAGTATTAAAGATAACTTATTTTTAATTCCTTTGGTTGTCTTTTAATTTTGTTCTTACACCTTTGGGTATATAAGAGTTTGAATTTTATGTAAGCAAATCTCTTAAGTGTTGCTTAAAACAGCAACTTGCCTTAACAAGTAGTGAGAGGAATCTGTGCTCTTATACATTGTTGGTGGGAATATAAGTAATAGTTCAAGAAGGAATATAAAATTTTGTTTAAAAAATTGTATAGAGCTTAATACAACAGTAAGTGCAAGAATAAAAACTCACAAAATGTTAACTTCCTCAACATTCAGCAAATTGATCAAACAATTTCTGTACTGGAAGCATATTTATGCTTATCGTTCACAAGGCCTTCGGTTCAGTCCTCTGTACCATGAGGGTGGGGGAAGCACATTCGAAAGCTTGAATCTGAATATCCATATTTTTTGTAGATCATTTTTATGTCATATGGAAGCTAGTATTCCATTATAATTTTCTTTTTTGATTTTTGATTTTTTATTTTGAGTATCTTTTCTGAAAACAACAGAATCATACCATAGCATTATCTCTCTGTTGCAATTGATGTGAATATTAAATCTCTATCCCTCTATCTCCTGCTTTTACATATTTGACCCATGAATGGAACTGTTTTTTTTTAACTGTATCTTTTTTAAATTAAAAAGAATTTGTAATAAAATTTTCAACATTCGCTTACTTAAATTAAGTATCTTGTTTACAATTAAAATTTCACCCACAGCATGATGTGGACTTATCCTCAGGATGATACAATGGACTAAATTGATATTTTGGTGATTTATAGAGGTTTTCCTGAGTTTTAGCTTCACTAATTCCAAAATTCTTAGTGCTTGTGATTATATCTTAATTATCCCACATTGATTATAAAGAAAACTGTGTAATTTTTTTTCTATTTTAAACATATTTTATTATTAGCACATTATAATTATATATAAATATAGTGGGTCTTGTGTGGCACTAATCTCCCCCTTGGGGCTATGACTTATGGAGCCCATGTTTAAATGACCAAATATAATAAAAGATATCACTTTTAAATATATGTTTGATTATTTTCTCCCTCTCAATACAGAGTTCTTTTGCGAATGCCAGGTTTGGAGCTTCCAGTCTTGACTTTAGGATGCACACATTCAGGTTTGCCTGTAAAAGCTCTTGCAGCCTACCAGACAGACTGAACCATGCCCATGCAGGGAGAGCGACGGCTGAAATCACATCTCCATTGCACCACAGTAGAGGGACCAAAACGCATTCACAAAGGGAGGGCTTCTGACCTCAACTGACATGAAGTACAAGATGGCCGGGATGTCCAATCTCAGAAAGTGAAGAACAAGGAAGAGCTGCTCCTGATTGTAGGAAGCAAGAGGCAAAAGTGCTGCCTCTTTCCTACTTTTTTTTTTTTTTTTTGGTACCACGGATTAAACTTAAGGGTACTCAACTACTGAGCCACATCCTCAGTCCTAATTTGTATTTTATATAGACACAGGGTCTCACTGAGTTGCTTAGCACCTCGCTTTTGCTGAGGCTGGCTTTGAACTTGCTATCCTCCTGCCTCAGCCTCCCAAGCCCATCAGTAAAGGAACCCAGTGAGTAGGAAGCTTTTGCGAATTGGTTTAGCAACACATCCTTCTGGGTATAAAGTGAGTAAGAGTGAAGAGTGGGCTAGAGAGAGATACCTGAAATGGTCTTTTTCAATAATTATCTTTATGGAGAGAAAAGGCAAAGGACATTTCTATAAGCCAAAGCTGAAATGTATGTGGAGATATTTGTTTTAATAGTCTCTTCTGAAGACTGTTGTACTCTTTGCATTCATGTCTTTGCAATGCAAGTTGAGCACTGGCACAATGTGGTGAAGGAGATGTTAATCTACAAGTATCTTTGGACTGCTGTATAAGTTTTATTACCTTGACACTGACATTTCACAAACTGTTTTATGTCACAGCAATAGTGAGAATGGATTGGGGAATCTGACTGTATTATTTTAATTAGTTAAACATGGGCCTGGCACTTGTGTATTTGCTACTTGCTGCATACAGGTAATTATTTACTGGATGTGCTGGGAATACCAGTATGAACATAATTGGGCTCTGGCCACATGAAGGTCACAGTATAATATAATGGCTAAGCACAAGGCTTTAAGGTTATACTGCCTGAATTTGAGGACTAGTTCTCCCACTACTATCTCTAAGATTTGGTTTGTTTGGTTGTAAAATGAGGAAAATAATAAGGTAATATAAAGATTAAATTAGAGAGTGTATATAAAGCATTTGGCATAGTGCCTGGAGCTGGGTAAATGCTCCATAAATGTTTGTTATTGTCATCATTATGATAAGGACTATCCTACTACTGCTACCACTACTGGATGGTGTATGAATTACTAATTGCCGGTTAACCTTCATATTGACCTTCTGAGGGATATAGCTAGGGCTGTCACCTGCTATAAAAGTTGCCATGTGGCACTTCTATCTTGACCCTGACTGTTTGGACTGGAAATTGGTACTCACAACTGAAGGCCCTAAATTGTCATCCTATTGACCTATGTTTGAATAGTAGGACTTGAAGAGATTGAAGTCCATTGACAAGTTACAACACTGGGACTTGATCACCTTTAGCACCATGTAGCTGTATAATTATTTGCTTCATGGATCCCACCCATATTCTCCTGAGTCACAGCTTTTGCACTGAACTGAAGCTAGTGTTTGTCTCCTTCACAGTAACTTAAACCTCAAGTACCCGTATCCTACCCAGGCAGCATGCTGCTCCAGCTCACTGGCACTGCTTTGGTAATGCATCTCTCCGTTGTGCCTACAGATCTGTGAAGCTTGGAGGACAAAGGGGGCCTATTGTGTACCATTTGAGAATTACCACCTTTACCTAGGAAAGCCACACATACAGCAATGGATCTCAATGTTTGCATATGTCTGTGGGGAACGGAAAAGTTTGTATCCAAATTACCTCCACTCCTGACAAGACATCTGTAAAACAGACCAGTGAACTGCTCAACTAATGCTCTTTATATTCCCCCTTATTAAGGTTCAAGATTACTTACAACATGACAAATATAATCATACTGACATGTAGAGATTTAGGAGTATTTATTGCTTAGGATAAAGCTGGGCTGCTGAAATATAGAGATTCTCTAACAAAGTGGCTTAAAAGCAAGGAATTTTCTTTCTTTGTCATATAAGAGTTCTAACGTGGCAGGAAAACTGTGTTCCTTGTGTTTATTCAAGGACTCAGGTTTGCTCAAAATTATTGTTCTAACATCTCCCTCTCAAGTTTCCATGGTCCATGTTGAGTTACTACTATGTCTGTGTTCAGACTGGTAGTCAGGGAAATAAGAATAAGCAGGTCGTAAGCTCAAAGCCAGGAAGCAAATTTTGAACCAGTTCTGTAAGTGGCAAAGATCATTTCCCCTTAAAATCATTGGTGAGAACTTAGCACAAGGCTGCTCATCAATGAGATAGTAACTTGACAACGTATTCTAACTGGGCTGCCATGTATCCTAGATGGAGAATACATTTTTTTTTTGGTATTCTGCAGCTGCCAGTCTCACCATAGAGTCCTTGTTGAAAAACATAAAAGTGTACAATTATAGTATCAAATATTAACCGTGATTAGAAGATTGCAAAAACCAAAACAACAACAATAAAACCCTAGCTCTCTTTCAGTTCTTAGATGAGAAAAAGGTTTTAATATATGAAAAGTAAAACTTTCTGCCTAATTCATTCACTTGTATTTACATGTAATCAGAAATGTATTTTAATTAAGTTCTCAGAAATGAAATTGCAATAAATACATTGAACATATGGGACATGATGTAAAAAAAAAACTATAACAATTGGTATAAGACATTCAGAGTTATGATTTGGGATTCTTGAAATTTAGTGCTACTGTTGTTATTGTATGTATGACTTTGTCCAATGCATTTACCTCCTTTCTGGCTCTAATTCTCCAAGTTTTCTCAAGTTTTAACTGTGATTCAGTCTTGTTGACTCTACCTCCAAACGGAATCTTAGAACCATCTATTCTCCTACTGCTACCACTGTAGTTGCAATTCTTTTAGAGTCTATAAACCCAACTTCTTTTTCTTCTCCAGCCTCACCTCAAATTGTTCTTCTCAGGTTTACCCCGTGTTGTTCTTTCAGTTCCAGGATGCTCTAAGTTGACCTTTTCATCGTCTGGTCCTTCTGATTATCTCTCTTTCCTCTGACCTTGGCTTGTCTATATCCACCTCATTCCTTCCGGCCTCAGTTTTGATGTCACAATTTACTTTCTTCAGTCATATTTGGTAATTATCTTTCTGACCCATTTATTTGTTTTCTTTCTGTTTCCCTTATGAACCATTAGCTCTCATTGAACTATTAGTTCTGTGAAGATGAGAGAAAAATCTCTGCATCATTGACTCCTTTAGTCCCATCATCTAGAACAAGGCCCTGGCCTAGTTAGTACTCAATGAATATGCACGGAATAAATTAAAATAGAACTTCACAAAAATGTGCAATCTGATAATTAATTAATGACTTTAGTAAAATTAAAATTAATAAAATTAATTGAATATAATTAAAATTAAGAACAAATTTGCATTTTTAAATTCTATAGAAAATCTTTAGAAAAATGTCAGTGAACCTGATTTGAAAAACAGAAAATTATTTCATAATATGATTTTTTTTCCCCTTTTATCTTTCTCTGTGCTTTTATAGATTTACTATCCTATCTAAATATTCTGGGATTTGAAAATTTTCTCAGCCCACTAAAGACAGGAGGTTTTTGGGGAGGATATTCACTATTTTTAGGATTTCATTTTGTTTTGTATAAATTTAATCATGACAGTCTTTATCAAACCCATGTTTATTTAAATATTTATTTCCTTTTGCATATGTTGGGATGGAATATGTTGTTTTAATTAGCGGCATTGCTTTCTAGTTGCTAGATGTATTGCTTTGGCATTTGACCAAAAGCAAAACAGAATCAACGCAGTGTAATCCATGGAAAGGGAACTGAATATTTCTGCACTGCAGTCTGTCAGCTATGGGTATGGAGTGCTCCAGTACAGTCTGGGGAGCAATTTCTGGTGATCAGAAGAAAGTTTTTTGTTGGTTGTTTATTTTTTGGTTTTGGGTTAGATCGGCCTATAATTGCATAAAGATAAAATGGAATAAAGTTGGAGGAAAACCTGATTGTTAAAGAAACCTACTACTTTAAAAAGTTTCTCTTCTGTACATTTTGTAAGAAGAATACCTAAATGAAAAGACCCTGTAAGGAGGCTTCATCACAAAAATAAGAAAGTACAATGGATCATATAGTTGCTGGGTCAGAAAAAGTGGCACATGATTTCTCGTGAGCTCTGCCTTACAAGAAGAGTCATCTATATTACTGGCTAATTTCATGATGGTAAATTATCAGTGTATTTTATTTATTAACTGACTATTTCATAGTAACATGCTCAATTCCATTTAACAGGCCATATTTACTGAGTTTCCCCAGTGCCCAATAAATAAGGGGCATTTTTTTTCATATAGGCAATAATCTTACATTATTGTGAAAGGTATGAATACTATATTGTAATCTTAAAAAAGAAATCCTGGATCCTAATATAAATCATATCATTAAGACCAGTTCTATCCTTATAAACTGTTTCTCTCTTTCTAAAGCAGGGCAGTTGCATGCTGAAAGGTGTGAGAGAGAGAGAGAAGGGAAAACTGTCTTCTTATGGCTCAAACACAGCTCCCACTTGATGCAGCAGTGAGGTTTCTGTTCTGATTTGACTTGGCAGGAAGTTATAATTTTACATCTGCCCTGTAAAAGGGTCAATGGTACAGCCAACTTCATCATGATACCACTCCCTTAAAGTGTAGTTTAGTATAAAGCAATGACCAATAACGGTTTCTACTACAACTGTACTGAAATATCACTGGGCATGGAGTCCTACACAGAGGTGATATCCTTGAAGTTAAGGAACCCTCACTATAGTCATTTATACATTAATTCTAAACTTCAGGCTTTTTGGGGTCCAGTTTTTATACCTACATTCGTGTTACTAAACAGTCTGCATATTACATGTGAAACTTCCATGCTCAAGAACTTCCTTATAAGCAGATTAATTTTTGTAAGACAATGAATGTAAGTTTTTATGCATAAGTTGGCTATGTGTTTCTGTTAAGATCACTGCTTTGGTTATTTCCAAATAATGTGTTAGAAAGGTCTATTGTAAAATTATTTGCAAATTTGAATGCCATGGATTTTATACCATGGATTTAGGAAGGGAGATTAAGTTTTTTAGGCAAACAGTCCTTTAAAAATAATCTGAGAAAGCAAATAAAACTAGTGCCCTAGGAAACAACAGCAACAAAAAGTTCAGATTTTAGACTCTGGAAACAAAATTGCAGAAACTAAATTATTGAACATTTCTTACTGGTAAGATTTATAACTCCATCCTAAATCATTATAATGAACATATTGGTAATTATAACATACTTTTCATATAAAAACAAATAAAGGGGCTGGGGATGTGGCTCAAGCGGTAGCGAGCTCGCCTGGCATGCGTGCGGCCCAGGTTCGATCCTCAGCACCACATACCAACAAAGATGTTGTGTCCGCCGAGAACTAAAAACTAAATATTAAAGAAAATTTAAAAAGAAACAAATAAAACACATTGGAGAGTTAGTCTAATTGAAAAACATTTTCAGGACAATTGCTTATTTCTTATTATTCATTTACAATAGCAATTGTGGCCCCAATTTATAATTGTGTAGCTTAGAAAATGCCATTTGTTTGTAATATGGTAGATTTTTAAAAAACCACAAAATCCTTAGCTTTGTAACACATCCACAGTAACTGCAAACCTAAGCTGGGGCTTAGTGTGTACCATCGTCACCTCTACATTAAAAAATATGAGCTTTAAGGAATCTCTATGCAATGAATTCAGTAAGCTCAGTTTTATTGAAGATGGCATACAAAATTGGTAAGAAAGCACCCATCACTATAATGGTGATTGCTTTTCTAATTGTTGACAGTTTGGATTGAGAGACTTTAAAGACATCTATAAGATGTTTCCTCCTATAGAGGGATGGCTCTCATGGTGTAATTATTTTTATCTTGTAATTGTATACATTTTTCTTAATCATTGTGTGATTATACATGTTTTTGCTTCTGTGCCTCATTTTTATGTACATGAGTGACTATCACAATCTTTTCTCTTTTAAAATTATAATTATTAACACATTAATTATATGAGTTAATAGGTTTCACTGTGAACTTTCTTTTTTGTTTGGGGGGGGGTACCAGGGATTGACCTCAGGGGTACCCAACCACTGAGCCACATCCCCAGCTCTATTTTGTTTTTTATTTAGACACAGGGTCTCACTGAGTTTGCTTAGTGCCTTGCTTTTGCTGAGGCTGGCCTTGAACTCACAATCTTTTTGCCTCAGCCTCCAGAGTCTCTGGGATTACAAGCGTGTGCCACTGCGCCTGAGTACTGTGAACTTTCTATATATGTATATATCATGTTTTGATCATGTCCACAGTCCCTTGTGCCCTTTCTTGCCCTTCTTTCCCTCTTTACCCAACCCTCTTTCCTTTTCCTAATAGTCTCTCTTCTACTTTCAGGTCATCTTTTCTTTATTATATATTTTTTAATGTTTCCACATATGAGAGAAAACACATTCTTTTTGTGTCTGCTTTATTTTGCTTAACTGGATGTCCTCTAGTTCCATCCATTTTCCTGCAAATAAAATAATTTTATTCTTCTTTAGGGCTGAATAATACTCCATTATGTTTGTATCATGTTTTCTTTGCCCATTCATCTGTTGACAAGTATTTAGGCTGATTCCATATCTCTGTTATTGTGAATAGTGCCACAGAATCATGGGTATGCAGATATCTCTTTTGTATGCTGATTTTGTTCCCTTCAGATCAATGCTCAGGAGTGAGATAATTAGATCATGTGGTAGTTCTACATTTAGTCTTTTGACGAAACTCCATACTGTTTTCAGTAGCATCTATAATAATTTGCATTCCCACCAACAATGTGTAAGAGATTCTTTTTCTTTCTTTCCTTAGCACACACACACACACACACACACACACACACACATATTGTAATATCCATTTTGAGTGGAGTAAGATGAATCTGGATCTCTATGTAGTTTTAATTTGCATTTCCCTGATGGTTAAAGATATTCACTATTTTTTTTTTTGTATTTGTGGGTGTTTGTACTTCTTTTGAGAAATGTCTCAAAAGAAAATGAGATTGTTTGCTCATTTTATTGATTGGATTACTTGTTCTTTTTTAAAAATTTTTTGAATTCTTTTTTAAAGTTGTCTGAATTGTAGATATTAATCCTCTGTCAAATGAGCAGATGGCAAATATTTTCTCCTATTCTGTAGGCTGTGTCTTTGCTGTATTAATGATTCCTTTGCTGTGTAGAAGGTTTTTAATTTAATGTAGTCCCATGCATCAATTCTTGGTTTTGTTTTCTGGGCTGCTGGAGTCCTGTTCAAGAAATTGTTGCCTGTGCCAATATCACAAAGTGTTTCTCTTATTTTTTTTTTGTAACAGTCTCAAAGTTTCAGATCTTATGTTAGTTCCTTGATTGATTTTAAGTTGATTTTTGAGCAGGGTAAGAGAGAGAAGTCTAGTTTCAATCTTCTACACGTGGATGTCCAGTTTTATGACCATTATTTTTGGAAAAGGATGTCTTTTCTCCAACATTTACTTTGTGGAGTCTTGGTTGACTGTAGATGTATGGGTTTATTTTTGAGTCCCCTATTTTGTTACATTGGTTTATGTGCCTGCTTTTATGCCAATATCATGCAGTTTTTTTTTTGTTACTATGATTCTGTAGTATATTTTGAAATCAGGTACAATTGCTCTTTTCTAAATCATTTCCTCTTTATGGACCACATGGTCTCTCTGGGCCTAATAATAAGTGGAAAATTGAAGAAAAATAAGCCTCAAATCAGTGTGAAGTTTGAAGAAGTGTAGTTCTAAGCCATCATCCATATCACCATAAAAATGTGAATTGCATGGCCAATGCATGTGACATATTACTGTATCATGTGAGAGTTCTAGGACTCTTGGGTTGCTCACCAACAACATCTTCAGATTGACGTGAAAGGTACACACCCTACAGTGTAGGAACACCTTGAGGAAATCAAAGAAATTAAATAAACACACACACAGCATCATCATGTGTCACTGTCAGGTGGGAACTGAGATACTGTGAAAAGTGTTTCGTGTTTAGTCAGGGCGAGGCCAGGAGGAGCTCATCACTGTCTTTCAGGATGTCAAGAAAAAAATTTTTTTTTAAAAGGGAGCGGAGTCACTCAGTTTGCAGAGAGAGAATGTATCACGTGTAAGGTATGTGGTCACGGAGATGGTTTATTGATATTAGAGTAAGAAGATTAAATAAAGACAGCAAGGGATAGATTTGCTTCACAGGAGTGGTATGCTAACAGAGTAAGACTTCTCTTTGAGCTACTCCGAGCCAAAGGATGGTGGAGCAGAAAAATGGAAGACAGGCATCAAGTAGGGAGAAGTCAGTGTGTCTGGGTGGGAGTCTGTGGGACAGTCCAGCTCGCAGATTGAAAGGAGACATTTTTGACATGAAGACAGATGTGAGAGGCTTTAGAAAATACCAGAAGGTGCTTTGAAGTAGTCTGAACACTGAACAAAGAAGGGAGGAGCAAAAAGTTCTAGCAAAGAAGGTGTGTCCTCATATTCTTTTTATATATGAGGAGAGTGACTGAATTTTTATCAAGAGGTACATGGACTCCTATAGTTTGGTCTTTGAGAAGTTAGTTTAAAAGAAATACCAAAATGTTTCCCTGATGATTCAGTGAAGGCCACAGAGAGTTGATAATGTGCCTAGAATTTGTAAGTAGCTTAACTGAATAAGACCATTGACCCTAGGGCCAGGGCCATTATCATAGTCCCAAACACATATGAATGCCCATTGGCCTATTCACTCAGTTCTAGGTACTATGTCGCCAAGCTTTTAGGACAGTTTTCAAAATCAGATCAACATCTTTCTGAGGCATAGCAATCATCTAATCTGCTTGAAGAATCATGTTACTGTGAAAAGTGATGTCTTAAAACCCATAAATTTGCAATGTTAGAATGAGTCGTTTTTGATATCCTTTACAAGCTAAAAAGTACTCAGGCCTGTTGACAAAGCAAAGAAATGGTGTCAAAAATAATTTTAAAACCTTTTGACCTATAAGGTTTAAAAGAATTAGGCACAGATTCTTTGCTTTAAGCCTCTTGGTGACAAGAAATATGGTACCATGCCAGACTGTGTGATTGACAGTAGCGTTTGTAGTTTCAGCTGCTAATACAGTATGCTTCTTGTATATTCTGAGTGGGTAAATATAGAAGACTATTTGTCACCTGGGTTGATGGATTACAAATAAGTGAGACAATGTGGTTAGGATTCTGAAGCATAAATGAAAAGTTGAAAACCTTATATTATTTACAATATAACACTTAGGGTTTAAGATCTGTTATCCCTCTTACCTCAACAGAAATGGTAGAGTTTTAAAATAATCAAGCTACACATTTTTAATTATCTTTTCCATTACATAGTTATTTGTTAAAAGAATGCATCAATTAAGTGTACCAAAAAAAAAAAACTGATTAGAATGAAGGACTTATTATAGATGGCTGCATTTATTTTTAAATATCATGATTCAAGTATCTTAAATTTTTTCCACTCATAGGACCTATGACTAATGACATGTTTCTCCACCCTAATAAAAGCTTGTTGTTTTCAGTGCCTAATTAATGTTCAAGTTTGTTGTATGCACTTAAGCTTAGAGCAGTGGTGATTCTGAAAGATCTTTCTTGGTCAATAGCCCTCTAATAATATTGATTTCTCTTTGTACAACATTTTGCATTTGCTAAAGTGTTACAAGTGGTATAACATAATTTCAAAATGATATCATGAATGGTTCAGTAATTAATATTTTCAAAGAATCGTGCCATTCAAGATGAAAGGATTATTAAGGTGATATTACTGAGTCTTTGGATTTAGAAAAGAAAATTTGCTTTAGAAAGCACATTATCACCTTTCAAGACAAGAGGCAAAATTGGCATTTTTAGCATGCTACTCTTATCTTTATTTGCTGATAAAGAAAGAATCCAGAGTTTTTCAAAACTTTAAATGAAAGGCTATGATGAGGTTCACATTACCCAATCTTTAAAATAGGGGGAAAAAAACTAACAAAAGAAAACAATATAAAAACAAGTCCAGACATAGAAGGATGGGAACAGAATAGAAACAATAGCCTTGACATTTTATTTTAGAGCTTTCAAGAATATTTTTATTCTAAACAAAACACAGCATATGAAATCTATTTGTTTTCATCTATGTAATTAACACAGTATTATGTTCAAGTCCATGAAAATATAATGGTGAATGCTCTTTAACTGTAGCTTCATGTCATAACACTGTCAGTTCATAATGGATATTCAGACTCTTTTTCAGTTGGTTATTCTGTTGATGTCTACATTTGAAGACCTTTATGGAGCACACTCAGTTCTTGCCTTCATTCATCTGTAGGTGTGGTTGAAAAGATCCGTGTAGAGGAAAAGATATAATTTTCCTTCTATATCCATTGTGATATGTTTGCTACTTAAAATTACCTGTATCCGACTATATGTACTAATGTGAGAATTGAACTTAAATTGTACAAGTGAATTATAATTCCATAACTACTTTGAAATACTAGTATTTAAAAAATCAGTATTATATATATATATATATATATTAGAACTTGATACCTATAGTGTACATTGCTAAATGCAACAGTTGAGAATTTTTAAATGCTTTATCCTCCTTTGTAAATTATTCTTTTGTGCTAAATTTTTTAAAAATTTCTTATTCCATAAAAATAGCACCATAATACAGACAGGAATTGTTAATTGAATTGTTACTTGAACATCAATTTGGTTTTTCACATGTTCAGAAAATGTTAGATTGGTTTACAAGTTTAGGTTGGAGGGCTGATAAAATATACTCCACATTTTTGGTAAAACTTGAAACCAGAGGCTGTTAGTATTTCAGATTAATGAGGTCAAACCAGTAGAGCTTATAAAACTCAGCTATCAGTTTATAATTGTGCTTTCCAGAAAGTTGAACTGATTAAATGTCAGAGTTTTAAACATCTTGCAGTACAGTCTTCTAATTTTGTGGATAAAGAAGTGAAGGGGAGAGGCCAGGAATAACTGCAGTGGAGCCTACATAATGGTGAGCTGGGCAAGGAGACTTTAATTCCTACACAGTGGGGGCACTAACAGATCAAGATAATTTAACCCTGCATTTCCTGGAACTCGGTTGTTCAAATTTGTTTTATTCATTTCACCAAGAGACTACGCTCTATTTTGCTTAGATATTATTATTTTTTAGATATTTATAATAACAAAATATATAAGAATGAATCTTTAATTGAAAGAGTACAAATTGTAGATCTTTCACAGACCTAGAGTTATGGATGTTGAAAGAGATGCCTCCATCTTTGCTATTGACACATTTATGGTGCAAACGATGGAAGGGGATGTGGGACATTTTCAGCTGCATTCCCTCTTTAATCTTTGCAAAGAGTATAGTAGAAACTAGTTCTTCTTTTAGGAGGATGCCTTTAAGAAGATAAAAACAAATGGTGTTTCATATTTACGTAGAACCCATTTGTCTGAACGATTTGAAGATCCTTGAGCACCATTTACTCTAATGGTTTCTAACAACTTGATACAACTCATCTGAGAAACAATATTGAAAAGCCTGGAGAGTCTGGGAGGTATAAAGCCTGCAGACTGGACTTTTCCAATGGAGGTAAAGCTTTAACCAGGCAGGAATCTAAGAAATGGAGCACAAGGCCAATTGCATGAGGCATAAATTGCAGGCCCAGTTTGGAAAGACCTCTTGTCAGTATCTGTTAGTTCTTCCTGAAAACAAGGGCAGAAGATTCCATTGTTTTCCATATGGTTTTGTTTGTTTGCTAGTTGTTTGAATTAGATGTGTTAATTATTGAAATATTATGAAATGGAAAAATACATCTATGCAAATATAAACAATTGCAATCTTAATATGCTATCTTAGAGTTATTGTCAGATAGGGTTACACACTCGGGATTAGTGGTAAAGCTAAGAGCCAACCTGTGACTCTAGATTTCAAGCTCATTATTTTCTCTACTAAGTTCCAGGTTTAGGCATATTTTGTGAAATGAACAGAAATAAATAGACAGTTCCAGAAGTTGAGTCTGAAAAAAATGAGGAGCCATTATATGGACTGTTAATAAGAATGTGAAAAAGAATTTTAAAAGTCTAACAAGAGCTCTGTGAGAAAATAAGCATTTTATGGACTTTCAAAATCAGACTTAATAAGAAATACATCTTTATTTAAGAAATACATCTTGATTTAGAGTATACATTGTGAGAACATTTATACCAGTACAGAGAAAATTAATTTTATCACTCTTGTGTTTTTAGATAAAGTCAAGGGGCTTATCAAACATCCTAATTGTACAGCACTGTGATGCCACCTTGCATAGACCATTATATTGAAACCTTAAAGAGCAGCCCATGACAACTACATTTTGAATGTGAGGAAATTAAGCCAAAGACAAGTTAAGTAACATTCCCAAGGTCCTACGATTGTATTCAAAGCCAGGATTTTGATTCCAATGATTCTTTCTTTTTCACTACATCATACAGTTAAAAATTCACACTTTCTGTAAGCAGAAAGAAGGAAGCATCACAGACCATACAGAATTCATTCCATCTACAAATTGTTTGTTAGTACGAAAGTTCTTTCGGTGCTACTTTGATTAGTGAATTTTGTGAAAACAAAAATTATTTCATAACAATGAAATGATTTTTTTCTTTCCTTTTTTTTCCTGGTACCTGGGGAATGAACCCAGGGATGTTTAACCACTGAGCAACATCTCCAACTTTTTAAAAATTTTTTATTTTGAGACAGGGTCTCTCACTAAGTTGCTGAGGCTGACTTTGGTTTTGCCAGCTTCCTCCCTCAGCCTCCTGAGTCATTGGGATTATAGGCATATACCACCATGCCTGGCAACAATGAAATGTTTTTAAAAACCCTCCCTGAATTTCTTTGAAGTGTGAATATTGTAAGTGTAAATGAGAAAAATATCTTACTGCATGGTTTCTACTTGTCATTTATTTAGTTGAAGAGAAACAGCCAACTTCTAACAGAGCTGAGAGCCTTTGCAAAGTTATTTTCCATATTTAATCTACTATGTATCAAGTGGTCACTTTGTGCTGGATAGTGTTTTAGATGATGTCCATTTACATTTTAAAATTGTTCCTCAGTTGATAGACTGCTTGTCTGGCATGCACAAGGCACTGAGTTTGATCACCAACACCATAAAAATTTTAAAAAAATTATACTTTGACCCATATAAGATATTTATGTTAATAAAATTTTTTAAAAAGTAGTTTAACTCTTTTTTTTTCTTTTTGTTATTATCCTCTCCCCTTTCCCTTCCAACTACATATCAGACCTACATCCTCTCACCACCAAGTCAGGGAAGAATCTGCTGCCAAGCAAGTATATTTCTTGACTGAGAGAGAATGACACTTCATTTTGAAGGTGAATTTTATTAGCTCAAATATGAAATATATATTGGAATCACAACTGAACTTGTTAAAATAATATACTTCTGGACACCCCCTGAGTATTTTAAATAACTACTTATTTGGGTGTGTGTGTGAACTGGGAATTAAACTCAGAGATGCTTTACCACTGAGCCACATCCCCAACCCTTTTTATATTTTATTTTGAGACAGGGTCTCATTTAGTTGCTGAGGTTGGCCTTGAACTTGGAATCCTCCTCCCTCAGTTTCCTCTATTGCTCGAATTAGGGGCCTGTGCCAGAGTCTGGCTAGATCACTATATTTTAAATTAACATCCCAGTCTACTTTCTGAAAGAATCCCTGGCTTTTGATGGGACAAACTTCTCCATGAACAGAATCAAAAGACAAGTTAGAGAGTCTGGTGGTGTAAG
The DNA here is from genome assembly GCF_045843805.1 of Urocitellus parryii. Classification (NCBI taxonomy): domain Eukaryota; kingdom Metazoa; phylum Chordata; class Mammalia; order Rodentia; family Sciuridae; genus Urocitellus; species Urocitellus parryii. The sequence continues at coordinate 57,346,956 of NC_135540.1, forward strand.
TTATTTGGAATAGAAGCAACCTAAGAATCATAATTTTGTAGACTTTCCATCCTCCGATTTATGCTTTTTTCTTTTCTTCCTTGTTTCATTGATTGATGCATTCTTTCACTCATTCTTCAGGCATTTATGGTTTGCTGGCAACAATGAATAAGAAATAGTCTTTTCATATAAGGAGCTCACACTTGAGTAGGGAGACATACGTAATATTTACATAAACATCATCATCATCATTAAATGAAGAGAGATTCCTGGTCTGGCTTGGGTGCTTTAGAGAGCCTACATTCGGTTTCTCATTGGACTTTGTCCCTTCCTGTGGAGTGAGGACTTGGAGAGACATGGGATTATCATCAGCTGAAGTTTGCCTCCTCTTCTAGATGATGGGATTCTCTGCAGTTCCATCCCCTGGACAGGTGCCTCTGTCCTAGTCCATGTCCTAGTCCATGCTCCTTATGCTCACATACCTGGACCAAAGGGATGGTTCAGGGGTAGCTGTTTTCAAGGGCAATGAATGGAGTTTGTACAGGCCTGGAATGTTCACTTGTGCACACATGATGCTACTGTAGGGTGGAATGAAGTGGGAATGGCAGGATTGGTTTAGAAAAGAAATTGCTGTGGTCCTGGGGGTAGAGGACAGTTCTCCCAGTACAGCTAATTCTGGCTCAAAATTACAAGGAATTCAAGAATTTTGACTTTGAAGTCAACTTTCCAGGAGATTACTATGCTTTAGATAGGAGGTGTGCCTCAAAGTCAATGTGTGAGACAATGCAAAAATTTCAGAAATGAAATGATTGGATGGTATGAGGTGTAACCTATCCAGTAGATTAATCAGTGGATTCAGCCACTGATATGGATTAACTGGGCAGTAACTATAGATGGGTAGGGTGTGGCTGGAGGAAGCACTTCATGGGGTATGCCTTTGAGGTTTGTATTTTGTCCTTGGTGAGTGGAGTACTCTCTCTGCTTCCTGGTTGCTAGGTCCCGAGCTGCTTTTCTTCCCCACACTCTTCTGTCATGATATTCTGCCTTACTTTGGATCCAGAGATACGGAGTCAGCCATCTGTGGACTGAGACCTCTGAAACTGTGAGCCCAAACAAGCTTTTCTCCCCTAAGTTGTTTTTGTCAGGTCTTCTGGTCACAGCCATGAAAAAGCTGACTAAAACAAAGATATATTTCTCAGGGCAGGTAGAGAGAAGGTATCTTAATGTCTGCCAGATTGATTTATAATTTCTAAACATTTGAGTATCTAACAAGTGAGCTTCCACTTACCTCATGCCCTGGACCCTGTAAAAGCTAAGGTACATAAGAGTCCTGAAAAGAGCAGTCTCCCAGCCCAGGGAGCACTTGAACCATAGTTGGGAATTATTGAATCAGGGTGGGTGATGGGAGACTAAGAGGGGATAGCAGGGAGGGCACAGAAAACACATGTGTGAGGAGTGCATGAACCAAGGGAAAGGGGGAAGATGATTAGGCCTTGACCTGCAAGTAGACCAGAATTTACTAGAAGGTTAGTAGAGTTCATCCTGTAAGTTTACTCATATGAACAGTCCCCGAGGAGTTCTCAGGGTTGTTGGGAGTCGTGGAGGTTTGGAAAGCAAAGAGAAGACCATGCTGCAACCTGGGCTAATCTGTGTGTAAATATTTCTGTTTTATTGCATACAAGATTTCCAAAGAAAAGGATCTGTATTTTCAGGTGCCAAGATTTGTTAAATCTAATTTCTTTCTCTCTTTTTTTCTTCCCAACGATTGATTTACCTCTCAGTTCAATATATCTTAGAGAGATGGGGTTAGAGATATTGCAGAGGAGCAAGCTCGATTCTTTGAAGGCCAAGGGACCCTCAAAGGATTTAAGCAGGGAAGTATCTGGGTATGTCTACATGGGGTATGTTCTCTACGATGAACTATTTGGAGACAATGGTTGGTTTGGAGATTCTTCTAGCAATCCCATTGAATAAGGATGTGGTCCTAGACCAGATAAGTGAAGAAAAAATAGCTTATTGAGTTAAAATTCACAATATTTAATGTTTTATTAGAAAGGTGTAGTGGAAATATTCAAGCATAACTTTGAGGTTTCTGATTTTGGGGGCTATAATTAATATAGCACTGATTTGGGGAGAAAAAAGATGCATTCAGTTTTCAATGTATGGAGTTTGTATCTGCATTATGGGTGCAAATAGAGGTGTTGAGCAACAAGGTAAATATGTGATTCTGAAGCTTGGAGGAGACAGCTGGGTAGACAGGACACATGTAAGGATAGGTGTTTGTGTGTGTTTGCTGACGTACTCACATGAACATGTACATATACCTATGTATATTTGCACACACATGTATATGTGTATAATTTTGTGAGCTCAAATATATATTTGGGAGTTATCTGCATTTGGTTGAAAATACCATGATATGAATGAAGTCAACCAAGGAAAGCACTTAAATCAAGTTCTTCAGAAAGCTAATGACAGGACATAATACAAATGCCTTAGGAGGGAACAGAAGAAGAGGCCAACACAAAAGAGACAGAAAAGTAAGTTTACTTAACATCTTAGAAATCACAGGAGGGAAGTTGTTCCAAGGAGGAAATGATTGACAGTGTCAATTAAGCCATGGCACTTCAAGGTACCATCTGGCAACTGAGGAAGTCTTTGGAGATTTTCAGGAGTAGGACTTAAGTGGGGGCAGAAAGCAGTTATCAGTGAAATGAGAAATGGTTTGGAAATAAGGAATGAAGACTATACCTATCTTTAAGAGTCTAGTTTCCCTTAAAAAATGAATTACAAAGATGAAGCAAAAGATTGTACTGTCCTCTGGAGAGAACTTGAAACCAACTGAAACCTATCTGTCTGCCAGTCTCTATTCTGTCTGTCCTCAGGGGGAGAGATGCTTAAACACCTCATGATGCTCATGGAGTATGATCCCAGGGCCAGATATGATTCCAGAGTCTTTGTGGGACCCATTTCCGGCCATGCCCAAAGGAAATGAGATGCCAGGGGTGGGCACAGTGAGGTGGATGTTGGCAGCAGGAGTTTCAGGCTTTGGTGAGATGCTATGAAAGTCATGAGGGGCAAGGAACCATCCTGGGATGCTGCCTTTAAAAGCACTCATTTCACTAGACAGATAATGTCACTTATTTGAGTTTGTTTCTCTGGGAAGAACATTAGAAATTCATGAGTACCAGAAATGGAGGACTTGGAGGTAAGAAAATAGATAATTGACCTTGAGCAATAGAGATGGAGGTCAGTCAGGGAAGAGAGAGAAACCAGGGGAAGGGAGATCATCTCAGAGGAAATGGCGGCCTCAGTGCTTTGACAAAGTCAACACAGGCATGAAGAAAGAGAGGGTGCAAGGGAGCTGGGCTGGTAAAACATCACGGTCAGAGAGTCATTGGAGTTTAAGAATGCAGAGGCATCATGGCATGGGGTGATAGCAGTGTTGAGAACTGAGTGGACGTATTTTGAAGTCTATGGTCAGAGTTGGTTTTAAGTGAAAATGATTCAGTTGAAAAAAGTCTATAAACCTCCAATAGGAAATACAAAACTTTTGGACTCCCCATGATAACATTTTGAGAATGAAAGCCCTGAGAAAAATGGCATTGATTTCTTGTATATTTTATGGTTTTAAGTCATTACATCAATTTATGACCAGTGCGTGTCAATGATGATTATGGTCTTTCACTTTGAATGTCTTCTAGCTTTTGGTTTTGCTTTTAGCATTTGTGCTAGAAATTGTGAAGCAGAATCAGATGAGGAATTTAATTCCCATTTCTATTAGCTGCTAATTGAGTGACCTAAAGCCAGCCAGCCACCTATATTCTGTAGGCCTGTTCCTAATCTACAAAAGGAAATAATGTCCTTGCGTAGGGTGGTTAGTGGCCATCAAATGCATGTACAAGTATTTTTTTGTTGGTTGGTTGGATTTTTTTCTTTTTCTATTTTTTGGTAAATACCAAGGGCTTCTAGGAAGACTTAACTGACATGACTGTTTCATTTCTACTTGCAGAGGTTGAGAATAGCAAAGTTTCATTGTTCCCTCTAAACTAGAGTTCTGGCATACCTTGTAGCATTAGCTTAACTTGCTACTTAAGCCGTAGGTTTAAATTTGTGTTTCAAAAATCCTTAAAAAATAAATTGTAGCAAAATAAACTTTTTTTAAACACAAACTTGTGGCTATTAGATCTTGTGACTAAAACGTATCCATCCTAGTTCAAAGAAGAAATATTTAAAAACTGATTACTTTTGGGCAGAAAGTAGCTCAGTGCTAGAGCGATCACTTAGCATGCCCAAGACCTTGGGTTGGATCCCCAGCATCACCTTAAACAAACAAAAAATCCCTGGTTTCTTTTGAATACATCTTTTTAGAGGTAAGCTGAGATCTTTTTTAAAAAAATAACCTTGTATTATGAGGAGGCTGTTTATGTGGTAGGAATACATTCTCTTACATCATTAAGCTATCAATCAGAAAAGTGATTATTAATGATTAGTGAATGAACAAGGTGTCTGGAAGTCTTCAATTTGGCAAAAGGAGTTCAAAACATTTCATACCCTTCTGTGATGTTACTTTGTAGCAGAATATTACTCTTTCCTTGTTGTTTTTCTGGTGGATATTTGAGAAAGGAGGTATTGTCAAGAAGAGAATTAGAAAGGTCAACCAAGGTTTTCTTCTTTGGTGGGAGACAGAGTTATAGGGACAATGGGAAGACTGAGCTTCGATCATGTTGGACTTCTGGTTGTACACTCGCCTGTTACCTCATGTCACTGCTGTAACAGTGTAGGTGACTCATGTTAGCAATTCTGATGCCAGGAAGTAAAGAGGTTAAGAAACTCAGTTCCCTTTGACTGTAGAAGGAAAACCATGTGGAATTTTGACACCAGGTGGAGCTGCAGAAGCTGGGAAGTGGGTTTATGATAAACAAGTTCATGCATCATAATGTGTTGTGCTCATATAGTGAGCAATATCTTTTAACTGTAGACATGAATTCTAATCCTGGTCCAGTTATTTAATACCTGTGTGATCTGGCACAGGTTACCTCACCAGGTTACCTAAATTTCCTCATGTCTGATAAAAAGGAGGGGACATACTACTTCCTTCAAAGAACTGCCATGGGAACACGTGAAGCAGCTAAGCAGCTCCATGGGAGAATCATGTGTCATAGTCCTTGGAAGAGAGTCGGAGGTTAGAACGGTCACTTTGTTGTTGATTTTTAAGGGTTAGTTTGTATTTAAGTTTAAAAAATGTCTGATTCGTTGGGTGCAATGCTGCACACCCTATAATCCCAGTAATTTGGGAGGCTGAGGCAGGAGTTCAAAGCCAGCCTCAGCAAGTTAGTGAGGTTCTAAGCAACTCAGTGAGACCCCGTCTCTAAATAAAATATAAAAAAGGGCTGGGGAAGTGGCTCAGTGGTTAAGTGCCCCTGGGTTCAAACCCTGGTTACCTTCCCACCTCCAAATCATCTGGTTCTATTTTTTTTAAACGGTTATATTTTATTGTTAAGCATAACTATAGCAGATTTTTTTTTAAAAAAGGGATCATATATTTGTAAGATTTTCCAGGGTCTCAGAAAGTATGTTCTCTAGGAACTTGGGGGGCCCGTAAATAAAATGTTTCCTAGGTAAGTGACAGTGTATTCTAATTGCAAATAAACCAATCATAAGGAAGAAACTTTCTTAGTAGTGTTCAACTTTTTAACTTGCAAATTCCATTTGGTAAAGGACAGTATCGGCATATGATCAAGGTTAACAGGAATCCATTATGTAAATAAATAGAGGCAGAAACTGAATTTTAACAAGACCAGAAAAACACAGTTTGTCCCCACCAGCCCCTGCTGTTATATCACTATATCCTGACACTATGTACAATTTTATGGTTTTTATATCATGCAGTCTTTTGAAATCATGATTGCACTTTTCCATGAAATGCCTCAATTCCCTAGAGAGAGCCAGCAGTTGTTTGAGCAAAAAGCAAATAACATATTTTACTGGCTGGAAATAAAATAAACACAAAAGATCCCTGCTCACTGGAATGAATGAAGTACCACGTGGCTGACAACATTAAATTCATTGTTTAATATTAATGGTAAGCTTAGGTATGTAAAGCAAGACCTTCTATTATTCCTACATGAATGCATTAGAATCAGACATAAGTGAGTCTCAAAAGGAGAGGAATTTGGTTCATTTTCCACGAGCACCCAGAAATTCAGATGCTTATTTAAAGCTTATCTGAACTACCTAAACACAGTTAAGTCTGCAGATTTCAGCAGAGCAGGATCACAAGAGAGATTGTCAGCATTCGTACTGCCAACTCAGGCACAAATATTGAGAAAGGAGATTTTGCTGGCATGCTATGTTATTTCTGGATCTAATTGTTATTGTCAAACAAAAACTGAGAAAGTAAAATTTTTTACCTAATTCAGGATTTGAGAATCAGTTCATTCCTGATGACAGCTGTCTTAGTTCATAGTGACAATAAATTCTTGCCCTTGGTCATATGTTTGAGGAATAGTCAATGTTTTCTTTCAATACATTAATTGTGCATATAAACACAAAGGAGCAGAGGCCAACAGATTCAGGAGTATCTCGAATTTGACAAGGCAAGTTAGCAAGTTAATTTAAATGACTCTTTGATTATAATCATACTGATTGGCATTCATCACCCTCCAGCCTCTGTTCCTTTGCCATGCAACTGACACATTATGACAGATGACAATAGCTTGAAGGCTTAGATCCATCTAAGAACGATTTTGTGAAGTTCAGAAAAGAGTGACAGATCCCCAAATGAAACTATGAGAATGGTGTTAACCATTTCTGAACATAAATGACACTCTCAGAATCTTCTTTAAAAACCCACTTCAATCTAATGTATGAAATATGATATGTCAAGAGCTTTGTAATGTTGTGAACAACCAATAAAAAAAAAGAAAAAAAAATCTTCTCTTAAATCTGCTCTTCTTAGATGATCAGATCTGATAACCTCAGGAATTTTTGGAAGAGGTATGGAGCAGTGAAAGGAGAGACACTGACAAGAGTCCCTTTGTTTAAAAGTGCAATGGGGCAAGGCCATTCGGCACTATTGGGGTGGCATACAAGGCCCCCAATCTTTTCAGAAGCCAAATAAATATTGATATCTAAAACAACCTTCATTCATTCCTAAGCAGGAGATATTACAAAATTGAGATTAATATTCAATAAAATACTTGCCATTCACCTATTTTTAATTGTATTATTTATAAACGTTCTTATATTTAAAAACAATTTGTAGGTGAGCTTTTTTCCCCCCTCTTTTGGAAATATCATTAAATGGGCATGTCAATTGCTGAGAAACCATAGCCCCATAGCCAGCTGTGGCTTAATTCTTTGTGGCCTGAAACTGAAAGGCAAATTATAACAATCTTGAAAAAGATTTTTAGCAGGAAATTACATTTAACGTGATCAAAGCACCATCTTAATATGTTGGATACAATGTGGAATCTCCAAAAATAAGAAGCCTGAAGGCCAAGACATTTTTAAAATGTCTTGATTTGGAGAGAGATTAGGGAATCCTGACTTGGGAATGAGGCATCCTAGAGGCATGGAAATATGCTGGAAAGATCGGTTGGAATGTTTATGTGTTCAGCAGCTATGAGGCTTGAGTTGCTGTCACTGCAAACAACAAACCATGATTATTGGTCAGGGAGAGAGAGGATAATTCTTTGAGTATTTCCAATTAGTGCTGGGTTTAAAGTTTGTGGTTAATGCATATTTTTTATTTCTTTTCTTTTTGGTATGATGTTTCCATTCCTTTCTTCAGATTTGTATATACTGGGGTAAATAACTCTTCCTTGTTTATGTTATCCAATAATGATTTTTCTGAAAAGGGAGCATATAGAGAGGGATGCATCGTTTATTTTGAAATGTCTTTAATACTCTGAGTATTTGCTATCAGGAAGAGACATGGATTGGGTTATATCATTAGTAAATTACATCATCAAGTCTTGAAGTTAATTAAATATGTAGTAGATGATAATGATTTATGGTGATATGCTAAAGCTTTTTAAATTTTCCTGGTTGTTAGAGTCATTGGATTGGTTTCTTTATTTATTTTATAAAGATCACCAATGATGTATTTAATCTAGCTCTTTTGGGGAAAGATCTAGCAATTCAACGTCATGGAGTGATTCTTCCGATCAGGTAGGTCTGATAAGCATGCTTTAATCCCAAACTCTCAAATAACTTTGCTATTTGGTAACTGGAAACGCTCTTTATGCTAAATTCTACTCTGATCCACTTTTGAATCGGGTTGGCTCTGATTGTTAGAACATGGTGGTTATATGATTCTGGGCCAGTTGTTTCTTATCCCATGGGTGTGAGTTAACCCTAAGAATGAAGAATTTTATCAACATAAATAAGCCAACAAAAATGTGGGGGAAAGCCCCACTGAAGCCTTTTAAAACTCAAATAATGTCAACTTAAAGCTTGTCAGAGAGTCTTTGTTATTGTGTATAACAGTAGTACATTTAGGAATATAATTTCAATTTCCAGGAATAGAACGTATATATATATATTTATTTTTGCAAAATATATATTTTATAAAATATAAAAATATTTTATTTTGTGAAAAATATCTTATATAAGATTTATGTTATATATTTTAAATATTATATATTTTATAAAATCATGTATTTCTTATAAAATATTTTTGAATAAAAAAGCAAGTTCAATGGATAATTTCTTAAAAGGAAAACCAAAAAATTAAAGAAAACATGTAAAAATTATTGCTATAATATGATTATTATATCTGGGCAAGGTAAAATTACATAAAGAAGTCAGAACTTAAATGAAATAGATGTTGAGAAGGAGGAAGAGGAGGTAGAATGCCCCCCCCCCAAAGGAAAGCAATAATAGTAATTGACTTAATTTCCTCATAATCAATCTTACATCCAAGTTATTATGAAGACATTGTTCCATCTCTGGGCTCTTGGAGAAGTTTATATAGACTTTTATTCTTATATATGTCACTTTAGGTCTAGTTACCTGTCTTCCTTATATATTTTCTTGACCTTCTTGAGACAAGCACAGTGTATTGCTTTAATTCTTTTATCCTTATATATATTAACATTAGCTGATATAAAACAATAGCACAATCATTCAACAAAAAATTGACAGGTTGGTTCAAAGAATATATGGTTCTTATTCACAAAGCTGCTTACACAGACTTAACCAGAAGAGTAATTGTTTCTTATAATTGAAATCCATTCATTTATTTAAGTCATGGACAGCTAGTATTTCAAGAATAATCTTTTTTTTTTTTCAGTTGAGATGCAATTGTCTTCAAATATCTTTAAAAATTTATTCTTTTTAGATATACATGATAGTAGAGTCTATTTTGACATATTATACATACATGGAGTATGTCTTATTCTAATTAAGATCCCATTCTTGTGGTTGTACATGATGTGGAGATTTACTGAGGTGTATTCATACATGAACATAGTAAAGTTACATCCAATTCATTCCAATGTCTTTCCTATTTCTACCCTCCCTTCTTTCCCTTCATTCCTCTTTATCTAATACACCGGAACTTCTATTCTTTTCCTCACCCTTTGTTGTGTGTCAGCATACACATTCCAGAGAGAACATTTGACCTTTGGTTTTTGTTGGATTGGTTTATTTCACTTAGCATGATAATCTCCAGATTCATCCATTTACTTGCAAAAGCCATAATTTCATTCTTTTTTTTAAATGGCTGAGTGATATTCCATTGTGTTTATATGCCACATTTCCTTTTGGATATTCATCTGTTGAAAAGCGCCTAAGTTGGTTCCATAGCTTAGCTAAGGAACAATCACATTTTTAGACCAAATTTATTCAATAATGTGTAGCAGTTATAAAAAATATCGAAAGGCATCAACTACTGGATTTTTAAACTTGAGATAAGCTGAGTATCATTAGAAAGAATTATGAAATTTTGCAGTTGAACTGGTCTTTTTAAAATTTCTTTAATTTTTTGTTTTTTTTATTGTTGGTTGTTCAAAACATTACATAGTTCTTGATATATCATATTTCACACTTTGATTCAAGTGGGTTATGAACTCCCATTTTTACCCCGTATACAGATTGCAGAATCACATAAGTTACTGCTGGGATTATAGTGTACATCACTATACCCAGCTCCTTAAAGACATTTTAGCCTTATTTTTGTATTTGGACAAAGAGGTACCCCATCTCCACTTAGGGACCTCCTGTGCATATTGCCTTGGAGCCAAATCCATTGACCTCTCAGAAAACTTTTCTACTTTCTCACAGGGATCGTGGGTAGAACTAGCAAAAAATCCAGGAATTGTTCAGAGGAGCCTGTCCATAGAAAAGCAAAAGAGATAAAGTTCTTTCACTCTGAAAAAAAAAATGGATAAGAGTAAATATTATTCTCATGTGCAAATATATATAGTTAAGATAAATAAACAGGAATGCTTTTTTATACAATAGTCTGCTATTATCACCATTGATAACATTGTTGTTACTATATATCCATGTACAAAAGAAGAAGACTTTTATAAGGACACATGGATTACTTTTAGAGAAACTTAAAATGCCAATTTTTTTTTTCTTGACACATAATCACAGTGCCATGCTAGAGGACTGTAGTGACTAGACTCCAGTTATTTCAACCTCCCTGGTAACTACAAGTTCACTTATCTAAAATTTCAGGAAACTCATGTGAAGGAACATTCAATTTTACTAAAAATAATCTGAAATTAGCAAACAGGAAGTGAAAGAAATTGCCTTTTTTCTTTTTGAGGCTTTTCTCCTTAAAAATAAGGCAGTATAGATATTTCAACGAAAAATTAAGGTATGAAGTTAAATTTTTACTAAGATAGAACAATTGACTGTTCCCTAATAGCCAACAAAAAAGGTGTGGACTTGGGCTGTCCCTTTTCTAGCTGGCTCAGAAACTTTATTGGTCAAGAGTAGGTCAAGTTCAGTCATCCTGAGTCATAATAAGGAAGCCACAAAAATATCTCATTTTGATGTAAAAGAACAGAATACCAGCCAGGTGCTGTGGCACATGCCTTGCATGAGAATCACTAGTTCAAAACCAGCTTCAGCAACTTAGTGAGAACCTGTCTCAAAATCAAAATAAAAAATAAAAAGGGCTGGGAATGTGGCTCAGTGGTTAAGTACCCCTGGGTTCAATCCCTGGTACAAACAAACAAACGAACAAACAAAAAAACAAAACAAATAAGAAAAACTACCAGAATACCAGTGTGTTGTTTTACAATGAATAAAGGTAGACTGAACTCATTATTACAGAATTCCTATTCATGACCATCTCTTCCTGTAGTCATGTTATTTGATAAATAAAAAGAAAAGTACCTGGAGTTAGCTTTATAGTTCCATAATACACATTTACATACACCTGTGCCTTCTTTTGTCCTAGTCTGTGGTGACTGACCCAACTCCTATTTGACTGACCTCTCTCTTCCTCTCTCACTCAGATTTATACTTCAGCTAGTTTATAGTCAGGTCTTTTTAGTCACCTCCTCTCTGATCTGTTTTATGTGCATCATGTTCTGTCTTCCTGGAATGCCATCTTGTTTCCACGTTGTTGGAGTGAGGTAGCGGTCGTGGAGGAGGTGATCTTATTGTTAACCATTTTCTATTTTCCATCGGCAACTCTGACAAATGTATATGGAAGTTCTTTAAATTAGATGTCAAACCAGGTGCTTGAACTCTTACGAGATGAAATGTGAAAATCAAGCAAAGAAATAAGTCAAAAGAGAATCCAATAATGATGTCTAATTATAGTTTGTGTGTTTTTTATTCAAATTTCTTTTTAGCTAATACTGTTGGCAAACCTAGATCATTCATGTTGACCGTGTCAAGGAATGAGAGAGCTTTTCACATAGGTTGAATTTTTCAGTTGATATGATTTTTATTAGCTCCTCTTCAAGTCTTTCGTGGAGTATGATAAAGAATTTTAAAAGCTACACAAATACAGTTATTTAAACAAGCTCTGTTAATAACAGCCATACATGCCTTTTCATGCTTATGAAACTAAGCCTGTGACATCTGGAGCTGGTGAAGTATTTCATTTGGATCGAACTAGGACGTAGGTACCATGACAAAACTGTTAACAGATTTGGTCATTAAATGCAGGTCAGATTTCCTTTTCATGTCTGAGCTGGGCTTGGAAAATAAAGGATAGGGCAATCATTGGTTGAATTGCTAAGTGTGTACCATGGCAAAGACGAACGGCATTTGAAATTGTAAAGGGGGATGCTTGTGTTGGTGCCATCCTTCAACATGTAAGTTTCAGTTTTGGAGACTTGAATTCAAATAATAACTATGTTGTGAAAGTCGTGAGTGTGCCGTACTTAATCACTCCTCATAATAAAAACCCTTTAAGTAGGATTAAGGACCCCTGGGTAAAAGGGTCCATTTGCAGCAAATTTTCACAATGTTAAGTTACATAGAGTGTATTCTCCTTCTTCCAAAAAACTTCAGCTACAAAATGGAAGTTATATTAAAGCAGAGATGGCTGCCTTTTGAATATTGATGCAGTGATTCTTCTATTGAAGGGACCACATCAAACAAAAAAACTTCCGCAAATCCCAAATTTCAACTCAACTTTTTTTTTTTCCTCTCCAGATAGATGCTGTTAAATGTCTGTGAAACCAAATTTTTGACCTCCAGTACATTCATTCCCCTATCTCTTAGAACATATCTAAAATTTAACCAGTAATAAAACATAAAATAATTGGCATTTACACATACAAATTGTCTCTTTTATAAGAAATCAGAAATAACTAGAGTTTTAGAATAACTGAAAAACTTGATCAAGTTTTAGGCTTTCCAAAGGCCTTGTTGCTTATGTAACAGTGATTTTAATCTTTCAAGTAATCATAATGTTTGAGTGCTGTGAGGGTTGACTTTAATAGTAATAAAAAGGCACTGATTTAACTTTCCTTTTTTGGTGTGGGGGGCTAGTACTGGGGACTGAGTTTGGTGGTTGGGGCACTTGACATCTGAGCCACGTCCCCAGCCTTATTTTGTATTTTATTTAAAGACAGGTCTCACTGAGTTGCTTAGTGCCTCGCTTTTGCTGAGACTGGCTTTGAACTTGTGATCCTCCTGCCTCAGTCTCCCAAGTGGAGCCACTAGGATTATAGGCGTGTGCCACTGCACCTGGTTTTTTTTTTTTTAAAGAGAGAATGAGAGAGGAGAGAGAGAGAGAGAGGGAGAGAGAGAGAGAGAGAGAGAATTTTTTTAATATTTATTTTTTAGTTCTCGGCGGACACAACATCTTTGTTGGTATGTGGTGCTGAGGATCGAACCCGGGCTGCATGCATGCCAGGCAAGCTCGCTACCGCTTGAGCCACATCCCCAGCCCTGCACCTGGTTTGATTTAACTTTCTTAATCAACTAAGCCTTTTTTTTTTTTTTTTTTGGTACCAAGGATTGAACCAAGGATGCTTAATCACTGAGCCAGATCCCCAACACTTTCTTATATTTTATTTACAGACAGGGTCTTGTTGAGCTGCTAGGGCCTCACTAAGTTGCTGAGGCTGGCTTTGAACTGGTGATCCTCCTGCCTTAACCTCCTGAGCTGATGGATTACAGGCGTGTGCCACAGTGCCCTGCTATCAGTTAAGCTTTGTTTGACTGCTGAATATACTCATTTTAAGTAATATCTGTTTACAAACTACCCCTTTTGATTTGTAGAATGCATCGATGATGAGAGAGAAATTAATTTGTGACATGAGAGAATGTTTTTCTTAAAAAGTTGTATATGTATATGGGCACGCACATGCACTTTTGTATGCTGGAGCTGCTCTTACAGATATAAAAAGTGTTACAGGAATGAAAGTAAGACACAAAATGTCCTTATCTGGATACATAGGTGTTGTGTTCTGTTTTGTTTTCAGTTGTTACTGTTCCCAGCCCAGCCAGCTTCCCCCATGGTCTGGTCAGCCTCCTCCGTTGCAGGTCCTCTTTGGTTTAATGCTTTTCTCTGTGGTGTGTAGTACCATCTTTTTAGATTTTACCAAGTATAAACTGGGGAAATTTAGTTCCTATTTTGAGGTTGTGCCACTCGCCTTCTTCACTGGATCATGCTTAAGGGGTTTAAGGGCACAGGGTGTTCTTAGCTGTGAGGTTCTTATGCTTTGTCACTCTTAGACACATCTCCTTAGATTTTATATCTGTCCTAAATCACTAGACATAGAGTAGGAGTGGACACCAGAAAACTGGCATCTGTTCATTGTCATAAATTACTCTTCTGTGTGTGATATTTGGGGAGATCAAGTTAAGATTTTCTCTTTTTATTAAGCAGATCACATATTTATATTTTAATACTTATTATTATGGAAAAACATAAAATTGATGGAATTGACCAATTGATGATAAGAGAATTAACTTAAAATTTCTAAGGTACAGGTTGCTAATAGCTGAGTGCTTTCAGGTGAGCCTCTTAGGCTCAGGAACCTGTATTTCCTTGTGTGTAAAATGGGGACGCAAGTGCCTCCACTCAGGTTATTGATGGTAGGATTAAAATGAAAAGATGATTGTGATCAGAAACCTGGACATAGGACTTTGGGTCTCCCAGTTCATCTTCTGCCTGTTCCAGCTTTGTCAACCCTATGCAGCTGCAGCATCTGGAAGGGAATGAGGTTGACACTAGCACAGCTTGACAGTGCTTTCACACCCAATGCCTGTGCCAAGGGCATTTGGGCTCCCGCCCTAGTCTTTGTGCCTGATGCTGAGGAGGGCATACTCAGAGATACTGCTCAGGGCCACCCACACATGGCCCAGAAACATGGGGCTGCTAACAAGCTCTGTGGCAAACCCTGGCAATGGAAAGATAGGGACTAGAATAAACCTTTCTCTTTTCTCCCCCGGACAGACTCCTGGAATGCAGTTGCATAGCTTTGGGGAGCACGAGGCAGTGATATTTAGCAATCAGTTATGCTTGGAGATGACCAGCTTGGTAATGTGTCCTCTTATTGACTTTTCTTCCTTTACTACCTAATTTTCTTTGTCTCTTCCTTTTGCTCCCTGGGGTGGCACTTCTTAATAAAATAGTAGTTCCTAAACGTTTCCTCAGCCTTTGTTTTCTGACAAAATACAAGGTGCCTAATTCAGTGGCTAGTTTAACATGTGCTGAATGTTTGTTTTGATTATTATAAGCTAATACTATATTTTTTTTAGTAATTGCTAATGCAAATGAAAATAGATACAGGTAGAATTTCGTCTAAACAGATAATTTTAATTTTCCAAGCTCTAGGGTAATTTTCAGGGGACAGTATTATCTCATATACAGGATTTCCTTATCTAATACAAAATGGACCTAGGTTAAAGATTATGTCCCACAGAGAACTTTCAATGCAACTTTACAAATGACATTTGTATCTGACTTTGGTATTTTTAGTCAAAGCAGATCAACAACCGTGTTTCCTCCTGGTCACAGCTCTCCAAAGAAGTCACATCAGTTTTTTTTTTTTTTAAAGTATATATATATTTTTAAGTCTCTCAAGTGGAAAGTTTCTTCTGCAAAATTAACTGTCTGTATTGGGATAATATGGACATGAATACAGAAACTACTGAAGTGTGGAAACCAGAGAAATCCTGGTCTTTAGTGCTAATTAATAACTCTACATTAGTGAACACTATATGTGAATCCATATATCCCCCTTTATACGTGACTGATCATATGAAGGAGAGTGCTAGGCTAAAGTTTATAAACTAAAAAAGATCCTTTATATTTTGTCCTACTCCTGGATATCTCCCTTTAAGACCATTTAAATTTTAGGTTCAGTCTTTCAAGATTCTCATAATTGCTATGTACAACTTTATCTTGTCTGCATATTAATATACTCTGGTCTGAGAAATTCATTTGGAGAAAGATATAAAATATGAGTTTTTACTTCTTTGTATACATGAAATATTTTTCTCACTGTGTTAGATTCTTACCATATGTTTCCTCTAAAATATATTTTTCAGCTTAAAGGACAAATAACTTTTCTCTTAACTAAAAGGACTTTCTTTTTCATAGCAATCTATTCAGTGGACAGCGTGCTGCTAGTTGTCATTAGCTGCTTTGTTAATATTCTCTTTTAGAGGCACGTGTTGGAGTTTTGTAACAACACTTTTTAATGACAGGGATCACACAATTTCTTTTTTGTGTTCTACAAACTGCCTAGGGTAGTGCGGACTTTAAGCTCCTTAGAGTAAGTCCTTTTTATGAAGGTCTAATGAAGATCTGTCTTGTTTTTCTAAATCTTCATTTAGACTCGATCAGTGTTTCCCTTATTAATAGGAGACATAATTAGTTGCATTTTAATGCTAATTCAGTACGAGCTGTTTGGGGGAGGAGAAGGATTGTTCTCCACAGTCATGTTACAGTGTGCAAAGATGACTTTGTCAGGTAGATAGCTCAGAGCTGGGTGTTGTCAGTAACTGTGAAGGAATAAAGCCCTGCCAATGTGGGCGACAGAAATGCTGCCAGAGCTGAAAAGTACCTGGCTAGGTTTTAAAGGACAGGAATACAATACTCTTACTAAGACACACTTTATAGAGTCCCATTCACAGCCAAGGAAAACAGCTTTTGGAGCTTTTGGGTGTCCATAAACAGCTAGATGAATGCAAGGAAGCCAGAACCAGGGATGAGTGGGGTATTTAAATGCTCAACTTGCTCAGCTGCCACAGGGTCCTCCCTAAACACAAATGCGCTGACACACAGGGTACCAAGGAACGCCCTATGTGTCTGCGATTTATGGAAAAATCTGCACACATGGGACACATGGAGACAATGAAGAAAATGAAGAAATAGCTGGTTGTTATAACTTATGAAAAAAAAATCTGGTTCCTATTCTCAAGGTGATCACATAACATGATGCTACAGAGAATGGGAGAACAGTGCAGTAATGACCCTCAGATAATGCCCTGTGGTCACTCAAGTTCTAGGCGACAATTGCCCGTTGATAAGGCAGTTCAAGCATTTTCTTAGCCAAGACACTTCATAAACCTTGCCAAGAGAAGAGGGGCATGTGGCAGTAAGTTGTAAAGTGATAAAAAGCAGACATGGGTGGAAAATATTTTATCAAGAGAGATAAAATAAAGAAATTATATGAATATGATAACAGCACAACAAAGAATATTTTATAGAAAAAATTTTTGTAACGTTGCCAGCCGCTAAAGCAAAATGAATGAAGAGCAAATGGGTTGTATTTCAAACACATACCATTACAGTGAGTAGCGTCACGTTTTACTACCCGAGTCACATTTTTAGACGGACGCAATAAAATTTGCAAAATTCAAAGAAAAACATAGGATTTATATCTTTTTTTAAAAAAAACTTCAAATTTAAAATGGATTTTACGGTTAACCATGCAATAAAAACGTTTTTGCAATGTTTTGAATCAAGTTTTAGTTCTGAAGAAGCACCACACTGTTTACAGCCCGTGAGTTTCCTATGGTTGTTAGACAACTGGGTAATCTCAGCACAGTTTTAATGGAGAGATTTTATGCTCTAATACTTCAATAATTATTATATTTAAATGGTTCATCATGATTAGAATAGTCTAGTAGGGCTTCATGGGTCATAAATTGTGAATGCTTTTTTATGATTCAGAGAACTTCTTCTATATGAAGATCTACTCCTACTTTTAATTATTTCATTTTTTTTTTAACTTTGGTTGGTGGAATCCCAGCTTGAGTAGCCAATTCAGGAAATGTGAGACAAAAATGATTTTCTCTGAATTTTTCCTTGTCTCTTTGTCTTCTGTTTGTTTGAGGCTATTTTTGGTGGAAGAACTCAGAAAAAAAGTGGATCCTGGTTAGTAAGTAGAACTTTTTGTTTGTCTGCTTGTTTTAAGCAGGCATTCACAAGAGCTAGTACAACAATCTGACTGCCATATGTAAATCATCTGCGCTCAAAGGATCATGACATTTCCCTAGCTATTTGCACAATTATTTTGTTTTATTGAGTATAATCATTTGTTCAACAGAAGGAAGTTTCTTTCTTCTCTATTATTCCTTTATGTGCTGAGAGAGTGATAAAGTCATTTAGTTTTGAAAAACAATTTTGAAGTGCTTTTGGAAATATTTTCAGATTTCAAGGTTTTGTCATTGGGAATAATCTTAATTTTCAAGCATTATTCTAACCAGCCACTATCCTGTTAAGCACAGTTTTATAACAGAGCAGACCCTGAAAGTTGCTTGTTGCACTCATAATTCCAGTGTTTTCTATCAGCTCTTCAGGCAGGACCCAGTACACCAACTCTGCTTGATTCTAGATCTGCATTTGTTTTCGTGCACGATCGTTGAGAAACCAAAGCTGAAGAATACTGTTACTGGTCACTTAAAAAAAATGTACATTCTGAAGAAGTTTGATTTGCACTTTGACATCTTTTAAAATTTTGTCTCTCAAATGAAGTAAGTGTAATAATATGCATTTGCAATTCATATAGCATTAAGAGATCTGTATGTGGGGTGAACCAAAGATTAATGTTAATTCATAAAATTGACTGAGATCTTATGAAGGCTACTCCATTTTTATTAGATTTGGGGAGAATCTTCTATTCTCTTCTGACATAGAATAAAATACTCTAAGCTATGTGGGCAGTGGAATTTCATACATTAATGAAGGTAGAAGTTCAAGAATTCTTGGAAATCCCTGAAATTCAGTGCACTTGGTATCAAACACAGCAGCCCATTATAGTGTATTTTATAATTTCCTTTCCAGACCCTTTCAGACTCTTTATTGCTCTCTGTCAGCACCGTTATCTGTCCTGCTTCTCCCAGGTAGCCACAAACTCACTTGGGACTGCGACTCTAGCAACCTGCTTTATTAGGAATCCGGACATTCCCAAGAGAGGCTACTTTTGCTGTGTGACCTCGTGCGATTTCCCTGTCTCTCTATCTCGGGTTTTCTCATCTGAATGGTAATGAGCTAAGTTGGAAATACTTCCAAGAAAGAGGCTTTGTAAAAGGTATAGCTGTCTCTTAAACAGCAAGAGAAACGCCAAGAGGATCTTTGCCAGGCCAGCTAGAGCTGCCTATGGCAGAGATTAGTCTCTTTAAGAATCAAATCTTGACAATGTTATAGCTGTGTTTAGAGCAAGGAAATAAATGTCAAAAAGGTCCTTTTGAAGTTTTTGCTCTCTTTTTCTCAGCTTCAGAATCAAGAAATATTTGAAGAATGCCAGCAGTGCCATCATATTTGAAGCTGAGATAATTTTTCTCTTTTATTATTAGTGAACTTTTTTGATGGTACCTAGTTGCTAGGGTTTTGTTTGTTTGTTTCTGAACTGTCCTTCACACAGCAAATTCTTTGCCACCCATGCAGTTCCTACCAATCCCTATGGTCTTGCTCAACACCCTTTCCCACACAAAGCCTCTTCAGATCACAAAGGTGACCAGGGTTATGATTTTTTTCTGTAACTCTGACCCTTCATTTACTTTTGCCAATTATTTGGAAATTAACCATTTTCTCTCTTATGATTGCTATAGCAATTGAATTTTTATCTTTATGCTTTTGCCCCACAATCAAAATAAAGGTGCTTGGCAGGGGCATCAGGCAGGGGTGATGATCTCAGCTTCCAGAGACAAAATTTCAGAATTCAGATCATGTCTTGGTAGCTTCTCACTGTAGGTTCTCGGGCAAGGATCCCACTCACCCCACATCTCATTTGCTCATCTCTAAAGTAGGGATAATAATAGAATCCTCCTCTGCTGTTCTAGGGATGTAGGCTATAAATCATGTGCAGTACTTAGCAAAATGCTTAGTGCATAGGAGACTCTTAATAATTATTAGTATCCTTTGAAGAAGGGGATAGATCTTAGCCATTCTTTGTATACCCACATTATTATTATATAGGTACCTACAGCACCTCCCATGAACCAGCAAGTCTTCTACTCACTCATATTGGTTGCCTAGTCGTTTTGTTGATTTATTTTTCCATTTGTATATGCAACTTTGCTTCTTAAGTCTTTCTAGAATGACTGGAGTCAGGGGTCTGGAGAATGGTACAAAGGAAAACCTTGAGAGTGGGAATAAAAGTCACCCTGAGCCTCTACTGGAGGAGTCTGAGTTACCCCTGTCCCTCAAGCTCTCTCTTCTAGTTGCAGGAGACACATTATTCCCTCGGAATGGTCACTCAGGATTTTAACACAAGATCTCTGCTTTCTCCGAGTCCTCATATAAGTATGGGGTCCCAAATGCTCTCTAATTGTTGAGCTTGTGGCCACCTATTGAAATTATTCTTATCATGTATGATAATTGTTCTTATTACTTGCAAGGCTGAGAACATTGACCTGATGATCAGGAAGAAGAGAGGGAGGTGGGGGGAGGGAGAGAGAGTGAATTAGATAGTTAGCTAGATAGATCTCTCCTCAACAAGCACAAAATATGTACCCCAAAGGCATATCCCCAGAGACCCACCTTCTCCAGCCACACCCTATCTACTTATTTACCACCCAGTTAATCCCTACCAGTGGATGAATGGACTGATTAAGTTAAGACTTTTATAACCTAATCATTGCAGCTCTAAATCTTCTTGAATTGTCTCACACGTGAGCTTTTGGGGGACCCCTCATATCTACACAACACCTCTGATGTGGCTCTCATCATCCCAGAGTATGTTTCTTCCCTCCCTTGAGACACTGCCTGATAAACTGTACCAGTCATGTTTGACTAGATTGTCTCAAAGTAACAAACAACTCCTAAATGCCAGAAGCTTAGTGTATATGCATCCCTTGTTCATGTCGTATGCCCATCAGGAATCACCTGCATCGTTTCCTCCTTCCAAAAACACCAGCTGAGAACATTACCTCGAAACATGGAAGAGGGAAGAGGATAACTTGGTTTAGCATAATCAGGATCATATAGCTCCTATCCAGAAGTGACACTATATTACTTCTCACATTTGATCCTTCAAAGCAAGTCAGATGGTCAAACCTGTCTTGAACATGATGAGGAAGTAGAATTCTCCAGCTGGAAGAGAACAAGTATTGCTAAGAAATGGTGTATTCTGCAGTAGAGGCTAAAGGACAGTCATTGTTTTTCTCTTCTTTACTTTCCCCTATTGGTCAAGAATCCAAGTCTAGGTAACTAATCATCAGCTCCAATCTATATTCTTCTTGGGGAAGCCCATAAAAAGCTTTATACTTCTAAATTTCCCAATCGATCTTTTGGTTTTCAACTCAACCTGTGCGTCTTCCTGTAGTTATTTCAGAATAGACTCTTTTTGGAACTTTTGTCATAAATACATTTTTTTTCCAGTATAAAAAAGTCTATTTATTTGGTATTCATAAAATGATTTAACTCAAAGCTGGTGACTGTCACAGATAACATCACTGCAGATTATATGTTAATCAAGACTGGCAGCTGAAAGGATCTCTTTACTATATGAGCAACTGGAAAAGCAGGAACTTTCAATTTTCAATGTTCCCAGATTACATGGGCTCTATGCAACTATGCCTTACTTTCCTTTTAATTACTAACAATAATAACACAAAAAATTGCTGTTTATGCCAAGCATTGTTCTAAGTGCTACATATAAATGAACACAACCTACACAAAAGTGCTTTGAAGTGGGTGATATTCTTATCATTATTTCACAGATGGGGAAACTGAGACACAGAGGGGTGAAGTTGCACATGATTATTCAGCTAGAAGGTGATACCACTGGTATTTAAACCATATAGGGTCTGAATCCAGAATGTGCATGCCTAGCCATTTTGCTATGTTCCTGGGTAAACATAAGTAAAATGCTTAGCATTGTGACTTAGCATTAAGTTACCTATAGATGATGGTTGCTGCTAGTGATACTCAAATTGCCAGCTTAACCTTTTATTCTTCAGAGGAGTAGAATGCATCTTTCATATAATAATTCTTCAGTCTATACAGAATTCCTATAAGGTGTGTGTGTGAACGGGTGGCACTTCTGTCATTTAATAAGAGACAGCTAAAAAACACAGTGATTATGCACTTAGGCTGTGCATCTTCTTTTCTTCTATCGATCTGCTGACAGTGTGCTGTATCCAAAATGCAATGGGGACTTTACCCAGAAAGGATATAGTTCAATATGAGTGGGCTTATCTCACTGTGCTGCTTCTCTGGCTATACAGGAACACAAAGCTAATTTGTAGGTGATATTATATTTTCATCTCATGCTTTATATGCAACCTCTATCCATGTTAATGGGAATTTTTTGTGCTTACTCTAGGGAAAATTGATTCCAATTATTGAGTATAATTTATTCCAACCCCTTGATGGAATAATTTATACTCTTGAGATACTCTTGAAATGTGTAACCAATAGGGAACTCTATTTATACATAAGTTTTTACACATCTTTCAATTAAATAAGAAATCCAAGTGCAAAACCCATCACTCAAGGAAAGCATATGAGTTTGTAACACTCCCGAGAGGTTTTTTGGTCCATAAACCAATAAATGGATTACACTTACAGGGCAAAATTCTTCTCTCAGATCCCATGTGGAGCTCCTATTGACTTACCTGTGAGGCGGCTCACAGGGGATATGAGATACTTTAGGATGCAAGGAGAGAAATGGTCATTTTTTCATATAATCAATTTTAGGGCTTCAATATTGATTGTTATAAAGAATATATTTATCAGGATACAGCCTATTACATGTTTAAATACACATTTATTTGGCTTCAAATCCTAACGACAATAGGCATTTCAGCAAGAAAAAGTGTATGCACCTTTCCAATATAAAGACACTATTGATTTGTATTCAAATAAATACAAATGAAATCAGAGGATAAGATCACCATGGGCTTATACTATAGTAGCTAAGAGATGTTATAATTTTTTTTTCATGTTAACATTTCTGAAATTTCATGAAAAATAAAATGAAAGTCCCTTCTTTAAACATTGCAATTTATATTTTTTACTTAAATTGTATTATAATAAAAATCACTAATGAAAAATGGAATTAAAACAGATTTTAGCTTATTTAACAAAATGTTTGAGAGTAGCTGTCTTGTATTGAAATGGTTTACAAACCTCTTATTAGTGTATTTTGTAATAAATTCTGTTATAATATTTTTTGGGGAGAAAAGAAAAACATCCATTTTAGAGAATGATTGGAAGGCTGAGGATGTAGCTCAGTGTTAGAGTGTTTGCCTAGCATGCATGAGGCCCTGGGTTCAATTCCTAGTAGTGGAAGAAAAAAAAAAGAATTGAGAATTATTGGAGACAGACTGAAGAATCATGTAGCTCTCTGATACTCAGAATAACCAGTATTTTTTTTTAAAGAGCTTCAAAATCTAGAAAGCAATTTGCTTATGTGTGGAATTGTTTTTGAATGCCAATTTGCATTTGTTTGTGACTCAAATATTACTTATGAGTCTTGGGGAACCTAACATGATGTGATGCCAACTCACAGCTCATAGTTTTGTGAGTTAAAACTGTGGTTCATAATTCAAGATTTTGCCATGACAAATAAGAAGATTTGTGGTGCTAAAAGAATATTTTAAATTTTATAAAAATTTGCATTTTCTAGTATGGAAATATTTGGAAATAAAAAAAATTTAAAAAATTTCTGCATTTTTTAAATTGGTGCATTCTAGTCATACACCACAATGGGATGTGTTGTTACATACTCATACATGCATACTGCATGGAATATAATTTGGCCAAGATCATTCTCTAACCCTTCTCTTGAGGGGACTTTTCAGGACTCAAAAAATCTCAGTTTCTAGATGTCAATATTTAATAAGCACTCGTTATTTCATGCACATGAGGATATTTAATATGTCAGTAACAGTCACTTCATATATTGTACAACAATTAACAAAACGTTTGTCCCTCGAGTATGAAAGATTTGATATAGGAAGCCAAACATGATCTTCCAGCCTTTTTTCCTGCCCCCCCCCGCCCCCCCACTCTGAAGTCACCAGCATCAGTGGGGCTATTGTTACTAGATTCACGCAGATGCTTTGGTTGACTTCGTAGTTTCCTTGGCTGACGATGTCCTTTCTGAACCAGCTCTTATTCTCAGTGAATTTTCTTTGACATCAGCTTCTTTAATATAAGGAAATGATTTCAGTATTTGCTAAAGGTGTTTTGGAGTCAAGGGCACAGTGGCAGTCTACGGAGAGACGAGCACCACACCAAAGCCCCGGGACACACCCCAGGGGCCTAAGGTGCCAAGATTTCATTTCTTTCCAGGCCCTAGAAATTTGCTCCCCTTTTACTGGTGACAATAAAGCAGAGGCACTCTGGAATTTCTCTTCTGTCCACAGCCCACTCTGCAGACTTATCTCCTGGGACTTCCATTTGGACTTTAATGGAATGTCCAGCTGATGGTTCTGTGACTCTTGAAAGAAGCAGAACACAGGAGTCTAGTCACTATTTATGACTCCGGGTTCTTTTTCCAGCAGCATTTGGACTTTTTTTCCCCCCACAATTTCATAGAAGTGCTTGAGCAAATTGACATGAAAAACTACCTGAAATGGTGAAAAAGCAGCACGTGCACAGACACACACACACACACACACACACACACACACACACACACACAGACATACTTTGATCAACTTCTGACCAATTTAACCTGGTCACATGCCACCCAACTTCTTGCTATGTTCAGTAGGCAATATCAGGCCTGTCTTCTTCCTTGAAAAAACAGACCAGGAAAAGGTATTCATTCAATAACATGCTTTAGATGTTAACCAGTGCCCTCTTAAACTGCGAGAAGCCGAGTGCTCCAAACTTTATTGTGCTGTAAAGTAGATCAGGTTTAGCCTCATGTTAAAAAAATCTACTTTCAGAATGATCTTAATACATGGAGAAATCCAATAACAGTTTTAGTTTTATATTTTTGGTTCAAGGAATTATTTTTTTCTTCAAGAAAAACACTATTTTTCATTTAAATTTATTCCATCAGTATAAGCCAAGTGCTAAATCATGGCTGTGTCACAACAAACCTTCATAAACTGGATTTATTCCATTTCTTGTCTCATCACACAGGGAGATAGTGGTACAGTCAGTGCTGGGATCCTGGTTTTGTGATCCTCACTCTTGCATTCTTTCCATCCCAGCTTGAAACAAACTCTTGTGTGACTAAAAGCCTAGACATTATCTCCAGGGGCCTTGCACAGACTCTTATTTTTTCAGTGAAGTGATTTAAACATGATAAGCCTTCTTCTGCACACAAGAAGGGTTGGAGATAGCTCTTTGAGTCATCAAAATACAACAAAATGATAACCCATGAAATTTATGTTGAGGTAAACAGAAGAACTCAGCTGTTCGGGCTCTGGCCCTAGAGTCAGGTTTGTTTCATGTCCTGCTTTTCTAGTTACAGATTTTGGGATCTGTGCAAATTATGTAATTTTTCCTGAATTTCATTTGCTTTCATCTGTAAAATAGGAGTATCTCTCTCACAAAGTGATGGGGAAGAATATATGAGACAATGCTGAGAATTGTGCCTGGCCATAGTAAACACTCAATATGTGCTGTTGTGGGTGATGTTTTAAATTAATAATGTTATTGTTCTATCAATTTGCAATTATTGGAAGCAGAAAATAAATACTTAAAGCTGTCTTAATAGATATACTTCTGAATCCATATGCTAAAACATATGCAATAATAGTTGAGAATGTTCACTTTATTTGAATGTAATGAACACTTTTATATAGCATTTATTATGTGCAGAGTTCTATTCTGTTAACTTATTTGTCTTCACAAGGATAAGAAGTAGGTGCCATTTTTCTCTTCATTTCAAGAGGAATAACCTGAGAGAGAGGTCGGTAGGTGAGGTCATTAAGCTAGAAGTTAAAGGAGCCAGAATTCAAAACCAGGCCACATTGAAAATCAGGTAGTTGGGGTAGACTGTCTGGGTGCTTACCAATCACCCTCCCCTCCTGGCACAGAGAGCTAGACGCTTAGTGTAGCACTGTTATGCTTGTTTGGGAGCACATGACATTCCAAAACAAGAAGAACTTGGATTTAAAAGCCAATGTAGAAATAGAACCCTAATTACATAAATATCTTTGAAGGACTAGTGTAAACAATCTACTATTTCAAAAGAAAAATAGCACAGTTGAAAAACTGTGTCTATTGAGACAGTATAAAATAAATCATTAGAAGAAGGAGATTAGAGGTAATATGTATACGAACACAGAGTATATTTTGTGTATAAATATTTACAAACTTTTCCTACTCCTTGGCTCCAGTCTTAGGTATATGTGTATTTGTAACATCACATCAAATGTAAGAGAATTTAACGTCTGGCTAAAATAGCTTTTGCCGGTCTTTACCTTGAGTCTATTGTATGATTTTAGCAAATGCTTAATTTCCCCATGCAGTTGTTATGGCAATGTCACAATAGAGAATTTTTAAAAGGTAAAGTGTGGGCAGGCATGAGGAAAACAGAAAAGTGTATTATTTGCAGGGCTCCATACATTTCATTATGCTCTGAGCTGCATCCTATTAGATGCTGTTAGTGATTTGGAAATAAAATATGTTATTGAGAATGATAATTTTACATTAATAAATAATGCAGTTACAAATCCTTTCCTATCTTTAAAATCCTTATTTCCATATATTCTAGGGGTTGAGATCTTTCTTCATATGAATTAGCAGTTTGTTTCTTTGTAATCTAGACTGAATCAAAACAGCTTTGTTTAAAATCTGAGATCTTTATTATCTAGTGAAGGACGGAGGAATTTTGCTCAAGTTTCCCTCACTAAACATAGCTAACAACATACACATAAGATAGTTTATTGTGCAAATAAATGGTTCCCTTCCTTATTCCTTTGCTGCTAGTAATGAGTAACTGACAGTTCTATCTGTGAGCTCAACTTTATTGCAGATGGTCCAGTAGCTTGTTTACAAATGTCAATAGTTAAGTTGTAAGAAACAGAAAAATTGCCAATGTCTATCCAATGAAGACAGATAGTAAGCGTTGTTCACATTTCAAAGTATTTATCACTGCTTACTATCATTTTTCTTTCAGAGCAAATGAATCATTTTAAATAGAAGCAAACTGATCCTCCTATTAGCAAGTCTAAATCAGTAGAGCAACATCTATTTTCAGAATCTTTGTAGCTATAAAGGGACCTTTACAGTTTGCCACACTTCACCCTGTCCCAAAATGACAGCATTCTGTTAGAAATAGATTATGAGGGCCTCGGTGCCAGCATCTCTATTGTGGAACCTTTGGTTGGGAACGCCAACAGCTGGGAGGTCTTCAGTGTTTTGAAGGTTATGATCACAGCAGTTTCATAAGTGCTTTATTTCAGTTCTCTTCTGGCTGCAGAAGGGACAGGTGCAATCTGGTTCTGATTTCACTGGTCTTAATTTCTTATCTGACCTGGTAGTCAATCAAGGGCATGAGAGAAAGAGACCAAGGGAGAGATGGATGGATGCCTGCATCTGCAAGGGATAATGTGTGTGTATGTGTGTTTGTGTGTGCGTGTGTGTGTGTGTGTGTGTGTGTGTGTGTGTGTAGTGCTAGGCATCTGACTTTTTCTCATTGAGGAACTGGCAGCTCTGCCTGTTATTTCGCACTTTGTGTGTACGAATGCTGCCCTGTGCAAAATGGATTTCTGAGTGTTAACCATCATGTTCTTCTTTTCCAAAGGGTCTTCTGTAGGATTTCATTTGCAGAGCACAGAGGGCAATATCTAGGGTAATTCCAGGGCTTAGTGGCTGTGATCTTTTGTCAACTCTCCTTGTGAGAGAAATTAAACTCGGTATGAGCACCCACCTTCGTACAGCTAGTGCAACGCCATTCCTGGCCAATGGGTGGGAAATCATAAACCTGACAAGTATTTATGAGAGGGGAAAAATGAGATGTCATAATATGACAAGAATATATTCATTAAATCTTTCAATTTCTCAGAAACAGAGAATTCCCACTTCAGTAACGGGCTTTGAGTAGGTTTATCAAGTCTGATATTCTTGCTTTTATGAGCTTTGACTCTCTATGCTAAAATGAGATATATTTAAAAGCAGGACAGCCTTGCCAAAGGAGGGGGAAAAACTCATGAAAAGGTGGAGTTAATGGAACACTACGCATTGTTCCTTTGATGACACACTAGATTATGCCCACAAGATGCACGGGAAACTTCCGAGTGCAGGCATGAACATTGAAATCAATTGGGCCTGTTTTAAGCATGGGGAAATATATTGGTGTATTTCATGGTTTCTTTACCAGGAGCAAGGCAGTTTTATAGCCTTTTGTAATTGTCAAGCAATTTCATTTTATTTCAATACAACCAAACAATAACAGCTTGCGTTTAAGGCATTTGCCAGAATATAGCTTTCATAATTGCAGTTTGTCCTTAAACGGGTTTTCCATGGTATGTCCTCAGTGCGGCTGAGGCAGAGTATGCTGGGAAATAAGCCCAAGTGGCCACGCCCATCAATATGACCCTGAGTGCTTTTGATCTCTGGGGCCCATATAGGTGCATTAAGATAGGGACAGCTCTAGTCACTGGAGATATTCAAGAAATATTTTAGGTTATTTGTGTTGGTTTTGAATTTTCTACATCTATTTGTCTCAAATCAAACCACAGTATATAATAGGGAAAATGTTTTTGGTGGGTGGGCAAATTGGACTTCCCTCAGTTGGGTTATATTAGAAGGGAGCCAAGAATTGGACATTGCCCCCTGAGTGTAGAGCATATTAGAGCTGCTGTCCCTGCCAGTATGTTATGCTCTTGACCTAGGGGGTACAGACTCTGAACCCAATCCCACGCCCCAGGTGATGACTGTGATTGTTATCCTATCGTATTCATGCTGAGATAGTGTGTGTTTTCCAGGAAAGCTACCCAGGTATTTGGGAAAGTACAGGTGATTAGTATGCATATGGAGGGACACACATTTGTTTCCTTGCAATCTAGGTCCCAATGCAGGAGGGGAACTTCAGTGTGCAAAATCCAGTGTTAATTCCATATTCTGAATCATTCGCACGACTCTACAAAACTTTGGTGATGGAGATATCATAGCACCTCAAGCCCTGAGAGTCCATCTTAGAATGAAATTACCAATAATTAATTTTCATAGTTTGCATGCATTCAGAAATTACCAGCTAGCATAACAAAAATCTTGTTTTGGGTGACTTACCTATGACCCTTCCTTTATAGCTTTAAAGAAAATGTAGTTAACTCGAATCATGAGAACAGAGAAAACTTTGGGCCTGTTTGCAGCCAGGATACAGTAAACCAAAAAGTGGTCCCTTTACAGACCAATGATACATCTATGGAGGAAGACTAAAAGGATAAAGCACATTCTCTAAACATCCTAAATTTAATTTAGAAAAGTCAGTTTCTTATACACTCTTTTTGTGGCGAGTCTGTAAACCTCTGAAGGGCAGTGGCCAGCATTCCTGTGTCTCTGGGAGCTGGCCCAGAGCAGAGTGGATCCTCTGTATATAAGGCAGAGAATGTCTCTCTCTTGTCTTTGCATCCTCTCAGCACCCAGCAGCAGTCAACAACCACCAGAAGTGCTCGTGAGATTTCCTGCAGAAAAGTCTTTTGATGTGAAAAGAAAGCTTTTATTCACATAGTTGAACATCCACTGTCAATTATTGCCAAATCTTTTTTAAAAATTATTATTATTTCACATTTACTTTGTTAGCATTATTGATGATTGTTTATGTTTGTCTCCTCTTCTAGACTAAAACTTTCCCTTTTGAATAGCAAAGGGCCAAGATTAGATACTCAATTTTATTCTTTTGGTGGGTTGATGGGGGTAGTGGGGATTGAATTTAGGGGCACTCGACCACTGAGTCACACTCCCAGCCGTATTTAGAGATAGGGTCTTACTGAGTTGCTTAACACCACACTTTTTCTGAGGCTGGCTTTGAGTTTAGGATCCTCCTGCCTTAGCCTCCTGAGCTGCTGGGATTATAGCTTGCACCACTGCACCCAATAAGATATTCAATTTTACATCCCATGTTTTGTTTATTTTTTTGTATTAGTTCTGCCATTTCCCACTTGTATGACCTTAGAGAAATGACTTAACATTCCTGTGATTCATGTTCCTAACTTTAAAATAGAAATAATTCTAATAATACACAGGATAGTTTTAATAAGAATCAGGTTGGTTAATTTAGTGTGTCATGTCTAGTTAGTACTCAACAAATATCAGTTATTGTGTAAGGTAGTATTAATGCCTTCAAAATCAACAGGTATAGTACTTAGCACCAAATAGTCACTGGTTATTTATTTTACATACTTAAATGACATAAAGCAAGCATGAATCACAGAAGTCATTAAAAAAGATATTTTTCTACCCATGGGGATGATTTTGTAGCTGAGTAGCTAACTTGCTGCACAGTCAGGAATTTTACTTTTTCTTCTACTGCCTCAGTTTCCTGTCTGTTGGAAACAGTAACATATCATTTCTCTTTCTCTTTGCTTTAAAGTGCTATAAATTCTTTTAAAAATTCTGCAGTGATAAAATCATAAAAGTAAGGATTATCTAATTTTATCCTAGCAAAGATATGTGAGATCTGGACCTAATAAAGCCCATTTATATTAAGTTATAGTTCATATACATGACTAATTTATCCCCCCCCCACCTACATAAAATTTGAAAATAAATAAGTGTATTCTGGCAGACACTGTTACTAAAAGTAAAATAGACATTCTCCCCACCCCCAGAGTAAAGTAGTCTCAAGAGATATATGTGCAGGCAATGTTGCGGTTAGGAAGGAGGAAGTAGTTTATTTATCCTGAGCACTTTGTGGTAGTTCTGTCAGCTGTTTGTGCCATATGTCCTCTTTTCCAGCCAGATGCAGCATCTGTCTCATTTAATTAGCAGGACAGTCTGTTACATATAGGGTTTGGAAGAATGAAACATTTCTCCAGGGTTCTCTGCCTATGGTATTTTGGAATGCTGTTATTTGTAGATGAATCTGATAACTTGTAATTCTTTTTGTGTTCTCTGGCATGGTTATGGTGTAGACAAAGAACTTAAATTCCATAGAATGTCTGAATACCTTGGACAGCTTGACTCTGATAACATTATGGGAGATGAAGAAGATCAAGGGATAGAGACCAACGTCCTGTTTTCCTAAATTGGCAGTCCATTCCAAAGAAAGATGTTGTATGATCCTTTCATTTAAAAAGTTTCCTGTTTTATATTTGAACACTCTTAATTTTTTAGTGGCTTTCCTCCCTCAGGATTTTCTCTTTGGTTAGTATTTCTTTACTTCTAATA